>NC_090927.1:1186177462-1186802462 GCF_040938575.1 Ambystoma mexicanum
AGTAACATGTTCTGCTCCAACCTGGATTGTTATTCTAGGGCCATGACATTGTAGCAGAAAACGTGTACTTCACCTTTCCTATCACTGATCTAACCACCCAAGCTGTGTTCTAAGATGATGCCTAAAACTGTCAAGTTAGTTTGAAATATTTTTTAAGGATACACTCGGTTAAAATCTTTAAAACCTATCCTGACAATGTCACTTAATTACATTCCAGCTTCTCAGTCATTCCCTAAATAAAGAGCTACTTCAACATGGCACGGATCGCTAAACTTTTCTTTCTGGTTAATATGCAACACTGGCATTGGAATTAAAATGATGAGCAACATCTCGTGTGTTGGCAGTTTTGATGCATTTGTAATTAACTTAACACTGCAAGGAAGACCAGTTAATGGGCAGTAATTGCAGTTCTATTCCCATCATATGGGCAGGGTCCCCCTTTCTGGATGCCAGGCGCACACTTGCCCCTGCCTCCCAAGGCAACCCACCACGCTGCAGCACGCCTCTTTACAGTTGTCTGCAAATTTGACCGCATCTCTCCAACAATGCATGAGTGTAAATGGATCCCCCCCACCCTCCTAGCAAGTATTAATTTCCAAACTTCATGTATATACCTATAAAGTTGTCTAAAACCGAATACCAACATACTTGCCACACTCTACTCCTCTGCAGGCTCTTGCACCTGCTTAGCAAAATTATCAAAGGTTTGGAGTACAAGCTAGCCCGTACAGAGGAGACTTGCAAGCAGTCCTTCCCCCCTCGGAATCATCTACTGCTCTATCCCAGTAGAGGCTCGAATTGCCCCACCAACCACCAGTTCCGCGAAACTCTAAAAAGCGTTTATTTTGCAATACCTACCAGATGAATACACATCCCGCTCTCCCTCTACCAACATTACTGTACTACTGTATAAAATGCTGAGCCCAATATTGGCACCCTCCTGTTGTACAGCGCTCTGCTTCTCTTGAGCTAGGTTCACGCTATAAGCAATACAAATGTATTGTATGGTACATTAAGTATCAAACTGTGTTTCTGTGCACTCAGGTCCAGTAGCATTGGTGAAACCTTTGTAGAATTAAAGGCCACTTTACAGGGAGGTTTGGGCGTTCTTTCCCAAGGTGTATTCAGTCAATTGGATAACACATTGTCTTTCCAAGTATGAGACCATTTACGTTGGGCCAAACTTGATTGACCTGCAAGAAATATTTGGAAAATGTATCTGTATAGTATGCTTTCTTAGGCATGACGCCAGTAACATTACTGAAAAATGTTTTGGATTTAGACACTTATCCCCAGTAAGGAATGTTGCACCAAATTGTGGATTATTAAGCACAGAGGGCCAGTAACATTGGTCAACATTTTGTGTGATTTTTAAAATCTGTTTTAAAGAATGTGGGAGGTTGTTATTTAAAGATTTTGTCAAGTATATCAAAATCTGAATGTAGCACACTCACTAAGTACAGCATTACATAATTGCATTTTGCCCAGGAAGCCCAGCAGTGCCTCATTTCCTGTTAGTCTAAGGTTAGTCAATAGTAACCTCTAAGACTGCGCACGTGCGAGCAGCGGATGCGGACTGAGTAGAGGACAGCTCCCGGCGGCTGCTGAAAAAT
Organism: Ambystoma mexicanum; assembly: GCF_040938575.1. Taxonomy (NCBI): domain Eukaryota; kingdom Metazoa; phylum Chordata; class Amphibia; order Caudata; family Ambystomatidae; genus Ambystoma; species Ambystoma mexicanum. The sequence continues at coordinate 1,186,179,076 of NC_090927.1, forward strand.
TCCTAAAATATCCTGACACCTCCCCCCTCCCCGTGAATGCTTCCCAGCTGATGCCACCGCCAGTGCTACAGGGCACCCAGGCACCACCCCCCGCAACCCCGACTGAAATCGGAGCCGGGGAATGGGTGAACGACGCACCAGCCCATACACGGGAGACGGCGGCTGCTGCCTAGGACACGAGACCCGCTTCGCTGGGAACCCCACTGCTTTCCCACGCCACCACGGATATCCCATACTGCCCCGAATGGACGGCTGCTACAAGTGCCGCATGCAGCTAGAGCCGTAAGAGGAAAGGGGCTACACCTCTGTAACCGCCAGCATACAGGCCTGACCCCCGTCCCCCCGCCTGCACGGGAGGTGGGCACAAGTGAGGCTGTGAAGAAGACAGGGCGCTGCGGCACCAACAACACCTCAGGGCCATATAGCACCAACGGCCCAGGACCCCCCAGAGCCCCGCAACCACCCGGCCGCCAAGCGACCCTCGGGCACCGTGTGACACGGCCCGACAGACTTGCAGCCTTCCAAAGGGCCCCCAGCCGCATTGGAGACAGGGCCCGTGAGCCCACACAGACTCTGGAACACCACAGCGCTGCAAGCTTCTCTACTGCCCCAACGGCCTGGGAATATTCGGTGCGCTGCATCCGCCGGCGACCTGCACACTTGAGACCCCTGAGGCCGGGCAGGAGCCCTGCTCGGGGGTGTAACAGCTGCCAATCTCTGCAGGGGCCTGGGGGAAACGGCCCGCACACACGCACGGCCCGGAGAACGGGACCTGCGACCGTGGTGGAACTTGAGGGGCACAGGCGGCGAGGAGCAGCAGCACCGTGCAAACCTCCACAGAGGCTGCTAAAACCACCCGGAACTCAGCCGGAGAACTCCTCCTCCCAAAGGTGAGCTACCAGCCCCCTCCATTCCCCTGCTCCAGTCCAGAAAAACAACACAGCCCAGACTGGCCCCTCCCAACCGAAAGAACCTCTAAACCCAGGCTTCCAAGCAACCTCTTCTCTTACAGGGCCGAAACTACCCTTTGCAGCCCAGAAGGCACAAGACTCCGGCAACAGAAGAACCTGCAGGCCCTCATTGCCCGGCTGTAACCCCCTTCAGAGACTGAGAGGATAGGAGGCGTGCAAAACCTTCACAGTACAGGGACAACACACACGCCAGGACGCGCCTCTCGAGCTTGAGCCAACAACACCGACATCGGCCTTGACCCATAGTGGAGACACTCCTCCCTATTGATCCCCTACACACTGGTTTTGAGCCCAGAATGAGAGGCTAAACTGCTCCGGAGAGCGATAGAAGAAAATTGGTCCACACATCAACAAACAACCCGGGAAGTAAATACCTGTGACGCACCGGACCGGCAAGAAGAACCAGTACCACCTCCGACCAGTGAGCCGTATAAAGCGAAGGAGTACAGGTGACGCAAACCCGAGGACGGACACAGACACACCAACTGACACTCTACACGCCTACGCAACTACCCTATAGGGGGCCTGTCCGCAGAAGTCTCCTTCCTTAGCCAGGACCTCCACAAACTAACATCCAGAGTGGGGGAGTCAGAGCAGAGGATATCCGACACAGACAAATGGAAAAGCAACTGGACGCGATTTCCAAAAAAGTGGATCAGCTGGAGTGTCAGGCAGAAGACAGCGAAGGAAGGGCGCGACGAAACAACCTCAGGATCCTCGGGATCCCCGAAAAAGAAGAGGGGCCCCAGTGCAGAACTCTTCCTTGAAGACTGGCTAGCCCATATCGTCGCTCCTAAAAAATAACTTTCAAAGTTCTTTTCGATCGAACGCGCTCAGTCCCGACCGGACGGCCTGTCCCGGGTGCCCCACCACGGACAATGATTGCACGTCTGTTAAATTACAGAGACGGAGACGCTATCCTTCAGAGGGCCAGCACCACAGGCCCCATCGCCTACAATGGATATCGCATTGGGTTCTACCCAGACTATACCAAAGAGGTCCAGAAAGCCTGCCAGTCCTTTGACTCTGTAAAGAAAAAACTGCAGTCTTCCAGTAAGTATGCACTCTTCTTCCCGGCATTGCTGAAAGTCCACCAAGATGGGTCCACCCACTTGTTCTACACACCGACGAAGGAAGCATGGGAATGGATGGAAACCCAAGTTCTCAATCATATTGGACCCCGCAGATCACCACAAGGAGTAACCAGATGGCACCCAAGGACGGAGCAAACTTCACCTCGCCTGCCTCCCTCGGACCTGGAGTCTGTGGCCTCACCACAGCAAATGGAGGGATCTGCAGACAAGGGATGAACACCACTGCACCCTGACTTAGGGGATGGGCCCGTAAGCATCAAAGGGGGATGTTACATGCAGCCGCCGCCCCCCTGGAGGTACCTCTCACTTGCCCACAATGGTTGACGAGCTGATTTGGCGCTCAGTTGGCACCCAGCTCATGGTTTTTATGTTTGGGTGACAGGTGCTTCTAGTTGGAGGGAAGTACGGGGTGGGGGAAGTTCAAAGGATATGGGGGTTAAGAACAAGGGGCCTGAGACGCTAATAACCACACCAAATACCGACAAGGTACCAGGCTATGGTATCCCCCATGACCAACACGGAACATGCAAGAATGCTACCCCAGCAGTGCAACACACACTCTCGGCCAGGGGTTACACTTTACAATTAAGTTTACCAGTTTGGGTTCGAAGCACACAAACGAGAGGTGGCAGCGGGGAGGGCAAAGCACAGACACTGGGATCCGGAGTTGCACGAAGTATCTAACACAGGGATAATTCTCATCACACAACATATCCTTCCCAACTATAACGCAACAAGAAACACGCTGATATGACACAGACCAGACAGATCTCCCTACTGACCTGGAACGTTAACGGCTTGGGGTCCTGTATAAAGTGAAGGCTGGTACTCCAATATCTTAACCGATATTCCTCTGACGTTGCATTCATCACAGAAACCCACCTGCTGGGCACTAGCTGCGGATTCTTCAAAAGGTCCAACTACCCACACACATACCAGGCTGGGTTCACTAGAAGCTCCAGTGGCGCCATGATTCTTTTGCACAAGTGAATTCCATTCCAGGCTAAAAAAGTGAGAACAGACCCCCGGGGAAGATTTGTGGTGGTCCTGGGAGACATCCGGGGGGAGACCTGGGGCCTTGTGGCAGCATACACCCCCCCTCGCCCACACTAACAACTGAACTCCTTAACGAGCTGCAAACTGTAATGGCAGAGGAACATGCAGACTCCTGGGCGGTGGGGGAAGACTAATGAGGTCATGGTGGCTGCTCAAGACAGAACTCGCAGGGCAACGGGGCCGGAGACGCCCCGACTAAATGACACTTTTCCATGTGTCCAGTAGGCAACATAGGCCTACTGGATACGTGGCGGTCATTACACACTTCGGACACAGGATTCTCATTTTACTCCAATGCACACAAATCACACTCCAGACTTGCGTACGTCTTCATTCCGTGGAACATGACCCATCGATTAGTATCTGCAGAATTCCTGGTGAGAGGGATATCCGACCACTTCCCCCTAATGATAAAATTAAAAGGCACACACCACAAAAGAGAACCCACTTGGTGGTTGAACACTTATTATCTAGGAATCCCCGAGATAGCGGAAGGGCTCGCCCATAAGATATCAGAATATTTTGAACTGAACGAAGATTCGGTAGAATGTCCTATCACAAAGTGGGAAGCATATAAAATGGTCCTACGGGGGGGGGAGCGATATCTCTAGTAGCAGCTCATCGCAAACGACACACAGAGGCAATTGCCGCAGCCGAGGCCCAGGTGGTCAGGCGGGAGGAACAACTGCTAGAAGAAGGGACTCATGCTGCGCACAAGGCCCTATTAACGGCCCAGGAGGCTCTGAAAAACACGGCTCTAGATAACGCTCGGACGGCCCATTGGACAGTCCGGAGCCAGATTTATGAACGGGGGGGATAAAGCGAGCAAAACCCTAGCTTGGCTAGAGAGATGAGAGATGAGCAAAGGACAGGTGCTGGCCATCCAGGTTGACGGTGGGGAAATATTGACAGGTGACTCTGACATAGCAGAGGCCTTCGCCAACTACTACGAAGAACTGTACTACCCCCCCCCCCCAAGAGAAAGAACCCACACCAGATGCCATGATATTCCTTCACTCCATCACGATCCCTCAGCTCACTACGCACTAGGCAGAACAGCTAGATGCTGACATCACTGAAGAAGAAATGGGTGAAGCATTGGCACAGCTACAAAAAGAGAAGACTCCTGGCCCTAATGGCTTCCCTGTTGAAGTATGGAAGAGGTTGGGCGGGACGCCAACGGGATACATGCACTGCATGTTCCGTCGCAGTAGGGAACTAGGCAGCCTCCCCCCAGACCTCTGAAGAACCTGCATAGTGGTAATCCCCAAAGCTGGGAAGCCACCTGAACGTTGTGCTTTTATATACACCGATATCACTAATAAATGGGGAGGAAAAAATACTAGCCCGGGTGTTAGCCAACAGAATGCTGGGGGTAATCGAATCCCTAGTTCACCCAGACCAGTGTGGATTTATGCCAGGCAAATACACACGAATGAACCTGCGCAGAGTCCAGATCGCCCTAGACAGAGCAGCTGAGATCCTGGACCCTTTCGCCCTTCTTGCCATTGATTTTGAGAAGGCTTTCGACTCAGTGGGGTGGGACGCCCTATGGGAAATCATGAGACGGATGGGTTTTAGACAGACATTCATGTTATGGGTCAAACTCCTCTGCACTCTTCTCCGAAGCATTTGTAAGGGTAAATAGGAAGTCATCCAGGATGTTTCCACTGGGCTGGGGGACCAGGCAAGGCTGCCCCTTTTCACCTCTATTATTCCTTCTCGCAATCAAACCTCTACCGATCAGACTCAGAACCCACACACAATGGTCCGGGTTCACATGGCCAAAGGGAGGAGAAGAACGCGTCTCTCTGTATGCCGACGACCTCCTCGTATACCTCGGCAATCCAGTAATCTCCTGCCAGATTGTGTCCCAGAACCCTGCTCATACCCAGTCTCGATACAGGACTTCACGTATTTGGGCATACGGGTCAGCACGACACTGGAAGACTTCTCCAGACTTAACCTACAACCGGTGGCGCAAAGGTTCATGAACAATGTTACGCACTGGCAGACTGTCCCATTATCATTATTGGTGAAGGCTGCATTGTTTAAGATGACGCTCCCAAGGCTTTTATATGTCCTCCAAAATGTACCACTGCCCATCCCCAATGACACCTTTGCAACCGTTGAAAGGACCTTACGCACATTACTTTGGGGGCGGGAAACCACCCCGCATTGCGCTCAAAACGCTCCAACGATCAGTGTGGGAAGGTGAGCTAGGACTACCAAACATCCGTATCTACTACTGGGCTTCCCAAACAGGGGTAGTAAACGAATGGATACACGGGGACCCAAGGCTCCCAAACATCCGGTAGAAAGGAGTGCTGACGGCTCCCCACACCCCCTTCGGATACTATACGATCATAGCAAGAACCTGGGCTCAGTACCAAGAGGGTCACTCCACATCCGCTGCATCTGGCGAGAGGCACACAGACACATTGGATGGGGCGGGAGACCAAGACTGATCCAACCCCTGTGGCATAACGCACATCTCCCCGAAATACAGAAGATGGGATGTTTCAGAACTTGGGCGAGGAAAGGGGTATCTACACTGGCTTGTATTATTCAGGAAGGGTGACTGGTAGACTTTGAGACATTTAACACGCATCATGGGTTGCAACCCATGGACCGCTTCAGATATGCTCAACTCGCACACGCTATCGCCGCCCAATTCCCGGATCTCACTGACATACCCGCCTGTTCCCCCTTGGAAACCAACGTCCTCCCGGACCGCATACCTACGAAGGTCACCTCCACCCTTTACCAGGCACTCGACTCCTTCGACACCAAGGAACTCCTAGTACTCAAAGAAAAATGGGAACGAGACGTCGGCGCTTTAGAGGCTGAAGAATGGGTGGAAGCGTTGGTTTCCTCTGGAAATAGGCATTGGCGCTAAGTTGAGACTGATACAGCTCAGAATACTTCACAGGTCATACTGATGATGGCCTGATTGGGGGGGAGGGGAGAAGACGGTGACTGCCTTAGATGTAAAAGAGCAGAAGGCACGTTCTTTCATATGGTCTGGGAGTGTGATGTCATACAAGACTTTTGGGAAACGTGTGTTAATAAACTCGCCAGAATAATGGGATCCCCAGTACCTAAGGACCCCAAATGGATACTGCTGGGGGTATGGGGAGAAACGGACTTCACCAAATACGAAAAAGCATTCCTGGGAGTAGCGCTGGGGACTGGTAAGAGAATAATGGCCGCCACCTGGGGCTCCGCAGACAAAATATGCATAAACCGTTGGACCAACGAAATGAACATATGTGCCTCCTTAGAACGCCGCATATACACAGCCAGGGGATGCCTCTGGAAATTTCAGAAAATATGGGGGAAATGGGACGAATAGACACAGAGCTCACGAACTAAGGAGCACCTCCCCCCTTCTTCCCTCTTCTTTCGCCTTATCCGCAGCCAGTGACTTTGATAGCCCCAGATCCGATCTTGGAGATACCTGCCCATTATATATTGCTCTCGGGACCCCGCTGCCTATACTGCTAACATGTATTGAAATTATCTTGGTGTTGTGTTTGTGTAAAACTTAATAAAAGAGTTATAAAAAAAGAAAATAGTAACCTCTAAAAATCGCAAATTTGCCAAAAAGAAGAACCCCTTCTTAAATGAAGCCAGACACAAATGCAAATGAAATCTTTAGGTGATCAACAGAGCTAATCTTTCTTGAATAAGAATCGGAATAATTTTTTGTTTAACAAATATTTATCTTAGAAATATAGTGGTCAGGTAATTCAACCAAAGAAAAATGGCATCCATTCCATTAAAAGTATGGGTTTGCTAACAGTCAGGGTTTGGCTGCATGTTAACTTTACTGTACGCCAAAACACCTTTCACTTCTGTCCAATCATTTTGTTAAATATTCTTATCTTTTATTCAGGAAAATGCGTGCTACTAAACCCCCTTCAAATTGTGTTTTTGTTATTTCCTTAAAGAGCCTGTTGGCAAAGGCTGGGATTAAGGCAACAGACGTGTCCACTGTTTGATACAATATGCAGAGATGACTAACTTCATTCCATCAGGGTCATGAAGTGTTGATGGGCTTGATCTAGAGACTGACTCCAAGCCTATTTTGTAGTACTCTCAATCAACACAATTTAAGTTAAAGCGCTAGAATTGCAATGTCCTATAATATTACTAAGTTAGTAGCTAAATATAATGCATCTAGGCTAGTAGTTCATAATGCTTCAAGTAGGGTTCACAATTTTCACTCACCACTAGCCACTGGCTAGTGATAGTTGACTGTTGGCAAGTAAGAAATTGTGTGCTGTGTGTATGTATAGACCGGAGTATCGCATATCGTATTAACGATCCACCAGCTAGTTAAAACCTCTACCCCTCAGGTATCGCGGCTCAGATAAGAAGGCTAGTGTTTTTCTATCATGAATGGAAGGAGTTATCGGCCAATGGACTAGCTGTAAGAGGGGTGTATCTCCCAGGCCTGTCCACAGCTTATCTGTGCTCTTTGCTAAAATCATTTTATTTAGATTTGTGGGCATCAAGGTGTGGTTTTCCCTCCTCCCTCGCAGTGTATATATAGCATTACAACCCTGAGAACCTTACATTTTACTCATGGGTGCAGCAACCGTTCCACATCCTTCCTTTTGATGTATCCTAATGCACAGAGAGCGAGAGAGACATAGAAAGAGGCAGAAATAATAAAATAATGCATATAGGCTATCCCCATAACACTCAATGTGCCAGTAATGTACAAGAGACCAGAGCGACCAATGTAATGAAAATAAGCATTTTATTCAAAAATATATTTTCAATCTCGCTCAATCCCTGAATCAACATAAGTTCCGTACACATTGTCGAGATCAACATTAAAACATTACAATAATCACAGCTGAAATCTCTGACATTAGTCTCAAGTCACTTCTTTAACTAAATCATCTGGTGTCATCAATTCACCTGACTACTAAAGCCTTCTTTCCATCTGTTCTCCAAGGAAAGCTATTACATTTCTAAAGGTTCTCAAAGCAGTTCCATTACTTCTAAAACAAACCAAGATGCGTAATTCAATGAATCAACTTGTGCATGGAAAATATTTGAAGCAAAACAAACCACAATTGCACACTATTCAGTCAAGCAAACTCAACATCCACATTAAAAATGCATTGCAAAGAATAATTGTAAGCATGACATTTAGGTGAGGCGCAGAGTGCACAACCCCCAACCCTGGTATGACATCAGCAGCCGGGTCTTTGGGCTGAAAGATTATTTGTAGGGTTCTCCTCTTAACAAAATCTCCAACTGTAATAGATTCGCTCAGCTTCTGGATAAAAAATAGCCTCCCGTTCTCCTCAGGATAATGATGAACAATATTGGTCGATACCACCCCTATGCTTTCGGCTTATTTTCAGTACAATCCCTAAACCCGAATTATCAGTTATGTCTCGGCAATGGTTTATCTACTTTGACTAATCCCAAGGTATCGTCACTGCTACCATAGGGGGAAACCCTTACCATGAGGCCAGGGAGGTGAGGCCGCTACCCGGTTGTCCCCTAGAGGGTCGTACTCGGTGGGAGGATCTCATGGGAGGGGAACCCCCTTTGGAACCAGTGACACCCACATTGGGAGACGGTGATATTCCCACCCAGCACATTACCCTGCTGCCCCTTTGAAGAAATACCCCACCTTTCCTTCCTCATTCCTCTTCACACTTACACCCTATCTGCTTTGCTAAGGCAACTCAATACTCACTTAGTACTGAGACTAGGAAGAGTACTAGTGACTTGCCATTTCAATACACGCCTAGTACTGAGGTGAGGAGGGAATGCAGGGCAATACAGAGTGCGCATTGGAACCACTTTCACCAGTCTAGTGGTTTACTAACAGTGATTGGCAGACGTAAGAAAAAATCAACGAATGAGACAGTTTTTCACAGCCCTCCCAGGAGTAACCCTGAGAGCTGAGGCGAGACCGGCGTGCATGCTGGTGCTGACCAGGACGCCGATCAGAAGAGCGATAGTCTGGGGCTGGTCCAGGATGGGAAGACCTCAAGCGCCCCAGAGACCTGGGGACTGTGAAAACACACCAACTCGCCATCCCTGAGCAGAAGAAACCTGCGGAGCTGCTGCAGGGGGAAGGAAGCTCTGGAAAGTTACCAGAGTACCGCAAATGAGTCCAGCTGCTTCGAGGGAGCCAGCACTTGTGTAAGCCATAAAACAAGGTACGCAGGAAGCCAGAGGGGCTCAGAAACCTCAAGGAGGTTGTTGCAAAAACCGGAAAGGTGAGTCTGGGACTCGCACCCAAATTGTACATGGAGCGAGTACAACTAAGGCTTGGCAGGAGACCCATACAACTTGGAGAGAGCATCCATGCATTGCTTTTGCAGTGCAGCACTTGGTGAGAGGGTACTATGTCTGCACCCAAGGGTGGAAGACCCACAACAGCGTGGAAAGAGTATTCAGGCTGTTCCTCTTCAGTGAAATAGCTGGCAAGGGTAAGCTAAACCTACCAACCAGGGTCTGAGACCCTAAACAACTGATCTGTAAGCCTGAGGAAGGCTGGGGAAAGAGAGACATTTCTCAGACAGCCAAGGAGTGACTGTAGTTGGATAAAGAGAACCTGGTCAAGAAAAGAACTGCCATTTTGTCCAGACGAAGGGAGTTGCCACTCTGCATCACGAAAATATCACCTTTTGATTTAGTTTGCTTAGTGTGTAAGTGACAGTTAGGATTTTGACACTGGGACTTTTACTTTGGACATTCTGACACTAGTTATTTCCGTGGAGGCTGGGAAACCCCTCTTACAGTTAGGGTTTTTTGTTTCCCTTTTGCACCTTTTGAATACACGTTTATAGCCAACACCATGACCCCTCCCCGTCAGTCTTACTTCTTGCCCCTTACATATGGTGTGGGATCTGGCCTAGTTGATAAAAACTGGGGAACCCTGAGGTGTTCCAAATTGACAAAGACTTATTGGAGTCATATAGATTCTGGGAAACAACAACTAATGGCCCTTACTTAGTGGACATCAACCGGGGGATCGACAACAGTAGTAGATGGCGTAGTGAGATCCCACTACAAAGGACCCTGAACACCATGGTTTTGAAACAAAAGATTACCACTGTGGGGGCAATAAAAGGTTGGGACTTGCCTTCACTTATTTACCCTCCCAATACATTTATCTTGTTAGGAAAAATGTTAGGGACATAGTTACGAACTCCTAAGTCCCTATGATTGCCAGATCCCTGGGAGGGAGAAGATAATACTCTCCTTAGACCGTCAGGCCCATGTACCTTCCGATCTAATTGCATATTTGAGCCTGAGACATGAGAAAGGGCTGAGAATACTACCCTGTGGTCAAAACATGCAAGTCATAATATTTAATTTTTTGACAACCCTATTAAAATTCAGAGGAGTGGACTAGTTTGGTATTTGAGTTTTGAAGTCTCAAGGAAAATCCCACAAACTGTCTTGGAGGATCCATCCCATGAGGCTATGACCCATGGGAACATTTTTCATCACTCAGATGGGAAAGCTGAGCTCCACTATAAGTGGAGTATGATCCTGCCAAGGGCGAGGTCTTGTGGTAAAATATCTACCTTCCCAATTCCCTAACCTCGGAAAGTTAATCATCCCTGAGTAGGGAGCATGAACCCGGGAACACCGACACTTAACGGCAGTAGTGTCGTGCATGGCAGTCAGATTACATCTGGACCTGTAACACCATACTCTCAGAGATCTTGTTATGCCCATAGAACCTCAAATCCTTTCTATTCTAGATGAAGGCTGTTTGATACATTGCCCGGAAAACGGCATTTGCATTATACACGTTGTTAGTATCACGTGATTGGAGAATGTCACGTGTGTTTTACTGTACGTTTATTATCAGCGTTGGGACGCCGTTCGCTGCTTCTGATTGAACAAACATGGAGTCTTGTAGCTGAAACTTTGATCTGCTTCTTTGCAACTCTTCAGCAACTTCTTTGGCTTTCCTTGCTGCGTGTAATATTCCACACGCTAACTCCTGTAGCCATGTCCAAGAAGAAACGTGCGGCTTTCCTTGCTGCATGTTATATTCCACATGCTAACTCCTGTAGCCGCGTGCGTCCAAGAAGAAACGTGCAGCTTTCGTTACTGCGTGTAATACTCTACACGCGAACTCCTGTAGCCGCGTCCAAGAAGACCAACGTGCGGCTTTCCTTGCACACGCGAACTATTGCAGTCCTGGCTGCATGTACTATTGCCACGTGTAAAATCCACACGCGGTTTCCTGAACTCTTGCAGTTGCGTGTAAGAAGACTAACGTGCCGCTTTCCTGGCTGTGTACTATTGCAGCGTGTAAAATCCACACACAGTTATTGTGCAACGATCAGATTGAATCCTGTCGCCTGTGAATAAAGAGGTGGATTTCTAACTTATCCTTTGCTACACACTATCTTCTGTTCTACATGGTAAAGGAAGTACTACTGACAACTGTTAATTAAGAAGATGATTGTGCACGTTACTTTGGACTCTATCCTGTGGTGCACCAACCCGGTATCTAGCGTAACCCTTGTGCCTTTCGGGATAAGCTTCCCTTACTAACCTTCCCTCCTTTTTTGTTGTTTCTATATTGGATTGCTTCAGAGACTTGTTGTCAGAACCTCTCCCGTTATCAGCATCTACAGGTTAGTGTTGTCCTATTTGTTGAACTATTAGTGAGATTGTTTTCCCACGCCTTTACCAGTGATTCCTCCTACTGACTGTTATCTTAGTCAGAGAGTGGTATCATTTGGAAGGTCTATTTTGACTTCAATACCTTCAAGCCGTTTGCCTCCTCAAGGATCTGGAAGAACCCTACCAATTGTATCCTTTATGGTTACACCTGTATCCTTTACTGGGCAGTATAGGATACGTGGTTGACAGTAGTGACCTTGTGGTGGCACATACTGAGGCAAGCTACGAAGGTCAGGCCCCTCTCTCATCAATGGTAATATCCCTGGAGGAACCTGTGGTTGACTCATGTTGGGACCCGAGTAGTTTGAAGACAACCACCACCTAACCATACGTTTTCCTTCCATCTCGCCCCCCAATAATGATATCCATGATGTTCAGGAAAACCCCTCCTTCAGATATCTGTTGGCTTTCAGGAAGAACAGGAGGAGCAAGAACCATCTACTCCAGGGACACCCCTGTGGGATTGGAGACACCCGATAGACCAAAACATAGCGGACCAGGTTTGGACACTATAGTGGCAGGCAATGGAAAGAGATATACCATCCATTATACCCCCATCTCCTACCCTAGACCAGAAGTGCTTCTTCTGTGGAGACTTTGGCCACCCCTTGAGACATTGTCCCTTGAATGTCTTCCTTCTGCATTTATTAACATCAGGGGAACTGCCTTTTGTCCAAGGGGGAGTCGCCCCTCTGGATCAAGAAGACCTAACCTTTAAATTAGGTAGCTTTTTGGGTAAGGGGCAGAGTTATGATTTTGACACTGGACCATGGGCCTTTCTTTGGACATTCTGGCACTTGTTATTTCCATTGAGGCAGGGAAACCCCTCTTACATTTAGGGCACTTTCTTTTCCCTTTTGCACCTTTGAATCAATGTGTATAACACCATGACCCCTCTGTCAGTCGTATTTCTGCACCCTTACACTACCTAACATCCGCAGAATTTCCCTGCTCAAGGCCTCCTCGACAAGAGGTGCTTTTTCTTGGCTCCCAAGCAAGTTACTGTATATCTTGCTAAATGGAAAATGGGGTGTCCCTGGTTCCCCGGCTTACTCCTAATGGCTATAAGTTTGCATAGGGATACATGAACTGCACTGCTTACTCCAATGACGCCACATAAGTAAGCATGAATGCATGTATGATATGGTCAAGCTGCTTAGCAAATTGCTATGCTGTATGGTTTCATACATGAATGCTAGCTCAAATATGCACTTATTTGATATGGCATTTATAATGTGCCTATACACAAGTGTTTCAAGGTGCGATATTTGTGTCTGAGGCATTACTACTAAAACCCCATTGCTATATAGAGCTGCTTTTCACTACAAAGCTAATATAGGTCTCTAGAGCCTCTTTGAATAATAATGCGCTTTGAGTACACGGTTGCAGTGCTAAGCACTCCAGTTGCTGGTTTAAGTATTGCAGTGTGTACTGCCCTTCAGCATGTATTGCAATACTATATTTGCTACGCATACTTACGTAATGGAATCTATCTTCACAGGAAATAATATAGAAATTAGTTTGCTTATCTCATTCAAGGTACTATATTCTACGTGGCTGTTTAAAGCTAACGCTAATATCGTTCTTCTATCATGAGGTGACATTCTGCAATGAGATGGGGTCTTCCCTGTTCCTCTTACCCCATAGGGAAGACTGGGCATGGCCCCATGACATGAGATGGCAAGGGACATTTTGTGGCTGGCCAGTAGCTTGCAACTTGAATTTGTCCACCTTGCTTCACGCACTCCACCTGATTTAGCTTAAGCCACCAAACTTAAGTGTTAACAAAAGGCAGCTTCTAAGCAATATTCACAAACATATGATGGCAATAGGTTAGAATAGTGGGCAAAGCACTTTCTGCCAAACCTTTCCGTAAACTTATTAAAGAAAGGATTTCAGAGTGCATTCAGGGATTAGGACAAGATACTGAGCGACAGCAGTTTTTTCCTCATGCGTTCCCTTCTATATTGGATTAAAAGCCTCAACAAAGGGTTAAAAACTGACTAAAGAAGCCGGTTAGACCTTGCTGAGCAAAACTGGTACCTCTAGCTAAGTTAAACCCATCTCCTTTGATTTCCATAATTGTATTGAGCCTAAAAAATTGAAGGATAGATGTTTATCTTAAATTCTAATTTATTTTGTTGTCTTACTATCGGAACATTTGGGAGAAAACATTTAAAAAAATGTTTGCCATAAACAATCCTCTTACGGAACATTAGGGTTCTTTTGGGCATTCTCAGCTTGTCTTTTCTTATAGGTATTCTGTTTTTCTTTGTGGGAATTTGTGATACTAGAGGCCTATAAATCTGAAACTGTTCTATATGCATCTTATAATACTTGTACAACTAGTCCAACTTGCCCCAGACTCCTCGGATTTCCTGCCTGTGTGACCGTGTACTAAAACATTCTTTCCAAAGAAACATTCTGTTTTCAGAAATGGAGCCCAGGATGCATTCTTGACTGCAGGTGCCTCCCTCCTCTTGGCTCACCAACTCAATGAGCCTTATTACTATTCTGCTGCTGCCAACCTCTGGATTTTCTTTGCTCAGCACCTGCATGCATGCCATCATCTTGGAACACTTGCTTCTTTGCTTAGCATCCAAATCCTGCTTATGCCGGTGATGGCTTTTAATCGAGACTGTCATGTCAATTGCAGTTATTTAAGTCTGGGTAGCTTTGTTTTTGCTAAAGTAAATCACCTGACAATGTATTTCCTTTGTCATTCTTCCTCCCACCACATTTTGCTCCCGTAGGACAATTCCCAACGAAGGCTTTCTAAACTGTTTGTCCAATTGTTATTGGACAATGCTGATCATCACTTGTAGCTAAGAGCAGACCTTTTCCTGAGGTTTCTTCGCTGTCTAATGCCCCCGTGGGAGGAGGCTGGTTAGGAGGGTCTCTGTATATACTAAAAAAAATAACCTATTGGGGTTAATTCTTCTGAGGCGTAATCAGGCTGGCAGTGGTGTTTGCTTTAAGGTTCCTTGTAAAAGTATTATTTATCCAACTTGTCAGACATCTTGGATTTTACTCTATCTCCTGCTACTCTCTCCATTGTTGCCTGGGGAAATAGACAATCCCTTGCTTCTCCAGACTTTGGACCTGCAGCAGAAAAATCTCATGGTGAAGTTTCGAAACCCCTGGAATGTAAGAAGATTACTCTTTATACTCTGCTCCTCTTTGTGGATTTAAGGGGAGGGGAGCTGCAACATTGGGTTCGCTACAGGATGGCGAGTCTCCATACATGCTCATTTCAAAGTACCACATCGACTCCCAAATGAGACATTGAGTAAATAAGTATGTTGCATATTTGTGAAACTTTGTGTTTGAGGTTCTAGCAAACATAGTATCTATAGTTTTTGTTTTTTGGACATATAGACCTGACTTTATAAGTTATAGGTGATACGAACATGAATATTTATTTGTGTATATTGGCAATTAGTAGAAACACGTAGTGGGTGGAGAGACCATTACTATTGACATTAATGTATAGTGCTATGCACTACAGACTGGTTTTAGATGCTCTCTTGCAGTGCTTTCTACTTGGGTGAATAAGAGAAGTAAATGAAAAAAATCATGAACTGGCTAGACTTTTTTTTTTCTTTTTTCTTTCAGGTTGGCTGCTAACAGCTGACCTGTTCATATCAGATTTATATAGTTTATTTTTTATGATAAATGTTTCTAGGCATCTTGTTTACACTTACTTTAGACTTTGTCCTAGTATCTTGGAGAACAATGTCAAATATTGAGTAGGTTATATACCCTTCAATTTGTACAAGTTTACAATTATACCTTCCTTTCTAAACCAATGTTTTCTATATTATGCTTTGTTTTTTTTAAAATTTTTCTATTGGTCTGACCATCTATTTGTGTCGAATTTAAGACCATAGATGGCTGAGCAGTTCCAAATTGTAAATTGGAATGTAAAGGGTGCAAATAACCTGTTGAAGAGAAGGGAGCATTATTGAATGAATAGCAAAAAAAAGCAGACCTAGTCTTTCTTCATGTATTGAATAAAACCTCTAAGTAGCAGCTCAAGTGGAGCGATTATTTTGTTATGAAATGACCTAAGAATTTCTGTATCTGCAGTGAGGCTAGATGTAGAGCGGCATTATGCGGTCACAAATGTTGTTCTGGATAACGGACCACTAATACTCGTGAATGTATATGCACCGAATATAGCTCATGATGGCTCTTTGAAACATTGATTGTAACATTGAGAATTTGGACCTCATGGTATGGTGGTAGGAGAGTTTAATACAGTATTAAATAATCGATTGCATAAGGCAGGCGGGGCATTTTGTTGTATAAGCGCCTAACTAATGTTCAATAAATATTCAGAAGAAAAGGCAAGGAAGCGTTTTTAAATACATGAGACTTGATATAGGTATGGTGGGAATTTCATTTAATTGAGAAACAATATACCTTCTATTCCTTTCAAAACTGCCTCGAGGATTAACTTGCTATTTATCTCAAAGTGTCTTTGGTGATCTATTATCGACAAACGTAGGCAGTATAATAATCTCAGACCATGCCTGGTGGCGGTGGTATTGGACAAATCGTCTGTAGTGCAATGTGGTAGGAACCGCTGGAGAATGAATCCATGATTGCTCTCTGATAAAGAGCAGTATTAAAGATGGTATAGAAGAATATATTTTAGTTGTTATGTGGGTTGCACTTAAACCAACAATAGGGGGTAAGATAATCGGAGAGGGGGAAAGAGGTGGGGGGGGGGGGAGAGAGGGAGAAAAACAGGGCGAGAGGGAGAAAAACCCAGATGATAGGGTTGAGGCAGCGAAACATGCCCTAGATCATTCATTAACAAACAAGGCAGAGCAAACCCTGTTTTATACAAGACAAGCATATTGGAAGTATGGAGAAAGGGCAGACTCTCTACGAGCGAGTCAGCTTAAAAATAAGGATGATCAGAGACAAGTTTTGTCAATGATTGTTAGAAACAATATAATAAAGCTTAAAAATGATGAGAATTGTCAGGTGTTTTGAACCTATTACGAAGCATTGTAAACTCTGGAGGAAGTAGTGAAAGATTGATATCCCCAAAATGCAAATTGGGGATTCAGAAGAACTGTGTAATGTGGTAAACACAGAAGAAATAGTAGAAGCCATACGCTTGATAAAAGAAGGGAAAACATCTGGCCACTGTTGGCTTAACAATACAATTTTATAAGACATTTGCTAAGGAAATTATACCATTCCTTCAGGGAATATATACAGCTATTATTGAGAGGCTCAATTCCTGCATCACTAGAATCCCCTTTAATATCCTTCCTATAATGGGGAGAAATCACATGGATTGTGCACCTTCTAGACACATTTCTTTGTTATTAAACTATTAGTGAAAATCTATGCCAGGTGATTAGGTATGAGTCTGCCGAGTTTCATTGGGAAACACGAAACTGGGTTCTTGGACAGTCAAAATGGGTCAGATAATGTAAGGGAACTGATTGATGTAATTTATTTGCATAGAACATCTGGAGATGCTAAAGCTACAGTGAGAATAGTGCTCTTATTTGGCCCGATTTGCGTCCGGTATTGTGTAAGATTGTAAGTGGTCCTTCCTTTTAAAGTTTGTTTGACACTTTATACAAGAAAGCTGATGCTAAAATATCAGTTTCTGCAGCATTTCCTATCAAGAGCGGCACAATATAGGGGTGTCTGCTATCTCCACTCTTACTTTATTTATTTGTTGAACCACTGGCTATTCTGATTTGAGAAGATAAAGAGATTATGTGTGTAGATTGTGGGGGATATACATCACATTCTCCTCTCTGCAGATGACTTATTAGCTATGTTATCTGACCTTGAAAGTTTGTTTCAGTAGCTGGTTTCACTCTTAGATAGGTTTGGAACGATAAGTAATTTCAAGGTGAATATGGTAAAAACTGACATTTTCCCAAACCCCGGCTTTTAAAAGGGGACTCTTTGCAAATACTGTGTTAAATTGGACCGAGAAAGAGTTTAAATACTTGGGAATGCATGTGATTAGAGACATTAGTCAGATTCCACCATATAATATCCAATTAAAATTAACAGAAATTCAGTCTATGCAAAAAATGGGATGGACTTAAACTTAGTCTTTGGAGAAACATGGGGGTAATTAAGATGACTCTTTTGCCAAAGTCGCGGTATCTTTTTAACATGCTCCAGCATCCATTATCTAATAGGGTACTATCTCACAGACTTTAGTACATTTTTATGGGGGCAGGCGAATAGGGCACAAATCCCTTCGAAAATGTTGCAAAGTCCTGTTGTAGTTTTTTTTAATTTTTTTATTTCCTAAGTAGAAAGACTACCACAGGGCATGTTCACTTAGCTCTCTCTTCATTATTGGTTAACTGCTGATCCAGCAGCCTCCCCTAGTTAGGTAAAAATACAAACATCTTGGATTCACCCAATCCTTTAAAAGTGCTCTCTATACATGGATACTAAAAAGCGAGTTATGGATATGCCTCCCTCATTTAGCCCTGTCATAAGGGAATGGAAGCAGAGTGTTTATTTATGGGGGAGAGAAATCTCATCTATTCAAAGATGTTTGTCTTTGGACGAATAAAGCTTTATTCATAAATAATCAATTGATCTTTTGAACTCATGGCGGATTGCTGGTATGTGGACCTTAGGTCAAGTTCTAGATGGTAATAAATTGAGAATGAAATACAAACTAGGTATTAAAGAAACTCGGCGATATGGTCAATTACAAAATGTATTTACTATCCCATTTACGACACTGAATGTTAGTTTCTAATGCTTGTGAATGTGCTTAGTAACATGCTGTGTGTATATAGTCAGATATCTAGTGGTAATCGCGGAGTATTGCATCTGGTCTTTTGGGGATTGAAAGGGGACATTGACATGGGAGTGCTTGTAACATTATCCCTTACGCGACTTATAGTGTTCCCAAGATCCTTCACGCGACAAGGTCACTCAGATTATTTGTTTCCGCCCATCTAGCAGGTCGCCTAATGCGGAGCTTCAAAAATTGCTAATACATATCTTTGTCCACGACCTCCGGTCGTTTAATATTCATCCCCTTCATCGACGACAACTTAACCAACGCCGAAGACCACAGAAGACCATTCCAGACGCTGTCACCCGCATAGGGAGAGGGGGGTCCGGGGCTCTGTTTCTTTTCAAGAAAGCATTTCCTTCTCCACTCTTTCCACTTCTGATTTTGCTGTCGCTAGTAATCTGAGCTATTGACAGGACACCTTTTTAAATGTTGCCCTTCTTGCAGCAGCAATTACCCTTGGAAAGACACAGGAGGTGTAATAAGTGTCTACCTCGAGATCACCACGAGGAGTACTGTCAGTCTTGCAGGCTTTTATGTCCTAAGACGATAAAAAAATGCAGAGTAAAACAGTGGGTGGCTTACGCCATGCAGCAGGCTGAGGGTAGCTCCCCTGCTGTCGCAGGCGGCTCGAGTGACTAGGAAGTGAGCAACAGCTGTGGGTCCGACACGGAAATCATTGGCCTATCTTCAGAGCAGCCACGGTCCGAGGCGTCTGGCCCCGGCAGGCAGGCCACCGGTTCTACGATGGGGAGTGTGCACTCCAGGCAACAGGGATGCACACACACCACATAAAGGTAAGCACACAACCCTCCGGGCCTCCTCGATGGACTTGTTGGGACACACAAAGACACCAACGGGTAAGCTGATGCCACTCTACCCGCAACCGCCTAGGCGGCATGCGTCCAGGCACTCTAGTCACAAGGGCGTCATAAGAGCGCCAAGCCGGCTCTTAAGAGCATGCCAGCGCCTAAGGTTTTGACAACGCCGAAAACTACGACGAAGCCGCTAGGGCTGTCAAAATCCCTTCCAGATACGCCAGAGGACACGTCCAGACGTCGAAGGTCGGGAAGAATTCTCTGAATGTTCCCAGCCCCTGTCTAAGACTGTCAGACAAGGCTCAACTGCCTGCAGATTTGGCAAAGTTTTGTACAATCCGATATGATCAGAACTTGGCAGATCTGGCAAAGTTCTGTACAATCAGATACGATCAGAACTTGATCATACACACACATTTTCATTTACCCTTTTATGTAACCATTTATATGACTCAACCCTAACCTATGGGGGGGTTGGGAGGACTGTTGGTACATACCAGGGATAGACAAAAATATCTAATTGTGTTTTGATTTTCTCTATATTGCTCTTATCACAGTAACAAGTTTATGTAATGTTCCTAATGTGGATGTTGTCCAAAAATGTGTTTACTCTTAACATTTACTCTAATCCTTTTTGAAGAATTCGAGATTCAAACTGGAAACAGGCGCCCTTCATTAACAAGCCGGTAGATGAATCTGACCTGTCTGGGAAGGCGGTGGATGAGGCTTTAGAGACTGCAAAAAAGGAACATGAGATCTTGAAGTCACTAAACCAGATAACTCTGAGCTCTTGCTGCTCCTTTCGCTGACAATCTTTCCCACGTTTCCCCCACATCAGTACGGAACAGTAAATACATGGTACTCAGTACAGGGGGCAGCTGCCTCAAACTAGGGGTGTACCAAACTTCGGCTTAGAGTAAGTATTCGGCCGAATTCCGGCTGAAAAAAAGTTATTCGGCTCCGACCGAATAGTTTCTTGCTATTCGACTCTTGCCGAATACTTTGACATTCTCATTTGAATACAATGCAACATGAACTCAGAAAGGTAAATATAGATTTCAGTTTGCAAAACTGAATAGAATTGGACCAGACAAATTGCTATAACGCAGCCAAGAAATATCTTGTATCGTAATCTGCTCTTCAGGGCATGTTTTGTTAGATTCTTAGACAAAAAAGGTGCTCATCTTTTATATTTAGCCTGCAACAATACAGGAACATCTTTTCTTTTGGCAAATGTTTATATGCAATGTGCACTTTTTTCAGTTGGAAAAAACAAACTGAAAGAAATGTGCATAGATACTTTCAGTTCCTGTCATGTCACTTCCCATTGCGTACATCATAGCCCCCCCCCCCCCTTTTCTTTTTTTAAGGGCTTGAGTATTGTGTTTAACATTATCTGATATTTTATCAGGAATCATTAGCTGCATATGTTTGTGTATTGGCGAGAATGAGTGGCTAGGATAAGTGAAAAGTGAGCAGCATTGGTTTGGGTGGGATGAATAGTTATGAGATGGAGTTTATGCATTTCAGATTTTCTCTTGACTTTGTATGTGAGCTGAAAAGAAGTTTCGAAACTCGACTGCATCGACTTTGCAACTGGATAGAGAATGCAATGCATCTGATTCACAAAGGTAGTCCTTTTGCATTTGTGAAACCTCCTACTGGTACTGAATATGCAACAATCTTCTGTACATTTGGTCCCTTCATTTGGTTAAATCTGCTTTATTTCTGGCTTCTATACTTTAAATAAAGATGCTACATTAATTACAATGAAGAGAAATAAAAGTATAGAATCCACTTAAAATGGTGCTTTATTTGTTTTTTTAAATAAGTGTGTTTTTTGAAGTTTGCAACATGATTTATTAAATAAAGCAACTATTCGGCTTCATATTCGGCTTCGGCCGAATAGTTGACAAACTATTCGGTTTTCGGCCGAATACTAAATATGTTATTCGGTACAGCCCTACCTCAAACCAATATCAGCCAAGAGGACAGTGCCGTGGCAAAGGAAGGGGTAGGAGCGCCACCCCAAGAGACACCCCAGACTCAAATCAAAAATGGCTTACTGAGCCGGGTCCCCTCCTATGCCTCCCCGGTCGGGGTACGGATAACCTTGTTCTTCCACACATGGGAGGGAATTAACACAGACCACTGGGTGCTCAAAACAGTCACTCATGGTTACTTTATCGAGTTCAGCCGACCACCTCGATACGATCACCAGCATCGAGGTGATTGTCACCAGAACAGAGTTCGAGATCCTGCAAGAAAAGGGTGAGATCGAAGTCATCCCCGTTCTACAAGTAAACAAGGGTATTTATTCAGTGTACTTCCTTGTACACAAAAAGGATCTCACCGTGCGCCCTGTGCTAGACTTGCACCCAGAAAACAAATTTGTTAAACCACAAAACTTTTGTATGACAACACTGCAAGAGGTAATCCCTCTACTAAAACACGGGGATTACATGGCAACATTGGACATGAAAGATGCATACTTTATATTTCAATGCTGCCAGCGCACAGAAAATACCTACGGTTCATCATAGAGGACAAACCCCATCAGTTCAGGGTCCTTCCCTTCCGCATTGCCTCAGCCCCAAGGGCATTTACAAAGGTACTGGCGGTAGTGGGAGCTCACCTGCGCAGGCAGTCCATTGCAGTCTATCCTTACTTCGACGACTGGATAATAACAGGGGAGTTGCACAGAACATGCCGATCAAACACCCAAAAGATAGTAGATTTACTCTTCAGTCAGGGATTCTCAATAAACAAGAAGAAGTCCAGTCTAGACACCAGTCAAGTCAAACAACTTCTGGGGGCTCTAATTTGGACAAAAGGCGGCCTAGTCTTCCCCTCCAATGAGAGGGTTCAGACTGTTCAAGATCCCTCACTATGTAGCCAGTCGCATGGTGACTGTACGCAAGGTCATGCGCCTGTTAGGGATGATGGCTTTCTGCATTTACATAGTCCCAAATGCACATTTGCGCATGCGCCCCACGCAAGAGTGGCTCAACAACTGATGGTGTCAGGCCAGTGGACAATGGGACGATCTAGTGGTTGTCTCGGCAGCCCTTGTTCTCTCTCTGTAGTGGTGGTCGAGGGGAAAACCACACTGTAGGACCACACTACGGGTCCCGTTAAGGGACCAGGGCGCTAATTATGGGCCTGCTACTAGCAGGCCCGTAATTAGAGCCTTCCCCATTCCCATGGAGCCCTATGGGGGCTCAAATGGGAATAGGGAATGGCATTTGGAATGGGGACGTACCAGGTCTGCCAAGGGAGGAATGTCCCGGTAAATCCCCACTCGACCTGACCCGGACACGATTTTGGCGGCACCATGGCTACGTCCAAAGTCGTAATTTTTGGCCCATAGTCTCCAACGTCTTCGCAGAATGGGGCTTTCCAGATATCGACTTGTTCGCAACTGGAGAATGCACAATGGCAAGATTACGCCTCCAGGTACCCCCAGAACCGCTCCAATGGGAACGGTCTCTGGATAAAATGGTCATCGAAATGTGTCTATGCTTTTCCCCCTGACTCCCCTACTGAACACGATGGCGCACAAGATGCACCAGGAATCAGTCACAATGATTCTGGTGGCCCCCATGTGGGCCCGCCAACTCTGGTTCTCCCATCTGATGGCGATGTCAAGCTCTCCTCTGATGAAATTACCTTGCCCATTCAACATGTTTTCACAAGACAAGAGGGAGACACTCCATCCTTGTCCACAAACTCTCAACTTAGCGGCCTGGCTCCTGAAGTCGAGTGTTTGAGCACCTCCAACTTCCTCAGAGATGTATGGACATTCTTAAAGAGGCAAGAAAGCCCAACACCAGACATTGCTACTCCAATAAGTGGAAACGATTCGTCATCTGGTGCCATTTTAAGAGCATCAATCCCATCGACTGCGCTCCTACTCACATTGTGTTATACCTGACTCATCTACTGGACTCTGCTCTGTTTTTTAATTCACTGAAGGTCCGCCTAGCTGCACTTTCTGCATACACTACGTCCCAAAAGGAGTTGTGGTGGAAGATCCCAGTGATCAAAGCATTTATGGGAGGGGTTAAAAGACTTCATCCCACTATTTCAAACTGAGCCCCTGGGTGGGACCTAAATGTGGTATTAACTAGGCTAATGGGATCTCTCTTTGAACCTATGCATAAGGCTAGCCTTAAGGCTCTCACTTACAAGACTGCCTTCCTGGCCGCAGACACTTTAATTAGAAGAGTCTCGAATTACAGGCCCTTTCAGTTCAAGACCCATTTGTTACAATTCACAAAGATAGGGTGGTTTCGCGCACTCACCCTAGGTTTGCGCCTAAATTCATCCCAAAGTTCCATGTGAACCAATCAATAGAACTGGCCGCCTTCTTCCAGAACCCCACTAACGTGGCAGAAAGAAACCTACACACACTTGATGTGCATAGAGCGGTCATATATTATCTGGAAAAAACAAGACCACTAAGAAAGACAAATCAGTTTTTCTTTTCATTGGCAGCTGGTAGAGAAGGAGACACTGTCTCTAAGTCAGCCATCTCAAAGTGGATTGTAAATTGCATCACACTCTGCTACGCTCTTGCCAAGAGAGATCTGCCCTTCAAGCTTAGAGCACACTCTACTCGTACTCGGGGCACTGGGGCTTCAATAGCATTAATTGCAAATGTTCCTCTCGAATCCATTTGCAAAGCAGCAACCTGGCGTTCTGTACACACCTTTACAAAAAACTACTGCCTAGATACTCACTCTAGGTCTGATTCTCAGGTGGGACAAGTTGTACCAAGACACAGTTTTACTACTGTTCCTTCTCACACCCTGTGATGCTCGAAATGCATCGGAGGGATAGGGCCTCCGTATCCTTGTCCTTTATCGTGTGCTCTGTCGTGTTTTCCGATAGTTCATGTGGGACTCCTGGCGGTGCAGCTCTATCTCCTTTGGTTTGGTGAAAGGACCCGTGGGATACCCTTATGGCACCCATGGGTAGGGGTACAACCCTGTGCCCCTAGTGTATGTTTTTGGGCACCTATGTGTGACCCACAGAGCAGGGTACGGGCTGGTGACTGGTGCCCTGAGCGTCCTCCAATTTGGGATGCCCAGGCCCTGTCATTGGAATCGGTGGATTCCGGATGGAGACAAAATGGCCTCTTGCCTTCCATCACCTGTTACCTTGATCTTCCCGAAGTCCCGGGAAGCCCCGCCTCTGTCCCTTCCCCCTGACTGGCTGTTGGGTGGAAGTTCCGTATATGGTAGTGTGGGGGAAGTGCCAACCAGACTGGCTGGAGCCTTCTCAACGACCGTATGTTGTGGGTATGCCTGTGGGTGGGACCTGGGTGAATGGAGTTTGTGACGAATATACAATCTATGTTGTGGCTGTCTGGTATCTGATGGTTGACACAATGGTTGAGACAGCCCTGCCCGAAACCGGTATGAATGCAGCTTGGAGTGTTGAATGGCTTGGTACTTATCCCAATACACATAACTTGTTGTGCGTGTCTGGAGAGAAGTGAATGGCCTGAATACCTCGTGTGCCTGATTGGTTGCCTGCCTGCATGAATGCCCGTAGTCGTGATTGGATGCTTGTGTGTCCCAGCGGAATGAATGGGAGATCACCAGTATATCTGGGGACCCCTCACTGCTAGGAATCGTGTTCGGAAGCTGAAGTCCACTATGACGAGTAACTGGAGTGAGCTTAAACTTGAGCCCTGCTGGACGAGAAGAATTTCTGTTGCTCTCCTTCGTAATCAGAAAGCTGTTGTGCTTCAAGGACTGACCCAGAGAGGACCTGGTAAGGTGCCCTCTTCCCGAGCTACGAGGAACCATCGTGCACAGCTGATCTTTGCCTAAGCTCCCTGGTAGACAGCCCTTCGACAGGCTGCCGACCCAATACGGGGACTGCTACGGAACTCCAAGGAGAACCGCCCGGACTGTTGTCCACCACTCTCGCCGACCGCTGTCGCCGACTGGAGCCGCTTTGCTTCCGTTGCCTAAGAACTTCATTGATCCAATGACGCTTTCGTCCGCACCGTCGCCGCTGTATCCCGCTGGAGAAGGCCTGACAGTCGATGCGCCGACGAGCACCCACCGGTGGGTTTCCCGTCACCCAAAGACCAGAGAGACGCCGACGACTCGACGCCCTTGCTTGGCCACAGTTCTTCAACTCTTTGCGGTCCAGAACTATCGACACCGAGGTGCCCTGCATGCCTCTTCTTTGCAGGAAGTTTATGCTTCCCTGTCAACTAGCACCGCTAGGAACGACGCAGCCACTTCACCGTCGTAGCTCGACCTGTTCTCCGTCGGACGTTCGAACCGTGACTCATGCCTGAAAGGGAGGACACTCAAGAAGGGTTGTCGATTTCCCCGACGCGGAACGCTACAACACCAAGGTACTTTGGGGTTGCCGAACTATTGGGAAGTCTAAGGGTGAACAATATATGGACTGGGCTTGTATCTTTCTTCTACAGGTTGCCCAGGTGGGGGGGGGGGATCTCCACACAGAACTGTGTTTAATGGTAGTTACCAGTATTCTGCTAATTGCTCAACCATCCTGCTTTCCTTACTCTCGCTACTGCTGGTTTTCCTCTTTATTTTGATCTGTGTGTCATCCTGACTGTATGCACTTTAATAAGATCGAGTAACGTTAGTGGTATCACTTTAGAATTGTACATATTTACCATTGTTGATTTTCGGAGTACAAAGTGAGTTATCGTGATCGTGTATATGACTATGAATATTAATGATATAAAAACTGTGTTGTAACCGATAGTGTGTGGACATTCCTTTGTGGGTGCTCAGGGACTACACTGTACTTAAGAACCAGCTCGCATCACCTCCTGAGAAGATAGGCCTTGTTTGCTCGACCACGTACCAATAATAGAGAATCTTGTCTGGAGTCCTCTGTGCCTCTCCTCTACCATATAGAGAGCAGAAGTACAGACACCCCCCTCCAGTCTTTACACACCCCCACCTCTGGGTACTGCTTGCTAGTCTATACACGACTCTAAGCAGATTCACAAGCATCAGAAGACATGCATTACTTACCGTAATAGCATTTCTGATGATTGTCTCTGCTTAGATTCACATACGCCCCCTCACCCCCGTGCTCGGAGTAGAAGGAACATAGACATCTTACTACTTTCCCTCTATCTGTACTCACGTTAGTCATAAGGCTCCCTCACGGCAGAAAAGAACACAACCAGAGGGACCTTGACGCGTGAAGTATCTTGGGTACACTACACGTCATGTTAGGGATGGTGTTACAAGCACGCCTATGTCGACGTCCCCTTTTGATCCTCGAAAGACGAGATGCAATACTCTGAGATTACCACTAGATGTCGGACTATATGCTCAGCATGTGAATCTAAGCAGATACAATCAGAAATGCTATTACGGTAAGTAATGCATGTCATACTTGATCTGCCTGAATTTTATAGACTTTGTAAATTGATTCCTCTGCATCACTAATATACAGTTTTCTTGCATCTTCTGAATCTAAACGTCTGCTGGAGGAGGGCAAAAATAAATGGGGAAATTGAGTTGAGGAGAACAATATCGGATACAAATTGGACTCCAATTTGTTCGGGATTATCCTGCTGGGAAATAGAACTTGACTTGAGATACACTCCGCAAAGGATAATCCATTATCTGTATTGGTAACCCCGGAAGATGTAGCATAGTATATTGCTGGATACGGAGAAGTGCTGGTCTTGTGGGAGTGATAGTGGAACAATTGTTCATATGTTTTGGATGTGTAGTAAAGTTGAAACATTTTGGAATGAGGTTTTGCAATGCATAGCTATAATATTGGGGTATCTCCTTTCCAAAATATCCTATTTACTATATATTGGGTTTGATGCCACAAATCGTGGGATTTGAATGTCTGTAAAACAATGGTTGTACATTGCACTCATTGTGGCAAACAAACGAATTTGAGTGTGGAAAAGTCCAATTGCACCCCCCCCCCATGAGGACTGAATGAATAGCTTGGTTACTTTTTCTGCAAGGGGAAAGATGGCCCTTCAAAGGATAGATACATTAGAAGACTACAGGGACATTTTGGATGCTTTTAATGAATTATTTGGTTGTTGTGGTCAGAGTCCACACCTCCCCACTTCCCTATATATCTATTGTTGTATAGAATGTGTGGAAATAATATTGTTGTATTTAAAATGGAAATAAAAATGTTTAATGAAAAACAATGCTAGCTTTCGTTAAGTTTGCAGCTTTGTATATTCTGTGGGGGGTGGAGGGGAACACCATGGCAGTGGGTTAATAACTTTGTATCATTTGTGATTTTGCAAGCATTTTGGTCAGTTGTAGAATGTGCTTGGGGAATAAGAGAGTAATAGATTCTAGCCCTTCAGCCGATGATGGATGGATAATCTGTGTCTTGTTGCAAGCTATTATCTAGGCATCAGTCCCTCACCCCCTGGCAGGATGCCAGTACTCCATGTGCATACTGCACACCATCTTTTACTCGCCCAGAGTGAATGACCACTCGCCAATGGCTAGTCAGAAGTGCACATTTGTGGCCTGTCATATACTACTCAAGTGTTTCTCCAAAAGGCAGCTGAGGAGCAGGTGCAAGTGGATCTAGGTCACCTGGCCTAAGCCCCGCCCACCTGGTGCCTTCCTGGTGGCTGCCCTTTTTCACCACTTAGCAAGCCCCGCCCACCTGGTGCCTTCCTGGTTGCCGCTCTTTTTCACCACTTAGCAAGCCCCGCCCACCTGGTGCCTTCCTGCTTGTCGCTCTTTTTCACTACTTAGCAAGCCTCGCCCACATGGTGCCTTCCTGCTTGCTGCTCTTTTCCATATTTAAGTCTCTTTTCCTTTGCAGCTGGGTAGCAGGTGATCTAGGTCACCTGGCCTAAGCACCACCCACCTTCTTAGCCCTGCCTCTTCCTTCCTGTTAACTCTTAGATCAGGTTAATTTCACATCCTTACTGTTCATGGCCTGTAAGAATGTCGTCGTATTTTCCCTTGTTCCCTCCATTGCCTTGAAGTGCTTTGAAACACATTGTGTATAGGCGCTATATAAATAAACTCATCATATCAAAGCATTTTTGATAGAGGGAAGTTGATCTGGGAAGGATTTTCTACTGAAATAACAAGAGTTGGATGTAACTGGGTCTCTGAAAAATTCTTGGGCCTGGGGCAAGATGACTTGTGTCTGGCTGTAAATTAGAGCTATTCCGGCAGACCAGGCTACTCTTCTTACCACCGTTTTGTATGCGTGAGACATCAGGAAAATTCTGGTGGGATGAATAGGTAGTACACTGATACCAGACGATAAGTGTGGAGATCTAATTGACCCAAAACTAAATTAGCTTATTTGATGTCTGCTTTGTGAGATCTTTTAAACTGCTCCTTAAAGAGCCAACTAATTGGGAAGAGGAAAATGTGATTGAGATTGTACCATGGTCCCAACAGGTTTCTTGAATGGTTAGATACATCGGTATGTATCTGGCCTTGGACCACGTAGCATACATATTATTTTGAAGAAGTTAGTGATGTGTGCGCCTAGAGGAGCCACAATTCTACCTTACAGTACTTCGAGTTGATAGAAGTCAACCTTGAAATATATCTATAAGTAAGAGAACATATCTGGAAGACCTAAAGCGCCATGATGCCCTTGGGCGAACGCGCGCTTTACAAATGCTAATAACATAACAAAAGGAAACTGAAATTGGCTTGCAGAGTCGCAGAAAAACGAAATCTGTCCCTTTTTAGCTTGAATGTTTGGGTGACCATGTGGGCCACGTGCTACCACCTTCTAAGTGATGCAAGGCCTGGGATGTTGGGGGGATGATACCCATGTGCTCTCTGATCATATTATCACAGAAGGTTAAACCATAGTGCGTAAACTGAATGCTGCCTGCCCACCGCCTGAACACTACCCCCCCCTACTTCACCTTCACTGCTTCTTCATTTGGAGTCCAATACTCGGCTGACACAGCACAGCTGGGCATAATAGCCGACGCAGTGTGCCATTGCTCCTGGCCCCTGCCTCATACGCCTCCAGTTTGTCTGCCATGGATGGCCGTTCACACCCGGCAGAATTATTCTGTGAGTCTTGTCTAAACTTTATATCCTCATGCCTTTGGTAGACCATATCGCCGTCCATATTGTTTGGACTACAGTGTAACCTGTTACCACTACGACATCCGTATTGCACCGTCCTTGCAGCCTGCTTTTCAAAGCACGCCACACCCCCCTCATCCCTTTGTGTCATATGCCCGCTCCCCCCTATGGCGATCATACAATAATCTCCTTGGTCTACACCAATCG
Organism: Ambystoma mexicanum; assembly: GCF_040938575.1. Lineage (NCBI taxonomy): Eukaryota > Metazoa > Chordata > Amphibia > Caudata > Ambystomatidae > Ambystoma > Ambystoma mexicanum. The sequence continues at coordinate 1,186,208,788 of NC_090927.1, forward strand.
GGCTTCCACCCAAGACATGGGATGGAAACTGCACTCCTAGACCTTAAAAATCAAACTGATGACCTCTGAGATGCTGGCAAACCAGCTCTCCTCTTACTTCTCGACCTATCGGCAGCATTTGATCTGGTCGATCGTAGCACCCTTTGCCGCCTCCTATCATACTCCGCTAACTTCTCTTCCAAGGCCACTGAATGGATTGCCTCATTTTTCCAGGGCAGAGCCATGAAAGTTTTTTGGACCAAGCATGCACCAACACAGATGTTATCAAATGCGGTGTTCGCAAGGCTCCTGCATCTCTTCCACCCTCTACAACCTTTTCATGAAGCCCCTATTCAAGTATCTGGATGAGCTAGGTGTATCATATACCAACTATGCGGATGACACACAGATGCTCATCCCCCTCACTAGTGACTACGACACTGACCTGGAGCAACTAAACTCCATTTACTCCAAAATTCAAACATGGATGGCAGAAAATTGGCTCTGCATGAACTGGGAAAAAACGGAACTGCTTCTCATTGGGGCCCCAGCAATCCTAAAGAAACTAGGCGAAAGATGCAACTCCTTCTCCATTGACAACACGCTTATCCCGGTGCTGCAGGCTTTAAAAACATTAGGGATTTACTTTGACTCTAATCCCACCATGAACAGATGTGTTAATGCATTTGCATCTGCCGTGTCATATCATGCCAAATTAATGCATGCAGCTAGACCCTTCCTGTCCAAAGAGCACTACCTCACTCTAGCCTTGATCCAGTTATAGCCCTTGCTAGAGTACTGCAATGCCCTCCTGGCTGCCACCTCAGGAAAAAACATCAGAACTTCAGACCATACAGAATAACGCCCTCTGTGCGGTCACTGGCATATCAAAATGGAACATATCTCGGCCACCAGGAAACCAGTCCATTGGCTTCCCATCAAGGATTGCATCACATTCAAAATTCTCACCATCTCACACAAATGTGTCCACAACAGAGCACCCCTGTATCTTGCCCAGAGATTTGTTAAACCCGTCTCTGACATGCCTACTAGAATGGCCTATTCTAATATGGTCACTGTTCCCAAAATCTCCAGGTCTCGTGCAGGTGGCTCGAGCTTCCCCTTCATCACCCCCTCTCAATGGAACTCCCTTCCCACAAACATAAGGAGCATTGAGTCACACACAGCCTTCCGGAAGGCCTTCAAAACCTGTCTTTTTGTGTAAACCGCCCCTGTTGTGGTTAGCCGCCTGGCCATGTCAACTGGTCTGCCTGTGCGGCTACATTACTCTGTATGTTGCGCATTGTTTTTCTTGTACATCTGTAACTGTTCTCATGCTCACTATGACCTGTTTACTCTCTAACCCTTGAGCGACCCTCCATGAAACTGTAACTTATTCTTCGAAGGGATTGTGTCCTCCGACGTATTCCTCATCTTAGATATATCCTTCCAGCTCTGCTGGCCTCGGAAATTTTTTTCTCTCGAGGGCGCTGCGCGTCGACCTCCCTCGAGTCGATGTCCCTCGACAGCCGTCGTATCGACGCTCGACGTCATCCTGCCTATAAAGGCCGCGCGCAGCGTCCGTTGCTCAGTTCCATTTTTCCGCGCTTACTCGGTGCCTCGGAATACCGTTGCTCAGTTCTTAGTCAGATTAATCCTATTTACCTCGAGTTATTCGATCCATACTCGATGGCTTCCTCGTCGGAACCGACAACTCCTCGATCCGGCTTCAAAAAATGTCGAGATTGTGGGAAAAAGATGTCGTTGACCGATCCTCACAGAAATTGTCTGTGGTGCTTGGGAGCTGAACACCAGTGTTCGGAATGCGAGGACTGTATGTCCATGACAGCTAAGGCCCTGAAGGAGCGTAGGGGGAAGCTGGAGAAAGGTAAGACTTTTAAAGCTTCTTCTTCGTCGACGAAGTCGAGACATTCGTCTCCTCGTCACCATTCGCGCTCCAGGTCTCGGAGTGGGTCTCATCACTCCTCGAGATCGAAGCACTCGAAGAGGAGGCGTCGAAGATCCCCTTCTCCGTCTTCCTCTTCCTCTGTTTCGCCAAAAAGAATCCCTTGCCCCACGAAACATAGTTCCTGGGCTGAATGGGAGGAATTCCGAAAGAATATGATGAGCGTCTTCGAGAAAGCGGCCTCGACCCCCTCGAAGACTGCCGAGAGCGATGCTCTGGTCGAAAGACCCGAAGGTCAAAAACGCCGCGAGTCGCAGTACCCGGCGAAAGAAACCTCTCGAGCGCGTTTCGAACCCTCGATCAGGACTATGACCTCCAAACCTTCCTCGAAGGTTCCGTCGACGCCGTCGACTAAGGTCCCGTCGAGGTCGATGTCTTCGGCGCCGTTGTCGAGGGGACCTTCGACACACGGGTCTGTCGACTCGACGCCGGCCTCGACACCGGCGTCGACGCCAAGAAAAGTCACGGTGACCACACATCCAGTGACTATCCCCAGGCCCTCGACGTCGATGGCGTTGATATTGTCGAGTAGAATTCCAATTCTGTCGAGGTCCTCGAGGCCTCCACCTCTGTTTTCGACGCCATGCTCGAAGCCTTCGACGACATCAACGTTTTCGAGGCCAATAATGACAAGTTCGGCACCCTCTGCCTTGGAAATGGGATTTACTCCCTTTATGAGTTCAGAACAATTGAGAACTATATCCTCAATTTTAGAAGAGGGTGATTTGTCTGAACAAGACACATTTGAGTTACAGGGACCTGTAACCCCAGTTAGAGAGGAATTTTCCTCTGAAGAGCGCAGATTAAAGGATCTTCATGATTCTTTACATGAGGCAAGTGTGTTAGACACTTCCCCTGAGGTGGATTTTGCTAAGCCAGACCCGGGGGAGCATGCTGAAACCCCCTACAGAGCCTTAATGGCCAGGATTACAGAGTTCATGGGGTGGTCTGCACCTTCACAATCTTTCCAGCAAGATGACCTCACGGATATTCTGGACAAAGGCCCACGAGAGGATCCTGTGGTGCCCTTTCATAAAGCTCTTCAGAGAAAGATCATGACAAACTGGGAAACCCCAGATGTAATGCCAGCAGTAAATAAAAAACTGTCTGCAAAGTACAGGGTATCTTCCACAGACCCAGAGTTTTTGTCTAAACATCCATCCCCACAAAGTCTGGTGGTACAAGCAGCATCCTCTACCGATGTCAAGACGGCTTATCCTACAGTCCCACAGGACAGGGACGATAAAAAATATGATGCTATGGCAAAGAAAGTCTTTTCAGCATGTAGCATGGCGTTAAAGACTGTTAATGCTACTTGCACCCTTGCTAGGTTCAGCCATACACTTTGGGAGTGTGCTTCTACAGCGGCTGACTGCATCCCGGAGGGAGAAGAAAGGGATGCGTTCCTGAATATTATACAGGACGGTAAAGACGCTATGTGCGAATCCCTCCAGACGGGCATTGATTCGGCTGACAGTATCAGCAGAGCAATGGCGGCAAGTACATCAACCAGGAGATTCGCTTGGTTGAGAAAGTCGGGTTTTGCCCCAGATGTGCAAGCCAGGCTCTTGAACATGCCATTCGATGGCTCTTCTTTGTTCGGGAAAAAGGCGGATGACAGTTTAGAGAAACTGCAAACTTCAAAAGCTGCAGCAAAATCCCTAGGAGCTGCAATCCGTCAGACTCCTTTTCGTCCCACAGGAACCTCTGCAAGGGGCAAGTCCTTTCGCTTCTACTCCGCATTCGGAAGAGGTAGAGGACGACCGGCTCAATCAAAGAAGAACTACCCGAGGAGGACGGGGTAGATATTCTAAAGCCGCAGCAACAGCAGGTGCCTCTTTACCATCGGCATCTGCATCAGCCGCCCCAAAACCACTCTGAGGACTCCCCTCACAGGACACCTGTAGGAGGCAGGTTGTCTCAACATCTGACGGTATGGCAGGCTATCACGTCAGATGCTTGGGCATTGGAAACAGTCACCCAAGGTTACTGCCTGCCTTTCCTACGTATACCTCAGAGTCATCCACCGGGGATCAGCTCTCAGAAAGCTCCAGATCCGCTCCTCTTGCAGGAAATTTTGGACCTGCTAGAGAAAGATGCCATAGAACCGGTACCTGTAGCGGAGAGGGACAAGGGCTGGTACTCCCCTTAATTTCTCATTCCGAAGAAAGACGGAGGACTGAGACCCATCTTGGACTTGCGAGAATTGAACAAATTCCTCAGAAAAGACAAATTCAAGATGGTCACTCTTTCTCAGATCCTCCAGGCCCGTCAGTTTCAGGACTGGTTGGTATCTCTGGACCTTCAGGACGCTTATTTCCATGTGCCTATCCATCTCAAACACAGGAAATACCTGAGGTTCGCAATTGGCAACTCTCACTATCAATTTCGAGTACTGCCATTTGGGCTGACCTCCGCCCGAGGGTCTTCACCAAGTTAATGTCGGTAGTGGCTGCAAGTCTAAGGAGGGAAGGGATTCACGTCTACCCCTGCCTGGACGATTGGCTGATCAGGGCTGTTTCTCCGGAGCAAGCTCAGATCCAGCTAAATCACGTGTGCCATTTCCTTCACAGACTGGGCTTCTCCCTCAATTTAAAGAAGTCACAAATGATACCTTCGCAGAGACTCCAGTTCATAGGAGCGATCCTGGATACTTCCCTGGGAAAAGCCTTGCCACCAGAGGTGAGGGCTCAAGATATTCTACAGATGGTTACCAAGTTCCAGCATGCCCAACGTCTCCCAGCCTTCGACTTTTTGAGGTTGCTAGGCCTCATGGCATCCTGCATTTTCCTTGTGCCAGAGGCTCGCCTGAGAATGAGATCCCTCCAGTGGGCACTGAGGACTCAGTGGTCACAATTCTCAGGGAGAATGACAGATCTTCTTCAGGTTCCCGGCAGGGTGGCTCGAGACCTTCAGTGGTGGGCCTGTCAGGAGAACATTCTGAAAGGAGAACAGTTTTGGCAACCCTGGCCGGAGATAACAGTAGTCACGGATGCCTCACTCACGGGGTGGGAAGCCCACGCCAACGACTTGACCATCAGCGGTCGTTGGTCTCCATCGGAGTCCAGACTACACATCAACCTGTTAGAGCTGAGAGCCATCAGACTTGCGTTGAAGGCTTTCCTGCCAGCTGTACAAGGGAAGAACGTCCTGATAATGACGGACAACACGGTGGCCATGCATTACCTCAACAAAAGAGGAGGCGTAGGATCACTACCCCTGTGCAGAGAGGCGATGCAGCTCTGGTTTTCGGCAATCCAAGAAGGAATCTCTCTATCGGCAGTTCACCTAGCCGGAGAGAAGAACTTGACAGCGGACGCTCTGAGCAGGCAGAACACAGTCTCCCACGAGTGGGAGCTAGCTCAGGAAGTCCTTCAAGAGATCTTCGCCCTTTGGGGAACCCCTCAGGTAGATCTGTTTGCCACCAGCCTAAACAGGAAATGCGACCTGTTCTGCTCAAGGGAATTTCCTCCGAGAGGAGCTCTGGGAGACGCGTTCATTGTGGACTGGGAGTTTCCGCTTCTGTACGCGTTCCCACCGGTCCCTGTCATTCCTCAAATGATCAGGAGGTTGAGAAGATTCCGGCGAACCATGATCCTAATTGCCCCGGATTGGGCCAGGAGAACGTGGTACCCGGACCTTCTAGACTTGTCCATCTGCCCTCCAATTCGACTTCCTCTCAGAGAGAACCTACTCTCACAGAAGGGAGGTCAGGTTCTCCATCCAGACATCAAAACCCTCAACCTTCACGCTTGGCTTCTGAACGGCTGAGGTACAAGGATTGGGACCTCCCTGATGATGTTATGGAGGTGTTGCTTTCGGCAAGGAGGCCAGCAACAAAGTCTTTATACCGCTGCCATTGGAACAGATTTTGCAGCTGGTGTAGAGAACAGAATATCGACCCATTTTCATGTGGTACACCAATGGTTTTGTCCTTCCTACTATATTTGGCAAATTCAGGCCTTCAAGTTGGCACCATTAAGGGCTATCTCGCAGCGCTATCTATCTTTAAGCGTACTGCGGAAGAACCATCCTATTTCAAATTACCCTTGGTAATACAGTTTCTAAAGGGGTTAACCAATGTTTATCCCCCAAGACCATTCCAAGTTCCCCTATGGGATTTAAACTTAGTACTAACTTTCCTGATGGGTACACCTTTCGAATCTCTCCATTCTTGTTCGTTAAGATTCCTTACCCTTAAAACTGTTTTATTAATAACACTTACATCTGCTAGAAGGGTGAGCGAATTACAAGCTCTTTCTTGTAAACCCCCTCATACAATCTTTCACAAAGACAAAGTTGTCCTGCAAGTGAAGTCTAATTTCCTCCCAAAGGTGGTTTCTGAATTCCATATCACTCAGAAGATTACCCTACCATCTTTCTATCCTCCTCCTCACCCGGGGAAAGAGGAAGAGAGGTTACACAGACTAGACCCTAGGAGGGTTTTACGTTTTTACATTAGTAGACTAGCCAGGATAAGACAGGCAGACCAGCTGTTTGTAGGTTACGCAGGTCACAAGCTGGGGTTACCAATAACTAAGCAGACCATTTCCAGATGGATCATTCTAGCCATTCTGGAATGTTATAAACTGGCAGGGAAAGAGCCCCCTCAAAACCTTAGGGCTCATTCGACCAGAGGTATTGCAGCTTCATCGGCCCTCAAAAGAGGCGTGCTGGTTAAAGACATATGTGCGGCCGCTACATGGTCGTCTGTCCATACCTTTACACATTTTTACAATCTGGATTCCTCCTCCAGTCAAGAGACTAGGTTTGGAAGGGCTGTACTGCATTCTATTGATCAATAGAAGACAGCGTGAAGTCAGTACTCCCTCCTCCGAATATAGAATACTGCTATGGGAGCCTATCTAAGATGAGGAATACGTCGGAGGACACAATCCCTTCGAAGAACAAGTTACTTCTTACCTTGTAACGTTCTTTCGACGGGATGTTCCTCCGACGTATTCCTCATCGACCCTCCCATCCATCCCCGCAGTTCTACTTCCCTTGTTGTTGCAGCTTACTCTCCTTGAGGGTGATTAGTCTAGTCCAGACAGTAATACTGTGGGCTAGACTAAACGGAACTGCGCAACGGACGCAACGGACGCTGCGCGCGGCCTTTATAGGCAGGATGACGTCGAGCGTCGATACGGCGGCTGTCGAGGGACATCGACTCGAGGGACGTCGACACGCAGCGCCCTCTCGAGAAAAAATTTTCCGAGGCCAGCAGAGCTGGAAGGATATATCTAAGATGAGGAATACGTCGGAGGAACATTCGGTCGAAAGAACGTTACAAGGTAAGAAGTAACTTGTTCATTTGCTTGCAACAGTGCCTCAATGCCTAATGGCTGCAATGTGCTTTACAAATTAAAGAAATAAAAATAAAATAAATTGTTATAACAACTGCACCCGTTACCTGCCGTGTCTACCACTCGGATCGTCTCTGCCTATGAGCTCATTACTGAATGTGTAAATCTTAGGTTTGCACCGCTCTACCTAGTCAACTGCCGTATATAACTTGCTGACAATCCTTTATTTGTCTTACCTATCAGACGTCCTACTTATGTGTAGATTGTAGCTCATTGCGCACCAGGCTATGAACGTTGGCCACAACTTTTACTAGCCTTTTCAGTATTGCAAAATGCCTTTTGCCGTATTATATTAGCGTCTCTACTAGGTTTGCCCGCATGGTGACCACTGCCAACAACTTGTAAGCAATTGTATACTAACCCACGCCAGTATCAACTGCCTCGATAGGGTGACCATACCTGATTAGCCATATTTGGATTCTGTAAAACCCCTGAACTGCCTTAGATCAACCAGTTGTCTGAAACGTTAGAACATCTATACTGGAATATAATTGCATTATGTACTCATTATTATTATTATTATTATTATTATTAGTATTGAACTGAATTGAACTTCTTCTTATCAATAATTTCTGTTAGGGCATACCCATGTGTTGCTCACACTTAGCCACAGTTTTTAACTACAAATTGTATCATCAGATTGTACCTCGCTACATTAGTATTCACCATAGCCTGTGTGCCTCGTCCGACACCTATCATGTACGTACACATCAACCCTAAAATGTGCTACAGTTGTATGTGTATGATACTTTGTCTCCCGCCATCAGATTCCATACCACCCTCAAAGTTCCTGCCACCATTCTTACTCACCGAAAATGCCTTCCCGAACTCAAAGTGCCACAGATGCCCATAGCACTCCCTGATCGTATCAAAACACCACCTCACTCAGCCAATCCTAGCCACAGCACACAGATCTTGCCATTCCACCTAACTTCACAATCACCATCGTACACTACGCCATGCCCCACCAATCTGAGGAATCTTAGACTAGGTGCCAGATTCCCTCTGCTGCACTCTGCCACCACCTCTAAAGGAACCACTTTAATAACCAATTCCTCAGTTAAACAAGCCACCACTACCTACGCCTCTAAGCACAGCCACCATCAAACCAAGAGCAAACGGGATAATGTCCCATCCCAAATAAAAGGGGCCTTTATCAATGCTAGATCATTGCCTGCACACGCGCTGATTATATATCACATGACCTCGACTTTATAGCCATCACAGAAACCTGGCTACCTGCTGCATCAGGTCCAGCTCTTGCCCTTGCTATCCCCGACAACTATTCCATTATCCCACTTGACCGTGACTCCAGCTTATCTAAAGGTGGGGGCTTTGCATTCATCCATAAAACCTCCCTTAGCCTAAGAAGCGTCAATAACCAAACCATGCCTTCAGCAGAAGTATTATCTGTGAAATTACCCACCTCACCTTCACGCACTATCACTATTTAATCTATTTAACACCAGGGCTGACTAATACCTTTTTGAAGATGACATCTCACTTCTACTTTCAACTAAAACCTAAACCAATTGACAAGTCCTCATCCTTGGCGACTTCAATTTGGGTTTCCAAGACCCTAAAGACATCAAAGCATGCACCTTCAAAGGCACCACAGAATTAGGATTTACTCCCCACATTACTGAATCAACTCAGAATAAAGGCAGAACCCTAGATTGGTTAGCTGACCTCAACTGCAATAGAACTATCCAATCCAATACTCCCTGTGCGTGGTCTGACCACCACTTAATCTCTTTCACCATAAAAGAAAACTCCTCACCTAGCCAGCTTATACAGGCACCTGCCGTGATGTCTAGAAATAAACGTAATACTACCTCTCCTACAACCAATCATCAACCCTACCATGACTCTTTCAGACCCTACAGCCTTAGTCGACCTCTTTAATCGTACCATCCTCCAGGCCATTAATTCTCTAGCACCACTCAAATTACGCAAATCTAAACTACGTGCACACCTTAATACTTGGTATACCCTGCACCTCAAATCCCTACGGAAATTGAAAAGAAACTCAGAGGCCGTATGGAGATATACCGTGTCCTTAGCCAATAAAGAAATTTTTCGCTTGCCTCTAACTACAAAGAAGCCATTATCCAAGCTAAAAAAGACAACTTCAACGGCCACATAACCAAGCCAAGTCCAGCACTAAGGAACTCTTTAACATACTGAAAGAATTGGAGTTGCCTGTCCCACTGCCGATTACTTGCAATAAAGATGCTAAGTGGTGTGCCAACATCCATAACGCATTGCAAGATAAAATTACCATGCTCCAAAATAAAATAGAAACCAAAAAACTTCACATCACCAAGTCTGATCCGAATACTAACCCACCTATTCCCCTAGCAATGTTCATTCTGAATTTAACTTTACATGGCTCTCTATCAAAGAGGTTGAAACCATCATTATGAAACTAAAACCTTCAAATTGCTAGGGAGATATATGTCCTGCTCCTATTGTCAAGGAGGCTGTGAAGGAACCTGCCCCTTTCATCACCTCTTTTATTAATGCGTCATTTAAATGCAGTACAGTACCAAATAATCTAAAAGACGCTGGGTACTTCCACTCTTAAGAAAAAGGTAAATGGGCACTGCTTCTCCAATGCGACTTATCAGCGGCATTTGATTTAGTGAACCACAAAAATCCTCAACAGTCTTTCCTCAACAGGTCTATGAGGGGGTTCGCGCCTTCAGCTTCTGCAGAACCTACCCCGATCACCTGCAGGGTTCCTCAGGGGTCTTGTGTATCCCCCACTCCCTATAATGTATTCACCAAGACTCTTTTTGATGCTCTTGACTATCTGGGTGTCACCTACACTAATTACGCTATGGACACCCAGATACTCATCCCTATCTCCGATAACTACATTATAGCCAGTAAAACTCTAAATGACATATACCTCATCATACAAGCCTGGATGGCTAAGCATGGGCTCTGTCTCAATGATAAGGCAGAGCTGCTCGTATTAGGATCTAGGGATGTAACGGTATAACGGTATACCGTTAAAGATACCGTGAACCACTTAATTGAACAATAATAACTGTAACATTGTTTATACCGTGTGCTTTTCAATCTAATTTGTAAAGGCTGCAGTAAGCAAGTGCTGCGCAGTCTTGGTCTTGCACTGTTGGATGTGCCGTCTGCAAAGTAGTTTCAGTTGGAGCAGTTTTTAATGCCATTCCATAAACCACATGTGTCCGACACAAAATCAATATGTTAGCAATAAGAAGAAGAAATACAGTGCCAAGAAGGAAAAGGGTTTACTTTGGGTTGGCGGCCTTGGGGTTTATATATTTATAATGGATCATGTTTGCTAAACATATGACAATGGGGGATTTCCCTGGCTCTATCATTGCATTTACATAACCGTCACACTGCGAAATTCAATCATCTCTGTGGGTATTCCCTGCTGCCATACGAAAGGGTAACATGTCCGTGATTACTGAACACCTTTTGGCCCTCAAGTAAACTAAAGGCTGTAACGTAAAGAGACGGTGCTTGTGCGTATGTGTGTGTGTGTATGTGCAAAGCGTATACTACCGTCAGCCTCCATTGATCTGTGGCATGAAGGTTATCAAGATGGCAACATGTTCATCTTCACCAGTAGCCAGTGGGGGAGCTAAAAGCCTAAATTACCACTTAAGAAAGCTATTCAGTTTGCTTTGCCAGTCATAGCAGGGCTCCTCCTCTCCACACGTGTTTGTGTTTGATGGAAGCAAGGGGTGGCATTTCAGTGGAAAGTATGTTGAAAAGCATAATTCTGGCCCTGGGTGCCTGGTTTTGTTTGCGTTGATAAATCTGACAATTTATGACCTTTTAGAAAATATTTGTTAAGATTAGTTAACTCCACCTGCTATACCGCGATAACCATGATATACCGCCATTTGGCAAGAAGGTTATCGTACCGTCATAAAACTAAAAGTGACACCCCTATTAGGATCTCCTGCTAACCTTAATAAACGCGATGATTGTTACACCTCCTTTATAATCACAATCTCGAAGGCTGTACAAACCTTAGGCATTTATATTGACTCTGCCTTATTAACCAAACACGCGATGGCATCTGCCTCAGCCTATACGTGCAAACTCATCACTGCATTCAGACCCTACCTAACCCCAGCTAACTACATCACAATAGCAAGACCTCTAGTCCTCTCTACATTTGATTATTGTAATGCCCTTTACTTGGGGAACATTAATAAGATTCAAATTATCCTAAATAACGCCATCAGGGCAACTCTGAATATCTCAAGGAAAGAACACATCCCTGGAACTAGACAGACCCTAAATTGGCTAAACATCAACCTAGAGGTGCATTTATATCACTGTCCCTCAAGTGCTCATCTAATCAGGCTCCTAAATACTTGGCTGATGGCATCACCCGCCACACCTCAGCCCGTCCAACTAGAACAGCCCAGTTCCACTGCCTCAAAATCCCACGGTTCAAACAACAAAGAGCAGGTGGAATCGGCTTCCCGGTCGTGACAGCGAAAAATTAGAATGCCCTTCTTATCTCCATTAGAGCTGAACCTTCCTATCTCCTCTTCAGAAAAAACATTAACTATGTGACATGGCTACGTGAGCGAGACCTTAACCCCATCGTATAACCGTGCCGCCTGCTCGCCCCCTGCCTAAGGCATCACTAGGCAGGCTAATCGATATACTAATGTCCTGTGCTTTGCCTTTTTGTTGATATCTGTTTGGCCTGTAGATTATCGTGCACCCTTTGGTTCTTGTTATAACTGCTACGCTTGCCCTAGCAAATTTATCACATGCTATTTATATATGTAATATTTAATGTATTCTTGCAACTGGCCTTATGTATTCTAATGTAATTTTGTTGTAACATGCAAGCATAGCGCCCAGATGCCCAAGGGCTTGGCGTGCTCTACAAATAAAGAAACATCTTTTTTAAAACATGCCCTAGAAATGTCAGCCAGACATACAACCCTCCCGTAGTCTGGAAAACTCCCACCAAAGTAAGTTTGGTAGCAGGGGAAGGCTAATTAGGCTAATTAGGAATAAGATCATTCTTACTCTTGCTCTCAGCAGCATGCCATAAACCACTCACGAGTCTAGTATGAGTGGTTGCAAGTGTGAGCCTCTGCACACACTGTCTCATTTACTGCTAGAAGGTGCACATATATCTTCTCCTGCGCGTATACTGCAATATCTCTAAAGGGGCACAGTCTGCAGAATGAACGGAAGCCGGGGCGGCCCTCTAGGGCTTCAGGATAACATCTGGAGAGACAACGGCCAATCCAGTGTTCAAACTCCAAAGGGGATTGTACTTGAGCACCATTGGGTGCCCAGGGTTCGGGCATAGGTCCTTGCATAAAGGAAGTGAAAATACAATGTGGTATGGGAGTCCAGAAAGTGTGGAGCAGAAGCAGTTTGGAGGCAGAAGGAGAGGAAGAGGCAGGTGTGGAAAAGGCTGGAGTTGGATTAAGAAGAGGAGGCTGGAATAAGCCGATTGGAGGTTGGAAGGAATAACGGGAGGCGGTTGCGATTCAAGGAGGTGAGGCTATGAGAGGAGGTTGTGGAGAAGAGACTGGAGGGAGTGGGAGGGAGTGCAGAGGAAGCCAACAGCCGAGGACGGGGGGGTTGAGAAGGTGGTCAGGAGTGGAGGACATGTATTGAACGTATGAGAGAATGAAGAGGAGGTTGGAATCAAGATACTTATGGAGCGGAAGTTGGATGAGGAGAGTCAAGCTATTCCTTCCCTAGTAGAATCTAATAGTAATGTTATCTACCTTCTTCATCAAGCCCTGGATAGGGCCAAAGGACACTTTGGACATAAGAATCTAGGAGGGGAATGGACTAGCAGACATGGTAATACCACCCTAGTGACACCTGCTTTTTGTACTTTGAAATTCATGTTATTAAACACGAGATCTCTCTTGAAACATGCCACAGAAGTAGCAACGCACATTTAGGAGAAAAATCTAGAGATCTGTGCCATCACAGAAACGTGGAGTTATGAAGCGGCTGGTCCCTCCTTGGCACAGGCTATACCTGAAGGATATGGCATGATAAGGCAGGACAGAGCTGATAGCAAGGGGGAGCAGTGGCTTAATTTTCAAAACCGAACTAAAAATCTGGGAAATCAAAGCCGAATCGATTCCAAGGACAGAACTTTCACTGATAAAGGTAGGGATCAGTTCAGAAAATACATGAAATATTCTGCTGTTATACAGAGCTCCGACTTCTGCACCTAGCTTTGCATTGCAACTGAGCAACTATTTGCTCTCTCTTCTTAATCCCAACACAAATCTAATTCTTCTTGGAGATTTCAATCTCTGGTTAGGGAATAATCTGGATGCAACGGTTGGGGCCTTGGAATCTGTCCTTGACTCATTGGGTTTTCTACACTTTGTTAGAGAACCGATGCATACGAAGGGACATACTCTCGACTGGCTGGCTATCCACAATCTTAGCCTAGTGGAGATAGAAATGTTACCTTATCCCTGGTCAGACCATTTCTGTATATATTTCCAGCCATGTATTAACCTCTACGCGCAAAAACAGACACTTAGGAAGGTTTTTACACCTTTCAGAAGCTCTATCTGACTCTAGATAATTTTACAGCCTGGGTCAAGTCCCTGATTGAGGAAATCGAGTCTCCTAAAAGTCTGGAGGCTACTATTTGCATCTTAGTCAACTCACTGAACCTAGATGGGCTCACAAACATACTTACGATCTCGTAATTGCAGACCGGAAAAAGAAAATGAACAAGTATTTACGTGCTTTAAAGAACGCCGATTTGGTTCAGTGACAACTACAAACGACCAAAATCAAACAAAAATACAGAAATTGGAGAAAATTTACACCTCAGAGCGATGATTCAAAACGACGCAGAACAGATACTAAACAACAAGTCGAAAAATACTGCCCAAATATGGTCCCTGATAAACATCCTAGATTCTCCACAAGACGCCTTAAAGTCAAACCCTATCATGCCCGCAACTTGGATCGCCCATTTTTCTAAATTCTCGATCCTGATTTTGAACCAATTCGCGACCAAAAAGAAGATCGAGAAGGCTGAAATATCTTTCAAATCAACCATATCACAGTGAGAGAAGAAATAACTGAACTGAACCAATCGATAGCCCCAGGGCTCGACGGCCTTACGAATGCCATGCTTAAAGAAAACCTGATTTATGGGCTGCAATCTTAACGCTGCTATTACAGCAAATAATTCAAAGTCAACAAATTCTAAGATCTTGGAAAACAGCAGTTATTATTCCTATATTTAAAAAAAGGAATAAGAACTATACTGATCAACTATCTGCCCATAGCGCTACTCAACGTGGTGGGGAAGATGTTTGCATCTTTTGTTGTGAAAGCTTTGAGCAACTGGAGCATTGAATCTGGCCATCGTGATAGGTGGCAAAGTGGATTTGTGAAAGGAGTCGGAACCACCTTAAATCTTTTCATTATTAACATCCTGAGGGCCCAAACTGAACAAACTGAAGGGAAGAAGGTATTCCTCGCATCCATCGACCTAACTGAAGCTTTCGACTCAGTCGACAGAGCAAACTTGTAGAATAAGTGGACCCAGTGGTGGTGCCCAGCCCCAATCCTTCACGATATCCAGGAGCTGTACTCTGACACCACCATCCAGATACAGTTGGATCAGTCGGACTAAACCGATTGTCACAAATAAAGGGCTGAAACGGGGCTGCCCCTTGGCAGCCTACCTGTTTGACTTGTTTACATCGGACATCGATCAAGCATTAGACAATGTCCGAAGCTTTCCTCCCAAAATTGGAGGCATGGAAATAAGTTTCCTCTTGTACGCTGACGACATGGTCTGACTGGACCAAACCCCAGTAGGCCTACAACGTCAATTAGCTGCTCTGCAAAATTATGTCCACGCCAATGGATTAAAGATTAATCCACTTAAATCCAGAGTGATGGCCTTTGGAGAACGAGCCAGAAGACGGACGGGAAGGAACAAAAACAGCTGGCACATTGATGGAGCAAAGATCCCACAAATCTCAGCGTTTTCCTATTTAGGCGTGTGCCTCACCACCAGTAAGGTCGATAAACCAAGACTGGATTTATTAAAAGCAAAAGCAACAAACTTAACCAGCCAAGGCAGAATCCTGCTGAAACGCTACTGTGAGTTCTCTCTCAAACTGCTGATAACCTTGAATGAAAAGTAATATGCCACGATATCCTTGCAGATTTAGACGAAACTGAGGCAACATTGATGGAGAAACCTGACAAGATAAAGAAGAAACTTTATACACAGGATTGGATCAACACACAAACAGAAAGAAACGAGCTAAAATTATACGGAAAAACCTTTTTTGAAAGAAGAAAATTGAACACCTTACCAGAATATCTGGACATTTTCTCAAACACGCTGTGTAGGTTCCGGTTGAATTTGTTTCCTACTTGAGAAATCAATGCAAGAATTAAAGATCTTATAAAATGTAGACTCTGTCAACAAGATGACACAACAGTATTATTTTGCTCAGAGGGGGACACAATATGAACCCAATGGTGGGGATTACTATTAAATATCTGCACAGATCAACATGCGACTGGTGGCTGGAACTATTAAGAGGCCAACGATTGTGACCAACACTGGCTCTGGTAAAACATTTGCTAGCAATTTTTAAGAAAATTGATAATTTCAAAAATTATCTTCCTTTAAAAATCATTTAGAAGATTTCTTGTTAATTGATGAACAAATAATGTTGTTTGTCCTCTTGATTTTCTCAGTTTTATATACATTTTATTCCACTGTTTGTTTTGAGGGTTAACAATTTGAAATTGAAACAACAATTGTAATGTCAAAGGTAAAAGGTTTGTAAAATATAAACCAAATAAAACCTTTAAAATAAAAATAAAAAAAGAATCTTCAACAGCCATGTTAATGAACTTGCACCCACAGAAGTCCAGCACATTTTATATTGTGTGCTTCCAGATGTTAATTAAGAGTATTTGTATCCCTCGATTTCAGGGTCACTCATTTTAGCGTGGACAGTTTTGAGATTTCAACTCCCTTGTTGAATCTGTAGAAACCTCTTGTCCTTCCTGCGTCCTATCATGATCCTCTTTCCTCCAACAATCGCTTTTTTGATCCCCAATTTTACTGTCTGTCGTGCAACACTATTCTCTCAGAAATTCCTTCTGAAAATGTTGCACTCCTCTTACGCTCTAGGAAGTCTTGCTGCATTTCCTTAGTCATTGGTTTCGATACCCAAGTTTTTCATTTTTGGCAGCATCCAGTATAGCTGAAAGCAGACTTTCTGCATAAATCCTCTATGGGTCCGGGTTACATTTGTTTTTTGTTATTTCATGACTTAACTTCCCATTCCAATCCACCAGGTCGTTGTTAAAGACATGTTCTATGTGCAAAGTGTTGCAAGGCCTTGGTTTGCTTGTGGCAATATTGTACCTTCATTAAATGTGTCATTTGCAAGCAGCAATAGCATTTTTCCCCTTTTTAACTTCTTTCCCTAGTGTGCCAAGCCCCTTTTCAGTCTCGGGTAATCCAAGAAATGGAAGTCATTATTCTTGTTTCAATTGACCAAAGAGGATCATCTCTTCCCTCCGTCACTTGGCATAGTGTGCCAATCTCTTTAAGTAGCTAGCTCTCGTGGAGTTTAAGTTGATGCTCTGGTATGACTGTCGTTCCAATTCTTGGAGAGGTGGTTATCTGTGATTTCTTTTTTTGTTTTGTTTTGGTTAGCCTGCCAGTTTTGCTAAGGGCTTTTGTATTATTGCTACACTAAGCAGTCATTATGTTCTAGTTGGCATAGTTCCGCCTAGGATATACAATTTATCCCCAACACTGTGTATCAAATCTAACAGATTGATACTAGTTGGTCACGCTAGCCTCAGTAGTAATTATGATTACATTAGTCGTATTGTTTATCAACACAAAGCTTGATTTATTGTTGTGCAGTTGACAAGAAGGTTCAGCCAACACTTGTTTCGAAAACTGTCTTTCTCAAGGAAATGTTAACTTATTAAACTAGCCCTTGAAATCGTGGGCAATGTTCAGATTGCGCTTGTATATGGCTTGATGGTATATTCAATTCTTCTTTAGTAGCTTTGAAAGTTGGGGTATTCTTAAAATGCAGCAGTGCTCGTTAGCATTGTTGGATGAAGTCCAATTATATAGTCCTAATGGAGGATGGGTATCCTGTCCGGAATCACCCCTTGGCGTTCTTCATGTGAGCAGCTGCAGAATGGCAGGGATGATTTCGGACAGGACACCCCTCCTACATTAGGACTATATAATAGGACTTCATCCTACCAACCTGTCATCAAGGTTTAAGTGGGTTTCCTGAAGAAAACAACAAGCACCTAGAAAACGAGAATTTGTTGTCACTACTTTTTGCCTGCAAGCTGTATGAATTGCTTGCCAATTTAATAGCTAGAACTTCTCATTGTAAGCAAATGCTTTGTAATTGAACAACTTTAATGCATTGCATAACGTTCGAGTGCCTAGAACTACATATTAATAAGTAGACAGTAGGTTCGCATATGAATGATAAGCATATTGATAATAGTAGCCCTAAAAAATAATTGTATCCAGGTTAGAAGTTACAGTTTCCAAAGTTATTCATTCTTTTCCCAAAAAAATACTGCCCGTTTTTCCTTTCCTTTTTACAACAGAGTTCTAAATGTGCAGTTTTGTTTCACAAGTGAAATTGTCCAGAATCTTGTTGTTCCTGGAGGTACGCTAGGATAGTGTGCCTTGCAAACCCATCGCCATTTGCAGAGTGAGGTCATTCAGTGTGTAAGTGTGTCTGACACTTACACTTTGACCTGTCTGTGCTACACAATAGTTAGTATGCTTGGAGCAGATTGATTTGAAATAGAGGACTGGTTTGCTACCTGTTTAGGCTCTCTGAATTCTGGGTTGGTTTTTAAAATTCTTTTCAGGTGTGCTATGAAGCACATTGGAGTCACAAACAATACTTGAGGTGCTGGATTTGGTTAGAATGTGTGAATAATCATGCCATCTTCTGCTTCGTGGCATGGTCTTGTATGTCTTATCACATAATATCATTGAGCTATGCACAGTCAGCTGAATTATTGCTGTGAGCTAAGAAATTGCCTACTTTGTCCTTCTGATGTGCATCTGTTGCAGGCTTTATAGAGTAGGAATGTTCATGATGTCATGTGGCACTCATTTCAGATGCCTCGCTTTTGAATTTGGTACTTGGATATCCGATTGCTTTTTGAGACACATATGGTTTGTGGAAGCATGATCCCATTGTTTGCTTCTGGCAGTGAGCCCTGAAATATTGTCAGGTGTTCATTGGTATGAATGAATTTGAAATGGAAAACATGTGGAAAAAAAACCTTTTTATGGTATAAGTATTTGTTTTCTGCTATGTTTGTCAATGTTTGATTCTGATAGTCCAAAAGAATTTGTAGTGAGACTCGAATGCTATGTTGTTTGGTCATGTCTATACTCTTGTGACTGTCAATGCATTTAGCAGTGGCCTTGACAACAGCTCTGGTCATAGTGAGAGTAACCATTTAAATGTCTCTCAAATTGCGTGCACAATTCAAAACCTAAGCATCATGAGAACTCTGATCTGTAAGAGAATATTACAGCTTCATAGCTCTAAACCATCTTTTTGGCCATGTGTGAATGTTGAACACAACACGAGCGTTATCACAAGCACAGCAATAGAAAGTAGAAACCAACCGGGTAGCAAAGTGGTGAACAACCTGGTGACTGGTGACTGAGGTCAGGGCTTCTAGACCACTCAAAGCTTGTGCGGCTATAGCAAAAACAGCAACAAAAATTGTGTTCACACCCTGAAAAGTGGATGATTCAGTTGGGGCATGGACCACCCCAGCCATTGTCTCAAAGTCTGATAGCATTTATTAAATGTGCTTCACTGCCTTGGAGTGTGCTACAAGAAGGGAATCATCACTGCTGCGTAGTTCAATGTCAATATTTAGTGGACAAGCCAAAAAAGCAGAGCTTTGGATATTTTAAGTATCTCAGCAGGATGTTGTGCCAATGTCAGAACTTTGAATGGGTATATTAAGTAAAAACTCTCCGCGACAATAGTGAGTACACCTATTTGAATATGACCCCATGAAGTGTTTCGGTGTACTAGATCTGATACACCCGATAAGCTATGGATTGGACTATGAAACTTTTCGACCGGTGTAATATTGATTTTGCATTCAGTGTTATGTGAGCTATGTTCACAAGAATTCACTTTGAGTGCCTGTGCGCACACCAAAGGCGTAACATGTACATGTTTCTAAGAATACAAGGCCAATATTAGTTTTATTTATTTTATTGTTCATTTATAATGCGCTTAATACCAGCCAGTGGTCTCTGAGCACGGTTTTGGGATTCCAACCCGTGTTGCGCTGCGTCGTCTTGCTTCCAAGACAAAAACGCCTTACCCCATAGCTATCCTTTCTCCCCTCAATTCCCCTCCCCTCAATTCAAGGCTGCTCGTTGAGACATATGATTGAGTGTATGGGACTGTAAGATATTTTCTGATCCATGTTTCATATTTGACAAGGAATGCAGCCATTAGTGAAGGCGTGTTGTGAAAAGGTATATTCAAGACACCCAGCAATATCAAGTAGACACTTAAGATCAAGACGGCATTTAAGTGTTCCGTCATGACCTCCTCTGTCAGGTGTTGGTCAAAAGGAATATGCCACACTGCCTGATTTCAACTATACAATCACTTAATAGTAAAGGGCAGTGGTTTGCTTCCGGCTAGCTGATGAGGTCAGTTCAATGTAACAAAAAGAGTGCAACAGGGATGCGTAATCGCCCCACTATTATTTCGCATCTTTATTGATAAAGTTATCACGGCTTTGTTCCAGGAATGCGCAGATCCTCCAAAAATGCGATCAGACTGATACTTTTGTCTACCTCTTCTCCGGGGCTAAGAACTACTCTGTCGTCATTCACAAAGAAGTGTGGGGGGCTAAAATTGCTCTTAAATATTGGCAACACAAAGACTCTGCTCTTTAATCTGGTCTTTAATCCCAAGTTTGCAAAACAGGCAAGGGATACTTGGGTAGCACGTCTTTGTCTCAATCGAGTCAAGTACTACGACTATCTAGGGACCTGCTTTCACGAGAATGGGTTCTGGACATCTCAATTGGATAAAGCTTGTGCCACCTTTGAAACATATAGTGGTTCTACTCGTACTTTCTTCAATGGGCATGGGGGGAGGGAGGTAGTTAGACCTGCCATGGAGTTGTATGTGAAGCAAGCTGTTACATCTGCCTTTTTTGGGGCAGAACCTTTGGGGCTATGCAAATGTTATGGGGTTGGTCACTGTAGAAACCAATTTTTTAAAGAGCCTACTCATGCTTCCCCACAGAGCACCCGGACACACTCATCTATATGGAAATTGACTTGTGCCCTATAGCTAATGTGGCCACTAAGTAGCCAATTCTGTATTGGCTGTGGAGATGGTATACTTCTGCACTTGTAAAGTCTCGGGATGAATTGACCCATGTGATGAGTTTAGAAGGGGGTACAACCTTATGATGGGTTGCACAGTGAAATAAGTCTTTGTGATCTGGTTTTGCATGTGCATATCTCTAAAGCCACGTCTATCTGAATGAAAAGAAAAATGCTTGTGGTCCGTAACAGGAAGATTATGGAAGAATCCTGTTGTAACCTGAAATTGGGTCCAAACTACCTCGGGAGTAAACGGGAATTTCGATTTGAAGGATATATTGACCATGCCAATCCCCCATTTTCACATACATTACACCTTAATTTTAGGATGGGCACCCTCAAGTTGGCCTCCTTTACAAAATCATGGGCTACTGCAGGTTCAGGCATTGGCCCTCTCTATAGGACCAGTAAGGACACCATTACACACATTCTATTCTTCTGATTGTGTTTTAAGAGCTTGAGAGATCTTTATTTAAAGCCCATCCTAAGAACTGCAGGAACCCGCACAATTCCAGAAACGTTCATTTTGTAGAAGAAAGGAGGTTATGGACAATGTTTATAGGGTAGCTAAATTCATCCAACGGGCATGGTTGCTAAGATGCAATGTGTAGCTGAGGACACGTTTTCCTAATATTTTTGTCTATCTTTTTAATGCAATTTTAATATATGGTTATTTTATCTCTGGGGTTAACTGATTGTTTTAAATGACAAAGCTTTGGGGCTGCGAGCTTACTCTCCCCTTTTCTTTTGATTTTCTCTCGCATGTTTATTTGCTGACCTTATTGTTGATTTTAATGATACGATTATTATTTATTTTATAAATATTTCCTTATGTAGACATTTTAACGACAATTGTATTATTGGAACTAGGCAAACAAAAAATGAGTTGTCATTTGTAATGCAAAATTTCTTTTTATGATCATGTTTTATATATTTATGCAGTTGGTTTTAATTGATGAATTGTATATTGCAAACATTTGATGGCTTTGTGCTGAATAAAAGTGATCTTGACTGACTGAAAACGCTTGTCATTGGTATTCTAAGCAGAATGAAGGTAGAATCTGACATTGCAAGGTGTATTGTAATGGAACACCAGTTAAGTACTGTTCCATCTGTTTTTGTGATATTGCATTTTAGTCTGGAACTTCATTACTGAGAGTCTGCATTAAGGATGTTGCAACAGACGTATTGCTGCTTCCTGGACAATCCTCGTAATGGATGCAACCATTCCTAGCATGTCGGTAATGAAATTGCTTGGAGCATAGATACCTTGCCATGCTCTAGTGCAGAAGCACGGAATTTGATGTGTGAAATACCTCCCAGACTGCTTCGATTTGCATTATTGCTTGTGACCAATTGTAGAAATTACCAGATATGGACACCTGATCTTCCTCGCAAATTAGTTTGGAGTCAGATGTGGTGCAAGCAACTGTTCCCCTATCACAATTGCTCTTAGTGATCTTGGAACAGTAGCCGCCTGTATGACTGTGCAATTCTTCACTTGTATAAAAGTATCTAGGGACTGTATTGCCTGACTAGACGAGCGTATGAAAGCGTGCTTCGACACAGATTACCCCTGGATCTGGCTTGAGTCAGTGAAGTGTTGTGGGAATTCCAAGCATGATGCAGACCTATTCTGGTCTCTGCTCTTCACTTCCCTTTGATTGCCCACAGCACAGATGATATGTTCACTGCCAATGGGCACCTTTTAATCTCTATGGGATGTGCTCCAGAACCCACTAACATTAGATTCCCAAACAGGATAAAAGGATGGTTCTGTCATAGCAGCACAGGAGCCATCATACACACACTCACTGGAAATGGCACATATGGGCCTTTTTTTGCCTGAGGGACCAGTTTGGGCCAATGGAGAGTTAGCGTTGGCAGATACAAAAGTGTCCTGTGGGAGCCCACACCCCAAGTGAACACACATAACAAGGCCAGAAACAACCATAGCCCCCTGTGCCATAGGGAACATCCCCAACAGGGCTTCCAGCAAGCCACAGAATCAAGTTGGCCGCAAGAGCTTGCAGGTGGTACATCTTGTGAGTTCTCGGGAGATTTAGGGACCTCACCAGATCTCATAATATGAGCCTATTTTAGATATATGCAAGTCATTACAAGGAGCCTACGTAGACAGTTCCAGGACCCTCTCCTTGCTGCTTGCCACATCTACGAAGGAAACCAAGAAGCAATTAGCAACTTCAAGGGAGCTTCGAGCAGCTCAGAACTTGATGAGATGATACTTACGAATATGATTCCTTCCTTGACATTCACACAGACAGGAACCCACTTCGCTATTGGGAAGAAGACACAAGGAAGATTAGGTTAGTGTAACAGGACTATTGGATCTATGAATTGATTGAGAGACTTTGGCACAGCTTACCTGGAATGGGTTCTGTGCTGTTCCATGAACATGACTATAACTCTTGAAAGAAAGGGGAGCAGAGTTCTAAATCGAGGGGAGCTGGGAGCTATTTAGTTACTGCTTATAGAATATTAGAGCCTGGTTAGCTTGAAACCAGGATCTACTTTTGCCTCTTAGGGCCAACTGTTGTCTTCCAAACATATAAATCTGACATTAAACTTGAGTATTTGAGAAGGTTAATAAACAAGAATAAAGATTTTCCAGAATAACTTAGTCTTGATTCTATTAAAGACATGAGGCGAGCATTATGCTTCTTTCTTTCTTTAAAATCCATAGAGAAAACTCAGCAGCAAGATTTATGCACCAAAGTTATAGTAACATTACATAAATAACATGAATGGGTGCAGAAATCCCATAAAATCACAACATTTGAACATATTAGACAACCATAGTCCATGGAAATAAAGTCACTGAGAAAAAACTGCTTCCCAGAAGGCTTAGCCAAAGTCCATAACTGGTCACAGAACATGTGACTGAAACAGCCATTGAGGTATAGGTAGCGCCTCCAAATAGGAGGTAGCTATGAACCAGTTCCTCTTTCAACGCTGCGAACCATAGTAAACGAAAATAAGATGTGTGTGCGACAGAGTTTTTAGTAGCTGTGGACATCTGCTTGAACCCCGCTCAGGTCAAGAAGGCTTGTCCGAGGTAGCTATTGGAAAATATAGAGAAAATATCAGGGGTTTACCTGGTGTATGTAATAACCCTATTAGATGTGTGGAAGGGAAAGAAATTGGTCAAGTTAATGTATAACTTAACATTGTATACGATAAAGCAATAAGCACGGGCTTCCAAATAACAGATTGAATAACTGTGCACCCTCCCGTTATTGTACTGTTTAATTTCTTTAATCAGGCAGGATAATGCTTGCCTCAGTGTCTTTAATAGAATGAAGACTTTTTGAAAAATTATTCTGGACAATCTTTATTGTATGTCAAGACCGGAGGCTTCCATTATGCTAGTTTGAAACTTACTTACACTACAGTTGCGGGTTGTTCTACCGGTTTTAGGTACAATTGTTTGAGAACCGACTCACCTGCACAGTTGGCCATTCTCATAATGTCCTCTAATCAGACTCTTACCTGGAAGGATTTGGAGGCCATAGCGCCTCTTACTGAGTGTGCCAAAGTGATTGGTATCAATTCCCTCTTTTGCAAGAGTCCAGCGTACCCAGTGGGCTAGAGTAGGGGCGGAGACCACTTTATGTGGTTTGCAGAGTGCTATCAAGAACTGCCCGGTGCTGTTGGTCCTGAGAGGTGCAGTCACCTTCCTCATAGACCTTTTTAGGCACCTTACTAGGCATAGTTTTGGCTGCTCGCTAAAGGTTGGATATGCCATCACTCTTGAGTGGTACTTAGTTCTTCTAGATATGTGGAAGACTGTTCCGTCTGGAGAGAACGTCCTGCCCGCTAGGTCGAGAGCACTGACACTTCTGCAGGAGACTAGGCATAGTAAAGTAGTGAGCTTGCCGGAGAGGGCTGTACGAGATAGTTTCTCGTTACGAGGCCAGGAAAGAAAAAGGTTAAGTACCGTGTTTACATCCCAAAGTTTGTTGTCGCAGGCTGGAGGTGGTACTGTTAGGTGAATACATTTTTAAGTAGTCTGCATATGAGGTGGTGTTCCCCTGCTGGACAGCCCTCGTCAAAATCTTGCCCGGCTGAGATTGCGGAACGGTAGGCGTTCACTGTCCTGTAAGCTAGACCGCGCTCTACTAATGAAGCTAGGAAGTTTCAAATCTCCTCTACAGGTGCTGAAACTGGATGGAGCTCCCGCTGCAAGTACCAGCATGTCCAGGCGCTGCAAGAGTGGGAGTACCTCTTAGAGGTTGCAGGTGCCCAGCTCTCCTCGATAAGACTGACTGCCTTGTTTGAAATGCCCGGGGCCCTCCATCTTGCCCTGAAATCCTCCAGGCTGCTAAGGTCAATGAACCACTTAGGAGAAGGGAGTGGCGTTGACCTGTCGGACCAGGCAGCAGATCCAGAGATTGGGGGAAGTAAGATTGGAGAATCCGATGAAACTGGATACCAAGTCCGAGTTGTCAAAACCGGGGCTATGAGCAGTAGCTCTGTTTGGTCCTGATGGGCCTTCGCCAGTGTCCTCGCTATCATGGGGAACGGGGAAAAGGCGTAAGTAACCCCCCCACCCATCCACCACTGTAGAAAGGCATCTGTCACCGCGGCTGCTGGATCCGGCATCCAGCTCTAGAATTCCGGGAGCTGGATGTTGAGGCGAGAAGCAAATAGATCCCTGGAAAAGGGGCCCCATATTTGCTGGAGGCACGTGAAGATCTCCCAGGCGAGTCTTCAGTCGCTGTAGTCGGCGGAGTGGCGTGAGTGCCAGTCCGTCACCTTGTTTCTTAGCCCTGGGAGGTATTCCGCTGTCACGAATATTGTTCTAGGCACTAATGCCAAAAGTCATTGGCTAGCTCTGCTAGAGGCTTCAATCTTGTGCCACCCAGATGATTGATGTATCTCATGGCAGAGATGTTGTCCACCTTGAGTAAGATACAGCAACTCGCTCTGCCTCTGTTGAAAGTTCTCACTGCAAATGAGCCTGCCCAGGAGCTCCAGGCAGTTTATGTGCATCTATAGCTCCTGGGGAGGCCAAGTGCCCCCCCCCCTACAGGGGCTCATCTTGCTCCCCAACCTGAACGGCTTGCGTCCAACTCTATCACTATGTCGGGAGTTGAACCGAAGATAGCTCTGCCGTTCCAGGCCTCCATATGCTTGAGCCACCAGTTGAGGGCGAGACGCTGTGAGTAAGAAAGGTTGTGGCTCAGATGCTGATCTTTCTGTCGCGGTAATGAAGCGGGCCGGAAAATATTGCCTGAATGGATGATGACAGGAGACCTATTACTCTTGCTAACTCCCGGAGGGAAATTGTGTTTATTTGTAGAAGCCTGCGGATCTCTCGGCGAGTGGAGTGTATCTTCAGATTCGGCAGACGAAGCTGTGAATTCTGCGTGTCTACTATGAAACCCAGAAATTCCAGGATGCTGGAGGGCGAGAGGATTGATTTCTCCCAGTTGATGAGAAAGCCTAGGTTGTGAAATAGGTCTATGGCGAGCTGGGCTTGATGCTTTGCCAGGTTCTCGGACTGACCCATGAGAATGATGTTGTCTATGTATATGATTAGCCTGACGCCTTTCTCCCTGATCTGTGCTACGACCTGTCCTTAAGAGTTTGGTAAATGCCCAAGGTGCAGAGGAGAGCCAGAACTCAGTGACTTTATTTCCAGGACTATGGTGGTTTAATATGTTCGAATGTTTTGTTTTTATGGGATTTCTGCACTTATTCATGTTATTTATGTAATGTGATTATAACTTTGGTGTATAAATCGTGCTGCTGAGCTTTCTCTATGGATTTTAAATAAAGAAAGTGAAGCATAATGGGAGCCTCCGGTCTTGACATAGAATTAGAATACATCTGACACACAATGGTTCATACAAAATGGACAAAAAGTTAAAGCAGTATCTCTGGTAGGTCCTAGTTCCCCTGCATTCCTGCCTAGTGTGATGGCAGACACCCAGGAGCTAGATCCTGCTCATCGAATCTCAATTTTGAACCCTCGGGAAGAGAAGGGTTTGCTGCAAAACAAAGGTTCTGCAATGCAGTGCTGCAAAGAGTACTTGGTGGGGTTGGGGGGCACACACTTGAAGGACAAAAGGTACTTTTTGGATTAAACTCCAAGATTTATTTAAACACACAAAACCAGCAGCACAGGGTTAATTTAACCACTGCAACGATTTTGTACATGCTCAACTATATGGAGTGAGGTCAGCTACCGCAGTATCCATCTCGCCTATCCACACACACACAAGTGGAAGATACTCTGCTGCTCACCCCTGAGACAAGTGTTGGGTCTACAGTCAAGAAGCTTCATTACACACAAAGCTGGTACCATTAATTCACAGGAAGGACAGGTTTGTGGATTGGAGGGGGAAGTCGCAGAGTAGAGAAGTAAGGGTATTTACAGTCTTGTTACAGGGAAGAACCAGAATCCCACGTCGCCACATTCCCAAAGATCCACCTCCCACAGCACAAGGCTCTGAATCTATTCAACCTCCACCTCTTGTTTAACACTCTCCCAGTTGTTACCTATTCCATTAGACTGTTATTTCACAAGGGGATGGGTATAGGCATCAGATGAGTCCTGTGACTGCCCCGGAATCCAGTTACCAAGTAGGTTGTTACACTCTGTTGCTACAGGTGGTCTGGAAGTGTGCGTAATTCAAAAAATGCAGTTAGGGAATGTACACACCATGTTTAAAGTGTGGGTACCCCATGTAGACCAGAGAGGGAACAGCCTCTTGCCACTTTTCATCACTTATGCTTGCAAATAATCCTCAGGCAAATACAACTGAAATAGCAGCATACACGTGTTAGCCAATGTTTTGTTTTTTTTAAGGGAAGGTGTACTGATTCTCAAACTGGTGATTTCCCTTCCTTATTGGTTTTTCAGTGAGGTGTATGGGAATTGAGCTTGGAATGAGGTCTAGCCTCGCTAAATGGGACTGGGCAATGTTGCCATAAGGCATTTGTGAGCCACTGGATAGGCTCGCTTTTGAAAAACAGGAAAGCTTTTCATACTTTATATTGCATACATGGGACCACATGGCATCATCCGAAGGATCAAACAATGCATTTTGTGCAAATGTCCTCAGCCTGGTTCTCAACAAGTCTGTGTGTTCTGGATCCAGGGTGCAAATAGTTTGAATTCATCAATTGCAGAAAGTGTGCATCTAAAGCTGTATGACTGCACCGTTATCAGTCTTAAACAATGGTATCCATGCACGACCCATGGTTAGGGGGTATATTTATTGAGGCAGCAGTCCCCATTTTCTGAATATCTTTTCTCTAATATGTGTGAGGTGAGAAAAGGACTTAAGAAGAATTTATTTACCTGCAGGTAGATTCTGTGTCCAGAAGTCTGTGAAGTAATGAGACTTAATCACAACAGAATGTAGTACACTACCCATAGTGCATACAATGTTTCAAAAGGCGTATCCAAAAGGACTTTATCATGACTTTAGCAACCATGAAGGCCCTCTCGTTCCAAATGAGCAAAATCTCAGTACTTTCATGAATTGATGTGTTGGGGCAAGTGCAGCATATTCTGGATCTTCATGGACATTGATCTGTATGATCACTGTCTTCTGTTTTTCTGGCTCCACAATTGGAAGTGGATGGTTGCTCAAACTTTGATTTGGGCCCGTGGTGTCGCAGCCACCAAGGAAAACCGGGAACCCCATGCATTTTCGAAAAGAGAACACCAGTGGGATTCCAGAGGTCTGTCTTGTGTGAATTACCCCAGAATGCATTACCCACAAGCCCCGGCAAAGTCAGAAATTTGGGAGGGGAGGGGACACAATTTTCTGATATTTCCTCCGCCAACCAACTGAAACATGCCGCCAACAACACATGACCTACCTTCCCGCGTACCCACAGCTGTCCCAATGAGAAGCAAACCTTGTATGCGTGGGTTTTGTCACCTGGGTGAGAATGAGTATATCATTCGTATAGCAGGTGCTCTGGGAATACAAGAATCATTGTGTAGTACCCACTACCACCCTGTTTCTCCTCTTGAAGCCCATTCACACGCACCTTAGCTCACACTTCTCATACATACAGTTCAGAATGCAGTCGGACAGGCAGGGTTGGGTTTAGCACAAGGAGGAAAGTCCTTGTGAGCAGTAAAGCCACCAACCGTTTCACTGGCCATTCATACACCTTTTGTGTCTGCAGTCAGTAGGCATCCATTTCAGTAGTCGCACCTCTACCAAATCACTTGCGCCACAGTAACTGTATCTAGCATGTGGACATCTGCTCACAATGCAGCCGTGTCTCTAGCGATATCTTTCACGTTATTTCCCAGCACTTGCATATAAACTGTCTGCATTCAAATGTCATGTGGCAACAACCGTATCTGCACACTCACAGCCAGTGGACATCTGCACACATTGCAACCATGTCACCAGGCACTGTCTTTCACACCATTTTCCAGTACTTGCATATCAACTGTGTCTGCATTCAAATGTCATGTGGCTCCAACCGTATCTGCACACTGATAATAAGTAGACTTTGGCTCACTTGGCTACCTGGCCTACAGGCGCTGTCTTTCACACCAACTTCAAGTACGCCCACAGCAAGTATGCCTGCATTCACTGTTCATGTTGAAACATTCATATCTGCCACCTTACAAAACACACAGCAACTGACATGCTAATAATTTCTGCAGAGCTGGGAAAGTGCATTCACCGAAATCACATCTTCATGTACTACATAGCTTTACCTCACTCACACACCAATTGTGTCCAAGTCATTCCTAGAGTAGACATTTCAGTTAGACAAAACATGACTATAGTGCACTTAAAACAATAAAAAAGGCAGGGTGGTACGAGATACACAAGACACCGCCGCCATATAAATGGTGTCCAAGTAGACCTCAAGGGAGGGAGCCAAAGTGGCGTATACTGATTTTGAAAGACATCCCTTGAGTGGAGGGAACCAGAATGGTGTTGCTGTCTTCTCCAACGCACCCCTCGAGTAGAGCGAGCGGGACTGGCGTTTCTTTGCATGGCAAGCCTCAGGTGGAAGGAGTCGGAATCGCATTCCTTTCCAATGTACGCCTGAAGCAGAGGGAGCTTCACTGACGTTTTTCTAAGGCAGGCCTCAAGTGGATTGAGCTGCACTACCATGCCTTGTCAAGACACCCCAAAGTGGAGTAAACCAGAGTGGTGTTCCCTTCTTCTCCTAGGCACCCGTCAAGTGGAGGGAGCTGGAGTGGCATTCCTTTCCAAGATACGCCTCAAGAGGAAGGAGCCTGAATTGCATTCCTTTGCAAGTCGCACCTCGCGCAGAGGGAGCTATACTGACCTTTCCTTCTGAGGCAGGCCTCAAGTGAAAGGTACCGGAGTGGTGTGCATTTCCTTGGCAGGCCTTGAGTGGAGGGAGCAGGACTAGCATTGCTTGCCAAGGCACGCCAAAGGGGAGTTAACCACAATGGTGTTCCTTTCTTGTGTAAAGCTCGCCTCGAGTGGAGGGAGCTGTAGTGAAGTTTTTTCCGCAGGCACGCCTCAAGTGGAAAGACCCTGAATCGCGTTCCTTTGCAAGTGGAGCAGAGGGAGCAGGACTGACGTATATTTTGAAGGCAGGCCTCAAGTGAAAGGTACTGGAGTGGTGTGGAGTGGAATATCTAAAATATAGCGGTTACCTGTACTAAATCTCTGGTCCTTGAGGTAAGTAAATGAGGAATATAACACAATGAACCAGTAGATTGAGGATGACCCGATTCTCTAATTCTATTCTTTTTCACTCAATTTTATTTCATCAGTAGAAATATATATATGTTCATCACTGTTATCCCACAATACATTTCAGTGCCAATAAAAACAAATTGTAAATCAATTTTGCGCAAATTCTTTTCTCCCGTCGAGCACACACACACACACACACACACACACACACACACACACACACACACACACACACACACACACACACACACACACACACACACACACACACACACACACACACACACACACACACACACACACACACACACACACACACACACACACACACACACACACACACACACACACACCCCTCTCCGTTTTTTTGTGTAGTTGGGACCTCCTGTTTCACAGTCTTTTAGACAAACCCTTTCATATAATATTCAAACCCTTTCTTAAATATATGTCACTATCTGATCGTTAATATTACAAACAGTGAATCAGAATACTGCTTGTAATATTAGCAATTGTAATATTAACAATCAGATAGTGACACCTGTATGTAGGGAAAGGGTTTGAATATTATGCTAAAGGGTTTGTCTTAAAGATGGTAAAATATGAGGTCACACCTACACAAAAAAGCAGAGAGTTGGTGCGTGTGAGTGTGTGTGTGAGTGTGAATGAATGACGGGAGAAAAGAATTGTGAGCTAAAATTTGCGCAAAATTGATTTTGAATTTGTTTTAATGGCACTGAAATGTATTGTAGAATAACAGTGATGAAATATATATATATATATATATATATATATATATTACTGATGAAATAAAATTGAGTGAAAAATAATAGAATTAGAGAATCGTGTCATCCTCAATCTACTGGTTCATTGTGCTATATTCCTCATTCACATAGGGTCCTGTGTTGGAAGTGGGAAGATCACAAGGACGGAACTACTGCAAAGTGGTGGTGGTTTGCAAACAAATAAGCAGCACCGACATATTGAATACATTGACATGCCATGAACACAACATACTAATGAGTTGCTAGGAAGTCGGAGTCTGGCTGTCAACATATTGTGCTCCGCCCCCCGCAACGAAGCAATTGGGCAAAGTTCAAAATGTCTGCAATGAAAACGTCCATGTCTCTCTTTGAAAGGTGCACTCCGTCTCGCTGAAACATCAGTTCACCTTTGATGAAGCCATGGTGAATTGTCCAAATTCTATAATTGCCCTTTGTCAGTCTTGCCAGCTCGCCATTCAGTTTCCTCTTCGAGGAGTTGATGGCCCTTTCTTTCCCTGGAGTTCTCCAATCTCTCCTGGGAATCATCTGGGACCAGGCCACCACAGTGTTTGGAAACCTGTGATATCCAGTCCAGTTCCGCCATCAATAGCTCCCTTACCCCTTTCCGTCCCATAGACGCCAAATCATTTCCTCCCAGGTGCACTACTATAAGGTCAGGGGGGGCATCTCCTTTTGCCTGGGCATCGCTGATGGCTCCTCTGAGCTGCTGAAGGCGCATTCCCCCGACACCAAACCAATGAACCGAGAGAGCATCCCTCTGAGACCCAGATGTGGTTGGCCCTCTGAAATGTCCTGCAGCCCTTTGGATGAAAGAGTGGCTGATAATCCACACAACCCTCATCCTCACTAGTAAATGGCAACATGAAAATCCCCCATGAATATGGCCAGACATACGGTTTATCAATTAGCACACCTATTGCTTCAACACATGTCTTTTGCAACAATCCCAGACACACACTTCCCCCAATCCCACATGCACTTCACATGTGAGAAAACAGTCGATCAATACATAATTGGCACATACTTTTCTGGGAAAATGTCACCTTATGCCAATGGCACAATTGTAATCAGTGACGCTTTCTGTTCCTGTGGCCCACCGATTGTACTGCAGGTGGTAAGGTAACTTGCACGTACTGCACCGTGATACTTTGACAGGGTGACTGTAGAGGGAATGAACTCCTCAGCAAGTGTGCATTGTATGCTCTCTGAATATAGGCACCCTGACAGAATGTATGTTGTTATGGATACCATTTTCGACAGTTTCATTGTGAGAGCTTCGGCCAAAGCTCCAAGACCACTGTTGGGGCAGTCGACCAACAAGGCAGAGAGGTGCCCAAGGTCACACACATCAAACCGACCATCCTAGACCTCTGGCTGGCCAGCGCTACAGCTTTCCCCTCCAGGAAGGGATGGGGACCCTTCCGGGGCTCCCTGCACCCACTGCAGAACTTGGAGGACGAAAGACTCACTTGGGAGACTGGTGCCCAAGGCCAGCGACATCACCCCCGACTGTCCTGGCCGTCTGGCTGGGCCTGCCTTACAGCTTTGTCCCCTGTGAAAGGATGGGGACCCTGGCAAGGCTCATTGGGACCACTGCTCGACTTGACGACACAAATGGTGACCATTCCAATAAAAGGGAAGAGCTCCATACCAAGTGCTCACTGCATGCTCGGAAGAAATGACCATCTGCATTAGTTGCTCAAACATATTTCAGAAAGTGGTAGTCATTATGTTTACCAAATTATTTTCCCTACAAAGCAGCCAACATCCTCTATTCAGGCCACACCCATCATTGCCCACATTACCTCCCCACTACCCGTTCCCACCCATACCACTGACACTACAGCCACAGCCCCTCCCACCACAGAAACCATCCACCCCCACATTACAAGGCATATTAACAAAAGGAAATGTTGTACTACTTACATAAGTCAGCAAAAGCTTTCAATTGACCAGAACTGCAAAGGAAACAAAAAAGAATTACAATCTGTGCTCAGCCCACCAATAATACATCCAAACTTTCAGGCTGCCATCTACAAACTTTTTGATTACTTCAGCCAGATACATGGCACATCCCAGTCCTCTACCACCACGGAAGGGTGAACTGCACACTGATGGGGAAATAGGAATAAGACCTATGGGCGTATGGAAACCCCCACCACAAAGTAAACAGTGTGCTGATGGCATAGTGGCAAACTGCCCTCCCAGGGTAACAGCACTGTTCAGCTGGTCTGGGGGGCAATTCGTGGCCTGCCCCTGCAAGTGGGTGCCAGGCCACCACAATAACTCCCCCAAGCACCCACTCCTGCTCACACCACCAACATTCCAGCCCCAGTTCTCACCCACTCCACTAACATTTACACCCCCTGCGTAATATACAATGTTGAAAAAATTCAAATTCCACACTTACATAACAAAGGAGAAGCTTGAACTGTACAAGACCTGTAAACGGAAAAAGACAAACATATTGTCAGCCCAGCAAAAACCAGCCCACTATGCCATGCCCCGATCTTTAACTTCTGCTACTGAGCACCGGGAGGAAGTCGCAATGTTCATTCCATTAAAACTCCCAATGCCCACTTACTATGGTGCTCACTTCCCTTGTCTAAATCTTGTGCACAGGAAGTAAGTACCACACCGATGTGCTGTGCCATTGCTAGGCGCAGATCCAGCGATCCACACCCAGCAATGCACTTGCTTTCCTTGCAAAGCGGCCAGTCCCCTTGCATTCATCAAAATCCCTGGTGTCTGGTGCGCCCCCCAAAACACCAACAGAAAAAAAGTTTTCTTCTTTTTGTTTTGTTTGACTGTTCGCCATTGGGGCAGATGAGCACATTAGTGTGCCCATCTGCCCCCCAGGGTGGCAAAAACACACTGCCCCATCCATTGGGAGGCCTGTTTCAAGTTTTCTTGTGGCCCTCTACCCCACCCCAAATGGACGGGGGGCATCTCAAGTAGCACATAGGGTCAGAAATCTGCCCCCAGGGAGGGCTGCATGAGACCCCTCCCTCAATTTTGGGTGGGGGGGGGGAAGAGGTACACCCACCTTTTCATGACATACATGACTGGTTTAGGGTGCCCCCTAAACCCACTACAGGCACAGCTATTTCTTGATCTTTAATGTTTTTGTTTTTCCACTTATACAGGGGGCAGATGGGCATATTATTGTGCCCATCTATCTCCAGGGTGCCCAAAACCTACTCCCCATCCATTGGGGGGCCTGTCCCATGTTTTGTGGTGCTCCAATACCCCCATTCCAAATGGATAGGGGGCATCTCAGTAACACTCTGTAGCAACACATAGGGGCAGAAATCTGCCCCCAGGGAGGGCTGCATGAGATCCCCCCTCCATTTTGGGTGGGGGAGAGAGGGACACTCCCCTTTTCATGACCTACATGACTGGTGGTCTAGTGGCCCCCCACCCCTTCCCCAAATCAACACATGCTTTTTATTTTCTTTGGGCCCTTCCCTAAGGGCAGATGGCTACCCATCTGCCCCCAGGAGGGGGCCAAACCTGTGGCCCCATCCTTTGGGGGGCCTGTCCACGGATGGTGGTGTTCTGTACCCCTTATTCTCCCTTGAGAGGAACCTCTACCCCTTGCAGGTCTCCCTTGCTGGTGTATTCTTTTATCTGGCGTAGTTTCTTCATGGCTTTTCATGCTTTCTGCACAGGCTATCTCGTCCTTGGGATTGTTAAATTGATGTCATTGTCTCCCCAAATTGTTAGTACCTCTTTTCTTGCTTGATTGGGCTAATTACCCATGGACATCTGGGCTTGCTGGCTCTCCTTTTAGTAATAGTAGAATTATACTTTCAACCATGTGATAATTGTTGGACGCTATAGACTGGCCTAAGTTCATAGCTGGTGCAGCTTCCTGGGTCCCCATAATGTCTCCAAAGATGTTGTACTGGAATGGATAACACTCGTCTGGAAGTATAACCAGCTACAAATTCTAGCCCAACTGTCACAACCTGCATCCTCCATGAATCACTATGGCTTAGTTCCTATGCCTCTGGTGGTGTGTACTTTGGAGATGGGCAGATTGAAACTGCTATGGCAAGTCACACTTGGGAGGCACTGTTTCCTCCACTAAATATCTTGGTCCTACTTCTCCTCCCTTGACCTCACCTGATCAACCCACACCTTCCCGTTTCCTTTGCCCCGTTTTGTCCTCAGTTTGCTCCTTCATTGGACTGCTCATTCAGCTGGTTCTCTAGGCCAACCTTTGCCCTTCTCTCCAAGGGCGGGATTACAGGCAAGCAAAGATTTGTATAATGGGCTTTAAGGCCTGCCCCCTTTCTGTACGCAGGTCCATTAACACTTGGTAATGGCAGCCCGCTCTTGATATAATGTCCCTTTTGTGTAGTGCTGAGTGTTTAGGTTTTCGGCTGTATATGTGAACTGGTCCACAGCCCTGTTGAAGGTTGAATGTCCCAGTCTGTGCCCAGCTGAGCTACGATTGCTGCTTTGCTGTGCGGACTGCTCCTCAGTCTATTGAAGGTAAACCGAATGTCTATGCAGAACGTTGGAATTGCCCCTTTGTAAACAATATTATGCAGGTCTCCCTCTCGCCCCCCCCCCAACCCCTCCCTTCTCTGCCTGGGTTGGGTTGTTTGCTCTCTTCACTGCCCGGCCTCCTGGAGAATGTAATCCTATGGCATAAACCGAAGAACTTGCCAGCATTGTGCAAAACAGGTATAGGGCAAGAAATGTGCTGCTTTCAGTCATTCAGGCCCAAGTAGAAGGGACAGGGATTGGTGCCACCCCATCTCTTGCACCCCTCTTGTGCGGTAGGATTGGCGCTAGTTAAAAACCCTGGTACTCCTTCTACCCCAGGCTGACAGGTGGTTCCCATCACCTCTTGACAGGGTCAGCTCCCTGGCCATGTCGCACCCAGATATACTTCTAACGGTTGCCGCTCCAAGGGCAAAATGACTGTCCCCTTTTTTAGCAAATGGCTCTTTTGTTTTAGAATTTTGATGCAAGAAGGTTTTGGCACACTTTTGGTGTTCTGTTTGTGATCAGGAATTAGAAAAATGCTTGTATTTATTTGAGAGCATTGTGTTTCAATAAGATACCTACAGTACAGTATCCATTGCATTCCTAGAAGAGAGTGCTTTACATAATTATAATTGTTCTTTTTCTTTTATAACGTGCTTATTACTGGGGACCAGTTTCAAAGTGCAAGCTTGGGAGGGATTGGTACCTGTGTTGCTATGCATTCTCTTGCTTCCAAGACAAACCCATTACCCCAGATCTATCCTCCCGGCCCATAAGAACATTTTGACATTTTAGAACAGTGGGTGTGAACCAGATAAGTATGGGATGCATGGTAAACGAAAAACATTGATAATGTTATTTTTTTATTATTATTCGTGTAAGTTTTATACAAAAACTTTTTAACAAATCTTTAGCATTCCAGGTTTTCAACGTCCTCTCTGGGTAAAACAGAAGTTCAAAACAAGGGGAGATGCATGAAAACTTCTATTCATCAATCGCTATTTAAAACAGAACGAATTGGATCTCACCTAGACACATCAATCATCAGCAAGTCTGACATCATCAATAAGTCTAACTTCAGAAAGTCTATGAGCAGTCTGTGCAACTATCAAGTTGTTAATAGCCTATCTAGATAATCAACAGTTGCACAGATCAACACGTTATGTGAATCTAGTAAAGTAGACCACCAATCATCCATATTACCATTGAGAGGAGCAAACTTTCCCAGTACCACAGTTCGTTCTGATTTTAACGCTGAACATTCAGCCACTAGATATTTAAGCAATTCCACCTGAACACTGCAGAACCGGCAAGAATTGTTAAGTGTCCTTGTCTTGTTTTAGCCAGACTATCTCTTTGGTCGGCAGTAAGTTCAGTCGCATAAACTGGTCACGGTGGTATCTCGAGGGAAACTGTCGAAGTTATCTTGGAACTTGATTTACCGGACGAACATCACTAGTTGATGTAATGGATGATTTCAGTTTCAGACAACTATTAAGTGTTGCGATCCAATCGCTCTGACACACCACTTTTTATTATTATTATTCTTTTTTCATTGCACAAGGATTTGTGTGCAGCAGTTCAACAGACGCACCCACATGGATCAAATAATTTAACATTTTTGTCGCCCAGTCTTTCAGTAGCTCATTATAAGGTGCTTTGAGGGTTTCCTTCAAGATTGAATATGGAGCGACTCGGTCCGGTAACAACATCTTTCGATATAGAGCAAATGATTTCCATAATACTAAGGTACTAAGTGATTCTACCCCCGACTCGTATCTCACTGCTGAAATTGAGACATTTAACAGAAGGCATAATACCTTCCTCCAAAACTTCCCTTACCGCAAGTTCCATATGTTAGTAGGTATATATTTAGGCCTGCTTCACTGCCAAAAGTAACTGCTGCTACAACCTTTTGACGATAAAATTGAATCACTGGCATGAGAGTAAATTTGCCATATTCGCGGTTTAGCTTGGCACCTTGTAAAGCAAGAGTACTAATTTTTGCTTTCAGATCATTAATCCATTCCCATTCTCTTACAGATTTGTTGAATAAAATCCCCAATTATCGAATGGTTTCAGTTCTTTAGACTTGCTTCGCTGCTACAACCCATTTTGAAGTTTTTCCCTTGCTTCCCTCGTTTAGTCCCAAAGGCGTTGCCTTTGATTTCTCAACGTTGATCTCCATGCTGTTTTTCTTGAGGTATGTGTCCAGCTTAGTTAGCAGACGTTGCCTGGAGTCTTTCAGCACTATGTCGTCCGCATAAGTCACCCAACCTACCGGATATCTGTTGATTTTCGGGGGAAAGCTGTTAGTTACCAAGGGCTTCTGGCAAATTTGCAATATAGAGCTTGAAGATTAGCGCAGCCAATGGGCATCTCTGCTTAACCCCTCTTTCCGTCGTGATCTTCTCTGATAGGTCGCCATTCGCATTCAAACAGACTTTCATTGAGGTGTTGAAGTGAAGTTGAATTAACATCTGTAACAGATCGGCAGGACATTTCCATTTTATTAGTTTGTCCCATAGGAATGCCCGATGCACCCTATCAAAGGCCTGACGGAGATCAACGAAAGCCAAAAATAATGGCTTCTTGTTTTTTAGGGCTTCAAGTTTCAAAAGGTAGTCGGATGATAACACTTTATAACTGACCAACCTGGAACATCTTTTATCAAGGTTATAAGCCCACAAAATGGGCGGCCAGACAAGTTTTTCAGAGTTGGTGTGTAAATGTCAAAGAAAATCCTTCACATACCGGCTCAGCCCTCATCCAAGTTTCTTGAAAACAAATTATGGTGTGATCTTCTTTCTTCAGTTCATTCCCTTGAAGTAAATGCATGAATCCCATCGTGTTCCACGAAATCAAGGAGCCTTCCTGCCCTCGACCTTTATGGGGGAGCTAATAGTGCTTTAACTGATTTGTTTTTATTTTTTTTCCATAGAATGTCAAAGTAGCTGATAATGGGGACAAATAGCATTATTTACACAGAGGTGTCAGGTTGTTTATATTGCAGGTAAGAGAGAAGTGGATTAAAGGGGTGGGAGAATGGGTCCAGGTGATTTGGGGACTACATTAGTTCAGGATATGTCATTTGAGGACTGATGTGGATGCATACATATATGTTGTGGTCTTGGTGTGGGTGGGAAGAGAGTTTGAATGGAGGGTGCCAAGAAGTGTGAAGGAACACAATAGAAAAGGGTGCTCCAGGATGGGCTGAGGGTCAAAAAGCTTTGACAGTGTTTTGATGAAGGATGTGGGGAGGTGAGTGGCAGGAAATAGATGCAACAAATTAAGGGTAGGGACAGGTCTATTCATAGGTTTGAAAACCAACATCAGTAACCGTTAACTCCGATTCTTTACGTAGGAGTCACATAATTGTCAGAAGTCAGTCATTTTGTTGGGGCCAAATCCAAATGTATCCAGCACAGCTCGTAGTATCCACCCTGTTTCTGATGTTCGCGCCATTAGCAAGGAAGGATTGGGGACCCTATTTGCCTTATGAATCAGATGATGTGCTCGCCTTATGTTGACAAATGTGCTGCTAACTACAATATAACCAGATTTGATCTGGGCCTCTCAAATAAGGCATTATTTGTTCTAATATTTTAATGATTATGTAGGTAAGTATGTTTGCATCTAAATGTATTAGAAAATTAGGCTTATATGCTAGACATAGCATGGAGTCTTTTCTGATTTAGGAATTCTCATAATCTGAGCCTCAAAACTTTAATACGCCATTTTTTAACTCTATACCTAAATTGACCATTAAATATGTCAACTAGAGGTTTGGCTATAATTGAGGCAAGAGCCTTCTAAAAAGTCATTGACCCCTCTGGACCTGGACCATTGCAACAGCTAAGTTGTTTTATAGCATCCACAACTTCTTCCAGGGCCTCCAGCTGATCATATTGGAGCTCTAACATTGATGGCAGCTAGCTGGTATGTCCAGGTGTTTCTTTTGCCTGGTAAAAAATGTTTGCAAAGCTTTCAGCTTGTGTCCCTCATTTCCACTTGCCACTCATTATGAATGGTCGGTTCTCCTGGGATTTGAATCTGTTAGCTATGGGAATCCCTGGTTTATTGTCTTCCTCATTAAAGTTTTGTTTGGTCTGCAGAATAGATTTAGCTGGATGATCCTCCATTTGTTTTGCTACCCTTGCAACAGGGCCAGCTGCCTAAATGCTTTTCTCATCTATGTACATGTCATAGAGCACTCTAGTTGGCACATCTTCCATCGGACATAGGTGTCCTCCTAGTCACAGCTCTGTGTGTCCCAGTGCAATCTAAATGAGTTGTCTCCAGGATAGAAGTGTTGACTCCTCCAGTCCCCATCCTTCTCTACCAAGATTAGCTCCCGAAAGGCCCAGATTCCCTTCTATAGGTTTGTGGCCAGACAATGTATTTAGCAGACTATCCATTGAGTTGACTTCTTTGAGTAGACCAGCTGATAGAAATATACAGTTGATTTTAGAATGGTACCTATGAACATGTGAGAAGTGTGTATTGTATGTGTTATATATTTCTGAGGCTTGTGGAATCTGCTTAGCTCACATGCAGTGCACAGGCCGACATCTAGTGGAAGCTGTGGAGTATTAGTTTGTTTTTTCGAAACTCGAAAAGGGGCGTCGAACTAGGGCGTGCCAGTAATACCCTAGTGTGATGTCCACTGTACCCATGATCCCTCACGTGTGTAGGACCCTCAGATTGTTTTTTTCCGCCACACTTTTCGGAAGCATTGTTGTAGAGTTCCCTGGCTTTTAGCCATTTATCTTAAAATTATCAAAAATTCCCCGTTCTCCAACCCTATGTCGAAGATCGACGTTGGTACTCGAGACTGAGGAAGAACAGCCGTCTGGACTACACAGCAGACTTTAGCCTTGGAAGGCCACTGGCCTCGGCCCGGGCCTCGGAAGGCCTCTGGCCTCGGCCCTGCAAGTAGGGAGAGTGAGGGTGGACATACACACACTCCATTTCCTACTTATACCCGCCCGCTGCATTATAATAACATATGCAGAGTACTCCATTTAAATTCTGCCCGAAGTGCAACCGTAAGTTCCCCTGAGTAGACATAACACCTGTAACCTATGTCTTCCGAGGGACCACCCCGAGGCAAATTGTAGAGCCTGTAAGCTCTTCAAAGCCAACACACTTAAGGACCGCTCCTCCAAGCGTTTGGCCCACTACGCCAGGCAACTCGAGGCCATGGATGCAGTGGGTTCCTTCAACGATGGCAGCAACGCCGCCGTATCAGATGGCAAGGGCACAGGGGTGGCATCAGGCACCCAAGCGCAAGCCCCCGACTTCGGAGGACCAACCGACGGGTCAGTTATGGGGACAACACCCTGCGGCAAGAGCGAGACCCACACCGCTTCCACTAAACACACTATCCGCTCCTGAGATTCGACAGGCGTGTCGAGTGATTGGAAAAAGAAGGCACAGAGCGAGCGGTCCGCCGAATCGGTGTCCTCTGGGCGTTCCAGGTCACGGTCGCCCCATGACACACAGCAACCATCCACGATTGCTAAGAGTGCCACACTACCTAAAGTCACGGAGGTATGGTCGTCAGAAGACGATTACCACCTCTACCCCCAGGAAGCACGTTCGACGGCTACTCCGGTAGCTCGCTCGACGTCTGTTTCCGAGATTCCACGCCCCACTGCCAAGACTCCAGAATCTTGTGATCCCTCCTCCGAATCTCGACGCCAGTCGTCGAAAGATTCAGCAAAGTCCAAGGGGTCAGGAAAACATTCCTCTACGCATGGGGAAAGGGGAGAAACAACATAAAAAAACCTCTGAACACCAGGTTCAGAAGGAAAAACATCCCAAATCTCTAGAAAAGTCCAAGGCCCCTGACCCTGTCACTAGGCCAAAAATTGTCCGTCCCACTCCCCAGGATATGGGATTAGAGGAGGACCCACAGCAGGAAAGGAGTATTCCCAGTTCCAGGGAATGGAACTCGGAAGACATTGACAGAGTAAAGAGGAGAATGTCTTTTTTTTTGTAGATTTTTACAAAAAAGACCCTAATTACTTCCAGAGCTATCACAATACCCTTGCTACCTCTGCCCCTTCGGGATCCAAAGACCCTCAACCTCCTTCTTAAACACTCCGTACTGAGACTCCAGTTCAGGGGCTGATTTCAGACCCTTTCCGTGTTGAACCTTACCAGCAGTATGGTGGGGATGCGGAAGTACAAATACTAGACGACCAGACCGGGGTCGATTTATTATGGAGATGAGGACCAGGATGAGGAGGGGGAAGATGAGGCGGAGGCCTATAGTCTCGACAATCAGCCTTTGCTTAACAAAGTTTTAGCCAAGGCGGCAGCCCATTTCCAAATTGACAGTCAGGGGGCCCAAGACGAGAGATTTTGCAGAGCAAATTCTAGGGGATAAAAAATCCATTGCCCAAGCTATCCCCATTCTTAAGTCTATTCAACGCAGAATCAATCCTTCTATGCTCACCTCTAATCTAATCTTACCCGGGCAGTTAACCCACGAATAGAAAAGTTATTCAGGGCAGCTCCCTCTGACCCACTATATATAAGAGGTCAGCTAAAACCCGACTCATAAGTGGTTACAACCACCAGGAAAAGAGCGGGCACACCATTAGCATCTTCAGACTCTCCCCCGGACAAGGAGACTAAGGGAATATATGGGCTAGGAAGGAAAGTGGCATACCAAGCACGTATTGCCAATACCACCACTCTACTGGCAAGCTACAACTACCACCAATGGGAACAGGTAGCTGCCCTCATTGCCTCCGCACCAGAACCTCTAAAGAGCCAGTTGGCCCAGATTGCGTCGGAAGGAAGATCAGTGTCCGGATGCATTCTCAAGGCTAACTTCGATGCAGCAGACAATGGAGGGAGGCTGATAGCAGAAGGCACTGTAATTAAAAGACACGCTTGGCTAAGGCAGTCGGGGTTTAAACCCGAGACCCAGGCCACCCTCATAGACATGCCGGTAGACGAATATGACACCTTTAGTCCCTTGGCCAGTTAACTAATAAGCCCACTAGCCAGTGGGGAAATAACTATTTTCGTCGCTCTCGCGAACAAAACTCCCAGAGAGGTCACCGTACTACCAGAACCAAGGAGCCTTGTGGGACTGCAACCAACAAGCTACCCAGGGTTTCGCTAGAGGTCAAAAGAGGGCCCGTGGTAGGGGGAGAGGCAGCCCAGGTAGAGGCGCTACGCCTCCCAATAAACAGTGACGTTCCGCTCTGTGTCCCTTCCCATGCATCCCAAGTAGGGGGGGGTGCATTTCCATCTTCACCCACGCATGGGAAGGGATCACTTCGGACAGATGGGTGCTGTCCAGTGTCCACGGGATACTGTATCGCACTACTGGAGCGCACACGCGACCATCCTCCAAAACAGAAGATGCACTCCTTGGAACACCAAAGAATCCTCCTCGAGGAGATCGCCATTCTTCTTGCAAAGGACGCTGTAGAACTCGTCCCGAACAACAAGGTAAACAAGGGTATTTATTCAACTTACTTCCTTGTGTCAAAAAAAAATCTAACGATGCGCCCAGTATTAGAATTGCACCCTGAAAACAAGTATGTCAAGTAGATCAAAAAAGGGCAACCACACTATATCCCTATTGTTCACTATCTCTACCTTTGGGGTATCACAATATGCTTAAACAAAGAGAGACACAAACTACTATGTTACAAATGTAATCCTGAGTCCCTACACTTGTTCCTTAATAGAACACACGTACTTCTATCTTGAAAAATATACAGTACAACTAAATACAAAAATATATTCATTTATT
This sequence comes from Ambystoma mexicanum, assembly GCF_040938575.1. NCBI lineage: Eukaryota > Metazoa > Chordata > Amphibia > Caudata > Ambystomatidae > Ambystoma > Ambystoma mexicanum. The sequence continues at coordinate 1,186,252,285 of NC_090927.1, forward strand.
ACTCTTTACAATAGAAACAGTTAGAACCATTAGAAAAACTGACCCATATTGAGGCACAACAATTGATTACAAATGTGTTTCAAATGATGTACATAATCCCGACATGTAGCATGTTTCAGTTCTTTTTGCCAGACGATGGCTGACATCCATTGTTTGGCAAAAAGAACTGAAACACATTTGTTTTATGACATTGTAATTTGCTGCTAAGATTGTGTTTGTATATCTGGTATGAATGTGTGATGAAGAATGGTTTGAATTAATAATGTGAATTGTAATTTTTATAATCAATTGTTGTGCCTCAATATGGGTCAGTTCTTCTAATGGTTCTAACTGTTTCTATTGTAAAGAGTAATACATTTATATATTTTTTGTATTTAGTTGTACTGTATCTATTTTTTCAAGATATAAGTATGTGTATTCTATTTAGGAACACGTGTAGGGACTCAGGATTACATTTGTAACATAGTAGTTTGTGTGTCCTATCTCTTTGTTTAAGCATATAACAAGTATGTCGAGCCACAAAAATTTCACATGACAACACTCCAAGAAGTAATCCCCCTACTAAAAAGAGGAGATTACATGGCAACATTGGATATGAAAGATGCTTATTTTCATATTTCCATGCTCCCAGCACACAGAAGATTCTTGCGTTTCAAAGTAGACAGCCAGCACTACCAGTTCAAAGTGCAGCCCTTCGGTATAGCCTCGGCTCCAAGGGTATTCACCAAGGTGGTGGCGGCGCACTTACGAAGGGAGGCAAACCCAGTGTACCATTACTTGGACGACTGGCTCATCACAGGGGAAACCCCTGTAATTTGCAGATCAAACATCCAAAGAACTATAGACCTCCTCTTCCAATTGGGCTTCTCAATCAACGAGAAAAAATCAAGCCTGGTGCCAAACACCTCCAAACAGTTCCTAGGAGCTGTTCTAGACACCAAAGAGGGGTTGGCCTTTCCGTCAGAGGAAAGAATTCGGAATCTGTTACTCAAATTCCTCATTACCAGTCCGGTCTCCAGATAAGGGTGCGCAAAGCGATGTGTTTGATAGGCATGATGGCATCATGCATTTACCTGGTTCCCCACGCGCGCCTGCGCATGCGACCCATACAGGAATGGTTGGCGAAACGGTGATCTCAGGCAAGTGGTCAGTGGGACGATCTAGTGGTCGTTTCGCCAACACTAGTACAGAGTCTTCGCTGGTGGACAAGAGAGAATCTTGCGAAGGGGAAACCCTTTTACGATCCAGATATACAGGCCATAGTCGCAACAGACTCGTCCCTGTCAGGGTGGGGAGCACACCTCCTTCACCACACAGCTCAGGTTCTCTGGTCACACACAGTGGCTCAGAATCACATCAACGTGCTAGAACATCTGGCAGTCTTCAGAGTGTTTCGGGCGTTCGAACCCCACCTATCCAACTTGTCAGTGCAGATCCTAACGGACAGCACAATGGCTATCTTTTACATAAACAAACAAGGGGGCACTTGTTCTCCAAATCTGTCCAGGCTTGCCCAGAAAATCTGGATATGGGCACTCAGACAGAACGTTTACCTGTCGTCTCAACATGTTCCAGGGGATCTCAATTCACTAGCGGACGCTTTGAGCGGAAATCCCCTTCCAAAACAACACGAATGGCATCTACACGAAGAAGTAGTAGATCTCTTCTGTCAGTGGGGTTTCCCCACTATAGACCTATTCGCCACAAGTGAAAACTGACATTGCCCAGAATTCGCATCCTGGTTCCCCCAGCCAGGCTCCAAGGGGAATGCGCTATGGATGAACTGGTCAGGGATGTTTGCCTACGGTTTTCCACCAACCCCTCTGATGAGGAAGGTGGTCAACAAGATACACGGAGTCGATGACGCTCATCCTAGTTGCTCCTATGTGGGCGAGACAACCATGGTTCCCACACCTGCGCAAAAACTGGCGGTATGCGACCCCATCAGACTCCCGTGCTGGTACAACCTGCTCTCCCAGCACGAAGGACAAACACTGCATCCTCAACCGAACTTGTTGAACATGGCAACATGGCTCCTGAAGTCATAGAGTTCGGCCATCTCAATTTACCCCAGAGATGTATGGATATCTTAAAGGAATCAAGAAAACCTAACACAAGGCACCGTTACTTTGGAAGAGATTTGTTATTTGGTGCCAGAATAAACAAATCAACCCAGTTGATTGCACTCCTTCCAATATTGTTACCTACATGCTCCACTTACTGGACGCAGGTTGGTATTTAATTCACTTAAAGTATGCCTGGCGGCGCTGTCAGCCTACACCACCTCCCATAACAAGGTGTCATGGTGGAAGGTGCCAGTTGTCAAATCCTTTATGTAAGGGGTGAAGAGACTCCACCCTCCAATTTCTAACCCACCACCAGGGTGGGACCTTAATGTGGTGCTTGCTAAACTCATGGGACCCCACTTTGTACCCATGCATAAAGCTAGTCTCAAACATCTGACTTATAAGACTGCCTTCTTAGTCGCCATTACATCCATAAAAAGGGTCAGTGAAATTCAAACTCTGTCAGGATCCTTTCTTTACTGTCCATAAGGATAAACTGGTTTTACGGACTCACCCTAGGTTCTCACCTAAGTTTATTTCTAAATTCCATGTTAACCAGTCCATTAAGCTACCTGCCTTTTTACAAGAACCTAAAGGCTCTGCTGAGGTGAAACTACACACGCTAGATGTGAGAAGAGCAGTCCTCTACTACGTAGACAAGACCAGACCGCTAAGAAAGACAGATCAACTGTTCGTCTCCGTAGCTACAGGCAGAGAAGGAGATTGCGTCTCTAAAGGTGCCATCTCTAAATGGATAGTCAAATTTATCCAGCTGTGTTACTCCCTTTCAGAAAAACACTGCCTTTTACGCCAAGGGCCCACTCTACAAGAGGTATTGGGGCCACTCTGGCTTTCATTGCAAATGTACCCCTTGACACCATTTGCAAAGCAGCTACATGGAGCTCTATTGACACTTTTTTACTCAGAACCGCTTGTCTTGGAATGAGTGTCAATGCAGTAGTGCTAAGACATTTGTTCGCTCATGACCCTTCTCACATCCCACCTTCTTCTAACACTGCTTGCTAATCTATGCACAGCATGTGATCTAAGCAGATTCCACAAGCCTCAGAAGGGATACATTACTCACCGTAATCTTATTTCTGATGCTTGTATCTGCTTAGATTCACATGCACCAGCCCTTCCTCCCCTCTGAGAGAAGGCGCATGGATGCTTGTAGTCTTATCTATCTGCTGGGATACTCTGTACTCGCGCTACTCCTCATGCTACCTCTTGTCAGAAAAAATACAATCTGAGGGTCCTACATGCGTGAGGGATCATGGGTTCAGTGGACGTCACACTAGGGATAGTATTACTGGCATGCCCTAGTTCGACCCCCCTTTTCGAGTTTCGAAAAACAAACTGTAATACTCTGCAGCTTATACTAGATGTCGCCTGTGCACTGCATGTGAATCTAAGCAGATACAAGCATCAGAAATACGATTACGGTGAGTAATGTATCCCATATATTTCTTTTTTATATAACCCCCTTCATGCTAGAGTCTAGCCTGTGTAGGACCGGGTTTCGAATCCATGCTGCTTGGCACTGTCTTGGCGAAAGTGATTATTCAAAAACTTGACTGTCCAGACTAATATGTTTCATGTACTACATCTAGTTTCCATTCAGTGAAATCGGGATTATTTAGGTCCATGTTCTTCTGTATTTTGAAAAAAAAATGAATGTGTGCTATTGTTTGAAGGAAGAACATTTAACCCTTTGCGTTGTTTCATGCCACATGTAGCAACTGGTTAAACTTCAGTTCTGTTATCTCCTTTACACACAACAATCTCAAATAATTGTACCCCATACCGATTTCCATGTTGCGCAACTGTAATGTTTCTGCCTCCCCATATTTCAGACTGCTATTGAATGCTTTGATGTCTTTCTCTTTTTTGGTGAGCAAGGTTTCTGCCTGATTTCTTAGTGTAGTAGAAATTGTCCCTCGCGTTAGCATTACATGTCTCTTTGTCAGAACATATTTTCACTGTTTTCCACTTGGAATTCTGACTTCATAGTTCAGTACTATAATTAAGGGAAGGTCCTCTGCAAAACCATATATTGTCTAAACATATCCAAAGACGTACACATGGTTATAAAGGAAAAAGAAAAAATTCCTCTTGGATGCTTGTAGTGTTCTTTAGAGCTCTAATCAAGCTAGACTTCATTATTGGGTTACCTGTTCCTAACAATCTACAAATTAAAAAACGGTCCTCTAAGAAACCTTGATCAAAAATATTTTTCGTCATGTTTTATGATATCTTTGATTACACACGTTTTGGAGAGCAGTTCATTGTGGATTAATTCTAAGGTTCAAGAAAAACATGTACAGAACGTGAATTGTTTTATGATCACCAAAATAAAGTTTTATTGTTTGCCTTTATAAATTAAGGGATACCTTACCAATGTATTTGAGCACATAAAGGGTGTATGGCAAATGAGGCGTGGCTAGTATTAAATGTATAACACATGTACTAAAGAATTACTATTTAGAAACGGCCAACGAGAGTAATCTATACATACATTTGTAATGCTATGGTTGGTCTACAAAAGATCATCGCCATTTTTAAAGGGACACAACCAACATGGGTATGAATGTTCAGTTAGTCCTTTTTATTGTTTAAATGTATTCCTCTAATTCTAGTTCTGCTTGAATCCCCTTACAACGAGACATCTTTGCAAGGGAGCCCATATCACCCACACTTATCAGAACCTCGTTGAGGATTGTAATCAATTTTACGCTGTTGAAGTGGTCACTATGTTCGTTGGCTGCTTCTTGGAGCCCAGAAGCTCAATTTCTTCAGTTTTCTAATACTAACTGTAGTGTAAAGTTTGCCTGAACTTCCCCCATTTTTATAATTTCGGATGACCTATTGGACACATTTACCCGGATCTCTTCATAACGCTATATTGGATATTTCTTGAATTATATTTTTCGCAAAAAAATATTCACTTGCCATTATATGTATTCCTTTTGGTTTTTAGTGAATTCGAAATTCTATCCTGTCCGTGTCTTCAATCTTGTCTTGCCACAGACAGAAATGTAACCAACAGGTGGAAGAATGCGAAGAATGCATACGTTGTTTAGTCTGCGAGCAGGTGGAGAGTATTCATTGTGAGCTGAGCTTAGTAAAGGAATTGGAGGGGGCTATACAAAGCCAAGTGGGAGCCGAGGAACACCAGACTGAATTCTATCCAAAATAGTTTTGAAAATTCGGGCATTGCTTAATGGGCCCGATTTTGAAAATGCATGTCGGGGCAGCTCATGTCATTTGAAACGCACTGGAGACCCACCTCGTATTGTGCAATTCGGCAAACAAAAGCCTCATTGACTTAATTGTTCGATCTTGCCTCTAGAGAAGGAGGTGGACATTAGCCATTACAGAGCCAGTAGAGCAAATCGGGATACAAGTAACCCCCAAGGCTTCACGCACACCTCGAGTTCGTGTCCGATCTATAGGAATGTTTTATTTAAAGTAAACTTTTTTTTTATATATATAGCGTGTGAGTTGGTTCTATCTTGATTTCATAATTGGTACTGCAGCAGCGTTGTTGCAGTTCTAAATCCAAAGAGTATGCAGCTGCTTCGAAATGAAAAATTAGTAGCTCTCTGGTCACTATGGGGGAGGGGATGTGGGTGCGGTGTAGGGTAGTTGTCCCGTTTGTTGCTGGGGGTGGGCGGGAGGCGGTAGGGTAGTGTGTCCGATTTGTTGCTGTATAGTTTCAGGTCAGTGTGATTGTTGCTGCGCTTTGAGTGGAGAGGCGAGCGAGCAGGTTATATTGATTGGAGTGTCATTACCCTGCTTGTTTAGCGCAGTAATTAGCCATCACGAGGAATGCACAGCAACGGTTTTTGTGATCAGTCACTGGGATGACATACCTATTAACGTTTCTAAGCATGCATTGCCTTCGTTAAACGAATCGTGAACTGTATTTGCGAGTGTGTAGGAACGCGAGCATTTGTATAAAGTTATTGTTTACATTTTTTCCCATTGCATGTACTTTAACTGCAAATTGTTGCCTCGATCGAAAACTGTGGTTTCAGACAGGTACTTTCATCGGAGGGAGATTTTTTTTTCTTTTTTTCTCACCTTATTGCTCCTTCTACAGCAATTATTTGTTAACTGGCAGTCGGTGACTTTGCTGTTTTCTTTTACCGCAGTGCTCTGTTAAAGGTGACTTTATGTCCACTGACATCGGCTCATTTGGTGCCTGCCACTAAATTATGCTCCTTTTGGTTTTCTTTCATTGTGACGTGAATAGGCGCTGAAAGAACAACTTCATTTTCACTACATTTGTTCTGCCACCCTGCAGTAGGCTGCCAGGGATGGTTTTTACATTAACGTGAAGTAATGCTTAGCCGTTTCCTACGAGAAAGATCAGCCCACATTGCTGTGCCCAGATACTTATGTATAGCTTTTAGAGCAATCGAGTTGAACGATTGTAAACAATATGCATGCATCTTATTTCCAATATCTGTATTCTTTTCCAGTATACATTTATCTGTGTCGCTTCTTTTATGCATTGGCCTTCTCGTTAAGGGTAATCTGGAATGACCAGCAAGAGTGTGTGGTAGGGGGAAAATGGGTGGGTTGCCATTAGTTCTTGCCACACCCAACAATCAGTTGATGGGTCGTTACGTACCTACTGAAGCATCTGTATCACGCACTGCTCACAGAATAATCAATTAATTGGGTCAATAACCCGTTTAACACCAGCATTCCAATACAGCAAATGTGTTGTGGGTGGTGAACCGTGGAATATATTACATACATTTTAATAGACCTTTTGCAAAGGGAACCGTATGTAAACGAATTAGCAGAAATCCAGTGCATGTTAAGTTGCCAGGTTGGTAACTCTTTACTATATATAATGAATGGTGTTATGGGGTTAGCCTGGAAGTGGAACTGGTAACATCCATCCGTACATACACTTCACCTGTCATTCAAGTAAAGCACTGAGGGTAATGTGGTGTTTTGGTTGGTGTAGAGTGATCAGGGTCCATTTTCTGAAATCTCAATTCTAATGGATCGATTGCGAGGTGTCGCTTCTGTAAAATCCCTGCTGCTATTGAGAAACTTAAACACTTGGTGCTTTTTTGTACTCACTTTGAGTCTATTCGCACAATTTGTTTTGAAGGGCGATTTGACAGAAACCTCGTTATGTCAGTTGACTTATTTTGGAGTCGGCTCATGTGGGGATTCAGTGTTTCTTTAACTTAGGTATTCTATACAATGATAGTGTATTATGGAAAAAATTAATACATAGGTATGAAATGAAAATGAAATTATATTTGATATGTTTCTTAAATTATTCCTCTTAGAGATGGAGATGAATTGCTAAATAGACTGATTTTATCTGTTTATTTTGATAAATTTGACTTGATTTCATGTTTTTGTATATATGCTATTGTGTTTAATGTTGTGTAAGGTTTTATGTAAACTACAGACGCAACAATAAAAAAAACATTGATCGATTGCTTCCTCCTACATATTATTTATTTTACATGTGTCCTCCAGTAGCAGCTGACATTTTTTTTTTTAGCCACCAGGTGTTGTAGTGTGGTTCTGCATCTGCTCAGTTTGTCATTCATTCGTTGACCGTATTCATGGAGCAGACTGCGCCTAATTTACTTTTTTCCTCATCTTGTTTCGGAATGCTACCTTAGCTTTTCAAGTCTTACTGAGTCCTGCCTGGCATCCCTAAGGCATTTGGCTTTAAGCCCTGCAGTGACTGCAGGAGTAAGAAGTCTCTATCAGGCCCCTATGAAGTGTGCAGTTGGTGCCTCAGGCTGATTGAAAGAAGGAAGATTACAGTTCCTGCCATTCAATGCCATGTAAAACCCTCCATGAGCGGGCTCATAAATGGTTCACTGCGCTTTACAATGGCGGACGTCTGACTCCCAAGTCTGCAGTCCTGAGACTCACTTCCAAGCAGCTCAGTAAATGCAAAAGGGGGGGGGGGTTGTGTCCAAACTTTCTTAGAAGTCCTTGTGGTAAGTCAGACTCTGGAAGCATACAAGAGGTCCGGTCCCAACTCGAAGTTTATTGAAACAGAGAAGTCCTATTCTTTCCCTACCTCCAAATGTGATCTTGCCCTTTATATAAAAGAAAAGAACAAAGGGTGCTTGCCAGCAAGTCTTACAAATCTAACACAGTCCTCTGTCACAAAACGAAGTTCTGACCCTACCACTAACAAAAATGATGAACATACATTCTGCCAGATTAGGTCTGTAAAGAGATTTCTTACCAATCAATGAAATGGTGGTTGGATTCTGACCCACCTCCGCCGCCCCCACCCACCCAAATGTTTCTCTGGATACTCTCAGGCCCTGTGCCTGGTTTTACTGTGCAAAGTTCAGGAAAACATTCCTCTTTATTCGTTCTCGTCTTCTGGTATAAAGGTCTGTGACTCTTGCAATCGAGCCATGATCACTCTGCCCTGTAGTATAGTTTCTCTCACCCCAGCATGTGGTTGTGTATCTCTTACTCCACCCTCGAATATAGTTTCTCTCACCCTACCTTGGGCTACTGCTTCTCGCACCCTTCCTTGGGATCCTGTTTCTCGCAGCCCACATTAAGGTTCCGTTTCCTCCACCCTGCCTTGATGTCTGGACACTCTCACCCCACCATAGGTTGTTGTGTCTCTTACCCCGTTTTAGGGTCTTTTGGCTTTCACCCCACCTAGGGCTCTCTTACCTCTCACCCCTCCGTCGGGTCTCTGATGTCTCACTGTGCCCTGGGTTCATTTAGCTTTCTTCCAATTTAGAGGTATTTGGTCTTTCATCAGGACTTTGGGATTGGTCAGGATTTCCTCACTGCTCCTTGGAACAACCATGTACCAAGTCCGTTAGAGCGGTGTTCCTCAGGGGAGACGGCCTCTTCGGCTGGCGCAGATCCGTATTTCTTCTTTCCTGATACTCCACATCTATTCATCAGTTCGCTTTGTCTGCCAGAGGCTTGCTTGTTTGTTGGTGCTGTGGACTGCCAGTGCCAGTCAACCACTTCTTGCGTGGTCATGATTTCTGTACTCATTCAGTTGAGCTTGGCTGCTTCTAGACAGTCTGAGAGAGCAGCGTTCCACAAGCTCCTCCGCATAACACGCCTTCTGGTTCAGGTAGCTTCCTGTCTCTGCCTTCCAGGAGGATGTCTCCTTTTTGCAGCTTGCTCTGCAGGATTTTCTCTGCCCTTTCCTTCTTGTCTGGTGTAGCTTCTATAGCATTTTGGTTTCAGGCTGAAACGAGATTTGTCAATCCGTTGATTCTGTGGTTCCCGTAATGAGGTTCTTTTCAGAGGTTCAGAAATCACCCCAGCCACTTGTAAAGTGTCATGCATATAATTTTCCTGGTCTTATATAGACAACAAACGCATGGGACCTTCACATGAGGGAGGATGAATAAAATCCCTTTAATGGGGTTTCCTGGCACACCAAGGCGGAGTCAACCCCAGTGGGCTTATGCTTGCCCTGTCCCCCACGGGGTGTTAATCTAAGCATGCTCGCCTCCCTAGTCCCAAAGGGGGTGGCACCCCCTTATGTACAAGGGAAGAATGCCATAGATTTGACACACCAGGAAGCACCAGAAGCTGCACCGAAAGGGATCCACCACAATATGGATGGACCTCCAAAAAGATCTGGTTAGTCCTGCTGGGATAATATTAAGACACCTCGATGGACTTGCCACCTAGGATGTTCAAAAACCAGAACATGTCCCCCAATACCCTTTTCACCCCAGAGTAGTGGGAGGAAATAAAGGAGCAGATGATGGATGTGTTGGCTAAAACCCTGGTGCCAACAGCTTCCTTCTCGGTGGCAGGGCCAGGTCTCCCTGCACCTTCTGCGGCTGGCAGATTCACATCCTTAGCAGCAATTGCATGCCTCCTAGCTCGGTCCCTACTGCAGTAGTGCAGCCAGCTCCTTTTTTACCTCGCATCAATTGCTGTGGACTCCTCATTGGATTTGGCTCCCACCTCCAGGTTTCTGTTTTTTGCTAAAGGGCCAAATTATTGTTGGAGACCCCATTCCTTAAGGTTTCGTACCTGTGAAATCTGAGTGGGAGACTGCTTTCCCAGAAGAATTCTATCCGGAGGACGTTTCCCTGTCTTTGCCTTTTTGACCGGTCTGATACCAGTGGCTTGGCCACATCTTCCGAAGTTGAATTCTTGCATGCTTTGGCCCTTTGGGAAACCTTATGCTGCTTTTGCAGGACTAAGGCCGACGTTGTGCAGGCCCTGGGGTCATCTGCCTCTTCCAAACCCGTTAAATATGACTATGTGGATATCCAACCTATACTCTCACAAACATCCATGCATAGAAAAGCAAATATGAATGATTGTTATAGAAAACTGGTGCATACAATTTAGTAGAGAGACCTACAAAATGGCATTGAAGGTTTCTCAAAAATGACATTAAAAAATCTCGAGTATACCATTGTCTCATAAACCCACCCTTCTCCCCGTGCCCCTGTTATCAAAAGGTGAAGCCATTTCCTTAATAAAGTTGGAAACAAAACAGTTTCGTTTTCTGTGACACAATTAACAAATATTTTCATCAGAGAAATATGCTTATTTTACAATTTAGTTAACCAGTTTTTAGACTGATTTAAATGTAAAATGTTGGATGCTATCTATGATAAACTGTTTCTATCTTGGGGATAGCCCCCAATTGATTTTAATTATGTATGATGTGAGACGGGATGCAAATAATTTGTAAGGATTAGGATTCCTAGGGTTTTTGTTGCTATTGGAATGCTGGTATTGCACAGTCTAACTTGCACCATTTTCAATGCATCAGGTTCATCCTCACAACCCCCGAATTCCATGTTTTCATTAATGAATGATTTCAATTACTTTGACTGTGGCAGACACCCATCAGCACTTGTCATTCCATATTATAATTTCAGATGCATAAAGTTTCCGGGGATCCCAAATTGCAGTACACCATCCTTATTATGCAATCTAGGGTTTTCATTTTAAATATAAATTACAAATCGCATGCCCGGTCAACTTTATTCCCAATTTGAGTTATTTGGGTTCAAACAGGGCACCCAAAATAACTTTACATGGTATCTGGTATTTAACTAGTTCTTGGGGAAAATGCTTATCATCTGGGGCTTGACTAGTCACGTTTTGTCTTTCAAAGGCCCAGGACAAGTAAGAATGTCCAAAGGCCTCAGGCTGCTCTGCTCAGTAGGTTCCATTCAGCCAGTGCACCTGGTCCATCTTTGGGAAAGGCTTCTGCATTCATTCCCGTCTGCATAAAACCCTTTTAAAGAGGTTCCCCCCATCGGCTACATCCAGTTGGAATTAAGATCTGCTTCTCTCTGGTCGGGGGGACTCTTGCTTTTTCCAAAATTATCCCTTCTTTGTATTTGTTTTGATCTTCAATATCCAGCCAACTCAATGATGCAGCATCATTTGACTTAGCATTTTGGATTTGGACAGACCCTGTGGAAGGCACCCATAACCTACTTGCACCGAACGGAACCCTCGTCCTTGCTTCTATTCATTATTCATAAAATATCTATATGGATATCTGATGTTAGTTAAATAACCTATATAGGTTCTTAAGACTATTCAGAATAATTTGTTTCTGCCACTTCATGCAAATTATGCATAAATCATACATTTAAATATCATTATTGTGTGCATATAAGCCTTGAGTCTCTGCTGAATTAAAACTGGATTTGTTTTTCTTATCTGAAAAATGGTTCAGAAATTAGAACTAACAATGTATATTCAATTTTGTCCTGCACTGCTTGAGTTGACTTTGTGCTGTATATTTCTAAGCTTCAGGATTTAATTTGTGTGTGACTTGAACATTTAGCTAAAGAAACCATATGTTTTGAGAAAGACCTGTTGAATAAAGGATCATTTTAATAGCGAGGCATATTGGACTGGTTCACACTCCCAATATGAAGTTTGAAGTTTCGAAACTGGACCCTTTTGTCTTCGGTACACACAGATAGCCATGAATCTTCTATGCTTTGATCAAAGCCCTGGGGCATTCTTGCTTTACAAAAGAGCTTAACTAATGATTGCTTCTGCATGACATGTACATTTTGAGTTCAGAGTTTTGGTGTTACTTTAAAAATTATAAACATTTGATTTGAGCCATTTTTACTTGTACTTGCTGTGACAGATTGCCATCTGGCGATAGCAGAGCACCTTGATTTTAAAAAAAGATTGGAGTACATGAAATGATGCAGATAATTCTATTTCTGCAAGGGATGCCTGGGCATGTCTGGGACAGGCCCCGTGCCTGCTGGGCCTAGAGACCCTCTCTGATGAGGCTGAATCATATTTGTGTATGATTGTGGTATCGTGCAGAAGGGATGCGACCAAGCAGTTTGGGCTGGACTGCCCCTTTGGTCGTGGAAGCAAGCCTGATTTGCATATGGTCTTTTCCCTTTTGAAATGGCTTGGCATGCAAAGAACGATAGTCTGGAGGGCTGTCCAGAGCAATACCAGAGGTTAAGATTAATTTGAAACCTTCCAGTAATCACCTTTTGTTTTGCTGGATCTTCAAAGGCAGCACTGAAATAACAAAGCCACTCACATTAAGATGCTGACCATTGAAGTCCCTTTCAAGTCAGCAAGCAAGTGAAGGGAGCAGAGGTAGAATAGCTCGGAGGTAGAGGTTGGCTGAGAAACTGTTTCTACCTGCTTGGTTTCTGTAAGGGCTCTCTACCTCCTTTCTCTCCCCGCCGCCCCCTGCATTTCCTAGAAACAAGACTCTCTCTGGGTGCGATATCAGAAGGCAACGCAACAGCTTGGGTTGAACCCCCTACAGCAGGCTTGTCCTCTGACATTTTTCCTTTAAGGGGAGGCAATCCTCTCCTTTTGATTAATCAAGGATTCACTGGACCGCTCTTGGGAGTACAGCCTGCTCCAAAGTCTTCTCCCATAGAGGTGGCAGAAGGCACCAAAGGCAGAGGCGAGCTCTGTCCCCCAACCATCCCAAGAACATTTCGGTGAACAACTATGGACCCAAGGCCCCTCTGCTGCCTATACTGGAATAAGGATCTTGTTCAATGAAGGTGAAGGTCCCCTGTAGGTGCCAGCCTACCTCCCCCCAGGAAAGATGCAGAGCAGACAGGCTCCTCTTGTCCTGGAGACCCTTAACTCCGAGCAATTGCAGAACCCCGATGCTGGTCTGGAAACCTTACCAGAGGGGACCGCCAGGGTCATCCTTTACTTAGACTTCCTCACATCTCTCAGTTTAGCTCAACACTGAAGTTCTGCGATCTCTGCATCTGAGACCCACCAAGACCTCTAGCCTCCCCATGCCAATACGCCATTTGGTTATCTGTTTCTTTGACCTACAAGCCTGTACTGCTGGCTGCAGAACCCCAATGTAGTGCTGAGGCAGCCAAGCCTGCTCCCCTCCAAAGACCAGTCTCCGCTTCTATGCACTTGAGGCCACCAACATGACACTGCCTGCCTTCCCCAGCATCATCAACCCAAAAGCACCCAGACTCTGGGTTCGATGCTGTTGAGCACCAAAGGCCAGAATAAAGGTACTGTGAAGAGGCTATGGTCCGCTTTTCTTTGGACCATAATGACTTTTAAGCCCTCTCCTTCAACCATTTTCTTCAAAGACCTATTCTTGTACATGGACATTGTTGCCAATCTATTGTCTGAACGCCCCTGCTAATCTACCCAGAGTACCTTTTCGCAAAAGTCTGTATTCTGTTTCTTTTACAATGGTGGGTTTTCCTAGTGTTTTCCAATTGGTTGTTTGCATGTTATTGTTAAATTGGATCCTATATTTGTATAGAACCTTCAGTAGACCTTTTTATTTTGGAACCATGGGTTGCTACTGTTATCAGTTCACTCGGCTCTTGTTTTTCTAGGCTGCCATTGGCCCACATTATTGAAACATGTTGTGAAATTGCTGGAAGATGTTTTAGCTTCTGCTTCGGGCCTTCAATAGCTTGGTTAGCTTTAAACCAACAGCTACCAGGAGCTACGTTTTGCTCCCTTCAGACCAACTTGTACCTTACAAACTTGCATATGTGCCATTATCTGAGTAATTGTGAATTTAATTGAAGAGGATTTAGGACGCATCTTGTACACATTTACATATAATGGGGTATGGGCAAAAAGTTAAAGGTTGGATCTCATGTGGAAGTTTGATTTGTGGTGCGCTGTGTACTCGCGCCTGGTTCCCCAGCACTAGCTCCAGCTTTCTGGGTGATGCCTGACACCCAGTAGTTGGTTTTCTCTGTTGCTCATCAAATCTGAATTTCAAAACCTCTCAAAATAGGGAAAAGGAGGTATTTCTTTCGGCTGTGGCTGTGTCACCTTTATGATTAGGGTCAATGATGGTTTGGAAGAAGTGAGGTGCTGAGTAGGCGGTTTAGCCCCTAATCCCTGTACTCGTGCAGAGCGGTCATCATTTCATCACAATAGGAAACAAACAATATGCCAGTATGTCCATAGATAATTACCCTGTGATTTAGAACACATATTCTGACTTTGTAAATAACTTTGTCTTCTATCCTTTTCCTTATCTTTGTGAGCACTGCTTTTCCCCTAAACGCACATTTTATTTTTCTGTGCATATGATTATGAAGAATTGTACTTGAGGTTAAATTAACATTCAATATGAAAAAACCTAGCATGGTTTTCTTAATGCAGAGAGTTTCGTGAATTTTGTTTTTACTTTCTCTCGTCTGTTTTACATAATTTACTTGTTGTTTGACCTCTCATCATCGCATTCAGTTAAATGTTTTACAAAGTGACTTGCCCTGGCTTTTCCAATCAAAATCTTGAATGACCCAGTCAGCGTATGGTCCTCTGAACATTTTACTGATTCCGTAGTTATTATTTTGGACTTACCATTAGATGGTAGAAGTTGATTTTCAACATGGCTTGCTTTGTGGCCGTACCCTAGCCACAGAGAACCCACCAGGGTTTTGATTACAACCCTCCATTATGTCTCTGTTGCTATTTAACTTTAGTGAGTGCCACAGTCTTAACCAGTACAAGACAGGCTTTAATTGATTCTACGCCTTGAATGCAAACTTTCATTTGAAGAGGGGTGCAAGGTGTACTTTCAAGGGAGTAAGGGCAATTGATTCAAAAGTGATTTTTCACCTGTCCTCAAACTTCACATAGCATATTCCCCACACCTTAGTACCATTTAGAAGAGTAGACTTTACTTGTGATGGAAGTACCTCTATCTCTCGGTTTTTAGAACAGCCGCCAAAATGTTTGGTGAACGTCAATGTGGCATCAACACGTCGCTTCAAAGTTAAATAATGTTTTAATATCTTTTGGCTCGAAGTGTCCTTTTCACTAATTTCAAAGTTCTCAAATATCTGCTTGTTTTGTTTTCATGCCTTCTAGAGCCACATAGAATTTTTAAACGTTTCCTAGAATGACGGGCCAGCGAATACATTTTACTGATGTTGGCCGTGCCGTTCTCCTAACTTGCTGAAATGTACTAAACTGTTTGTGAAGGCCCGAGAGTGTTTTTGATTATACAGCATCATCTGCAAAGGGAATACCCATTTCCTTGCCTTTTTAATTTTGGAGTATCAACATCAATTGAAAAAGAGTAGGAGTGCCAAGACAAAGAACAGCTTATTTGTTTGCCACTTTGTCCCCCATCGCACTACTCCATCATTTTCAGAATTCAAGCTCTTAACTTGTAAGAGGACAGGCAGAATATTTATGGCATACAAGGTAGCCCATAGTTGTTTGCGGTGTACACTGTTAAAAGGAATTTTGAGATGCAAGACAATAAATATTTCGTAATCTCCGACATTTGCATATTTCTGGATTAAGCTAATATGAAAGACCTGATCAATTGTTCCTATGACTTTCCAGAACCCTGCCTGTATGTTTGATACGTTTCTGTCATTTGCCCAGTTTTGTGAGTGATGTTGACTCGGAAAAGCAAAAAACCTAATGGGCCGACATTTTTTTGTCGGTCCTGGACATGAGCTCAGGCAGAGGTTTTCCTTCCGAGAATGGTGCCGAACATCACTCAGATGGTTTGAGTTCCAGAATCAGTCTAGTCCAAGCCTCTGCTTTTCTAGGGATCATGGCTGAAGTCATTTTTGTGGGGTGTGATGAATCTTCGGATGTCGTTCCTTCTTTCCTAAGGGGAGTCCCTTCCCATGTGGCCAGGGAGGTGAAACCTCTACCCGATAGTCCCCTGGGGGTTGTACTCAGCGGGACGATCACATGGGTGGGAAGCCCCCTGTGGGATTAGGGACGACAATCGGGATCAAACGTGGTATCACCAGACCATAAGAACCCCTTCCTGCAAACCTAAGAACAACCCCTTCACTAATAGGCTCACAAGTTGTGGTCACCCTGCCATTACCCTAGAAAGTACTGGGACGAGGTAGAATAGGAGTTACCTAACTGAAGATCCCTTTCCCAGTACTGTGACGCGAAAGATCCCCAATGACTCACAAGGGAGTCCGAAGATCAGTACTGTGATGAGGGAGATGCACAGAATCATGAGGATTACACTTGAGAGCCACAAGGAACAGTCTAGTGGTTACTGGTTTCCGATTGGTCCATCTAGAGTAGAAATCTAGGAGGGGGACCAGGAATTGTTGTCAGTCACTCCTTGGAGGAGCCTGGAACCAGGAGGACATGCTGTTGCTGCTGGAAGGGAGGCTCTGAACCAGAAAGCAGGAGGACCATTGAAGGACCAACAGGAGTCCTTACCTACTTGGGAGCTCCAGGAAAGACTGAACAGCCGCCCAGCCCAGAAGGTAAGCTGGGGCCCTGGGTCCACTGCAGGATGCACACCCATGGAGAGTCAGTCCCTTCCCAGAGGAATTGCAAGGAACCTGCGGACCATGGACGCCCACGATGAGCAATGGTGTCGTCCCTTCAGGTGGAGTACTGCCACCAAGGGTCTGGCACCCACCATTACGCGGGGAAGTGTAGGAGCAAGCGAAGCAAGATCGAGTGCCGCCAACAAGGGACTGGTACCCATCCATTATCCAGGGGAAGCCTGGAAGCAAGAGGAGCCAAAGAGACATTACAACATTGTAAGTGGGGTTGGAGCCCAATATTTGAGAAGCAAAGGGAAAGGGTTCTGGAACCCAAGCAGTTCTTGATCGGAGAGTACACCAGGGCTGACAGCTGAACTGCAACATTATTAAGTAGAGGGATCTGGGACCCATATTTGAGAGCCAACAGAAAAGGGCCCTGGGAGCCATATTTGAAAAGCCAAAGTAGAGGGGTCTGGGACCGAAGGTAGTTCCTGGCAGGAGAGTATGCCAGGGCTGCCAGCTGAACTATGCGGCAGGTTTCCAAGACAGACTATCTCGGTGAAGGGCGAACTAGGTTGGCTGTGCCAGGAAGAGAACATAAGGGGAAGAGAGAATATTACCCTAGACCAAGTTGGAATAAGTAAGACTTACCTAGCGCCTGGACGGAGAGTATACAGGCAGACTGGGAGTGATCCGAAGCTGGTGAACTGTAAATTACGAATACTGTAACCAGGGCAAGAGAGTAATTCCACCTGGTGTGGTTTGTAAGAATCCTGAAGTCAAACGAGGAACATTATAACCAGAGGAGAAGTGGGGTGGGGGGGTTATTCACCATTGGTGTTTGTGAGAACTTGGAGACACCAAGGTGGAAGAGGTGTCCTCTTGGTACTGTGAACTTTGTGCAGAGCCAGCAGAGGAGAAACCGTGTGGCATTGCCACTACTTTGACCATGGCAAGGGAGTCATCCACCCTGCCGGTGCCTAAAGATCTTTTTGTTGGAACTAACTTTTTGCTTTGATTGAACCTGGAACTTTTTATCTGCCATTTTGAGGAGAACTGAAACCTGGAGAAGGGAGCCCTTCTCGCAGGCGAGGTTCCCACGTTCAATTGGACATTGTCCCGAGGAAGGGAGTCATTTCTCTGGAACAGGAAGTCCTTTTGGCCATTATTATTAGTTACAAATGTGAGGGTTGGAAATGGGCATTTTGACAGAGGGTGATGGACTATTTTGATTTCGACTGGACATCCTGACAGAGTCCTTAGTCTTTTTGTTGAGGAATGGCAACCCCTCCTAGTTAGACAGGTAGGGCTTTTCTTTATTCATTTTTAAATAAATGTGTATACCAACAATTATGCCACTCCTGTGTTTGCGTTTTACTTCTGCACCCTTAAAGGGGCCAGAGGCCTGGTTCCACATTAGGTAATTGCAGTAGCTGTTATACTGTCAGTGATCTCAAGTTTCAAGGCAGCATGACTGACCTGTTACTGGTTTCAGAGTATCACATGAATTCCTGTGTTGGGCCCAACAAGACTATTTTCTGATGTCTGTGAACCTCTTTGGCACCCTAGGCCTCAAGTTAGTGGTCACAGGCATCTCCCTAGAAGGCTGGGATGCTCAGCTGAAAAATATGGAGACTGGGCTGTCGGCCCCAGGTGTGACAAAAGAACACATCAAATTGCTGGAGCTGCAAGTGATATAGCTTTCCTTCCCTACAGGGCAAGTGTGTTTGGTTGCTTTATGAGAACACTGTGGAAATGCGGTACCTCAACCAAGATGGTGTGGGGTTGTTCTTCCTATGCAGAGAAGCTACTCTGTTCTAGTTTTAGTCATCTCTTCACCTACAATGTCAACAGGAAGCATGAGTTTTTGGTCCCCGGGAATTTCCCCCGTGGAGCTTTGAGGTATGCATTGATTTGAGTGGAGCGTCACTCATTTGTATTCCTACAAACCCCATTATTTCAGTAATTACCAGGATACTACATAGATTGAAGTCCGCCATGTTTTTTATTGCTCTGTGTTGTGCTCAGAGGAGGTGTCAAGAGTTCTGCATATATCAATGTGTGTCCCCCACAACACTTTTGTTGGGAGGATGAGGTAGAGTTCTCCTACCAAACCTCAGCAACCTCAACCTTCTTGCTTAGCTGCTGAACTATAAGTAGTGGGATCTGTTAGAATGTCTGAGATGTACTCTCTTCTGCCGGAAGGATAGAGACAAAGTTTAATCATGTCTAGAGTTGGACAACATTGTATGCTTGCTATCACGACAGTGGTCTGGATCCTGCAGTCTACCTAACAACTGCTGTTCTTTATTTATTTTTTTGCTTTCTCTTTCCCAACAATGCCTTCAAATTTGTCGTGTGAAGGGGTACTTTGGTGCTGGTCAAGAGAACACCAGAGAATAGCTTGTCCTTTTCATCCTCATGGTTAAGTAGCTTTAGCAGGGTTTATCCAACCTGTTTCTTTTCCTTACTTTTGTTTTTCCGGTGTGGGATTTGAACCTTATGGTTACTTTTTTATGGAGTTTGCATTTGAGCCTTTTTACTTGTACTCTTTGAGGCTGCTTACCCTCAAAGTGATTTTCCTTGTCACCATCTATTCCGCGAGGTGGGTGAGTGAGCTCCAAATTCTTTCTCTTAAGCCTCTGTATCTTGTCTTCTCTAAGGAAAACGTCATAATGTGCGTTTGACTGACCTTGATCTGTAAGGTGTATCAGAATTTCAACTTTACCAGAGGATTCACATTCCTATATTCTGGCCTCTGCCTCGCTCTTCCAAGATGAAGAGGGTTTACTTCCTGGACCAAAAAGAGCTCTTATTTATTATTTCTCTCAGATGAGGGGCATCAGAAAGGGCGACCAGCAGTTTGTCAGTTGTTCTGGGGGTCGAATGGGTAAGGCTGTTCCCAAAGATGTATGTAAAAATGCTATGACCTAACTGATGGAGGGGCCTGAATGTCTAGGGTGTGTTCTGCCAGAAGCCCGGTGACCACCTCTTCCCTGCAGCAGGCTGTCCCCAATGAACACATCCGTCAGGCGGCCTGATGCGTTTCGTTGCACACATTGGCCAAGTAGTATTGCCTAAATTCCCCATCTCGTCCGGATGCCTGCTTGGGTTGGAAAGTGCTGCTGAGGTTCCTGATTTAGGTGGTGGATTTCTCGCCTTCAGGTTCTGTAATTCTTTGGGAGTTTACCATGAGGATTTTGTGGCAGGAAAGGAATCCATTAGAGGAACAAATTACTTGCCTTCTGTAATGTTTTTTCTGATGGATTACATCCTTTTTCCACAGATTGCATGTCACCCTCTCAGCCCACAGTTCATGCAGTTATCTTTTTTGCATTATGTTCTGCGTTCACTTGGCTGTTGAGCATAGAGGAAATAACCATAGGTCAGCTGGTGCTGGAGGACCTATATAAATGAGAAATAAATCTGCAGAAGGAAGGCCAATTCAATAAGGACGAACTTTGCCAAAGCTAAGGAATTGGTTCTGCTATCATCCATTACATCACATTTCATCTGTAGAGGCAAAAGGCAGTTGTTTTGCCATTCCCGCTTCATGTCAATCAGCTTTAGAGATGAGGGGTACACTGGCACTTTTACTCCCTAAAAATAGGCGAATATTCCCAAAAAAGAAAAATTGGGAGTAAAAGTACTCCCATGGGAAATGGACACATTGGAGCCTACTCCCCTGCTTTCACCCACACAGCTCCATGGATATGTTGAACCAGTACGACAGATCGTGCCACAGGAATACACTTCTATTATTACTGTCCAATCTGTAGAGATAAGAATGTATCTTTTAATGTTCTTTAATAACTGATGTAAAGAAATGCTTTTTAAATATTTCTGTTTACGGTTAAGACATATATTTTAATCACTTGTAAAATACTCTGCCAGTGGAACTTACTTTTTTACTCCCAAAAATCTTTTTACTCAACTTTAAAAGATACTGCCACGTCAAAATCTTATCTGAAGCACAGATGCGCATCACAGGGCATTTCTTTGGTACTGGCTCCCAAGTTATTTAGCTGCAAGAACACATGAAGAATTGTACGGATGAAATAGGAGCCCACACCACTCCTAAAGACAAACAATTTGTTTAGTCATAAATGCATATTATTTCGGCAACAAGTTTCGTGCCATGTTTTTCATCATGGTGGGCAGTGTTGAACAAATCAAGCACTCATTTCACACATACACTTGTAGACAAACATAAGACATACTATGTGAATTGCCCCTAATAACAGTATGCCCTGATCAAGAACAATTAAAGAATGCATACAAGTGATTTATACAATAAACAAAATAGATATGCAAAGGAGAAATATGGTCTTGCAGATATGGCCCATTCTACTAGTGGAGTTGTAAATGTGCTGTTATTTTTGACTACAAGGAATATTTTCCTGAGGTCAAACTTGAAGTCCAACAACGTTGCATAATGCTACAAAAGTAAACATGCATGTCAATCTCATGAATAGTGGTGATAATTCAGGAGTACTTTAGTAGTCTGCTGGGCAATGGAATATGGGCTATATGGGATTTTTATTTTGGATTCGTTGCATAAATGTGGGCTCTCCCTTTTGGTAAGTGTGCATGCCTGTTTATCTTCACTGTTGCTTCATTCAATAAATAAAGTGAAGGCAAGTCCCTGTTTACGCACACTGCAGAATGATTACAACCCTCTAGGGAAATAAACCTTGAGATAGCTTGCAAGAATAACAGGGTTTAATTGTACAGAATACAAAATATTAGCAAAGGACTCTGCTGCTCTAGAACGTTCTGCCTTCAGACTGAATGTTGATAACTTTTAAGAGGCAACAGCATCACAGATGGCATCACATATAAGGTCTAAACCGACACAGCTGATTGGTAAAAATGTATACATGGCCCTGCTCCATAGGGGATGCCAGGCTACAATTGGGTGGTCTCTTCGCCATCTGTCAGGTTCCACGTAGGTCAGCTGGGGTCTCTCTGCGGATTGAAGGTCGGGTCTCTCCTAAGATACATTGTTAAAGCTATGCTAGCATGCTAAGCCTACTACTATATCAATGTGGCATGCACCTGGGAGTCTTGGGGGATTGGTGCCAGGGGCGAAGGGATGAGGAAATAGTCACACTGACCCACACATTCTAGACTCTGTTGATACCGCTCCTCTCACACCCAAGGCTTCCAAACTTGTTTTGATCTATAATTTATGCCTCCCTGTACAGTGTATTACAAAGGATGTTTTGTGCTGAGGGGGGAAACAGTCGCACATGCTTAGATCTTTTATGGTTACTTGGTTTATGCTAGGGACTAGGGGGTCGCTCGCTATCCTGGAATGCACGGGTGTTGGGGTTGGGTCAGTGGTGTGGGCTCTGGGATGGCTGGTTGGGGGTTAAAGACCTGCTGGCAGCTTGGTTGTGATGAATGGGCACTGCGAGGAGCCTGGAGTTGTCTCTCAGCCTTGCAGGGCACATTTCTCCCAATTATACTAAATGTTTGCAACCGTGGAAGGACATTGGGGGGGGGGGGAGTGAACTTCTGTGAGAACTGGTGATGCGGGCTCATACTGCCTTAATGATTTCGGGTGTAGTCCAATCTTTCCATGGAGCTCCACTGGTGCAGTGCAGCCATGCAAGCCTGTGCCTCTGCCATTATTACAAAATGGCCTTTTTTTACTATGCGTCGTCTAAGATTATGCAACTGTTATTCGCGCTATATTATATCCGTAGCGGGTTTCATAGTGCAGTTCTCTACCCCCCCTTGTACACTACACTATTTCATAGTGGATTCACCTTACCTTAAAGCGCCTAGGGGGGGTGGGATATACTCAGTACCATCCCAACATTCCCCCTTTCGTTACTTCTACAGTAATGAATTCTCCTCCATATTTATACTTGTTTTCTCACCTTACTGCTTCTTCATATGCTGTGTTCCCTTTATTTGCATCCAGGCCCTACATACATGTCTCAAACTCTCTCCTGATTGCGCATACTCCTCAAGTGTACATGTTATGTAAATGTAACCCCCATCCCCAGCCTAGTCAATCCACACTTCTGTGTAATATTCGGGGACTGGGTGAGGAACAGTGGTTGAGTGGTATAATCGGTTAACTAATCTTCAACCAGGATTGGGACCATGTGGTGAATGGGACGTTCAGTTTGTTCTATTTATTTTGTATCACAAGGTACCATAGGGCTGCCAATAGAATCCATCATCATCATTGCGCTATTAGACACTGCTTTGGCACAACACCGGAGACCCAATTTGCACAAGCACAAGATCAGCAAGACAAACACGATGATGGGCACCAGTATTTTCACCAATGTTCCAAGCCATGATGGGGCCCAGCTGAAGGCCGGGGAAAACCAATCATCTTCTTGAACGCCAACTTCTTTTTTCATCTTCACCACTAGTTCATGCACTGCCGCAATAACATGTGATAATGTTCCATTTTCAGCATCTTCGGAAGGTACCAATGTGCAACATGAACTTCCGATGTTTTTGCTAACGCCTCCTTCCATGGCTGTCAGGAGATCCAGCACATACCTGTTCTGCATTGTCATAAGTCTAAGTGCCCTCAGCTCCACTCTTATTACTTTGAACCCTTTTTCTGTGTCGTTGGCCAAAAGGATCAGCTCCCATCTTTTGGAGCCATGTTGCATTGGCTCGCTTCTGGCTGCTGGGTATTAAGGATGCAAAAAATGTCTGCGGAATTATAGAGCTTGTATTCATTAGGTATTTCTGTGAGCAGTTCCGATGAGTCTGCCAATATGTAATTCAATAATCTTTTCCTTCTTCGCAGTTGATCATTTGGTTCTTTCTCGGGAAGGATGCGAAAGTTTGGTGGCGGCATTGTGTGCTGTGCTTCGTTTGCTGGGTGCAATCTGGGTGCCTCGTCAGGCAGGGCCCCCACCCTTTCAGGTGTTCTTCTGGGACTACTAACAGGGCTGAGTGCAGCATAGCTAGTGAACAATAGCCTCTCCAAGAAGGCGGGAGGTGCAAGTATGCTTGTTGGCCACACACCCAGTAGTAGTCCATCAGCAATACAGTGCTTTTCTTGAGGTCTGTAATGATCACAGTTCTGTTACACGTTTGTTTGACCCGACAGAAGCAGTTCCTTCGCTGTAAAAACATAGTTCATAAGTTTTTTCTTGGTGCATGTTTACTGGCTTCTCTATTGCGCAATCCAGGTCCATTTGATGGTGTGCTCTCTCCATTTTTGTGCGCAAGTCTATTCTACAAGTTCTACAATCTTTCCGATTTAATCTTAAAAGTCCTTCAGCTTTGCATGTGAGGGTTGTTTCTTGCTTCTGGTTGTTGCATGTCGTCCCTTCGATCACAAGGTAGGGTTCTTTCAGAGAGTTGAGGTTGGCTGAACTCATTCTGTATTTCTGGGTGTCTGGATTAATAGGTTCTAGGTGGACGTTGCGTGCATGGAACGTGCCTTTGACCCTACATAGCGTGAGATGAATTATGCATTGTTCCTCTATCATGGTTACTTCCTGCAGTACTAAAACCTTGGGTGCCCCAGATGCATGCAGTATTAAGGAGCAGACCTAGCAACTCCAATTTGTTGTTCGTCTTCCCACTGTACTCATGTCAGAATACCAACTGGTGGAGTGCTCAGTATGACTGATATCTTCAACTGCATTTAAGCCTAAGCCATGGTATGCATCATATTTACATTTACATGTTTTTCGTTTTATTCTTTTGTGGTGTAGTATGTGCCTTTTTGCTACACTGTTACTGCTGTTTTTGATATTTACACTACTGCTTGTATTACACCAAAGGTTCTAGACGTTAGGAATTAAGATTTCAAACATTTTACTTGTACTTAAAATTGTATGGGAGTTGCTACTATTTGTTGTCGTTCTCGTTATGTTTGATGCTGTTGAATTAAATTGTACACTAATTCGTTCTTTCATTCGGGTCTGGGCTTGGGGTAACTTCAGTTAAATTGAAGGGTTTACTTGTGCTCCAAATCCCTGTTGTTTCCTCCCCACCACTTCTTTTAGATGGCCAGCCCAGATAAGCTATTCCCCAACAAAAACATTAATATTGTAAATAAGATGGCCACAATCGTAACTATACATCCTGGTGCTAGTAATTCTATTTCTATTCACAGTTCAAGAACATAGTGGGGTGGACATTTCCATCCTAACAGTACCTGTTGGTTTGAAACAACGTGTCAAATAGAGGGATGGGGCATTGGGGAGAAAATGAGGTGAGGATTGGGAAGGGGAGAGAAAGAGTTTTTTTTTAATTTCAGTAGGTCCTGCTCTATCAGCAATGCATGTACTTTGAACTCTTTCACTTACACTCATATGGTCCGCATGAAGCTACATAAACTGAGGTATATTTGTTGTATTTAGCTTTGGGCAGCTGGTGTCGAATTAGGTGGGGCCCTGTGAATGTCTGAGAGGTGTATCAAGTATCTGAGCCCCTTTACATTCACTGCGAGAGAGGTGGAAAACACTACTTTGTAGGCTCCATGGAACCTGGGGTTGTTCCACTTTTGCACAAAGTTTCTGACATAGACCACCTCCCCCGGCAACAGTGGTTGAGCGGGTGCAGTGTCAGTTTTCTGGGTAGTTGTGCGTCTTTTGTGTTTGGCAGAGCCATTTGTTTTGAGATACATCTGATTGGACGTGTCAGTTGAGACGGATACTGTTTGAACTCTTCCCCCAGAATTACTGCTGCTCTATGGGCATCTGACGCTCTCCTCACAGGGGAGATTGGTGTTTGCATGCGTCTGCCAGTTACTATTTCATGGGGGAAAGGTAGTGGTCCTTACTGGGCTGTGTGCGCAAATAGAACAGGGCCAGGGGCAGGCAATACACCAATTATTTTTTAGGGTGCTGCATAACTTGGAGAGTATGCTCTTCAGTAGGCCGTTTATTCGATCCACCATCCCATTTGATTGTGGGTGGTAAATCAAACACATATGATACTTCTTAAAAGGGCTGTTATTTCTTTGAAGAGCTCATTGAAAAAATGGGTGCCATTCTCGGATCTTAAAACGTCACAAATTCCCCATCGGGGAAGACCTCTCGTATGAGGAATTTTGCGGCACACTTGGCATCTGGGTGAGCACATGGACCGGCTTCAACCCACCTTGAGAAGTGACACACCGGCACAAACCGATCTTGTTCCCCATTGCATCTTTCCCCCATGTCTGCATAGTCTATGTGCAGCTCACGGAAGGGGCAATGGAGGGGGCAAGGTGTGTCACAATGTTCGCAGTGTCATTCCTGTGCTAAACACTTGGCAGGTGGTGCATTGAACAACCATCTTTGAGAGGTGTTCCTGTAGATTAGGGATGAACCTGTCTTACTGAATATCTTCTGCATTGTGTTGCTTAGAGCTATGAGAAGGGTAATGCAACTGTGCAAAAGCATTGTGCAGTAATTCCATGGGCATTACTACTTTTCCTGTACTCTGTCTCCTTAAGAGATCAGTGGGCATTGGATGCACCCACGTTTGAGCCATGTATCTTATTCTTCTGGTGGCACCCTACGCTGTAGCTCGATTATTTGTACTATTGGGAGGGCTGTGTACGCATCTGTTTCTGGTCGGGCGATCGCTGCAGTCGCAACATATTCAGCTGATGTGGGCACCGGGAGATATGATGCAGCTATCGCTGCCACATCAGCAGCTGCATTCCTCAACAAGTTTTTCACTTTTGTGGGTGTATGCTGCGCATTTAACTACCGCCACTACAGATGGCTCTGCGAGGGCTGAAATCAGTACATTGAGCAGGACTGCATGTTGCACTGGTGAGCCATCGGCTCGCCTGAAGCCCCTCCTCCTCCAGCATGACAGCCCTGCGTGCACTGTGGTAGTGACATAAGCAGAGTCTGAATATATGGTAACATGACACCGCTTTGATGCCTGCAGCGCTTCAATTAGTGCTACCAGCTCAGCTGCTTGAGCCGAATAATGTATGGGTAGTCTCTTCTTTAGAAGTGTTTCATATTCGCCTTCCTCTAGGCGTGCCGCTGTTGCCCCAACATCTCTCACCTGACTCTTGAGACGCTGACCGTCAACTAAGAGGATTTCTTCTTCTAGTGGGGCTGTCTTTGGGGATATCATCGTCTTCGCCTTCATAAAATACACAGTCCTGCTGTTGCAAATCTTCAGTGGTGCAGGGTTGCATGAGGAACGTGGCTGGTTTCACTGTCTTGCACCTCACAATGTGAATGTGTGGGCTTGATAATATGATCTTATTTGCTGATGCTCTGTGTGGTGAGGGTGGACTTTGAGCAATCCAAGATTGCAAATAGTGAATGCTCCACATGGTGTTACTAAATACCCCATTACAATTGTGGAGCTCTTTTTTTTTTTTAATAGCAAAGGTCACAGCTGCAAGAGCTTGTTTGCAGGCAACCTGTCCCTGCATCATAGTCAAGTGTGCCACTTTAATAGGCCAGGGGCATTGGCCTGTTGTGCTCTTTGGGTTAGTATTGCTGTCATGAGTGTGCCATTTGAGTGCGAGACAATGTACCGTTCCTGTGTGTAGTCTGGAGTGGCAAGAACAGCGGCTGTTGAGATCACTTCTTTTAAATCATTATAACTCTTGATCATCTCAGGGGTCCACTCTATTCTGTTGTTGTCTTTCTGTGCTTCCTTGAAGCCCTGTAGGAGTGGCCTCATGTATGCTGCCTAATCTAGTATCCATGCCCTGGAATAATTGCACAATCCTAAGAATTTCTGCATGTCTTTCACTGTGAGTGGTTTAGGAGTGACACGCACTGTTGCTGCCCTGTCAGGGATGATCCTTATTGCGTCTTCGGAGATATGTTGCCCTAGCTGAAGTACTCCCAGTTGACAGTACTGGAGTTTTGCCTTGTCTACCTTGTATCCTTTTGTTGCTAGCAACTGCAATAGTTCAATTGAGTCTCTTTGGCAGCTCTGTTCACTATCCCTGCACACTAGTAAGTATCAATGTACTGAATTGTTGTCATGGGAACCTGGATGTTACCTAAGTCTTGGAGCAGTATCCTATTAAATATTCTGGGGTTTCATGGTACACTTGAGGCAGACGAGGATGCTTGTAGTGCTTTCCGCCCAGACTAAAGGTTGTGAGGTACTGAGTCTGGGTGGAGGGGTACTGAAAAGAAGGCATTCTTCAAATCCACAACAGTGAAATGAGTTGCCCCTTTGGGGATGCTGCACAAAACGGATGCTGGGTTAGGGACAAGTGGGAACTCCTTCTGTACTATGTGTACTACTTCATTAAAGGGCGGAGATCCTGGATCATCCTCCAGCTGCCCCCTGTTGCCTTTTTAATGGGGTATATTGCTGTGCTGCATGGTGAGGTAGAGGGCAGTATGATCCCTTGGTGCATTAAGGCCTGTATTGTTTTCCTGATCCCCTCCTCTGCGTCTATGGACAGCGGGTATTGTTTCACCCGTGGGAGTACTGCCCCCGCCTTTAGTGTAATTTGTACAGGGGCTACTTCCTTTTAAAATCACTACATCATGTGGGTTGATTCCCCATTAGTGTGTGGGAACGTGTTGCAAGTTTGCCTGGCTGAATGGGGTGGGGCGACATCTGCCATGAGGGGTCTCTGAACTTTTCTGTATTGCGCCATTATCTCGTAGGGCATGCACATTTCGAGAATGATCTTCCCGTCATTGTTGTCATCCTCAAAAAGTTCAGCGTCACTCAATTCTTTCAGGAGTACAGTGGGGTCAATGCATAACACAGTGCGCCATTGGCACTCGTGGGGGGGGTCAGTACCTAGTACTGAAATTCTTTTCGCAGACACTAGTAAACCTTCTACATCTAATGTGAGTATTGTTCCTGCAGCCAACTCTGGGGCCACTACAGGGTGAAAAATGAAATCTGTGGGCATTAACCAGCAGGTTCTGGTAATTTAATGCCGTAAAAGAACTTGTTGGGGTTAACGGGGATGCCTGGTACTGCTACGTCATTTGCCATAGCATGCATCACGAGCATTGCTCTTGGTGCACACATGCTGGGTGTGGCGTAGACAATACCTCTGTCTGCAAATTAGATAGTCATGTTCAGCTTACTCAGCAGATCTCTACCGAGCAAGTTGACTGGAGAACTCGGAGTGTAGGGGGGGGGGCCCTTACGAGCTTCCCTCACACTTTGACATCTAGATCTTTTGTGCATGGAACCATTAAAACAGCCCCTGAGAATCCCTGCGTGTCAAGTCTTTCCTGATAGCGGGAAGTCACCTTCGCTGATGCATAACTTTTCCAGATGAATTGTTTGTTCCCTATCTCTGCCCCCACCAACTTTTCCTCTTCTGGATTTAGAGTCATTGACTGGACTGGACACGCAAGTGCTCTCTGTGGCCTGTCCTAGTCTGGGTATGGGTCCGCCCCCAGGAACCCCATGGAACCCCAGGAACAAAAAAGGGTTTGCTCCCACTAGTGTAGCACCTTGAAATGGGGCCACTGTGCCATTAGGCGCAGTACCAAAATCATTTCTATTCTCCGCTAGTAGTGGGTTAGGGCGCGGCTGGTAAGGCTTAATTGACTGCTGATGGTGTTGTGCGTGACAGGATCAGGGTATCTGTGGGGGTAACTGTGTGTAGGCCTGATGAATCTCGTAGGGTATCGAAGACATTCTGGGAGGTGGCCCTTGGGGGCTACCTGGATGGGGAAAGTCATAATTCTGCTGATTGTAGTTTTAACTCCCTCCCTGCCTGCTTCGACACGCTCACGAAAAATGCCCTCACCTTCTGCATGTCCAGGACTGCCCTGTTCCCCCTGTTCCCGGTCCCGGACCTCCAAACCCTGCTCCTCTAGGCCCTCGGAACTCGCCTCGTCCTCGTTTCTGTCCTCTGCCACTGGGGTCCTAAAAATTGCTAGTTTTCTCCCCACTGTCATTGTCCTCCTTCAGCCCATACTGCCGCCATTCTTGCGTGTGCTGCATTGGCAATGTGCCCTCCCTCTTCTCTCTGCTTTTGGCGTTGGCCCTGCCATTACTGCAGCCACTTTCACTAGTTTATTTTGAACCAGTTTCACTTAGTCAACCTGTCTCCTCTGAACAGTTTCCTTTTCTCTGTATTTTATTCTCCTAAAGTGGGGAACTAGAATACTTTGAATTTCAGGCCAGCCCTTAGCTTCCAACCTGGCTATCTTGTCGAGCACATTCTGTACCTATTTGGGTAGGCCTCTTTTTACTATAAAATTGAATGGTGATGTCGATTGATCCCAGGCGCTGCCCGTTTCCGCTCTCCACATCTCTTGTACCCTAAGAATGTACTGCGCAGGTCTTCCTCATCTCCCATTGTGTACTGCATGATGGACTGTAAATCTGCGGTCTCGCTGAATGTTTGCTGCAGCGAATCCCATACCTGCGCACTAATCTTATTAAATGATGCTCCATCATGGGCATAATTACTCAGCGTTACTCCAGGGTACCCTGCTTTTATCCACAAAGTCTCTGTCTGGTATTTAAGGGGCCAGTAAGAAAACTATAAATGCACTATATTTGGTATGATCATTGAATAGATGCTTGCGATCTGTCTATTTCACTTGTTAGATGATCTCATTCACATATGCCAAGTGACTGGTCAAATCTGCACCTTTGTGTCCAAGTAAGGAATTGGGAGGTGTGGAAAAAGCTTTGTTTTTTCGCGGATACCTTGATCATCTTATTTCGCTTGCATGCATTTGAATTGGTTTCTATTAATATTTTATGTCCTGCATTGTAACCTGAATAGGGATATTAAATGATAACCAAGCTAGCTAACCCTGGTACCACTTATATTGATTTTATTTTGCATCCAGTGACTGTTTTAAAAACATTTTTGGTCTAATTACGATGAAGAAAATCAGTGCTTTACTTGTATAATAGCACGTATTAGACGCTTGTCTCCTACTCCTTAAGGTGGAGGTGTAGCAAAGTGTTTATGATCTGGAAAGTGAAAACATGATTATTAAAACATAGGACAGCAGTATCCTACCCATGTTATCCCCTTTTTAAAATCTGTTTGCATTGTAATTTTCATGATTTTATTCATGCAAATTCCACCGGCCAAGTACACTTGATGATTATTGTAACCAAAGCATTCTGTTACTTAAGAAAATAAAATAAAAGCTAAAATCTAAAACAAAGGTTTGGATAAAGCAGCAAGAGTACAGCTACTGAATTAATTTTATATTGGTAGAAAGACATTGAAGGAAATCATTTATTTTCATCTCTTGGGTTGAAAATGCCATAGCCAATGTAGCATCCTGAAATAGGGCCATTCGGTAACACTGTTATCCAGATGGTGCCAACTCCTGCTTCACATGTAGGCAGGAATATAGATTGATGCTGCTGCAAATTGTCTTAGCCTCCCTTAGAAAAGAATCTGGAAGCATTACTGTTGCCACCTCCGAAGATGTTTCAAAGAGCAATATGTTTATTTGACAATAGATAAACATCAGTGTTGAACAAAATCAAATTTTGACAGATGAAGCTTTTTTTGCACAACGGTGCCACCTGAACACAGCACACAACAATAGAAATACATCTACAGTGACTGTCTGGGAAAATGTGTTGGAGCTGCTAGACGTTAAGGCAGCGACCAATGGGACCGTCTAGGTCCTTTCTTGGACTCTGTTTTGGAACAACATGGCGTTTTAAACACAGGAGAGAATACTTTGGACTTTTGCGACTCATCTCCGTGGGTGCTTGCCACGGTGGTAACACTACTGAGACCCCCCATTTGAACTACGTCTTAGGATATCAGTTTGATGATATCCACCCGCTGACGTACTGAGCTTTAGTGATTGGCGGGATGCGCGTGAGGAGCGGATTCCCCTGGGCAGGCTGTGTGGCTGTGTCAGGGTTGAGAGGGTGTGGGGGGGGGGTGTTTGGGAGTTTGTTTTGCCTCTAGAAATGTCCGAACTGCCCCCAAAATGTGTAGTCACTGAAGTGAATACGAGGAAGAAATACCCTCAATATACCAAGCGTATCTGGATGGGATCTAAAAATACTAACCTGGAATGTAAGAGGCCTTAACAGTTTTATCAAAAGAAATAGAGTACTGACATACATGTGCAGGCATGCAGTGGAGGTTGCGATACTGCAAGAAACACTCCTCACAGCAGACGGAAGACGCTGACCAGAAAATGGGGCGGCTACACTGTGGGCTCTACATATTCGGCATCCGCCAGGGGAGTCTTGATATAGCTAGTGCCATTAGTGCCTTTTTAAGATCCTGCAAACTAAGACGGATGATGAAGGTAGGATGGCCTTTGTGCATGATTTCATTGAGAACAGAGAAATGTGCATAATTAACAGATATGCCCCAAATCATGATGCCTTCACCTTCTTTTGTTCGCTGCGCCTGGATATGGGGTGGTCACTTCAATTGTACACTTGACCCCACCCTGGATAGGTCAGATAATAAATTCAGGAAACCAACCCCCGCCTGTACTAGGCATTCTCTTGGAGTCTTTTCAGTTGTCCGACATCTGGTGTGTTATGGAATTACCTGAGGCTACTCGCATTATTCAGCCCCACATGCAGTACACACTCAACTTGACTATATATTCAGTGACCAATCACGTTGTTGAATTAGTTGAAGCAGCCTATAAGTCTCACGTCCTATCTGACCATGCCCCACTCCTCCTCACTTGACAAATTGCCCCGCCCAGATCACTGATCCCAAAGCGGAAATTGAGAAGTGAAGCACTGCAAGATGTAACCTTCAGCGAATACATGAGGAAGGTGATTAAACGTTACTTTGAGGCGAACCCTGGCAGCGTACCGGTGGACTGGGGGGGAAGTAATAAGTAAAATTGGTTGCATACAAAAGGATATCATGGGAGACTGTCTAGGGTGGAAGCTGATTTGGAGGAGGCAGAACGGAAAGACATGAGTGTAGAGGCTGTGATCCAAGACCTTACAGCGTGGAGACAGAAATGTATGCCTGGTTCGGAAAGACTGGGCAGGTTTAGCTATGCCAAGTACACTGAAAATCTACATGAAGGTGGTGATAAACCAGGTAGACTGCTGGCTGGCTCTGTCAGAGTGAGACAAAGCGGGAAATAATTTATTAATGACAAGCGAGGCATCACTTGTAGAACCCAAAGCGAGATTAACAATACTTTTCTTAGATATCCGTCTTTGGTGAAGCCTTGTCTTAAATCAAACTGCCTCGCCTAAGCAGACAAGTTATTAGATGCCCGAGTTACTGCTGAGGAGTTACATGCCACTATTAGAACTTTTCCTACTGCTAAAACTCCTAGAGCAGATGGTCTGCCGAGTGAATGTTATAAGGAGTTCATGGAGGACCTGGTTCTGACGCTCCTTGAAATGCTGACGGAAGCGTATGATGTGGGTGTGCTCCCGATAAACTTGAGTCAGTCATAATACCTTTACCCAAGCCAAACTAACTACAGATGGAATGCAGCTGCTATAGTCCCCTGTCCATGGTAAACCAGGACAGTAAGATACTCACCGATTTGCTAGCGAATAGGTTGAAGTGTGTGATTGCAAGCTTAATACATCCAGACCAGACCAGCTATGTTCCGGGTAGGAATACCTACTGGAACTTGCTTTGCTTGCACCACATAATTGATAAAACAATATCTCTGGAGGAGCTCTATGCAGTGGCATCCTTAGACAATATTGTTTGACTCCGTCGGATGAGACTGGCTGTATGCCACCCTCCAACGGTTTGGCATGGGGCAGTGTTACGTGCGGTGGGTTCAATTGTATACCTTTTCCATGGCAAGGATCAAAACGGGCTGATGTATCTTAGAAAGGTGGGAACTTGAAAAGGGTACCAGGCAGGGATGCCTGTTGTCCCTGATGCTTTTTATTCTTGCACTGGAGTCAGTTGTGGCGCTCCTCAGGGAAGAACACGAAGATGCAGGCATATGTATAGATGGGGTGAAGCATGTGTTCTTTATGTATGCAGATGATATGCTGCTCTACATACAGCGAACAGAGGTCCATTTACAATGCATACTGTATGTTCTGGACGCTTTGCACAACTCTCAGGTATTACTGTCAGCCGAGAGAAGTCATGCCTGTTCCCGCTGGCAAGTTTGATGTGCCACTGACGCCTTTAGATATTTAGGTGTAGACTTTACCATGATGTCCAGATTGAACATGAGCACCTTGACAGTGTTAAAATCCATGGGATTTTGGAGTCTGCTGGCCCTATCGATGATGGGAAGGGCAGCACTGTTGAAAATGGTGGTTCTCCCTCGGCTACTATATTACTTTTTAAACGTACCATATAACATACCTAAACAGTTATTTCATAAATTGCACGCTATCGTTAAAGGATTCCTCTGGAAAGGATGCAGGCTCAGGGGTAGCTGTGAGCACCCTTCAGAGAACCTACGATAAGGGAGAGATCAGGATACCCCAGTTTGAATTCTATTTCCTAGCGAGTCAGTTGCAGTTCGTAATTGGCTGGCTTGCAGACAAACCAACGTTAGACACTGCACTGTTACAGCCTGCCATAGAGCACTATTATTTGAAGGAAATATTATGATACAAGACTCACATCTTGGGCAACTCTGCACCTTTTGACACTGGGTAAACGATTATGGCACAGGGCCTATAGAGCGATTTGGTAAAATGGCCCCCTTCTCCTCCCTTAAATCCCTCTAGTTGCCATACTGGCAGGGAATCAGCAATGTATACTGGGAATCTGTAGATGTTGGGAAAGCAGCGGACTTGTCACTGTAGGTGACCTGCTCCAGATGTGTGCCAAGTGTTACTTTTGAGTTTTCCCATAGGTCTCTGAATACCAACCTGAACTTATTGATAGAAAAAAGGCCAGACGGTAGAACCCAACCTCGGATTATGCAATTCAACCATGTCTACCTTTCCAGAAGAGGTTTGCCACCTTAGTAGGATTGCTAAGGGTAATAGTAACACCGTCCTCACTTAGGCATTTGGTCCCCTGCCCAACCCAGGTATATTGTTTCGCCATTAGGACATCCCTTCCCAAAAGAGAGCTCTACATTACAGTTTCTTTTTATGGAATGGGTTACATTTATGAGCACAGTTGTGTCCTCTGTTTGGTGACTTTTCAGGGTAGGAACATCAGAACCACAACCAAAGGATCGGCCTGTGGAGGGAAGGTTAAGTTTGAAACCATGCACATCAAGCACCTTTTCCCCAATCCCTAATGCTCTTCGAGGCATAGATTCCTTGCTGGCCCTCATGTCGTCTATGGACACCCTGGGTTTAGGCCCACAACCTTGGTAAACTATAATCTCTGTATCCTTATATTGCGTCTTATTCAGGCACCCTTTGATTACTCCATTAGGTTTTCCGACCTTTGGACCCCTTTCCCTGTTAAGGGCCTTTAAGTTGTTTAACTTAAGACTGTTCAGCCCCAGGTAATTGAAGATAATCCTCCTTCCATATACTGTTAACATTTTTGGAGACCTTGGATCTCCTGCTTGCCTACCCTGTATATAGTTCTGTAATGTTCTCAAGATGTTGTTCATTTTATTATCCAGTTCCATCAAAAAGTTCATGTATATTCAGTATCTGACTCCATCCCTGCTAACCTTTTGCTGTATGTATACTCTCTTGGTCTCCTTCGAACCTTGGAGATTCTTAAAACTCCCCTCTGGGCCATCAGGCCCTTTGCACATCCTCTTCAGACCCACAGGGCCATTTTCCCAACCTTGTTAGAACTGGGAACCTGAGCAAACTCTAGTGGGTTCATTTCTGGATTCGCGTCTTCTTAAGCTAGACCCGGTGCCAGTTTACTCTCTGTGTTGCAAATAAGATCATCAATATCATTTGCATCAACTTCTGTTCTCCCATTCCCACTGATTGTTTACTCGGCCAATTAAATGTTGACGTCTTGGGCGCCCACTGCCTTTTTTAGTGTCAAGGTATTATTTCTTGTGCAACTCCTAATTTTTCTTGGGAGCCCACAAAGTCATTTTACCAAAATGCCAGGTGTAGTGGAAATGACATCACACGACCCTTGACCTCTGACATCCCTGGAAGTTATGTCATTTGGCCCCACTCTGAAGTGACATCATGTGAAGCGATGGAACACGACCTTTCACCCCTTGACAAAACAGGAAGTGTCATCACAAAGCATTGTTCCGAAGTACACTGCAAAAAATATGGTTACGATATCACTGTAATGTACATTTCATACAAGAATGGATCACCATATGTATCGTTAATATATGTGTGTATAGCCCCATATTACCAAATTACTGTGAATGCAAGCAGACTTTCAAGGCCAAATGATAATGATGTGTTATTATATAGCTCTTACGCTTAAGCGCTTTATATAGAACAAATATACATACAGTAGCACCCAACCTGTGTTGGTACTCATTAATCAACCTCATAAGGATGAATGGCTGAGTTTGCCTTGCCCGGATTCTAACTTGCAACCTGCAGATCACAAGCGCATCGCAGCAGTAAGTGCTCAACCCACTGAGCTATCTTACCGGCTATAGTGACATGAGCAATTACATGTCTGTTCTCAAAGTCAGAAAGCAAATTACACTTTGTAGTGGATATCATTAAACTGGTATCTGAGATTTAACAGCAGGCCAGTTCATCTGCAGGTCTGGTGCAAATTTGGCCACATGTCCAGCCTGCATGGATCTACTGTTCAGGCTTCAGAGGTTGGCAAAATACATACCATTGTGAGGGTTCAGAACTGTGTATTAAAGAATAGTGCACTCACACGGCATCCCGTACTCTGGGCACTCGTTACCGCATACATGCAAGCAAACATCCTGAACAGCATGGAGATGGGGAAAGATAAACACATTACAAAAAAGCATTAATTGTGGCACAATGAGATCCACCCTACTGATGAGGTCCAACCAGACCGAAACACGTGTCTGGGGTTTCTGTTGGCACTCTTGTTCAGATGACAATTGCCTAGCATTTCGGTGCTGGACTGCCCCAGGGCAGGACAAAGACTGATATGTTTGGGATATTTCTTCTCTGTGAAAGATAGTGAGCTAAAGACTCTGGGTAAGTCTCTCGTAACCAGGACTAATGTCTGGCAGATGAAATCAAGGGCCACTTTATGTGCTATGGTCAAATATGTCTACACTGTACACAACCTTTTAGGCACAAGGATTTTGTCAAGTGATCGAAGGCACCGAGATGGAATGTCCTGTGATGATCATAACCGGCAACGACAGAAAAAAACAAGATATAACTGCAACTTGCAAAAAGCAAAATACATAGTCTGAAATTGATGCTTATTCTACCTTGAATACTTTTTTTGAAGTTTATGTCTGCATTGTGAGACTCACTTCCTGAAGTGTGCCTGAAATAAACCTTTAACGAGTCTAGCAATTATTGTATAGAAGTCCAAAAAGACAAATGATTTGTTATTCCTCTCCTTTCTTATTTAGGGTCACTGTTCAAAGTGTTATACTTGTGGAACCCCCTGTTTTTTTTAGAGTCTTGAACAAGAAAGCCAGCTACTCCAGAAACAAAGAGCCACATGGGCTGGCCACAGCCCAGAAACTTCAATTAAAAAAAGACGTTTTTTGTAGTTGTATCGGTCGCAAGGGTGAAACCTCCGGAGTCGCAGGTGTGACCCATTGCAACATCCAAATGACATCTCTGTGGGAGTAGACACCCCGCCCCCGCCTCCCAAACTCGGCAGAGATCTTAGATTTTTCTTTTTTTACCAGAAGCCCAGTGCGTTGATTCCACATATCTGTTGCCTTCCTTTTGCCCATCCTGTTTAGTCGGTATAGTAAGAAAAATGTAAAGTTCTGGTATAGTAAGAAAAATGTAAAGTTCTAACCACAAGTATCCTAGAAGGTTACTTTCCCAAAGTGCAAACACTAATGCGAATGTCCCTCAGGATTGCGTTTAAGTGCAGAA
This sequence comes from Ambystoma mexicanum, assembly GCF_040938575.1. Lineage (NCBI taxonomy): Eukaryota > Metazoa > Chordata > Amphibia > Caudata > Ambystomatidae > Ambystoma > Ambystoma mexicanum. Next base: position 1,186,289,894 of record NC_090927.1, read on the forward strand.
ATATGGTCCATTTTCAAGGGTGCAAACTCAAACAAAGTACATATGGTGATCAGATTCAAACCCAAGCACACATACTGTATGACAAAGCCCAGATGCAATAGAACTCCAGGTAAAAAAATTGAAAGATTTTCTGCACTTATTACAGTATTCACTTCTAAAACCAGTTTGTACCTGAGAGTTACTTTCAAAGTGCCAAGGTACAGTCTGTTTCTGAAACTGTAAAACAAAGTGCAAATGCGGGTGACAGCTCCCATAGATCTGCAATATAACACAACCCATATAAATAATAAGGTAGAAATAATCCAGTTAGAAAAATTATAAAGATATCCACACTTATTACTAAAAACTAAGCGTATTATAATGCTATTGGAACAAATGCAATATAAAAAATGTAACCATGATGCTGTACTAGATTAGAAGAAAATAAGTCCTGTCTCGACAGATTTGTATCACGAAACGGGGATCTGGGTATTCAAGCTTAGCTGCGGCATGGAGGGACCGCGATGCACCAGGTTGACTTGTGCGGCCTCTGGGCCAGCTCTAGGCTGCCCCCCTACTCACTTGCTACATAAGTCACAAAAATTAAGTCTCATAGAGAGGGGGATGCCCGATTGGCGTTGGAGGCTTTTTCGAGTCTACCCGTTCACCTCCCCTCTCCACACTACTTTTATAGTTACTTTAGGTCCCACAGGATCAGAGAAAACTGGGAGAACGGGAAACAGGGTTATCAGCTTTACCACAGAATCTGTTTCGGAATTGACTAGCGGAAGTCCAAAGAACAAAGCAGTCGTATCTGCTGGGGTCACACACTGTGCAGCTTTTAAAATGTTTACTGCAGAGCTACAAGGTGAGTTGGTGATCAGCTTAGTATCCACCTGCTTCCTGCCCATGTCACTTGGATAAGTGACCCAGTAATATTAAACACCTCAGCTGCAGAACATCTTGTTAGTCCTTTGACTCCAGCCTCTTCAAATAGATCACGTCTCTTCTTTTAATTTTCCATTAGTTTCCCTTTGGTTTCCTAGTCTGTTAATTGTGTTATTTAATTTGCGGTGTCGTTGATCTGTTCCACGATTCCAGAATAATTGCCAAAAAGACTTGCAGAGCACAGTGCCAGGATTCAGGGTTCAGTTCCCACTGCGTTGGCTTGGTCGGTACCAAACAACATCCAAATTGGCAGTTAAGGCAGGCTGTAAACTGCTCCAAGCCCTTGGGAGCCTGCAGGGCTGCAGTAGGCCCAGCATGAGCAGTGGGAATAGCACACGCAAGCCCCCGCTCTGCGAAGCAAAGGCTTCATTGAAGCTTCCTTTCCGCTGGCATCCGCTTCCCTGTTGTCCTTCGCCCTTCTGCACACAGCGGCAACAGGACGCTCCAGCCCCCTGCACCGCAAAGCGTTGAAGATTCCTTTCAGATGATGTTATAAGCTCCTCTGTGGCATTGCTTCTCCCCGATTTCCCAGTAGGCCTCTGCACCGTGTGCCTCTTTTGTGTGGTTACCTATTTTGTTTCCGCATTTATGCACAGGAAAAGGGGTTTGAATTGCTCAAAATATGTAATATTGGGACACATTTTAAATTGGTTCCCAGTCCATCCATGCCTGCGCACAACCCAGTCCAGCTCCATCTGTCAATAAGTTCAGTATCATTAGTCAGAGACCACATCCTTTTCGGATTAAATACATTTGCCTAATTAATACCGTGGAGCGGGGGAGCAGCCAATCGGGTTCCTTGGATCGCGGACTGAAACTGCTAATCTCTGCCTGCATTCCATTGAATATTGAGGCTGATTGCCCCACCCCGGAGCACCATCTTCTTCCCACGCTCCCGTTCCCTTCATTTTTTTTTTTAGAAACCATAATCTGTCTCTCCAGCCCCACTTACCTGATTGTGGCGGCGGTGCTGCCCGCTGCACCTTCACTCTGTCTCCTTTTGGCAGATGCCATGGAAACGGAAGAGGCGCTGCTTGTGGAGCCCCGCCTTCCAGATCTATGGCGGGCATCTTGTACTAGTATTTTTTTTTTTTCTTTTTAAAGGAACGGGGCAATGCTCGTATCCCGTTACTTGAATCTAAATTATTTTTTGTTAACACCCCGGGATTCCGGATCGGATACCTGGGTTGCTAATAGCATCAACCCCCTCTGGGGGGCTGGATTTGGGTGTTATCGGCCCTGGGATCTTGTTGTGCTCGGGCCTTTCACTCCGGGCCCGGGCCGATAACACCCGATCCAGCGAGCCATAGAGGTTGTCAATGCTATATTGTTGAACGGTTTCGTGTGCTCTGATTATATTACCATAATTTATGAGAGATGTTTACTCATACTACTATTTGGAAAAAACATTGTTTCTTTCCATTTGTAACCTCTGAAATCGCAATAAAAATGTCATAAAAGTTCGTAAGGTTCTTGATGGTTTTAGATTTGTTCACAAGAATACCCTTTTATTCAGAACTCGCAAAAATGACCTTCACCTTTTATATAAAAAAAAAGTTCCTGTTCTAAAAAATGATTAGACTTCGGCCCTATATTTTCTGAAGAGTTGGTGTCTTTATTCCCCCCTCCCCCACAAACTGCAAGCTATTACTGAATGCATGAGTGTTCTGCGATAAAGGATTTGTGGCATGCAGAAGATTAAACATATTGACAAATTAAAAACTATGCACGGGTATTCCTTCTTTGTCATATTCATAAAGTTGTATATTTAATCAACAGAATTTTTCATCAAGTGTTCCTTGACTTGTTGAATGCCAGATTTGGTCGGCCAGGAGTCGAATGCTACTGCCAGCATGACAGTCTTGCGGCAGTAATACAGCTGCAGTTCCTGGTTAACGAGGTTAGTAACACAACTGCAGCCTCTCAGCCTGTAGAGAAATGTTCATCTTTTTCTTTTCAGTTTATCCTGCTATCTGTTAATAACTAACATCAGTTTTTTTTTTTTTAAAAAGACGCCAGCATTAAAAGCTCCAGAGAGGGGGGAAAAAAGTATTGTTACTGATGGTTCTCATTTGGCAATAGCACATTTAGATTTCCAGAAATACCACATGAAGTATTTCTGAAAATCCGAGTACATTACTTGTAACTTTTTTTTAATCCCATTTCCACCCTTATTTGGGAATGGACATCAAATCTGTTTTTAATCAATCAGAAATCCAATAATACAGTTTATATCCAGCATGTCAATATTTTCTCCAACATATTCAACCAGATTTGACATCTTTATTCTTCAATCAAATCTAAACAGTTGCCCTCTGCCTCTACGTCCTGGCATTCATTGCTGCCTTTGCTTTCAAGGCTCTGGCTAAACACTGCACAGTAGCATAACTGACTGCAGACTCCTCAGTTATTCCTAATCTGTTGCCAGAAAGGGCAATTTCTGCCAACCACAGTGCAACAGTCTATAAAAAGGGTGGAGTAGTAAAAAGTGCATACAGGTTTTGGTTCCTCTAGCACTGTAGGTACATTGGTTGTAAAATCGGAAGTTGAACAAACCTGTGCAGTGAAGCTGGTAGCCACCAGGGTTACTTCTACAAGGCACTTTCCAGCCCCACATTCAAGTTGGGCTCAACTTGGGTGAACGCCATTTAACTTGGAGGCCCAGATAGTAAAATCCTCCCACTTACTCTCTGCCGATGCTGTAGATGGACTACAACAAATAAAGTTGCGAAGGGGCTGAGACTTGTTCACCCTCTCTGGGTGCCCCATGGAGTGTTTAGTGTCCTGATAAGAAACTTAAGTGCACATTTTAAATTGTGTACCTCCACTGCTTGTTTTGAGGAGAAAATGTTGCTCAAATCTCAAGTGTTCAACCACATACATTGACTATTTATATGCCCCATAGGCTATTAATGGGTGGCTGATAAAAACAGACTGCTTTTGCAAATACCGCCTGTTCTCACCATTACTGCCACACCCACTGTGTTGGTTAGTATGGTCTAATTTATGCATGGTGCCCTCTAAAGGTGCACATATGTGCAGTTACCCACCAGTACTCGTATGCTCACTTTTTCGTTTTTTTAAAGATTCCTTGATGTTGCAGAGCAATTACCATTGAAGTGCACTCCTCAAAATCATGAATCTAAAATAATTTGAGCACTAGTGCCCATTTTCCATTGCTTTGTTTTCTGCCAATGGAGAAAGTACTGCACACTAGGTTCACTGACTTCCAATGCTTTTAATCTACTTGGCAAACCTCTGCAGTATTGGCCACTCTCCTTAGTGTAAAAGAAAACCCTTTATTGGGGCTAGAAAGATGAAACATAACCATATGAGATTCTATATGTAAACTGACCTTTGTACTTCTATTGAAAAGTCATTCCTTTCTGTCAGGTTTTAGTTTTCCCTGAGCATTTTTATACATCTTCTGCCTTCAACTATCTGCACTTATTTGTTTTTTATCGCAACATGAAGTAATCACTTAATTATAGGTGTTATAGTGGTAAGGTCAATGGTTTCACTGTTGGCTTTTAGTAATGTAAACGTTATCATTTCGCAGACAATGAAACTGTGAATTGCCACATTGCTGTCAAGAGCACTGCTCCCTTTCTGGTACAGTCTGCACGCTGGGTGGTAAGGGGTTTTTCCTTAGATATTTAATCTGGTTAGCCTAGTAAAGGGTGGGGTTCTGTTCGTTTTAAGGAGTGGTCAAAGTGTACGAAAAGAAGTAGTGGAACTATATTCCCTGCTTGCCTGCCCCAGCACCCCACAAACCCCATCACAAAGCCCCCTCCCACGCGCAATCGAAACCACCAAACAAACGCACCTGCTGGTTTAGGGAATGTTTAGAGCACTGCACTGAAGTGCAAGTTTCAACTTGTTCCGACACTTTTATTTGAAAACTAAACCATTCCGGAACGGTTTCTTTTGAAAATAAAAGTATGGGAACAGTAAAACTTAATTCAAAAAAGTGCAACTTTAATTCCTAATTTTTAAACGTTTGCTTTTGTTTTCTTAAGCTTCGTTATTGATCAACCTCAAATGCAGCAAGATGTGAAAGACCCTCGCCCTTGGAAGTAATTTGTGGCCTCTTTCTCTTGATAGAAATAACTTTTTTAAAATAAAAATTAAGCAACGTTTCTCTCGCTTTTCTTTCAATTTTAAGATGTCATTTGTTTAACTTATATCATATAGAATAATCACACCGATGTTCAACATCCATCCTGGGGTCCTACACAAATAGATTTTTCTTGCTTTTTAGCAATTCTAATAATGTATTGTTGAACCCTAACGTCTGTACTGGTACACTGAACAATTGAGACTACATGTCGGGTGCCACATTTCGAGACGTCTGGACTCGTCAGTCTCCATCTGACTGGTGAGTGGCTTGGCGTTGACACAAACTATTAACACTCATGCACTACAAACCCCTGAACTGCCTGAGCTTGATGATGCCATGGCACTAAGTAAACAGGCATGTTGACATCATGCGCTCTGGAACGGATGCAATACGATGCCCGCAGTCTCCTGCGAAAGCGCTGACGGCTTGATGCATCTCAAGGTAAGCAGATATTGGTTTTGTTCTGCGATGAGCTTTTGTTCTTTCTGCTTTTTTCAACTTGCTCCGGTTCGGACATGACTTTGTACTCTGGCTTCCTCCTTTCTGGGTTTCCCGCTGTTCTTGGCTGTTTACAGTATACTTCATGGTTTTGGACCTTGCATCTGACATTGAATTTGGAATTGCCTCATTATTTTGGATACCATGATATTGGATGTTTGCTTTTCTTTGGAACCTTGTTTTTTCTTCTATGGAACTTTATCCCTTCTCTCTGGATTGTGGAACTTGTGGTACATCCCTGCTGACGGGAGATCATCCTGGCTGCTACTCCAATCTTCCTTCTTATTTAGTTTTGCACCCATATGCCGCCCGTGTCGGGCTCCTTGCAGAATGTCTGTCCTAATCGGTCAAACATCCGGCGGGCAGCTTTCTGGTCTTTGGACATTTGCCACTGAACTTGGGGAAGGAAGAATATCTACTCATGTGGACGTTTCAACTTCCTAAAGGCTTGCACAGGTAGGAGAGGAGAATCGGAGGTGGGGGAATACCTCCTGTATAGTAAATCGTATTGTAACAGTCTGTCATTTTTAAGCATTTTTATGTTGGCTCTTTTACAGCTTGGGAGAAAACTAGGTGCTGTTCAGTTCTTCCCACCTTTTCATCCGAGCACCCTGGTAACTGTGTAAACTTGCATTGTCATGAGGACCTCTCTCTCAGGGAGGCAAGTCCTCATGTTTAATGAGATGTAGGCTGCACTATGAATTGTGAGACCTACTGCAGGGTGTGGTTTTCAAACCCCTGACACGCTACATTACAGTACCCCTTTTAAGATTGTATTCAGTCTCCATCAATATGCACTTCAATGCTTGTGTTGGAATAAATTAAGTGACTCTAGTTGAGCTTGCAGTTGTGCCACCTGTTCTGTGTGGGTTGGAAGTTTGGCATCCATTTTTGAGGGGTCTGCCAGTTGTGTATGAGATTCAAGTAGTGGGCTGTATAACATCCTGCAGGATGAGGGGGCTCATGTAAAACGGGGGTAGAGCTCCTCTTGTGGTGCTGGGGATTAAAGTGAAGGAGCAGTTGCTTCCACACTTTTCTGCTGGAGTGGAGAAAATTCCCTAGATGACTGTATAGGAGGGTGTGGGTCATAGATAAAAGTAAGCTGTATGTGAACCACTCACAAACTAGCTGGAGGTAGCTGGCCTTTTGGAACTTGAGACACACAAGGAAGCTGTGTATATTTATGCAAACCAGGAAACCGCTGATGGGCCATGGAGGTTACCCAGTGACTGGCACATGTAGACTGCAGTAATGCACATTTTATGGCCTTTCGAAGACTGCTACGTAGGAGGTGTCCTCCCTTTTCAATTATGTTTAGTTTATTAGTCACCTCTTCTATCCCATTGAATTGAATACAGTTCTGATTAAGCCAACCTAGCAGGAGAATAAGACCTCTAGTGATGGTTCTGTGACAACAGATCTTGCTGATTAGAAACTGCGATCAGAAGAGGGGCTGTTATTGAGACAAACTCCCTTCTAAGGTAGGCAGGCTGGTAACTGAATTAGAAAAGATAAGGTCCAATATCTTCCCTTCTGTTGAAAGAACCTTCCCTTCTGTGAGTGTCTGCTGCAACCCAACCCAAACTTAATTAATTTGAAATGGGGCGGGGACTGCCATGGTGCATAAGATAAAAGCTTCTAGAACTCATTGCTTCCCATGGCAAGCAAGTATGTAAACCATCTCTAAGAAAAGGGGTTAATGGGGGGAGTGTTTTGTATACTTGCCTTGTCAAAAGCTGAAACCTGAAGCAGCAGCAAAGTCATCTTAAGCTTGCATCCTAGAATCCACCTGGAGGAAGTTGTTTGCGGCTGCATCTCTTCATCAAATCCGAAAGCTGCCGTGCTGAATCAAAGATTGAACCCCAGTAGACCTGCATAGGTGACTTGTTCTTGGAGCTACAAGGGAACATTGTGCAACTGCTGCTCTTCACCAGAAGTGTCGTGCAAGCCTGTCCTGTGTGCCTGCTGTCCGTTCGTGAGTCCAGAAGAGAGTACCTGAACATCTTGAAGCTAAGAAGTTCATCTGTGTCGCCCATCGGTCTGGAGGAGTGTTTGTGACTGCTGGAAGCCAAACTGTTGAGTATTGCCCTGAAGAGAGGCTACCCTGGCATAGTGCTGCCTGACACCCAGGACTGCGAAAGTCCCAAACAACTGAATAAATCTTCAAGGGCCACCTCTGCCACGACATCCATCCACTTTTCCACATGGGGGAAGATCCAAGGTTGCTGTCTGCAGAGGATTGTCAGCCGGTGGGTTTTCCACCAACAAAATCCATAGATGATGTCCTGAGGGTCCAGACTTGGTGAGGGTCTGCAGTCTAGTCCAGTGGTCGGGTCCAGGTCACCAGAGGCCATCATGAGGTCTGTGCTGCGGCTGCAGCACCGAACAACCGTAACGTCGCCACCGAAAGTCATCCAAGGCCACCAAGGGACATCTCTTCAGCCAGGCCGTGTCGAGGTCCTCAGCAAGTTTCACCTTTGTAGGACATCCACAGCCGGAGGTTTCTTGTTTCAGCCTCTGACCAGGAGGTGAGTGCGAGGTCCCTTGTTATATAAACACTCCCCATTCACTCAGGCTGAGCCAGGCTGAGCCGGCCAATCACACACTAGCGCATTCATGAAGGCAGCACCCAATCAGGCTCACAGGCATTCAGGCTATTCACCAGAAGCCAGACACCCACAACACAGGATGTGGATCAGGGGTTACTCCCCAGTCTTTCAGTGCACTAGACTCAGTCAAAGCTGGCTAAGGCATCGTCACACAACCAAAATAGACCCCCACAACACAGAATGCATATTCACTGCTGACTCTGTTCATGCAGGACCACCCAAGGGGTATACCCACAACAAGCTCTGCCTGGGGAGGCTCCAGCCAATCTGGCTGGAGGCATCCCAGAGTCATAACATAAATGCTCCTTCCACCTAACAGCCATTCAGGGGAAGGTAACGGAGCAAGTGCTTCTCAGGACTTTGAGAAACCAGGGGGATAAGGCAAAGGAAACAAAGAGGCAAACTCTGTTCGATAGCCAGGAGCATACCTGTGTAGGAGTCTGGGTTGATGTATTTAAACTGGTAGAAGAGTGCGGGGAAGAAAATAGCCCTGACACTGGGTTGTGAAGGTACACCCCTGAACGCTCGCGCCAGAAAAAATACAACCCGCTAGGGAAAGAATGGCAAGAGATTTCTTGCAAGGATAACAAGTTTTAATAGCACGAAAATTAAGTAGGCCAGCAAAGAACTTTGCTGCTCGAGAAAGTTCTGTCGCAAAACAGTACAAGCAGAAGGTTATAAGGCAACACATCATCATTACTACCTCATACATGCAGTAGAAACCCACGTGGCTGATTGGTGAGACCCTATGCATGGGCCTGCTCCACAGGGGATGCCAGACTGCAATTGGCCCCAGCCCCTTCGTCAGTCTTTCATCACATGAGCTCATCTCACCAGGGATTGAAGGTCTTGTTCCTCATCAGTTACTATGGTAAGACCATGCTACTCTATCATTATGGCGTTCACCTGGGAACCTCGAAGACTAGCACAGGGGGAGGCTTACGATCATGCTGACCCACACATTCTTCACTCTGTTCATATTGCACTCTCTGCACCCAAGGTTTCCACCCTCGCTTTGGATTATGTTTTCCTCCCTGTACCTCGTTTTCCAAAGTGTGCCATTTGAAATAAGGTGAAATGGTTGTCTTCTTTCAGATCTTTTATGACCACTGGGTTTATGGTTGGTAGTCTGAGGTCACCTACTATCATGGAATTCAGGGGTCTTGGACTGGGTTGGTTGTGGGTGTGATAACTCCTGATGGGTTTGGTGCGGGTTAGAGGTCTGCATTTGGCCTGGCTGTGATGAATGTGCCCAGTGAGGCGCCTGGTGCTGTCTCGTGGTCTTGCAGGGCGCATTCCTTTTTTGGGGATAACAAGTATTTGCAACAGTTGAGGAACAAAGAGAAGTTTCTATGGGAACTAGCAGCACGGGTCTTTTTACCATCAGGGCTTGGGCCTATTTGGGTTTATTCGTCAACCTGTGTTAATCATGCAGCTATTCCGGGCCGAATGTATCTACCATAACTACAAAAATGGTGTCTCCTATGTGTGTACTAAATCTATGCATTTATAAATAATATTGTGTCCGTTATTTCTTAGCACGGCCCCCCTTTCCCGCCCTCTGGTACATCGCAAGTGTTTATATGGGACTCTCCTCATTCTGAAGCGCCTAGGGGGTGGGAAAGGTTCATTTCCTTCCCAACAGTTGTAATACAAATGAGACAGACAAACAGGTGTCCACAGATTTGTGGAACACTCCCGTCCCCAGCACACCTAAAGTTAATGTCTAACAATCACTAGTTAATAATTAATGTGCCAAATGAAGGAATTTTACAAAATAATAATCACACATTTCCATAGTCAGTCAATTATGTGCTCTATGCGTTTCGGGAAAACAATTCCCTTCCTCAGGAGCTACTAATCGTGTTTTTCTATCGTGCGTGGACCCGCACAGTGATCTGCAAAACCTAAAATAGAGAATGCATTTTTTTTTAGTGGGTTGATATACTTAAGCACATTTTTAGTGATCACATAATGCTCTTATTACCTTAATATTCACCTGTGTAGGTCAAGGAAACAGTCATAGTTGTAGGGATCATGTTCAGAAATGTTGGGGCATGCCAGTGAATCACGTAAGATTATAGGGCCTGGTAGATTCAAATTATAGGTGTCATGTATTTCATAATGCCTTGTGTTGCATTCGTTCATCAATTTTCAAAATAATGATCTTGCCTTCAAAAGAAGATCTAAAATCATATTCAGTGATTGTATCTGTCTAGTATTTCCATCAGGGAAAGTGTGATCCCCATGTATATCTCAGAAATTCTATGTGTATTGTAACCTGAAAGGATTGCCGGTCAAAAAAACTGGGTGTGAGATTAAGTCGGGAAGATGAAATGTGTTGTAAAATAAACATTCACTTTGGCACTGGTAAACTGATAGTATTAAGCTTACCCTCATTAGGGATTGTAATTCACAAGACGATCCTGGCAGTATTCAAAAGAGGTAATGGTCCCATTGTAAAGATAATCCAATGGCTGATTGTTCAAGGACACCTGTAAAATGGTGGGTATATTCTTGTGGAGTATACATTTGCTAAGTATGTATTTGGTAGTCCTGCTAACATTTTAGATGACAATATGTCTTGCTTGTCCACTGTACTTACCATCTAATGCATCCGTGGACATTCTCCTCCCTTTGCCAGACTGTTAATGGCAAAAACCAAGATGGCTGCTATAAACGACATGCCGCGTTCACACAATCATGTGATGACGTCACGTTTGTTTACTGGTAGATGACGAAAAATGTCGATCTGCCATTGCTCGTTGTATATCTCACTATTAGTTGATAATTTTCTCACCATCAAACAAAAGATGTTGGGAAGGAACTATCCTGGTACTGTTGTTGGAAATGAATTAACAGAGGTTATAGAAAAATGAGACAAAACGATGGCCCATGATTTTTTAAGTTTAATCATAAGTCAATGGGCCTCATTATGGGTCCGGCGGTAACCCTGCCGGTGTTACCGATGGGATGCTGCCAGACCCGTAAAAAAATTACCACCGCCTGACTTCCCGGTGCCACTGGGCTATTCCAAATCCAGGGGCCGAAAAAAATCAGGCAACGGCAATTTCGTTAGTCCCCATTCCCATAGAGTCCCATAGAACTCTATGGGAATGGGGACACGGGAGCACCGGCACCGTTGATAATGGTGCCGGTGCTCCCATGAAAACTCTACGGGAGTGCATCCGCCCGGCAGAGTTGGAGTGTGACGGTCTGGAAACAATGGTGCTGGTAAGCTTACCGGCACCGTTGTTTCCAGACCGGCACACTTATGAGGCCCACTATCTTTTAGTGAATCTAGTCATGTTCTGTTGTCATATGTGGGTGGATCTGATGAACATGCCCATCTACGGGTGAATTAATTTGTTTCCAAGAGGGCATACGCTCCACATTCTCTAGATGGAACATTCAGGAAAGATGCCATGCTTCCATTCTAACACATTTCCTTAGCAGCCTTATGCTAAATACAGATACCTTACTATGGTCATCACATTTATTGAATGATCATGAGGTTTTTTGAAAGGAGTCAAACATTCAGATATGTCAAACAGGTGCACCCAACTGGAGGGCCTGGTTTTTTAAATTTAGGATAGGTGCCATGCTAACCTGTTTTCTTAGTGTCATAATGATAACCCCAGGTATCTTAGTTCAGTCCTAACATTCCTTGGATGGTCAAAACATTGAAGCATTTAAAAGGAAAGTGCCCAAGTAGAAGTCCTTGTTCATGCCATTAGGGGTCAAGCTATCTAATTTGTCAATCCATTACAGTTCTCTTTGTTCAGGTCCCCTCCCCTTTATGATTTCCGTACCACTTACAATACAATCACCTTAAGTTGTGCAATGTTCAGTAAAGTGTCTCTCTACTGAGGAACGTACCTTCTTGGTTTGTATGTTGCTTTTGTGTTTGTTCCATTGTTCCTTCACTTCCCTAATTATATTGTTCAGGGCTTTGCAACGTAGCTGTTCTCCCTATTGTTTCCCACTTTCCCATTTGTCAGATCGTGGTGAGACGTGAAGGCTCAGAGTTATCTAAAAGTTTTATATTCTAATTGGTATAGACCTTCTTTCTCAGGAATGCCTCATACGGGCCAACCATTAGGAACACTATCCGAACCTAAATGAGGTCATGGTTTGAGGGTGGGGGATTCTTGGTGAGGCAAGCGTGGATCTGCCAATGGTTGAGCAGGTTCTTCAGTGTTATATAGGACGCGTAGCCAGTGATCACGGTTTGCAGCTTTATATTGTTTGGCTCCAAATGGGCGTGCAAGACGGTGTCCAGTTGTTCTTTGTGTTCTCTCCAGGCTGTTCCGGGTATAAATCTGTCCTTTCTGCAGTTTGTGTACTCTATTCTTGAGAATTTTTTGTCTCCTAATTTTGGGTCATTTTCGGACATCTCCACCTTTACATTTGAAAGCTCCAGAGAGATCCTTCAGTTGCCCCGGAGGAGCTGGTCTACCCCACCACAAGCTTGGCACAAGTGATTTTGGCCTTTAGAGAACAGTTTCCCACGTGCATATCCTGAAGAGGTGTGCAGGTGCCTCTTTTATCGAAAAGGACTGCCTGACCTCTTGGGGTGAGATGAGAAGCTGACACATGTAGTTTAGAGGGGGCTCAGTATTGAGGGCATTCTGAAGATCCAGAACGATGGAAGTATACTGCTGCATAAAGAATCAACATTGCATCAACGTTTTGTAGATTATTTTGATATTATAGAGTTAATGTTACAGATATGTGTACCGCACACTGTCCCCACCGGAGTGGTCCCCAGGCGCTCTGGCGGATCTGAAAAGAAGGGTGTGAAAAAAGTGGAGTGGGGGGAGTTAGTAGGGTATAGTGGGAATATGAAAGTGAAAGTTGTGATGTCCTGTTGGCAGCTTCAGTTCAGTTTTCTCTGTTCGCTGAGCTAAAGTGCGATTTTTCGAGTCGCTGCGAATTCCCATGTGCTATTGTGCCGGGTCATGTGGTGTTGGTCTGTTGCAACGCAATTATGTACCTGCGAATTGCTGTGCAGAGAAGTGGTTGTGAGTGTTTCTGTATGAAGTGTATTTCAGAAAGTTTAGGTTTTAGGTTACCAGGTTTTCCTTACCTCTTTGTCTTTGCGTTTTTGCGCTCAAAAGCTATGATTATCCTGTGTGATTGGAATTGTTATTTGGCGGCATAGTTGGCAGGCATGTTGAGTGTCAGTTTTCATCTGTGTTACTCTAGTGGTATGTGTACCTGGCTGATGCAGGCGGGGTTGGCAATGTTTAGGTTAGAGGATTCTTGTCCCTCCCTGCCCATCCTGTGTGGGGTCCTGAAATACCTATGTTTCCTCTGCAGGCTAGTGGTATGTGGACATGGGTTGTCGGGCCATCCCCCCCTACCTCTGGCCCTCTGGTTAGGGAAGATTAAGTTGGGGGTCATGGTTTCCCCCCTGGAATTCTGTTTTCCTGCTGGGTCTATGCTTTCTGGTCGTTTCTTTCTAGTTCTCAAAATGGTAGACAATGAGAAAACCACACCTATATTCAAGATTCCTAGATTGTGGGAGAAAAGGCCTAGGTTTCACAAAATAGTAGACAATGTTAATCTTAAAGAGCATCCATACTGTGCACTATCACCAAAGAGCGGTCCCCCGGCTGATCTGAAGAGGGCAGGAAGGCTAGTAGGACTGAGCGGGAGAAAGGCAAGAGAGCCGTGATGTACTCTTGGCAGCCTCAGCCCGGCCAACACTGCTTGCTGAGCCTAGGTGTGGCTCCCGTTTGGGAGCCGTCATGTGTTGCTTTGCAAGGCCACGCGGGGTATGGCATGCCAGCCATTGCAGAGAAGTGCGTAAGGTCTGTTGTGCATTAGAGGTATGGTTGTGTTTAGTTAGAGTTTGAGATGTGTATGCAGGGGGTTACATGTTTTAGTAAGGTTGTTTGCTGGCATTACTATCTAAATGTGTTACATGCTAAACCTCTGTTCTATCTAGATGTGGTACATGATAAACTTCTCAATTCTGTTTAGATGTTACGCATGCTAAACTGCACAATTCTATCTATATATGGTAGATGTTAACTTCACAATTTTATCTAGATGAGATGGCTAACCTTATAGATGTGAGAAGCTGGCTATGGCTATGGCTGGTGGGGAGAAAGGCTAAGTGCCTGGCGGGGTAAGAATATGTAGGAGAATTTGAGTGGTGGTTATAGCCTTGCTAGCTGACATAATGGTTTAAATGCAAGGAAAGACTACCATACAACTGTGGTCTAACATGGGAATAAGCTATAAGATAGGAAAGATGAAAAGATGGATACATTGAAAAGTAGAGAGGTGGGTCAGTTTTATGGGTGCAGTTATTACTGTCACCCCCCACCCGACTCCCGGCCGCACCCCACGTACCTAGTTAGTCCCTGCTGGATGACGGCTGCTTGCTTTCCACCTCCCCTGCTGACGCCTGCAGACACGTTCTGGAAGTGCCTCTTCATGAGCTGCCCTTTGTCTTGGGGCCCTTAGCCACAGGGGCTGCAACGGCCGTGGGCTCGCCTAGTGAGTTGAGTAATATGGACACAAAGGGCCAAACACGATGGAAGGGCAGGCTGGGATAAGAGCAGGGGAGAGGGGGAGGAGGAAGAGGGCTGGGGTTTTGGAGAAGGGGCTCAGCAGGCCCTAAAACAGTCAAAAAATTACAAAACAGCCCCAATTTGGCAAATGAAGTGCTTTGCAGGAGCGGAGCACACATTAATAAAACAAATGCCTTTTTCAGGCTGCTGCCTGGCTTGACAGTATACAGAAGAGAAAAGGGATTTCTCTTTTAGAAAAGGGAAAGGCAATTTTGCGTAGTAGCAGTATTATGTGTTTAAACAAGGTATTGAGGTGATCCTCCCCTGTTGTGTGGGATGTGATAATAGAGTAGAAATGTGCATTGATGTGGACTATCTCCTCTTATAAGACGAAGGACAGCACTGCATAGTAGTAGTGGAAGTGTGATTTGGTCCCAAAAGGCGACAGTGTTTTGATTATTTGTTTATATTTTGTATCTAGGGGGTGGTGTTTTTGACTTGTTCAGTGGGGGGCGTGAGGGAGTGATTATTTAAAGAAGTGTTTTTGTAGCTGATAACGTGTTGAGAGGTTTATGTTGTGAGATTGGGTGTTTTATGTTTTGTTGGTGCGATTTATGAGGTGTATATTTTGTTGTGAAGAATCTGTGACTGAAAAGAATGTAGGGTGGTGTGTGATTAAGTGTTTGAAAAAGAGAGAACTGTTTATTCATTGAACACTGTTTAAAGTGCAGAAGCAATTGAACACGTGTTAATGTGGGGGGTATTTTAAATTTGTGTTGTTGGTGAGAGTGTAGAGATTTGAATAAAAGATGTTGTTGGAACAATATAGATGCAGATTCAGGGCACCATGTTGACCCCACTGGAGCATATGTGTGACACATTTCCGACGAATAGGGCAAAAATATTAAAATATCATGCCCAGTGGGTTGTGAGAGCACAGGCAGCATGTTTTACGCACACTTAGTGGCAAAATACAAAGGATTTTTTTTTTTTTTTAAATGTCAAACTCGGGAAGGTAAAGAGAATGACAATGCCCCTAAATGTGAAGCAGATAGAGAGGGAGAAAAAACGGGCACAGGTGCAGCCTTCTGCCCTACCATCACCATCACAAGCACAGCCTTCTGCCCCACGGCACAGGCATCTGCTCCCCCACCTGTGAGTGAGGAGAAAACACCATTGCTGTCCCTTGCTTCACTTACATAGGCCCTGCTCCCTTATGGAACATATCCCATACAAACCGCAGCAGACTATACTAACCCTCGACATATACCCACGGAAGAAGGAAAGAAGGGGCAGACAAAAGTCAGTAACATCGCCCCATAAACCACCTATAAATTCCCTCAGTAACACTGCATTATCTAATATAGCGAAGAAAGCACAAAGGCAAATAGAGCATGTCCTCAGAGAGGCAGAGAGGGAGCTTTATTAGAGCAGCAAGAGAGAAAGAGGAACAGCTGGGCGCAACAATGCCAACCAATCAGTGGACAGTAGGACAGATATTGTTTAAGATTGATAGTAAACTAATTGATGAAACACACTAATGTTCTTACAGACAGTGGAGGATGAGGAATAGGCAGCAGAGGACTCTGTATGTTGTGAGGAAAAAAGTGATGATGAGGACAAAGGTGATGTGCAATTTCCTATGTATACAGGTGTGATGCCGTATAGGAGGCGGCTTAGAAAATTGCCTGGCAGAATAGCAGTGGCAAACGAGCAAAGAAGATAAAATGGAGTAACCCCAAAAAGCAGAGGATGCAGTTTCCATGGTTACAAAAAGGCAGAGGAGGAGCTCTGTATGTCCCCATGCCAAATATGGATAAGGAGAATTTAATTAATAGCTTGCCATCACTCACTGCCTAAGCTTGCAAGTGGATTATGCTCTGGAGAAAAGAACCTAACAGACGACTTTAGCTGTAGGAAACACAAAGAGCTAGTTCGCATCTTTAGTGGGGAAACGGGCGGGTGCCCTTTGGCAGAAGGCGGTATATGCAGGGGTAACGCTGAGCAGCAATGTTCATGACGGAGTGCCATTCAATAACGGTCGGGCACATGTATGGAATGCAATAAGGGAGCTAAACCAAGATACGTTTGACATGCAATCTATTTTAGCTCTTTCCATGAGATCGGATGAGGACCCTGCACAATACATTCAACAAATACAGGAAATGTGGCGCTTAGAAACAGGATATCCGTGGACTAGGAATATTCCAGTTTTTTAAATCAAAATTTCTCAAAGATGCAGACTGAAAGAAAACCAGGAAAAAAAGAAGATGGATGACGCTCAGAAGGCTGAGGCTAAGTTAGTGCCGAATAAGCTCACTATATTTAGTCTGGAGGGTGCAATGATAACAAGTGCAGCTCATGGACAGCACATTAACAGCTCACAATCTCATCACAGGTTGGGGCAGCTTCACCACTACCACAGACTGGGTGTTTCCTGTGGGCACCCCAGAGAGGGTTTACCTGACAGATAGCGCAAGGAGTATCTATCCCACAAATACCTCAAGTTCAGCAGGGAGGATAATTTCAACCGGGAGGATATTTTCAGGAGGGTCGAGGAGGTTTCCAAAGGGGAAAGGGGTTTGGATTTGGATATGAGGGAATGAGGCAAACTTTTGGGGCACAGTGTTGGGCTTGTCGGAAGATGGGACACTTTGCAAAAGAATGCAGAAGCAGGAATAGAGTAATATGGCCTTGCAGGTATCCCAGTGTATCGGGCACAGCCCCAGGAAATATTTTACCCCATAGAACCACAGATACAACCACAACTAAAGATTCAACAGCCACCAGTGCTTTATCAGCAGCATTCACAGACCCAGGTGCGGCCCCAAAAAGTTCAACCTATATATTTTCACACTACACAAAGTGCCCCATTCGCAAACGTAATCTGCATTTCGCCAAAAGCCTCAATTTGTTCAGACGGTGCAGACCAACAACACAGCAACCGATTCCAACGCTTTCGCAATCAAATCCCTATTGAACACAGGTAGAAACAAATGTATAGATAACCGTTCCTTGATGGAACTATAATTTGTTACCACAGGGCACAGGCACAACCGTACTAGGGGGCAGAGCTTTCCCATTCCCATGCCGTGACAGACATTCACAATAGAACAGCCCACAGACACCTCTGACGTGCTCAGTCCTTTCAGTAACTGCAGACCTGCAAGTGAAACCACAGGTGACCTTGACCATAGGCAACAGAAATGTTTAATTTTTGGTCAACATCCAAGCTACCAAATGCTCTTCTATTAATGAAGGAAGGTTTCCCTTGTTGAACAAAGTAATGGACACGCACTGTTTTTCTGAGGCTGTTATGCTGGTTCCTTTTACAGAAGACCTACCCCTTGTTGTAGCTCCGTACAAGGTTACACCGCCCTTATTGTTTTCAAAAGACACCAATAAACATATTGGGTAGAGTGATAATGAGCAAAGTAAACATGACCATATTATTCTGTGGCAAGGGCATAGTGTGTTCCACCCCAGGTATGTACTCTGCATGGGTTTGTTCAGTTATACAAGCGTTTTGCGCTCAGTGGTTTACGAGGAGAACCTTCCAATCCAGTGTTGTTTATCTATGGGCTGCAGGTGCTGTTAGGATGGGCACTGAGAATCAAGGAATTGCCACATGGAACCACGATCACCATACATTTAGAAGCTGCTATTGCA
This sequence comes from Ambystoma mexicanum, assembly GCF_040938575.1. Taxonomy (NCBI): domain Eukaryota; kingdom Metazoa; phylum Chordata; class Amphibia; order Caudata; family Ambystomatidae; genus Ambystoma; species Ambystoma mexicanum. Next base: position 1,186,308,241 of record NC_090927.1, read on the forward strand.
CAAAAGGAGAAGGTCATTAAACATTGTGTAGATGAGGATGGCATTGAATGGCACGCTGTTTTGTGCATTGACCCGACACTGCATTTGACTTATTTGACAGATGTGCAGCTTTTTGCAGGAAATGATGGCATGAGGGAAATTGTGTTTTAGATGAACATACTTTGTCAGGTAACAATAGAACACAGAGAGTTTCCCAGAACGGGCCTCCTTCCAAAGACAACACCAGGATATTTGCAGCAAGAGCTCGATGGGGTGTCCAAAGAGATGGGCGAGTGGTCTTTTGAAGGGGGGTTGGAGCAGTCTGCATTAAGCTGAAGCCAGTGGTCATGTTGCCCCATGTAACGCAGTACCCCTCTGTCAAGGGAGACCTTACTAGGAAATATGACACAATTTTGGTGTTATGGCAAAAGGGCGTTATTCAGCCATCTGAATCACCATGTAATATGGCTGTGTACCCTGTGAAAAAAGATAAAGGGGGGGGGTCTTGGAGCATGGTGAACAATATTGAACAATATTGTAGAAGTGTAGGTTACGGTGGTACCAAATCCAGCCACAATTCTACTTAACATACCTACAGAAACAACGTATTTTACAGTAGTGGACCTTAAGAATGCATTTTGTTCTATTCCTTTGCACCCACACTCTCAATACCTCACCATATTTACTTATCGAGGGACAAGGTTCAAACACACTTGTTTACCACAGGGATATTGTGAAATCCCCAAGCATTTTTAACAGAGTGTTGAAGATGGACTTGGGAAATGTACAAACACAAAGCATAGTATGTCAATGGTCTTTTGATGTGCAGCACCACAGAACAGCAGTGTAGAGATGAGTCAGTAACATTTCTGACACTTGGCTAAAAAGGGGCACAAGGTAGATGAGGGCAAATTACAGTTTGGTCAGAGAGAAGTAAAGAAGTGGTGCACCTGGGTCAAATAATATCACCAGAAGAGAGAAGGTTTTCAGCAAAAAGGGCAGCAGGGTGCAGAAAGCACTGCATCCAAATACACAAACTGATCTTTGATATTTCTTGTTATACGAAACCTCTTCTACAAGGGCTCAAGGATGCACAAAAAGTAAAAGGCTGCATTAAATGGACAGATGAAATTAGCACTGAACAACGCACCAGTATTAGCTACCCCAAATTACAAGAAGCCGTTTTTCCTGTTTTCCAATAGTAATGGCCAAGTTATGTCAGCAGTGCTTGCACAGAAAATGTCACAAGGACACCAGCCTTTTGCTTATTACAGTGGTCTTTTAGACCCAGTAATGCAAAGTAATTTTCCATGTGAGCAGGAACTTGCAACATTTGCCATTCAGAAATCCTCAATAATGATGGGCCGTCCAGTGACTCTTTACGTGGAACATGCAGTGTTTGCCATATTGGAAAAATCGAAATCTACCCTAACCACTCAATGTGCATCGTGGTGTGAAGTCATATTGTGAAACTCTTCAATTTCTATAGTGCTGTCACCTGTTAAACCCAGCAGCATGTATGGAAAATGCAGTGAAGGAAGGCGACTATCTGCACAATTGTGCTGCATATCAGGAAATGCTGGGGAACATCCGCCACATTAAGGAGGACACCTTAGAAGTGAGGGAGGTAACTTTCATTAATGGGTCATCCGACCTCAGGATATTGGCAGTCTGGTGCAGCAGTGGTATGCTATGAGGAGGGTGAGTTTGCTATGCGCAGGCTGCAGAACTGGTGGCATTAATAACATCTGTAGAAATGTTGAAAGGTTGTTGTTACACTATTTATTCGGATTCTGCATATGTCACAATAACAGTGCATTATGGATTAGCAAGAGGAAAAGGAGAGGCTTTCGGAAGGCTGACGGATCACTGGTCCAACACGCAGAATTACTTTCCAGATTGATGTATTGCCGCTTCCTTCTGCATTAGCAGTTGTAAAGTGTGCCGCCCAAACCAACAGGACAGATTTAATTTCTCAGGTCAATGACATAGCAGCTACAGCAAACAACAAAGCACTGTGCCTACCATATGTTACTGAACAGGTTTCCACATTTTACCAATATTGCACACGACCAGGTACAACTCGCTGATCCATACAATGCTCTGCCTGTGGCCCAGGTAATAAAACTGCCAGGGCAGGCTGTTAGGCAGAATAATATGCAGTACCCTTTGGGAACACCACACACAATTAAGACTACAAGTGACAGTACAATTTCACCTTTGGTACAAGCCTTCACTACGCAGTTAAAGTGGTAGCAGAGCAGCCAGACTTATCTCAAGAGTAAGTGAGCAGTATCAAATAATTACACAAAGGACAGCAATTACTATGATTCAGGAAAACACTGACTCAAGGTTTCTAAGTAAAACAATATATGTTTATTTACTCAACAGTTGTATAACTTTTCACTATTATAAGTTAAAAATCACAAACATAAATACACCACACCACTTCCCTTAAATTCCAGACAAGTTAAGCTCACAAAATGAAGTGTGAGCAAAATGGCACTCCAGCAATTTATAAAGGGAGGGAAAGACAAAGTTATTAGAAATGAACTCGAACAAACATGTAAGTACTTAGGGCAATTGAACAAGAGGAACTTCAGTGAGGAGATCAGTTAGCAAAGACTTAACGCCAAAGTCAATAGGTCAAAAGTCTTTTGCTCAAGATCGCACAGTTCAGGGTAGTTTGCTGTAAAGTTCGTGGCACAGATTCCAGACGAGGTTGGTTGATAGAAAAGTTAGTTCAAAGAGAAGGACAAGCCCTGGGATTGGAGAAAGATTTCAAACACTTTCACCACGGTTGAACGAAACGGACAACCGGATTTGCACAGTAACTTAAAACGGGGAGGGAGCTGTAGCTGAAGCGGACGTTCCTGGTGGTTCCTGCAGGCTCACGGTTCCTGAAGTGACTGTCAGACTGACACGAAGTAGGAAGACTTGAGGGTCCTGCGCCACCCAGGGAAGAAGCCAGCAGCAGAGCAAAACAACAAATAAAAGGTACGCTCCTTAAAACCCAAGCAGGGTCCGACCTTTTTGGCTATCCGGCCCACTGTAGCTCTGTACAGTGAATTCGACTAGAGGGGTGGTCCTGGCTTGTAGTTTGGGTGAACTGGTTGTCCCACCAGCTCAAGGGAAGAAGTTTCCTGGAGGATCTTCTCTGTTGTTGGATTCTGAAGATTCGGACCTGCAGCAGGGCTTCACCAGGCGGTTCAGTCGTTGTAGGGGTCCTCTTCTTCCAGTTCCTCTTTGGTTCTTTCGTTCCAGTGGCGACTCTGCATTTCCAGTCCCAGAGACCTGCTTTTTATGCAGTTTTCCCCCATTCATACAGCCTGGCTGTCAATCACACAGCAGGATGGCTGTCCTGGCAAAGACAGTCCCCTCAGCCTTTCAAACAGCAGTGCGACTTGGGTTACCAAGGGAACCCATGGCAGGGGTCCGAAGACCCCTCCCTCACATCCTGCCTGCCTAGAATTTCAGGCGCCTTAAGGAGGGCTTCTCTGCAGAAGCACGCGAAAAGACAGCAAACAAAGGAATCGTCCCCGGTTTGGCACACAGAGAAAAACACGAGAAAGACTTTAACAAAAAGAAATGGCGAATAAACCCAGCCAGAGCCAAATTAAAATGTATTTGGTCAAGCGGGTTTATGTTGAAGGCTAATATAATAGCCTAAAACAATACCATGGTTATATAAGATAACTGCGGTAGAAAAGTTAGGGTAGATACCACTGCCACCAGCCAAGTCTTAAAGTAAAGGGAGCGAAACAATGCTCCAAGAGACACAGAAAAAAAAGGGATAAGAGTTAACGCTTTCCAATACTCCATGTAAGATGGGGTGTACTGGGTCTGTGGTTTAAAGTTACTAAAGTAAAGTTACTGGCAACTTTACCTTTTCTGGGGGACAGTAGTCAGCACCAGAAAATGGAGTCAGTGGGAAGTCTAAAAGATGAACCTGTGTCACTGCACAGAAGGTTCTGTAACACACAAAGTGGTGCTCATGGAGTAGGTGAAGCTCCAGAGCCCAAGAACACACAGTGAAAACACACACAGCAAAACACACGTAAGAGTGGGAAAAGGGCTCACACTCTTACCAGGTGAAAACAATAAATCCTAGAATTGTTACAAAGCTGCTGAGGGACTCAGTAGGTAAGGGTAATTGGCATTTATGCGAATTCTCCCTAATACAGGCTCCCAAGAAGAGAAGGATCTGTGGACAAAAAGGGGATGCTCCTTGTCCCCCACGGATTTAATAGGGAAATAAAACTTGTCAGTAACGCCGTTATGCCAAAATAATTACTTACAATTTCTCTTGAACAACTGTATTACACTGCACACTTTACCAAAGAAGGCACTGCTGCAGAGATATGGGCTGATTGGTTTTTGCTAAATTTGCAGGATTATGTGGCAGCATTTATTACAAATTGTGACATTCCAACAGTACACAGCAGCGCATACTTTGAAAACAATTCAGGTCCGTTCAGGCATCTTCATATTGATTATGTGAATATGGCTGAAAGGTGTAATAAATGTTATTTGGTCGTTGTGATGTGTCCATTCTCCAATCCAATTGAGGCTCACCCATGCACCCTTCCTGATGCTAAATCTGTGGCAAAATTCCTCATTACAGAGCTGTTCTCATGATGGGGTGTTTGTGAGGTGTTGTCTAACAATGAACCCTTTTTTTGTTTTCTTTTCAATTACTCTTAATGCCCAGTAGGTAAGTTAATTCTTTTCTGCTCAGTTTATCCTCCAGCAAACGGTGTTGTGGAACGACTCACTGGTCTGCTTAAAGAATGCATTGCTAAACTTTGTTGTGACGGACAGAAGAATGTAAACGCTGCTTGTTGCTGCTCGTACTAACACTGATGCACATAGTTCATCTGAGGTATTGGGGAATGAATTTCAGGCTGTCCTACTGTTCAAATCATGTGTAAACTGGGCCCTGTCGAATACGGCCGACCTCATCCTCAACTGGCCAACCAACAGGGCAAGAGGAAGAGACTTTGCTGCGGCCATCCAAGCTGTATGCAGAGGACAAACTATATATTCACAACTTTTTCCAGGAAATGCCAAGATCCGAGGTTAGTTGGCCCTTTTACTGTAACTTATTATACCTCAACTACAGTGAAGTTGATTGGCAGAAACACTTGGCTACATTTTACGGACATCCGAGTGGACAAAAACACCAGCTCACCTTCAAGAGAAGAAAAGGGGGTGAGACACGAGGGAACGGATAGTGTATTCACAATAGCTTTCTACACGTCACTGCATTTGTTTGGGAAAAAAACTGTTTTTCTTCCTCATCGCAGCTGCAAATATCCAGAGAAAAAATAAGAATGTTGTATTTTCTTATGTTTCTTTTCTTTCTGTCCTCTTTTTTTCATGTTTATTTTTGATTGGGGTTATTTGGATTCCAGTAATAGTAGTATAATGGTATCAGAAACAAAAAAAGGTAACCCAGACTTGCAATTGTTTTCCAAAAGTATTAGGGTTGAGCCTTGCACCGACATTCGCATGTGGTCTGAACACATGAAAATGGTGGGAAGAGTGTGCTTGTTGATACCACACATTGCTGGCCCACCCAAGCCTTTTGTCCCGCAAGAAATACCACCTGACATGACACAATGTATGATTTATTTGGCCTTGTGCAGAGTTTGGGGGATGTTTCAGGGTCAATGAGCACAGATACAATGGCTACAAGAGTGTGAAGTGGTTCAGGATGACGATTATATTTGGATAAAGGAGATGGCACAAGAGGAAGAAAAAAAGAACATAGTACATTGTGAAACTGAGAGGTGTCGGGGAGGAAAGGGGAGATCAGCCGTTCAAATCCACACCACATTTATTGCATAGATAAGGACACAAGTCGGGTCAAACCTTGGTGTATGAAAAGGACATGCATGAAAATAAGTTGTTCAAAATATTACCAACATTAGTGGGTAGAAGGGTTGATCGGACGTAGTGAAATGGGACTGGTAGGGAAGGAAAGGGAAAAGGTGCTTCGAGTTAACAAAAAATAATACGAAATATGGGACGATAACGTTAATTTATTGACATGGCTTGCTGAGAAGAGGAAACGAGCACCAATACATGCACTCACCCAAGCCTTCTTTGTTTGAAAGCCAGGGGCTCCTGTGTCGTAGGGGAGAACACAAACTGTTTGGTGACGCTTGAACTTCCAGGCCTATGCAGTGGGACTGCTGTATTAACGGTACATTTTTTTGTCCGCCTGGGCGCACACTGATGCTCAATTGCCACCATATTGGCGCAACATATGCACTCTTGTCAATTTACATTCCCTGACTCTTATGGTGGCAAAATGGCATCTTGTCCCATTTAATGAACATCCAGCTATCAAGGAATTGTACACACACGTACTAGGTCACTGAGAAGGTACACCAATATAGGAAACATGACATTCTTGAGAAGAAAAAAGTGTTATACGTGAAGGAATACAAGAAATAACTATTTCTCAAAGACGTCGCCAGACAAGCTCAGGTAAATATTGGAGGAATTTTGCCTCTTCTCCAAGACTGCTGTATTTTCCACTCACTTCCTTACTTGCTCAAGCGGTGCAGACTGTGGCCAATGCAAAATGGACCCAAGTTGCTGGCTGGGAGATGATGCGGTTGGCAAATGGCACTGAATGCCATCGAAGAGGAGCTTCATGCATTGCGCTTGACCACCCTGCAAAATCGAAATATCCTGGAGATGAGGGCCATGAAGGGTGGAGCGTGTGCAAAAATAGGGATACCTTGTTGCACTATAAGTCTAGTAAACAATGCGACAATGACAGCTTGACTGATGCCATTATTGAGTTGCACACCCTCAATGTGGTCATGGAAACCGAGACTAGCAGGGTGGTCGACGATGATTGGTACAGTGCACTTGTTTCCCAATGCCTATGTGGTTGAGTACAAAACAAAAGCAAGAAACGCTGTATAATTTGAAATGGCGCTTTTATTGGTCTTTCGGGTATTTCATATGATGCTCTTACACATGAAATTGTTTGCATCATCTTTTGAAGTTCCTTTTATTTTATCGGTTCCTCTACATTACTTTAATGTCCTTCATTCACAAAAACAATCACTGCGACATTGTGTTCAGTTGGTTTGTGTAATGATGTCCTTTGTAAGTTCCTCTAATTTGTAGATGCCTCCAAATTTCTCTTTACAACTCCTAATAGTAGGAGAATCATCAGTTTGTCTTTTGAGCTCCTTGTATTTATGGGGTCCTGTAGTTTATAGTTCCCTTTAGTTTTCTCTTTTAGGCTTCTTAAAGTTGTAGGTTCCTCAAAACGTGTTTCCCTGTCTAAATATTTGACAGTTCCTCAGGAGGTTCCTATACAAGTATTGCGCTTTAATCCATTCTAGATTGTCAATAGATTCTGTTAGTAATCAGAGTTCCTTTTTTTGTGTGAAAAGGAATCCAATTCCTTAGGTTTCTGTTAGATGTCACAGAGTTCCTGTTCGTATATATTCAGACAAAACCTCACTGTTTCCTCATTTGCCTGCGTTTATCTATTTTGTTTGTGTTTACTTTGTTTACTCACAATTATAGGATGGTTGCTGGAAAAGAAACCCAAAATGTTGAATTAAAAATGTGCTAAATGTTTTTAGCGGTGTTGTTGTTTCCATAGTAACATAATTTAGAAAGAACCACATTTGTTTGTGAAAAAGACCTCTTTTTATATATAAATATAAACGTCATGTTTGCAATACATAAAGAAAATTGTGCCTCAGCAGATAGAATGCAACGTTAGAAAGAGTATTTTGATTGCAAACATTTGTGTAGAAATAATATTCATTTGTACCTTATTTCTGATAGTCAGATGTATTTCAAAGTATTCGTTCGAAAAACTCTTCTTTCCCAATGGTTTTAAAGGTTTCCTATGTGGTTGAGCAATATTTTTAAAAATGTTGATTCCTTTTGTGGGTGTCGGCGGTAGGGTGGTGTAGCAGGGTTGGGTCTAAGAGGAACAACATGTTTTCTCTTAACACTGACAAGTACTGATAGAGTCGACACACCCCTCTCGAGCTATGTACTCATACCAGTGCTGCAGAAAAATGGCCAGATAGATCATCATATGGTTAGGTTGGAGCATCCGATTGGTCACACAGGTACTTTTTTTTTCTTTCTTCTTTTTTTTCTCCCTACCTCCAGACCCCACTGGGCACATTGAGACATGGGTAGATTGTGATGCATTCAGAGACTGTAATTTTATGCCATGCACCCTGCAGGAATATGAAGCAAGTGGGGAAATCTTGTGTGGAGTTTGAAAAGTGTGGGACCTCAAAGATAATTATGATGGGACCACAGAGGAGGGATCACGGCTGGTTGTTAATTAACGGGAGGGCTCCCCTATCGAACCGCCTGAGGATGTACTCCTGGCATATGTTTCTAACTCCTCGGGTTGCCATAGTTTACTAGCCACATTATATGGGTTGATTGCGGGTATGTCACCGGAGCGGACACCCTTGCTAAACCTAAAATTGGGGTGATGAGCTACAAGTTGAAATCTCTGATGAACTGTGGGATAAGATGTGCTCGCTAACCAGGACTGTCGCTTAATAAGTGTAGATTGAAGCTCATTCAGTACAAAATATTGCACAGATTACATTACACACCCCACAGGCTTAAACTCTTCTACCCACGGGATGATGGCAGATACCCCTGCTGCCACGGGGAGGAAGTGGATCACTTGCACATGTTGTGGGGCTGCTGTAAACTGCAGGGGTTTTGGAAGCACGTTATAGATCCCTATCGCAAATGGTGAATCTCACACTGCCGTACTTGCCCATGAGTGTTCTTTGGGTTATGGGAAAATGTCCAGAGAGAAGAACTAGATCCCTCCTTAACATTGGATGTATTGTCACCAAGCGTTGTGCATTACTAAAGTGGAAGATTGCTTAGGCACCAAGGGGCAAAAACTGGATGTCTGACATGATTTGGGTTGAGAACTGTGAGGGCCTTTTATATTGCTGGGTGCATCCAAACCAAAGGACATATGGTGTGAATTTCGGGTCTACTTGGCCAGCCTCCATTCTAGTATCGCTGACTCCTGAGGACTTGGCATGGTGGAAAAATGTCTACGGGGGATATGCTGTCTGCCAGTCATTTTGTGCCGTTTATATTACGTACCCAGCTGAAACACAAGTCACAAAACCTTGTTTCACTCATGTATGCAATGACTGCCTTTTAACTACTGTTCACTTGTGACCGCCAAGAATAAATAAAGTTAAACAAATAAAGCTTTATGGAAGGGGGTGTTGGGGAGAGTGTTAATATGCAGATCCAACGTTCTAAGCGTGTGCGCAGATGCAAGTTAGTCTCAACCAACTAGATATTAGGCCTTTAATGGTAACGTGGCTGTCGCGTAGACACATGTAAGTTGCCTCATTATAATATGATAGTGAAATATACACTCACCAACAAGTACTTAGCAACAATAAATATGCAGCAAAGTATGAAGCAAAGTATTAGAAAACACATGTAGCAAAAGCTTTTACACATATTGGTGTAGGGCGTTCTTCTTTTTTGAAGTAAGTTATTTTCTTTTTGCATGCATTTATATATATATATATATATATAAGTTCAGACATGGCCCATTATTGAGTTTGTGTTTTGACAGTGTGAGCTGCCATTGGCCATAGTGAGCAAGAGAACAGCCATGTTAGTATAACATCAGAGTTACAGCCAGCAAACCTCACCATGTTATCCTGCTAAGTTGCTTTCCAGGACTAGGGCCCCTTTTATTTGAATTTTATTTTGTGGTGAGTGCAAGCGCCTCAAGGTCAGGATGTTTTGGTAGGAAAGTAGACAGTGATTAATTGTTGCAAAGGAAGCAGCCCCCATAACTTGAAACTCCATTCCAGACAACCTGGTGCGGTCCAAGGCGAAACGCAAATGAATACACAAGACCCGACATGGCGTGAGTGCCAATTTACAAGGTTGAACACAGCGCCCAGAGTGCCACGAAAAGCCCTGTTTTGTGAGTTAACTCCCTTGATCATTTGAAGAAAATAGCTGACCTTAAAATTGAACAGCGGTACCTCCCTATTGTTGCCCACCTTCCCATGGGTCAAATCTAGGTGAGACTCGAAGGCTCAAAGTTATCTCAAAGGTTTTATGATCCAATTATACAAAGCTTCTTCATCAGGAATGCCTCATATGGGCCATCCAAAAGGAGCACAGTCCAAACATAAATGAGGTCATGGTTTTAGGGTGGAGATCTCTTGGGGGAGACCAGGGTGGATCTGCCAATGGATGAGCTGGACAGTGTTCTAAAGGGGATTTGTGAGGCATAGCCAATGATATTTTAGGTTTTTAATTATGGTAACACTTCTCAAATATGTGAAACCTGCAGTTTGCAGCTTTAAATAGTTTGGCTCCAAATGGGTGTAAAAGACAGTGTCTAGCTTTTGTGCTGTGCACTCTCTCCCGGCTATTCTGGATATAAAGCTGTTCTTTCTGCAGTTTTAATAATACTTTTTTGGGCATGTTTTCTATCTATATATCTATTATAATTTTAGTATTGCGCCCTATCACCCATTGGCCTCAAGGCGCTTACAAGGAACAGGCAACAAGGAACAAAAAGCTCAGGCATCAAAACCGCAACCAGTGCTATTAAGATTGTCCTTCGTCAAAAAGGTGCGTCTTCAGTAGTTGTTTAAATACAATGAGAAAGACACTTCTTTGATCAGAGAGTGCATTGGGTTCCAAATCATAGGAGCCCAGTGAACAAAATTAGTACCGCCTACTCTTGCCAACGTTTTCCGTGGTTGTTGTAGGTTATGTTTTCCGTTTGATCGAAGATTTATTTGCACGGGAGCCTTAGTCTCTTTACAAGATAGCTTGGGGCAGAGCCAGCCAAGCACTTGTAGATCCTAACCGAACACTTGAATTTTATTCTCTGTTGTACCGGTAGCCAATTATGTTTTTTTCTGGCTGCCGGGGTTTCTTCCCATCTGTTTAATCCAAAAACGGCCCTAACCGCACATTTTTATATAGTCTACAGTTTTGTTACCTTTTAGAAGTGCCCATTAAGAGGCTATTGCAATAATCCAATTTTGAGTTGATTATTGCTTCTGCAATCAGTGCTAAGTTTTTCTCGGATAAGTATGGTTGAATTTTCCAAATGAGATTGGTATAGAATGCACATGATGATTTAAGATAGGAGACCTGTCTTTTATAAGATAGAGGCGAGTCCATAAAAATTCCCAAGGTCTTGACATGCTCTGAAACTTCAATGAAGCTGTTATTAATCTTAATTTTTTTGAATTGTTGGTTTAGCTTGCCTATTTTCTGCGGTGTGCCAAGAATTAACAGTTCTGTTTTTGCCTCATTGAGGGCAAGGGAGTTGTTGGCCATCCATTTTTGTATGGCTTTGAACACTTTGTTAACTCTGCACATCCTTTTCATAGGTGCCTGTCCGTTCGAAAACCAATTGGGTGTCATCAGCATAGTTTGTCAACTGGACACCCATATGTTTTAGCATGTCACATAGGAGTTTCAAAAAAATGTTAAAAAGTAAGGGTAACAAGCACGATCCCTACGGAACGCCACACGTCAACAATGTTTTCAGGGAGCTGAAATTACCCTTCACGACAGCTGCCATTCTTGGGCCTAGAAATCATTTAAACCAATTTATAGCTGATGAAGAAAATATGCCCGTTGTTCTTAGTCTCTCGGCCAGGAGATCATGCTCTAGAAGATCAAATGCTGAAGAAAGATGCAGTAGCATAAGTAGGGCAGGATTTCCTTTTTCGATGATATTAGCGATGTTGACCTGGAGATCCAAGAGCGCGCTCTCTGTTCCATGTTTGGCCCTGAATCCGGATTGCTCCTCTGCCAGTAGTTCTGATACTGTAGATAAGCAATCCTATCAATGATTTTGAGTAAAAACGGTACATTGGTTATAGGCCTATAATGACCCGGTATTGATGGATCTAATTTTTCCTTTTTTATAAGAGGTGTGATCGAAGCTTCCTTGAGGTCTGCAGGAACTTAGGCTTCTTTAAAGGATAGATTAACAAATTGTACTACCCAAGGAGCTAAAGTGTCTGAATACTCCTTGAATAGATTAGCAGGGAAAATATCTCCCTGACAAGAAGATGGCCTTACGTTATGTATAACCTCCAATACCTCTGCAAGAGTGACCTTTTTAAAGGAAAAAATATTTGGGTGACAATCCGGTGGGTCACTCTTATTCATCAGTATTAATGGGAGGATATCCTTGTGCTCTGAGAGCTGTTTTTTCTGTACTTCGATAGCCTGTTGATTATGGGTTTTTTCAGTAAAACCGACATGGATATCTTGACACCACTAATCCCTTTCTTGAGCAGAGAGCTCAGTAGGGGGGGTGGGATCTTTCAGCTCTTTAAGGATAGAGAAAATGTATTTTGATTGCGATTTAGCTTGCTGGATCCTTGCATTAAAGTGTTCTGATTTGGTTTGAAAAATAAACAGTTTATAATCTTTAACAGCTTGCTTATAGAGTGCCAGTGATGACTCAGATTGATCTTTCCTCCAAAGGCGCTGAGCTTTACGCTTGGCTCTTCTGGCTTCAAGAATGGCACCAGAAAACCATTTATTCAATGAGGTAGATTTGCTACTTTCTTTTGGTTCAAGTGGCGCCAGTTCATCAAAGGCTTGATTTGTAGCCTTACTAAAGGCGTGAGTGAAGGTATCTAGTGGGGTATACTGATTTAACAAGGGCAAGAGAGGACAGACCTTATCCTTAAAATTCTCACTGGTTACTGCCTTCCTGTTGCGCTAAGTTCGCACAGATTTGATTTTTTAGAGGGTACTGTATCTGTTTATTGACAGTATGGCATGTAAAGTTAACCATATAACGGTCAGACCATGCACATTTTGAGATTGATAGAACTATTATTATTAATTTATTTTTGTTTTCTCTTTTTTTTGTTTGTTGCTAGAATCCAATCAAGAATATTACCAGCATTGTGGGTAGGGTTTTGGACTACTTGTTGGAAGTTAATGGTCTCAAGTGATGCTATGAGTTTCTTTGCCATTGTGTCCTAGGGATTGTTATCCCATAAATGTATGTCACCAAGGACAACAATTGCTGAAGTTTCTTTGGAAATATTACCCATACTTGCCATTAGATGTTCATCAAATTTTGAAGTTGCACTGGGAGTACAATACACTAATAGAAACCTTATGGAGGTTACATGATTAACCTTAAGTTTAACGTGAAGGGATTCACAAAGTTCCAAGTCTGGGGTGCTGGAAGTATATATCTCAAGATCCTTTCTAAAAATAATGGCCACTCCCCCTCGTCTCCCCACAGCTCGGTCTACATGGAGCATAGAGTAGTTGCCTGGCATTGCTAACGATATCGCATTGGCATGTGAAAGGAGTCATCCAAGTTTCCGTCAGAAACAGGATGTCCACATTTCTTTCAACAATCATATAAGCTATTTCTACTGCGCGTTTCACCATAGAGCGGGTGTTTAATAGGCATCAGTGGAGCTCATTCCTGTAGCTCGAGTGGGGTGGTATTTATATCCGGTTCTCCAGTAACTAAAGAAACCAAGTGATCTAGGCATTTCACATTGCGGAGGCTTGATGGCTATCTTAGTTACTGTAGTCAATGGTATCATGGCTCATACCTGCTACTGTCTCCTTGCAGCCTAGCGAGGCAACAAGAGTTGGTTCTGGCTCATTAAGGTTTGGGGATTGTAACTGTTCAGTGTTATTTGTTTCGAGAGAAGCTAATTGGAGAGCAACGTATGGCTGTTTTGGGGTGTTTGCGAGATGAATATCAACGTTCTCCATCTGTTCCGTGTTTTTACCGAAGTGCTGTGTGTTTTGGGTCGTTTTGGGACATTGCCACCTTTGCAGGTCATCTATCTGTAAATACTCATCAACTTGATGAGGTTGTTCATATGTCTCACATATATCCCCCTTATTCTTAGATTTTGTGACCCAGGTATCTAGCATTGATCTGTTTTTCATTTTTTAGATGTTACATTTCTTTTTCTTTCTGCGTTTATTTTTCATATATAGTTAAAAACACTTATTAGTCTCTATTACAGTTACCTCATTCACTGCTCTCTGTAATGTTATGGGCAAATGGGACCATTTTGGCCTTTGTATTTTTAACAGTTTTGTCACTTTTACTGCCCTTTAGGGAGCATTTATTATTGGATCTTTTTTCCTTTTCCATATATTTATTGGTTTGTTGCTATGATTTGTAATCACTGTATTATTTAGGTAATTCTCAGGCTCTTTAGGGACAGATAAAGCTAGCAAATCCTTTTGCATTATTCAGTTGATCAATAACATCCATGAGGTTTGAGATTGAATTGCTCAATTGGGGTACACGTTGATCTAGCATAGTTAGTAGACTAGAGTGTACATTATTTGGACTAAATGGAGCCATTGTATTATTTCCTTCCACTTTTTCAAGTATCTTTTCCATTATTATAAATTGCTTTTTCGGAGTATCCTATATCGCTGCGCACCCTGCCATTAATGTTTTCAGGTATACTATAATTTGGCTAGAATCATAGATGCTGGACTGAGCTATGTTCACTATTTCTTCTAGATCAGGTGATATGGATAGATTTGGCTCCACCATGTGCATTTCATCATTTCCAATTAACAGGCTTTTTACAATTGTTACTGCATTTACTTCCTTTTGGAGTTAGATACACATGTCCAGCAAAGATTGAAGATTGCCCAGGCTTACAGCACAGGGAGTCTGTATTCTATTAAAGACACAGAGGCAAGCATTATGCTCCAGCTTCTTTTTTTCTACTCTTCAGCAGCTTTAAATCTTCATTTTTTTTTTAAAATAAACTATTATTTATGTATTTTTTGGGTTACATTGGTAAAACAGAAACTGAAGTGCATATCTCAACACTCCTGTGTATACTGTAGTTCTTTAATCCAGCCCAGTTTCCTTTGGGCCATATTAGTCCCTTCCTGCCAGGTCCTTTCCTCTTCTTTTAATACCTGCCAACTGATACTGAACAAATAACCATTGCAAATTTCATGATGCAAACTGCTGCCGCTTAAGGATGAAAACTGCTCTTCCGACAAAAAAGTGAGTTGCATGTTGACTGGTACTATGTTGCAATTCAGCCACCACGTCTACACCTGATAATCATGCCGCATTCTGGTCAGAACATATCTGGGTCGGATATATGCAATCTTCACACAGCAAACTGAACCGATCAACGGTACAGCTATCCAACACCCCCCATTGCATAAATGGGTGGTATAATGCTTGCTTCTGCGTCTTTAATAGAGTCAAGACTCCCTCTGCTGCAAGCCTGCATAATCTTCATTCTGTGTCAAGACCAGAGGCAAGCATTATGCTTCTTCAAAGCTGGACACTGGCTTGAGATAAAATGTCTTAAAAGTAGAATAATTGACTAGTCTAACGCACTTAAAATTTACTGAAGACTCGCCCTGGCACTAAACTCTTTAGAAGTTACGGCTCCTCTTACAAAGTGCGACACATCTATGCCTGCTAGTCATAATCTCACCCACCCACCTAGCTATGGTAGCAGCCGCCACCGCTTTAAAGGGCTTCCTGTTTATTATGAACAGTTGGATATGCCACGTTGTCTAATCTCTCTAGACTGACATTCATACTCCTTGACACAATTGGCCACGCATAATTTCAGCTGAGACGGCTAATACAGGTATGAAATAGCGGAGGAATTACACTTAGTTTGCTGCGCAATAGTGAACGTCGGCCCAGCTTGGCCAAATTACTTTCTATCTACTTCATGGGCCTTCACGTCTGCCACCCTTCTGCAGGACACTAGACACAGCAACATCGCTAACTTCCCCGACAGCTGTTGAACCGACGGGTCCTTATTTTGAGGCCGCTCTATGAAAAGCCTAAGGTTTGCATTCACATCCCATAAGTGTGCGTACTTTGGTACGAGTGGCCTGCAAAGCTTTAACCCCGAAGCAACCAAACAACTTCTGGATGCTCCCCTATCAGAGCGCCCTCTACTGGCTCGTGGCCTGCTGAAATGGTCGACCTGTACAGTCCTCGGTACAAAATGCTTCCCTTCCTCTGACATGGTTGATAAAAAGCTGAACACGTGAACTACAGGAGCTGAAACAGTATGTTCACTGTGCTGGTCACACAATAGCGCCCACTTCTTCCATGCAGTGTCATAGGTCCTGAGAGTTGAGTGGGCCCAAGACTGCTTGATGAACTCTACAGCCGGTACCAAAATACCCGGCATGCTCCGTCGGCACTCGACATCCTGCATGCTAGCAGAGGCAAAGCCTCCTTCATCACTAGAGGATGCAATTCCCCAATGGATCCGACAACAGATCCGGCTGATGAGGCATCATCAGTGGAAAATATGAAGAATGTTCCATCAGAATTGGGAACCGCGCTTGCGATTTCCAGAGTGGTGCTACTATCACTACTTCCGCCTTCTCCCAGCTAATCCTCGCCAATGTCCTGGCAAACATCATGAACAGGGAAAGGCAAATTGCACTGCTGCTGACCGTGACTGCAGAAAAGCATCCAGGCCCTGGGCCTTCGGGTCCAGCCTCCAGTTGAAGAATCTGTCTAATTGTCGGTTCAACCCAGACGTGAACAGGTCTATATTTAGGGGACCCCACATTGCTGCTATCCTTGTGAAAAATACCTGTGTCCAGCCTCCAATCGCTGGAATCGTGTAGATAGCGAGAGTTCCAATTCGCCACTACATTCTACATCCCGGGAAGGTATTCCACTGTCACTGAAACCTTCCCATCTAGGCAGTAGTGCTAAAAATCTTTCGCCAGTTCCGCTAACATCCTGGATCTGGTGCACCCTAGGCACTGTCAAAATGTTGTCCTGAGAAGGATGCAACACTCAGTCTTTGTCTCCTGCAAAAGCCTTCACTGGAGGGAACCTGCTAATAGCTCTAGACAGTTGATGTGCAGGTCTACTACTTCCTGGGACCTTTTCCCTCCTGTCTCTAATGTACCGCATCTTGCACCCTAGCCGGCACTGCTTGCATCCGACTCTATAACAAATTCCGGAACATTGACGAATATAGCCTGACCGTTCCAGGCTTCCATCTTCTGAAGCCACCATTCGAACTCTGACCTTCCCTCCTGATCCAAGAGCACCAGCTGGTGATATCCCAGACCTCCCTGGAGATGGTGAATTTTTAGCCGCTGCAAGGTCCTGTACTGTAGAAAACCTGGAAAGATCACTTGAATGGAGGCCACCAATAAACCTACAATTCGCGCGAGAGACTGAATCGAAATCGGACTCTTTGCTAGATGTAAGGAACTCATGGTGGCAACAGTAAAGACAGATGCAAGTGATCACAGTTCAAGGGTGTTTATTAAACTGTATAAATGGCTAAGAAAAACGCCTAATCTAAACCTAAATCTAAGATGGGAGCAAGCTACAACCATCAAATAATAATAAAGTCGTCCTAGTGGCGTCTTGTCAAATAAAAAGGGCTTATACTAAAAAGAACTATTGTCAATCCTTACAGCTAAGTTACAAAATAGTGTGGGATAATTTTCAGCAGAAAAGAAAGAAGTGTTCACTAAATAAGTCAGGATGGTATAACTGGGGTCTCCCTTCCCCACGTTTTTAGCATGGGACAAGGCAGGTCTCCTGAGCACAACACACGCCTGCGCTTCCCCAGCATGAGGTTACAATTCTTTTCAGCAATATCGGGACCTTCTTTGGCCAAGTCTCTTTCATACAAAGTCTCTTGCCTCCGAGGGCCTGATGTGTCAACAAAAACAAAACAAAAGTTCCTGTGTGTAATCTTTTATGTTGGTGTCAAGGAGTCCCCGTCCCCCTGCTCACCTGAGTCCGATCTTTGCTGGATTTCTTGGTCGATGCCTTGTTGCGGACGGATCGGGTCTTGAATAAGGCTGCACGAGTCTCTTCCGACTCCAGCGTGCGTTCAAAGTTCCGGGATGCAATGATCCAGGAATCTGGGAAATTAAGAAAGTGCACTACTCAGCACACGAGTCCAGGAAGTAAGAATAAAGGAGAGGGACTAGGAATGTAGTTAGTAGGGAAAGAATCAGGGAAGCAATATCGCGATCTACGGAGCACACGTCTGGTCGCTACTTCGAAATAGCATTGAGACACGCGGAGCCGCGGGGGGCGTGGTCTATTAATAGAACATGCTACGTCCAACGTGTAGAGCAAGGATGGTGTTTCACGCTGGATGGCCATGTTGGGTGTACCAGGGAGTGCAAGCCCCGTTGAGACAAGGACCAGGCAGTCCAAAAGGGGCGTGTTCTGTAGGTCATGGCAGCATGCCTCCTCCGAAGACCCCTTCCTCGAGGTTTGCCCGGGTGTATGAGGTGACATTTTCTGAGCAGTCGAGGGGCCTTGAGATTAGAAAGTGGTTCCCAGGTTCTTTCACTAGGAGGATATCCCTTCCATTCAACCAGGTATTGAAGCTGACCCCGTTTATACCTGGAGTCGCATATTCAGGACACTTCATATTCCAGTTGGTAGTCGACCAGCAGAAGAGGGGGTCTGCAGGATTTCCGCGAGGATTGGATGTAGGGTTTTAATAAAGATGTGTGAAAAACTGGGTGAATTTTTTTCCAGGAGTCTGGTAGTTTGATCTGGTATGAGACTGGATTTATAATTTCCTTGATGGGAAATGGACCATAGTACCGAGGGGCCAATTTGTTTGGCCGTAGATGTCGGGGTAGTAATTTCAAGGACAACCAGACTTGATCACCAATTGCATAAGAAGGCCCTGGTCTTCTTTTGGAATCTGCATACCTCTTAGTCTGTGTTCTGGCCTTCTCTAAGTTTTCTTTGGCCTCCTGGTGTACGTTGATGAGGGTTTCGATCCAGGAGTCGACAGTAGGTACTGGTGTTGGATGAGGGAGAACAGAGGGTAGAACCGATAGATGGAAACCTTGGCTACAATAAAAGGTACTGGTCTTAAGTGCTGAATGATCCGAATTGTTGTAGGCAAATTCAGCCACGGGTATCGGGAGCGACCAGTCATCCTGAACCTTGATGGCGAAACATCGAAGATACTGTTCCAGGGTCTGATTGGCACGTTCTGTGCCCCCATTGGTTTGGGGATGATAACCTGATGAGAGGG
The DNA here is from genome assembly GCF_040938575.1 of Ambystoma mexicanum. Lineage (NCBI taxonomy): Eukaryota > Metazoa > Chordata > Amphibia > Caudata > Ambystomatidae > Ambystoma > Ambystoma mexicanum. The sequence goes on from NC_090927.1 coordinate 1,186,327,308, forward strand.
CGCGTTGGATTCCCAAAATGCGACATAGATGTTTCCAGAATTGTGAGACGTATTGTGGTCCTCGATCAGATATGATCTTGGAAGGACGTCCATGCAGACAGAATATGTGTTCCAGAAAGATTCCAGCAAGTTCGGACGAGGATGGTAGCTTACACAGCGGTGTAAAATGAGCCATATGAGTGAATAAGTCAATGGTAACCATGATGGTCGTGTATCCTCGGGAAGGTGGCAATTCCACAATGAAGTCTGTAGCAATGAATTCCCATGGCCTTGTTGGCTGTGAAGGTTGCAGTAGAAGACCCGCCGGTCTCTTGTTATCATGTTTATTTTGACTACAGATAGCACAAGCTTGGATGTACTGCTATACGTCGGTCTTTATTCCAGGCCACCAAAACTGTCTTTGTATGAGGCGGAGGGTGTTGGTTATGCCACAATGTCCGGAGTGAAGGGTATCATGACAGAGGTTTATTATTCTTTGTTGTAATTTCTGTGTGGGAATGACCAGTACATTGTCCTTGAATAAATATCCTTCCTTGACTCTTAGATTCCATTGATTCTTCCTTGAAATATCCTTCCACAGATCAGAAGATTGGGTTTGCACTTGAATTTCTTCCAGGAGATTGACTGCTTGAGCTACAAAAATCGTGTGGGGAAACATCTTAGGATAGGCCCTATCTTCAGTAGTTACAGTCAGGACGTCGAGATAAGGCGTCAGCAGTCAGGTTTTCTGATCCGGGAACATGAGTGATGTGGAACTGGTACTGGGCAAAGAAGTAGGCCCAACGCGCCTGACTACTGTTCCTACACTCCAATGACTGTAGAATTTGAAGATTCCGATGGTCCCTGCGGACCTGAACTGGATGTCTAGCACCCAGAAGTAGATGTCGCCATTCAGTGAAGGCTTGGCGGATGGCTAACAGTTCCTTTTCATGGACGGAGTAGTGTGTCTCACTGGGAGTCAGGGTTTGTGAAAGGTAAGCAATGGGGTGTTCCAGTTTATCCTCAAATTCCTGCTTCAACACCGCTCCTATGGCGTAGTTGGAGGCATCCGTTTCCACTAGGAATGGTCGATTTATGTTGGGTTGGGCTAAGATGGGGGCTTGCATGAACTCTGCCTTTAAACGTTGGAATGCCTTATCTTACTGTGTAGACCAGAAAAAGGGGGTGTCTTTCTTCAAGAGAGCAACGATCGGCTGAACGATCTCGGAAAAGGTCGATATGAACTTCCGGTAGAAGTTGGCAAGCCCCAAGAAGGATTGAACTTGTTTCACGGACGTGGGAGTGGGCCATGCAAGTATGGCCTTTACCTTTGAAGGGTCCATACCAATTCCTTCTGGGCTAAGGATGAATCCTAGGTAGTGAACAGAAGTAACGTGAAACAAGCATTTTTTGGGTTTTGGCTAAAGGTTTGTGTTCACGGAGTCGTCGTAATACTGCCTTTACATGTTCTTCATGCTTTAGAAGGTCCTTGGAAAAAATCAATATGTCGTCCAGACAGGCAATGACGAAGAGGAATAACATGTCGGAGAACACCCTATACATGAAACTTTGAAAAACTGCGGGGGCATTAGCTAGTCCAAAGGGCATGACTAGATATTCATAGTGACCAAAGGGTGTTCTAAAGGCGGTTTTCCATTTGTCTCCTTCCCGGACACGGATCAAATGGTAGGCACCCCGGAGGTCCAACTTCCTGAATATTACGGCACCTCTCACAGCTTCCAGGATATCCAAGATCAAGGGCAATGGGTACTGGTCTTTGAGGGTGCATTGATTTAAGCCACGATAGTCGAGGCAAGGTGTGAGTTCCTTGGTGTCCTCCTTGGGAACAAAGAATAACGAAGCACCCACTGGAGATTTGGAAGGTCTTATGGTGCCATTTTCAAGGTTGGTATCCAGGTATTCACGGAGGGCCTTTTTCTCAGGTTCGGAAAGGATGAACATTCTGCCAAAGGGAATCACTGCTGAGGGATCTGTACCTATGGCGCAGTCTTCAGGTCTGTGAGGGGGTAAGGCCTGGACTATGGTAGTTGAAAATACATCAGCATGTCCCTGATAGGCCTCAGGGACTTGTATGATATTGGAAACCATGAGTGGTGTTTGCTGGTCTCTTGGTGGTTCTTTAGGAGGTGTCAAGGAGGGATCCAGGAATAGATAGTGAGACATACAAAACTCTGAGCCTAGGAATAGTGATCCTGCTGTCCAATTGATATACGGATTGTGCTTCTGTAACCAGGGCATACCCAATACCATGGGGTAATGAGCTGACTTAATGATGTCGAATCTAATCCGCTCTTGGTGATGGTTTATAGAAAGCTGGATCTCTTTAGTCTGCAGGTTTATGGGCCCTGAAGTGAGGGGTCTTCCGTCGATTGCTTCCACCGGCTGCATGGTGCTTCGTGTCTCGTATGGAATGTGACGACTAACAACCCAATCTTGATCAATGAATATTCCCATAGCTCCGCAGTCTACCAAGGCCAAAATGGAGTAGGTCTTATTCTTGGAGGGCGATAGGAAAGCCTCAGTATCACCAAATTGTTTTGTCCAGGAGAGTTCAAGGATGGAATTGATGTGGAGCAAACATCTCTCTCCCGAAGCTCTGCTCCATCTAGGATCGGGAGCTGGTGTTTCCTGAACGCCGAGGAGGGGCTAGAGGACATTCCCTAACCAAGTGTTTATCTGAGGCCCAATACATGCACAACCCCGTATGAATCCTTCTCGTCCTTTCTTGCGGGGATATAGGTCCACGGAAGGCTCCTATCTGCATGGGTTCTGGTTCAGTGACTGAGCCTGGGTTTGTGTCCATCTTGGTGGTGCTCTCAAAAGACACTTTCGGAGGATTTCCTCTGGATTTCTTCTTCTCTGCCTTCCTTTCATTGATACAAAAGTCTATTTGCATGGCAAGGTCCATTAGTGCTTGGAATGAGTTTGGGCGAGCCACTCTGGCCAACTCATCCTTAATCTCCTCATTCAGTCCTCTCCTGAAAAGGGTAAAACTCGCCTCAGGGGACCAGTCAGCTTCCTTGGCTAATTGCTTGAATCGGGTTACAAAGGTGAGCATATCCTGAGATCCCTGCTGAAAGTCTAACAGGCGTTCCTGGGCGCTATAGACCTGCTCTGGGCGGTCAAACATGGTTTTAAGGGCCTGTATGAACCCATCATAGTCATCTAGGCTAGCATCGCCGGAATTAACGAGGGGCGTAGCCCAGGTTAAGGCATTTCCTGAAAGGTGAGAAATTATGAAACCCACCTTAGCCCTGGGAGTCGAAAAGTAGTAGGGCTTAAAAGTAAAGTGGACCAAACATGAATCCAGGAATCCACGAAGGGTTTTTGCCGACCCATCGTATTTGTCAACTATGCCGCCCAGCAACACACTTTCTTTTGTGGCAGAATCACGGGATAGAACTAATTGTTTGAGTGCAGCGTTTTCCGCCTTTATATTCTGTACCTCGGTTGATAGTTCTTGCATGCCACGCATCAGGTCCTGAACGGCCGCTTCCATGTCCATATCGAGTTTGGTCGGGTGGCGTCTCAAACTGTCGAGGAGTTCCCCCCCCCCACCCCGCCCCCCCCTTCTCACATGAGTCCGATCTTTGCTGGATTTCTTGGTTGAGGCCTTCTTGCGGACGGATCGGGTCTTGAATAAGGCTGCACGAGTCTCTTCCGACTCCAGCGTGCGTTCAAAGTTCCAGGATGCAACGATCCAGGAATCCGGGAAATTAAGAAAGTGCACTACTCAGCACACGAGTCCAGGAAGTAAGAAGAAAGGAGAGGGACTAGGAATGGAGTTAGTAGGGACAGAATCAGGGAAGCAATACAGCAAGCTACGGAGCACACGTCTGGTCGCTACTTCGCAATAGCATTGATACGCGCGGAGCCTCGGGGGCGTGGTCTATTAATAGAACACACTACGTCCAACGTGTAGAGCGAGGATGGTGTTTCACGCTGGACAGCCATGTTGGGAGTACCAGGGAGTGCAAGCCCCATTGAGACAAGAACCAGGAAGTCCAAAATGGGCGCGTTCTGTAGGTCATGACAGTTGGGTGATTACTCTTCACCCCTGGATCCCCCTCAACCGGGCTCCGATCCTTTAATGTTAGCCTCCCTCAGTCAGGTTCACTACGGCAAGATACACAGTTCCCCTTGCTTTAAAAAAAAAAAAAAAGTTTTAATATTGTTAACCAAAATATAACACAGACTTCCAAATACAATTGCATATACACTTTTGCCGAATCATTTCTGTGCCCCCTCAAAATAAAAACACCCGCAGCCCATCCTAATACACCCGCCTTATACTTTCATTGCATCGACTGCCTCGTATATACATGATCTCACTCTGTCTATAATGCAAGGTCTTCCTCTACCCTTTTCGCTTCAGCATACCTTGAGGCCATCAGTTCCTGCACTAACTGCTTCCATGAACCGAAGTAAACATTCTGCTCCCCTTCGCCACTACGGATTGCCTCCTGCCACACTGTGGTTTCCGCCAATGTCCATTTCTGGAGGTCGTTCCACCACCGATTTATGTCTGGACCCTTCAATGCTTTCCAGCCCATTGCTATCCGGTGCTTTGCAAGGATGTAAACTAGGTCCTTCAACTTGTTCAAGTGCCTGTCCCGCTTGGGGCGTTCAAAGATGCCTAGCATGCAGGCCTTGGGGCACCCTATTTCCAGTGTTCTGCCCGCCTTGGCTAACGCTCGGGCTATCTCATCCCACTACTGTCAGATCTTTCCACATGCCCAGAACATGTGTATCAGGTCGGCATTCATAAATCCACATCTTGGGCAAGACCGTTCTGTGGCATTGCTGAACTTGACTATTCTCTCTGGGGTTAAATATGCCATATGTGTTAGCTGGAATCTCGCGTTCTTTAACACTTTTCTGTGATAAGCCATTATTCAGCTCCATACTGCATCTGTCAATATCTCCTGCAGGTTCGCCTCCCAACTGAGCCTGACCTGCCCGTAAATGTCCCCACTCTGAGTCATTAATAGCTTATATATTCTAGACGCTGCATGCCCCCCTTCAGAAATATCATAAAATGTTTATATCCACTCATCTGCTTGCAATATACGGTCTGTTCCTGGTCATTTCTGCTTCAGTATAGTGATGAGCGAGGCATATATTACATGCTGTCCCTCATGTATACCTGTCTCGGAAGTGAGCAGTCCTAAGTCCAATGGTTTGCCTTCTCATAATAAATCTCCCACCGTTATCACTCCCATGGGCTCCCAATACTTCCTCACGTTTAAGCTGAGTTGTGTTGCTTCCTCCCTTACCTCCCTTAATGCCAATATTGGGATCTAGGGGGAATAGGATGCATCCTTCTTTAGAAACCGCATGGCCCTGAGCCACATAACCTTACCTAGCGTCAACAACAGCAGAGATTTCGGGGCATGCTGTGCCGCTGTCCATATCTCCTTCAGGTAAAATGGGGTACATGCAGGCTGCAGCAGCCGCATTTCTTGGAACTGCTCGTCCGAATGCCAACTCATAAAATAATGCAGCTGGCATGCTAGGAAATATGCCTCAAAATGAGGGACTTTGATACCTCCCTGCTGTAATTTCAACAGTGCCATCCTACATCTAGAGCTTTGCCATAGGAACCTACAGCATATTGTATAGAGTTTCCTTTTAGGTATATTGTACTGGATGTTAGTAAAGAAGTGTAGCAACCTAGGGAGCACCACCATCTTCAACAGTGCTGTGCTGGCCATCACAGAGAGTAGCAACCTAGTCCAGAAAGTCATAGATTTCTCAATGTTACCTATCGCTTTTGTCGTGTTCTGTGTATATTCTACCTTGGGGTCATCGAAAATGTCCACTCCTAGGTATCTAAATGAATTCTTTGCCCACTGGATCTGCAACACTTGTAGCGTGTTTAGGGTTTTCCCTTTATACCCAGCCAGGGGTGTTAGGCAGAAACCTGTGCAGTTCCCTCTGGGACCACTGCAAAAGATTTAAGACTACAGGTGTTTGGCAGTAAACCCACTTGGTAGCAGTCTGTACCACACAGATTCACTTGGTAGCTGTGGCTGAGCAGTCAGACTTCCCTCAAGAAGAGTTAGGCAGTATACAGAGTATTCACAATAGGTCAAAAGGAACACAGTAGAACAAGCAAACACTGACCAGAGCTTGGTGTAAAAGAGATATAATTATTTATTTAAAACCACATCTAATAAAACACACAGGCACTAATATTAAGCAGTTCAAAAACATGGTCACTAAAAGATATACACTCCCTTAGAGGAATATTAGACAAGTCTTAAGTAAAGCCCCACTTATTTTCAGACAGCGGTGAGCGCTTAACGCAGATGGCACTCTAATTTATTTGTTTTAAAAGGGAGAGAAAAGCAGAGTATAAATTGAAACAGATCCCAACACTTTCACAAGAACACAGCAAGAGAGGAAGGCAGAGTCAAACCGTGAAGTTAGAGTTCAGAAGGCCGGATCCACTTTAGGAGGATCAGAACGAAATGTGTCCAAGGTCACACGGTTGAAAAGTGCACAAAAGTCTCGAAGGCTCAGAAAGAGTTGGACCAAAAGAAAGGGACCAGTTAGATGGTCAAGGCGGCCAGCCCAGTCCAGAAGGTTAAGGGATTATTATTACCTTGTAGCAATCTTTAGAAAGGGAGGCCTGGCGGACACGGTACCTTAAAGTGGTGAGAATACTCCAGCGGGGGCAGTTGTTCCTGGCATCGGATGCAAGTCGGTGCTTCGTCCGGGGGAAGAGAGGATCTCGTCGGGGAGGAAGACAGGAGTCCGTTGCACTGCCAGGGAAGAAACCAGCCGCGGAGTTCTCAGTTAAAAGGTGCGGTCCTTTTGTTCGCGGTCCAGTGGTAAGTGGCTATCCGGTTGCCGGGGTGCTTGGCACGGGTAATTCGACCACAAGATGTCCTGGGATGTGAGGAAAAGAAGGTAAACTGGTTGTGCTCACCAGTCAGGGGAAGAAGACTCTCCAGCAGGGAGATCTTCTCTGTCATCGGGAAGTGATGAGTCGGTTTCGCAGGGCTCCACCGGTGGTGTCGTCGTAGCAGGTGGGCTCAGCTTCTCCCTCGTCGGATTCCAAGGTCCTGTGGCGACTTCTGAAGTTCCAGTCCCCAAAGCCCTGCTTTTATGCAGCACACCCCCATTCGCTCAGCCTAGCTGTCAATCAAACATGCTAAGTGGTGAGCCGGCCGGCTCACCACTTGGGCCAATCACACAAGAGTGCTACTTGAGTTACCAAGGTAACTCAGTCCAGGGTGCCTAAACCCCCTCCTGCACCCCCTGTGGTACCCAGAGTGGCACCACTTTTGGAGGCTTCTGTGGAGAAGCCCGCCAAAAGTGGAACAAAGGGCTCGACTTGGGTTGGAGTCACAGAAGAGAACACAAACGCCATTTTAGAATCGAGTCCTGGCAAAAAATGCCAACCGGCGAATTAATATTAAATAAATAAACCGGCGGTATGTTCGAGGCTATGAGAATTAAATAATTAAAGTTGGTAGCCTCGAACAATGGGAAAATCCCATAGGGATATATTCGCGGTTGAATATAATAAGTAGTATCCACTGCCACCAGCCAAAACTCGATCAGGGGGGACGGAGACGTGCCCCCTCGACTAACAGACCCCGGGGCAATCGAATTGCCCCGACCAGTACATCCACAATATGATGGTTTGTACTGGTTTCTGTTCATAATTTGGGACTAGTAAAGCCAATGGTGACTTTACATGCCCTGGGAGACAGTAGTCAGTCCCAGGGTATGGAGTCTATGGTGGGGTGTCACTATGACACCCCTGTGTCACTGCACGGAGGGTGCTGTGTAACACACATAGTAAAAACACATGAGACCCTATGGAGTAAAGGACCCCATAGCCCATAAAACACAAACAGTCAAAGGAACACCATAAATCATGTCCAAGAGTGGGAGAAAAAGAGTCTCCCTCTTGGCAGGAGAAAAAAAAAAACTCCAGTAATCCAGCAAAGCTGCTGGGGGACTCACTAGGTTGGGAAATTCAGCATAAACAGAGAATTCTCCCTAACAAGGGGGAACAAGCAATATTTCTGTGCATTTGTCGTGATACTAGATCTGCGTATTGCTCGAGCACATCCAAAATTTACTGCAAGTTAGTTTCAGGATGTTGTAAGTATAATAACATGCCATCTGCGTATAAAAAATAAAGTTATCTGTGCCCCTTACTGCTAGGCCTGCCTCACAGTATTCTTTCGATATGCTGCTAGCGGCTCTAGTGCCAGAATAAATAACATCGATGACAATGGGCAACCCTACCACATACCTTTCTCAAGCTGCTATTGGTCTGAGATGTGATTTCCCGCCCTAACCCTTGTTATTGGGCTGCTATACAGCAGCCCCACACATTTGTATGTATATGGGTCCCTTGCCAAACTTCTGCCTGACAGCTAACAGCCATGCCATCTGACCGAGTCAAATGCCTTGACCGTATCCAGCGAGGCCACTGCATACAGGACTGGACTGTTTTTGGTTTGATCAATAACGTGGTGTAACCTTCTGAAGGTGTATGTAGTATTTCTGTCTGGGACATCATATCCTGACTGGTCTGGGTGCATTGGCTTCGATATTGCCGGCTTAAGCCTGTTGGCCAATAAGGCGTTAATATTTTCCCATCTTGGTTCAATGACAGGGGTCTATATGACCCACAGTCTGTGGCAGGTTTATTGGGTTTCAATAGCAGGTCTATGACCGACTCCCGCAACGACGTTGGTAACATACCGGATTCCAGTGCCTCCTTCAACATTACTAGCAGCGGGGGCACTACCTCTGTTATGTATTCTTTCATAAATTCACTGGGTAATCCATCGGGGCTTTACCAGTCGGCAACCCTCTGATTGTAGGTTCTAGTTCCTCTTTGGTTGTAGGGGCGTCTAGCTGGTTTGTTGTCTCTGCGTCAAGCCTCGGGAGATCTGGCTGTTCCAGAGCCTGATCTATGTCTAAGGCTTGTGTTGTCGATTACTCAGTATATAGCTCCTGATGATAATACTCCTGAAAGCGCTTATTTATACTATCTTGCGTCCTAAGGCCCTCTCCGTTTCCTCCTGTGAACTTGCTTATCGTTTCCCATTTCTGTTCGCTTTTACGTAGCCAGGCCAGCAGGTGTCCCAGCGTATCCCCTTTGGCGTGTTGCCTTTCCACATATTTCCTATAATTCAGCACGCCTAGTCTATCCCAATGATCTAAACATTCCTGCTGCAGACGGGTGATTCTCTGGCCTGGCTTTTGGTCATATCTCCTGCGTTCTCCAAGTCTTCTAGTTTAGTTTCAGCCTTATGCAAATCCTTTTCAATTACGGCTTGCAATCCTTTCGCCTTAGCTAACGCCGTCCCCCTAATCACTACTCTAAAGGCCTCCCACAGCGTGCCTGCCGATGCAACCCTCCCTGTATTGTGTATAAAATACTCGTTCACACCCTCTCACACCCTTTCTCAGGTGTCCCCGGAACTTTGAGTCCCTTAGGGATTCCCACCTTAACCTCCAAGTCGGTATGCATGCTCTAGGGAGAGAGCCCTGCCATGTGACCACCAGGGGGACCTGGTCTGATAATACCCATGTATTAAGCTATTTTAAATTCACCCAGAGTTTCATCCCCCCTGAAAACCTAATCCAATCTGGTGTATACATTTTTGGGGGCAGTATAATAGGAATAGGCTTGGGTTCGCCAATCTAAGGTCCTCCATATATCAGCTATATTGAATGTGTGTAACAAAGTATTTAGGGCTTTGGCTGCAGGGCTTGGGTGCAGCGGCTTGTCAAATCTATCAAGTTCTCAGCGCAGTGTAAAGTTAAAATCCCCTCCCCATATTACTGTATCGTCTCTTTTTGAGCCAATATTGGGTATAACTGGCGAAGGTAAACTGTTGTACATGATTTGGTGCATAGGGGTTAATAATGCTTATCTCTCCCATCAATAAGCCCCTGCACTATAATCATCCTCACTCCACCCCCCCTCATCTGCAAAGGTCCTGAGTACTTTAAATGGTACCGTTGGTGCAATCCATATTAGGACCCCTCCCGGGTACGCAGAATACAAGCCTAGCGTTGTCCCCCTCCACTTTCGGCCTAGGACAGTCAGTCTATCTGCTGTGAGATGCGTCTCTTGCAAGAAGGCTAGATCAATTATTTTTGGGTGCCGTAAATAAGTCATTGGCCTCTGTCATTTTATATAGCTGTTTAGCCCCCTGATATTCCAAGAGACAATTCTAAGTTCCCCCTCCATGAATTAGCCTCTGCGTTCGTCTCCACAGTTCCATGTCTTGGTAAACCGTTATGGCACGCGTCTATAGGCTAACTCCCCACTAACTACCTCAACACCCAATCCCACCCCACCTCCCGAACAATTGCCCACCACAATACTTTGTGCTCAGGCATCTCTGCTTCTCACCCCTCCCCCCGGTTGCGTCCTGGTATCTGGGGTGCAGCAGGTAGATACTCCAGCCTTGGTATTCATGAACAGTTCCACTGCTAGGTGAAGGACACTTCCCTCCTGAGGCACTCCTGGGTGGGAACTCCTCGCTGACTCCCTCGCCTTCCAAATATGTTTCCTGAATGTTGCCATTAAAGTTTTCCCCATAGCATGCCGTCAATTGGGTCCGCTAAAGATCTTGCTATACTTTGTGGGTTTGTCAACACGTGTCCCCTTCTACTGTCTTCTGGCTGTGCTCTCTGGCCGGCATATTCTCAGTATCCATCCATTTGTGGGCTTCCTCTGGGGTGTCAAAAAAGATGGTCTTTCCTTTGTTTATTCTTTTTAGTCTGAAGGGGTACAGCAGCATAAATTTGAGGTTCAATGCGTGCAGCCTTTTCTTAACCAATATAAAGTTCATTCTCTGTCTCTGCACCTGCATGGTGTAGTCAAAGTATGCAGTAATATCAGCTGATGCTCGGTGTATTGTGCCCCCTTTACGGAAGTGTTCCAAAATCTTCTCCCTGTCCTTATAGTTTAAGATCCGTGCTATGATGGGCCGTGGCGGGGCACCTGGTGGCGGTTTCCTAGTCGGCGACCAGTGTGCTCTCTCCACTGTAAAGCCTTGGGTGAGGTTACCTGGGCCGATTTCTTGTAATAGCATAGTCTATTTAATTGGTGGGGTTAATTCCATCTCCCCCCTCCGGAAGCCCAATTATTCTGACGTTATTACATCTGGCTCTTCCCTGCACATCTTCCACTCTGCCCTCCAGGTTCCTCATCTGTTGCTGTACTATGGACACATCTCTTGTGGTGTCTTTTAGGTTGTTGTGTTGACCGCGCCTTCTTCTCGAGCGCCCCTGTGCGCTCCGCAAGTGCCCGTACATCTTGTCTCAGGAGGTTCACATCAATGCTGATTGCATCCATTTTGGATTCTAATGCTTCCTTCAGGGCTGCTATTTCATCCAATACTTGCTGGTCTACTTTCCCTTGGATCTACTCCCCTTGTGCGGCCGGGTTCGTTGATGAGGCTGTATCAGCTGTAGGCGTAGTTTTAAGCGAAATTGTCCCGTGTGGGCTGCTTGGATTTGTTATTCTGGGACTTCGATGCCATGGCTAGATTTAGTGTTGGCTTTTAGACCGCCCTATAACTCTGTACTCGCTGCTGTACGGACCTTGTTCGCCTGTTATGGTTGGGTAGGGAGTGCTTGTGTTGTAGCACCTCTGAATTGCCTACTCGTTACACCTCTTTGTTCGTCTCTTGGGCTTTATTGTCTCTAGTTTTGTTGCGCTGTTCAGTATAGAGGTAGAGGGGTGGATAGTTACTCACGCGTTGTTGACTGAAAGGTGTCACTTGCAGCTCGACCTCAAGGGGTCCCTCTCCTCCTGCACACCCCTTCACTCACTTCAGTCTATTGAGGCGCTGTTAGTTACTGTCGTCCCCTCAGGATCCGCTGACACCTACTGAAGGCCCACCACCTCACTCTTGAACCAATGCTGCAGTCGCTGCATGAGCTGTCTGTGTCATCGGGGTGGTTCTATTCATGTAGTCCTCTTGTGCAGCTTCCTGCTCCTCCGGCCCGCCTCTTGTCGCGCCCAGTCAGGTTTCAGCTCCTTCACACCGACCCTTGTGGTGTTACGGAACGTCCCCTGGGCTTATCTTGGATCATGCTCGGGATGAATGCCTGTTGGGGTGTTGGCAACACTAGAAGTTGGAATGTCCGTCCTCTCACTACCGGCTTCGCTCCTGATCTTTCCGGTGTGTGAAGGGGGGGGGGGGGAAGGTTACTGTCCCCTTCCACTGGTGTCACCCAGCCACAACTTGTTAATGCCCCTGCGCACGTGTCATGCGCTCCGAAAGTGTGTAAAGGGGTTTGTGTAACGCTTCCAGTAAGTTATCTTCTAGCTGTTGCTTGCTCCGAATTACATTGGCCCCTTATCTATGCATTGTGGATGCCACAGGCGCTATACGCTTTGCTGTGTCCCTCCTTTGTTCCCTTTAAGCCGGTGCAGGCATGTCCTCCGGTGCAGACAGTGTGTCTGCGTTCTGCACCTCCGATTTACTGTTGTCCTAGTCTTCGTGTCGCTTCCAAGCGGCACCAGAAGGGGGTGGGGGGATGGGACTCTCTGCGTGTCCTGCTTCTCCTTCTATCGGCTTGTGTTGGTGAACCTTGACTCCCCAGTTCGCCTGGGTCTTGCGTGGCATGTGCCTGACTGTGAGTCCGCTCGTTGTATAGGCCCGCCTGACTGCGGACCGTGCCGACCACCACACATCTGGCAGTCACTTCCTCACTGCAATCATGCTTCTGTTCATCCCCGTCTGCTCCTCCTCACCCACTCTCCCCTCCGGTGCCCACTGTTGTTAACACCTGACTGTGGCCCCCACCTCTGGTGTGTAGTGGCCCCCAGCCAGGGGGACTGACGGACGTCGCAGACCCAGGCGAACCGCACCATGCAGAGCTCCAATGACCTCTTAGGCAGTCACTCCGTGCGCTCCTTTATAGTTCACTGCACTGCTTTATCCAGGTTGCCGCCTCCTCGTATCATCTGCCGCTCACCTGCGGCCACTCTTGCAAGTCTTTTTAAGCCCCCGTCCTGGTCACTGGTCTTGCTTCTGCTGTCGTGCCCTGCGTGCCCTTGCACCCGGTGTGGGAGATTGCAGCGCTGGCTCCTCTTGTTCCACTTACTCTACCTCGATTCTCACCGAGCCCAGGCAATCTGCTGGGCCAAGGGACGGTTGGGTGACCTGGCACGCCAATTGCAAGTCGGATCTCGTACCTTGCTCCTACTGCATAGGACAGGCCTCGGGTCTCATTTAGCGTCCGCCATCTTTTTTTCCGCCGCCACTGGCCGGGTCCTCAACTTCAAGAGCCCGCAATCTTCCCATCGCTGCTTCTGTGCTTGCCGCCAGGTGTTCTTTCCCCTTTCTTGCAGCCTGCTGTCAGTTTGTGTGGGATTTAGCTCGCTATAGTTTCTGATTCAGGCAGAATCATGTCGGATCATCAGGAGCCGAAGGAAAACTTGTCCTTACGGCATGGCTTCTAGCAACGCCCCCCCCCCCCTCCTCCAGCCCCCTCCCCACAGTTCACTTTGCTTTATCACAATTCAGGATTCCCTTCCCTTTAGCTTTCCTTTGACTACGGGTCAAAGACTTTGGATTGTACAAGGGGTTTTACTCAACCCTTGAATGACAACTTTGACATTTATGTCGGGCTTTCCTAGGGCCTCCTGGTATTTCTAGTTTCAACAGTAGGGAACCAGCCAGTCTTTCAAATGAGTGCCCACGTGGCGCGGATAACTCTACAACTGGTCTTTCCCTGGGCTTTCTTTAAAGTTTAGTAACACACAAGTTCTTTGTTCACTAGTTCCTTCAACTCATTTCATGTTGCCGTTTGCAACCTTCGCTCAACACAGTCCGGTTTACTATCGGGTTCTCCCTCCGACTCACTGGCTGTGCTGAACTCCTTGGCGTTTCATGTCTCTGGAGTCAAAGGCAGTACCCCAGTAGCAATCGCATCTCCCCACCTTGGTTATCCGTGCGGAAAGGGCCATGTGCACTGTTGACATCTGTTACACCACACGCCAGCTGTAGTTCCCGGTCTTATGATTCCTTTCACAGAGGCTTCGCAGGACTGGGTCGAAAAGGGCAAGGGCACTTCCTTCCTTGTCAGACTTTCAGGTCTCGCCGCCTTTCACCTCCATTTGAACTGCTGTCCTGGAATAGCTGCTTCCTCTTGCGGTTTGCCTTGGTCAAAATGTGCTCTCGTCCTCCGCCCTTTATCCCTGTGGGGAATGGAAAGAGCCGTCAGGTGTGCATAGTTATTGTCAATTGCCTGACTCTGTTGGTACAGGTCAGGTAAATGGCTCTGGTGTTAGTCCGTTTTCTTTCACGGCATAAGAAAGTGTTTGTGTTGGAAAAGGGGGAGGGTAGAGCTTCTGAATATACTATGGGCTAGGACGGGGAAAAGGTGTTACAGAAGGAAGGGGGTACCACGGCTCGCCCATCGGTGTCCCACTTCCACTCCCCAAAGACCTCCCCCGTTTCCCCCCCCCCGACCCCTATCCAGGTGATCCTCCCCCACTGGTCCACACCCAGCATCTGGATCCAATAGCGATGGCCGTTTCCTGGCCACCTGGATGACAGATCTCCATGGACTAGCAGGTGAGACACCTTCAGGCTTCTCTCGTAGAGCTGCTCGTAGGTCCTTCTTTATCGCTCTTACTTTGGTGCCAGAAGTTCCAAGTGTGCCTTCGCAGTGTCTGCTTCAAGCCCCAGGAACGTCAAGCGCCACCTGGGAATCAGTTCAGATTTCTCACGATTGACAAAGAAACCCAGCGAAGATCTGACACCCATTGCACTTGATCCAGTAGCGACTGTTTGTTCGCTGCTAGTATAAGAATATGGTCCAGATAAACTATCACTCTCATACCTCACTCCCTCATGGCTACCGCTATTGGTCTCATCACTTTTGTGAATGCCCAGGGGGCTGAGGCTAGCCCGAATGGAAGGCACTTGAACAGCCATTGCTGTCTTTTCCATACAAAACTCAAGTATTCACGGTACTCGCTTGCGACCGGGATCGTCGGATGTGCATTTTTCAAGTCCATTCTCACCAACCAGTACCTTTTCCGGAGGATGTCTGAGAAGGTGAATCCTCTCTATCTTGAAATGACGGTAGACCAGCCATCTGGTCAGTTCTTTAAATTGATCACTGGCTGCACTTTGTCCTTCAGTGCACTAGGAACATACTGCTGATGATTAATGCAGGGAATCGCCTCTCTGCGCTCTCTAGCAGTCTGTCCTTTGCCTATGCACCCACAAGCTCTTTGGGTAGCGCTTTTTGTATGCCCTCGCAGATAAGTTGTAGTCTGAACCCTGCTACTGTCGGCAGCAGCCAGGCATCGCTGGATCGCTTTCGCCAAATTGCCAAGCAAGATCCCATACTGCATCCTACTGAGGGGTAGCGCATTATTGCTGCACATATGTGCTTGGGCACCCTTGTTTTGAATTTAGCCTTGCCTCTACATCCACAGTTGCCATGCCCTCAGGCTGGGAAGTAGTAGACCTGCAGCTGAGAGTCTGTCTGAAATCGACCGGTCGAACTACCTCTACTGTGACCGGTCCCTGCAGAAACACTTCATGGGAAAATCTTTTTAATGAAAGATTGCACCTTCTCTACGGCCTTGTATGTGCCCACAAACTTCCCCAGCTTTTTGGCGGACGCCTCGCCAAATAACAGCCATTGCACTGCTTCTACTATTTCGTATAGAGCGAAATCTCCCAGTTTGGGATCAATTTTCAATAAAAGGCTCCTTCTCCTTTTGGATGAAAGGACACAGTTTGAGTTGCCTAAAAGGCACATTGCTCTCTGTGGCCAGTTGGCTAGCAAATCTGCGTTGATTGGTTCCCCTGTGTCTCTGGCCCACTCCATCAAATCCATTATTTTTGCAATGAGCCCTCCCAGATCTAACACTTTTTTTTTTCTTGGCAGACTTTCCAGGCGCGATCCATACCCTTCCCTTGGATGCTTTGGATATGAAAGTGACCATCCTTGGATCCAGTTCCAGTATTTCTGCTACCTTCCCCAGTAACTCGGGCCGAGGGCCTACTGAACGCACACGAAGTCTGCTCTGCTTCTCGATTGGCTTGCGTAACCATGTATAATGTCACCCTTGCGGATGGCAGCCTGTCGTTGGACCTCGGATGCACCATTATTCTCGTGATCGAACTTGTCAGTCAGCCCATCTTTGGGCTTCCTCCATGTTCTTCTCCTCTACTACTCTTGCCCCTTTTTGAGATGCGGGAGGATTGCGAATTCGAAACATGAGTCGCGGTCTCCCATATTCTGCGCTCCATGGATATGGGAAGGAGGGTTGGCGCTGTTTGAGCCTTGCATGAATGCTTCTTTTAGCTTGTCAAAAGCATTGAGTGCCTCAGGAGTCTTCGTCTTACACACTGTTAGATGACCCGGGGGAGTAGAAGAGGTCTTCCTCTTCTGGGTCCATTCTCTCCCATCAATTGCCTCTTATTTACAAGGCGGAGTAGAGGATGTGCTGTCATTAATTTCTGAAACGTTTCTACTGAATCCATCTCCAGTAAGGCCTTACAGGGCCTCCAGTTTGTTCTGTGGGGAATGCACCCCTTAGGCTACTGCGATGGTGAGGAATTCGCCCAGGACTTTTAAAACTAAGAGTAAGGTATGCATCCTGTTCAGATAGCTCTGGACTCCTGCTCTCATCACTCAAGTCTTCCGACTCCTTCATTATTCGAGTCTTAATAATATTGTTGTGCCTGGGTACCTGAACACAGCAGGTTGAGATGCACGTCCTTCAAACTGGTTGATCGGGTATGCCAGCTGGAGCTGAATATTGTGGTTCATGCCCTTGCTGCACTTAACTTTGCCAATGATGTTCAATGGGCCGTGTTGCATCTTTAACGTGCCTCTGATGCACACAATCATGCCAGTGGACCGCTCCTTATGCTGAGCGTGTATTTGTTGCAGCGTTACTGCCGCTTTTCCAAGTGTACATTAGGGAACTCTTGAATCTCATGCCCCATGTCCCGCTCCGCACAGAGCTGTCCTGTGGAAGTGCTGCGATGTGATCGTCTTTGACACTGTTAATGACATTCTTTGTGTGCGCACACTGGCGTGGGCGAATGCGTGAGCAAGGTGCTCCCACAACGGGGAACTATGCTCGGTCGTGCTGCCAGCTGAATCTGTAAAGCAAAAGATAAGAATGGATGCGGGGGACCCAACGTGAGCTCAGCACTCACGGGTCCAGCTTGCGCTCCTTTCCCTACGCTGGTGCCACGATGAGCAGCGCTACTCGCGCTGTAGCTTAATACCGCTCAGAGCGCTTGACAAAACCCACGAAACTGTCCTCGAAATCACCTACTCGTGTTCCTAGGTGCTCACCAACATAAATCAACCATAGTGTGTTAACATTGAACAAGGCTTAAAGCTCTACAACAGTATAACCTGCAGTATTAAGCTCCTAATTGGGGAGCAAACTAAAGTTGAAATCTGTGAAGAGCAGCAAAAGAAAACATATATATATATATATATATATATATATATATATATATATATATATATATAGTTTTTAAAAAAATGATTTAAATCTGCTGAATACTAGAACAAAAAGTTGAAACATGATGCACACGTCGAGTCTTGACATAGAATTGTTATCTATAGGAGTCATTTTCATCTCAAGTTACTGCCTCATTATGCTCAGCTCCCATCTCAATCCCACTTTGTTCTATTATTCGCAGTGTTGTTGTTTGGCTCCTGTAAAGGGGCCACACTAACCGCAGCGGGGGTAGAGAATGTAGCGATTTTTCCTTGTGGTGTAGAGTTCATACCTTTTTTAGTCAAGTGTGTTGTGACACGACTAGATTCAAAGCTTCAATTAAGGGAGCAGGTTTTATTCCAAGGAAAGCATGTTCCGATTCCTTATCTGTACGTCGAAGATTACATATCTATGTCTATTAGACATGAGCTAGTAACTTAAAAATCTGCGCTGCAGTAGATCCGGTGCAACAAAAAAGTGGTGATCCTACCTTGGCTGGGTAGTCTGCAAGTGTGTGCCCTCTTTTCGTATACGCCGAGGAAGGATAGCTCAGGGACAACGCGTTCGTCTTGGAAGCAGGACGACTCAGTGCAACACAGGTTTGAATCCCAATTCTGCGCTTAGAAGGCACTCGCTGGTATTAAGCACATTATAAATGAACAATAAAATAAATAAATAAATTTGCCTCACCGCTCCAAAATCACAGAGGCAATCGGCAGCCGACTTCCAACTGGACTTATCACGCACTTATCTTTAGAGGACTAGGAGCACACCTAATGTTCATTCAAGTTATTATAGGTTTAAGAAATAATTGGAGGGGTGCAAGGGAGATTAACCAACCTTGACACTAGGTGGTGTTCAAAACGTCTTCTCGACCTTAAACAAATGTGAAACATTTGTTGGGAAGACATTTTGGAGTTATTACCAATAACTGTATAAATTACGAAATTGACTTGTGTATTGATGTACAGTATAAATGTTTGAATTTGTATTGAGATAAGAAATATATGTTTTCATTTGAGACAGGCGATAGAACAGGTTAATTGAATTGAGTATATGTTTGTTTGTTTATTTGTTTATTTATTTCTATGGCGCACCATACCCAGGGGCAGCAGGGCGCAGGCAGAAAAAATATGCGAGGCTTACAATGTTACAGAAATATACAGTTGAGATAGTTACATACATTTGCAATTAAGGATTACAGGAAAAAGAATATACAAATCTTCACACATAGAAATATCAATATCTATACAAAGGAGTGAAATATACAGATATGTACAGGGGCTGTTTATGGCAAGAGCTAAGGCCTCAAACAGAAAGTATCCATATCTATACAGAGGTGTAAAATGTATAATTAAATATGGGTTGTTGGAGTTCAAATGACTGAGATTCCTTCTAAAGTGCAAATAGGGTTGATCAGCTCTCAGGTTGTGTGGCAATGAATTCCAAAATGTAGCAGCTTTCACAGGGAAGCTGTTACCTCCAATGGTGGAGAGTTTAAATCTGGGAATTATCAGACAGTTGGAATCGATAGTTCTTGTTTGTCTGATGGATGACTTTCTCTTTACTTTGTTCATCAGATAACTGGGGGCAGCATTGTTTAGGGCTTTATGGGTTAGGGAGGCCAACTTTAGTTTGATTTTATTGTCGGTGGAGAGCCAATTGTGTTGGCGTCTGGTAGTGGAAATGTGTTCTTTTATTAATGCCGAGGGCAGCTCTCAAGGCATTATTTTGTAGGATTTGTAGCCTATGGGTAATGGCTTCGTTAGCACCGCTATATAGGGCATTACAATAATCGAGCCTGGAGAGTATGAGGGCCCTTGCCAGGAACATACAGCTATCATTGGACAGGAATGGTCTGCCTGCTCTTATTAATTTGCAGGTGTACGCAGTGGTGGATGCTAGTGAGTTGACCTGTTTAGTGAATGACATAGTGGCATCCAGGTAAAAGCCGAGAGTTTTTACCTCCCTGGATACTTTGATAATGTTGCCGTCTATGTTAAATTCTGCATATTCAAGGCCTAATTTGTTGATATTAGCTGGGGTACCCAGGATGATGAGCTCTGTCTTGTCATCATTCAGGCATAGGCCATGAGATGCCATCCAAGCCTGAATGATGAGATACACTCTGTTCACCAACTCTCTGTCCTTGCTGTGATCCCCTGAAAGTGGGAGGAGAATCTGAGTGTCATCTGCGTAGTTGGTGTAGGTGACACCCAGATGATCCAGATCGTCGAACAGACGTTTGGTGAAGATGTTGTATAATGTGGGGGAGACGCATGAGCCCTGCGGGACTCCGCAAGTAATAGAAGAGGGGGTCTGCTGCTGCTGATTTGGAGAAGACTCTCATTGTTCTCTCGCTCAGAAAGGATTCAATCCATCTGATAGCTTCTGGGGAGAAATGAGCAGCTGAGTCCCGGTGTCTGCAGAGGACCTTGTGGTCGACAAGGTCTAATGCCGCGGAGAGGTCAAGTAGGAGGAGTGGTGCTGTCTTTCCCTTGTCCCTCAGATCATCAATTTGGGTTTTCAAGTCAATGAGGGCTGTTCCGTGTAGTGGGCGGAAACCTGATTGTCTGGAGCCTAGTAATTTGTGTAGTTCTAGGTATTTTTGGATCTGGACATTGGCCACTTTGTCCAAGATTTTCAGTAGTAAGGGTACCGTGGTGATGGGGCGGTAGTTAGTGGGGATCAGAGGATCAAGCGTCTGCTTTTTAAGGAGGGGGAGCACCCAGGATTGTTTTAAGTTGGAGGGGATGCTACCTGAGGAGAAAGATGCGTTTATAAGTTTGGAAATGAAGGGTGATAGGTCTCTGGCTGCGTCCTTAATTATGTGTGCAGGGCAGATGTCGCCTTTGCAGTTTGAGGGTTTGAGAGAGAGTATGATTTTCTCGACTTCCAGGGTGGTAGTTTTAGAGAAGGAGAATGAAATAGTGTGTGTGCTTGGTAAAACATTAGGCGGAGGTGTAGGAGGGTTGGTGTGGTTTAAGGAGTCTTTTTGTAGTCGAATTTTATTTTGTAGGGTGCTTATTTTATTTGCTAAAGCCTGTTGGATGTCTGCGCACCAGGTCTGGTCCTTGGTGCAGGTGTCGGGTGTGGCAATGGGTGACTCAAGTTCCTTCAATATGGAGAAGAGCTCCTTCATGCTTGAGTTGGAATTGGCAATGCGGTTGTTGTAGAAGTTCTGTTTAGCTAGGCAGATTTCAGCTTTGTATTGACGGCGAAATCGTATCTATAGTGGCTTTCATTTCACTAGAAGGGCATAGTTTCCAAGCAGATTCACATTTTCTAGGCGGAGGGCTTTGAGTTCAGGTGTGTACCATTTATTTATATGGGTTTTGGGCTTGCTGGTGCGAAGTTTAAGTGGGGCAATTTTGTCCATGGTATTTAACATAATTTTGTTGTATTCGTGAACTAGTGTGTTGGGATCTAGATTGGCAGTGTGTTTAGCGTTGGAAGGATGGCTGGGATGATTCTTTCTACTGTTATATTTTTCCTGTTTCTTGTTAGGCAGAGTGGTGCTAGTGACACAGTTGTGGTAGGTGGTCTGGAGGTCAGTAGGTTAAATGAGACCAGGGAGTGGTCGGTCCAAGGTAGTGGTGTGGTAGAGGAGATGACCGCTGAGCAGTTAGCATCAGCAACCCAGTCTAGGGTTCTTCCCTTCAGGTGAGTGGGTAGGTTGACTTTTTGTGAGAGTCTGAGTGATGAGATAGTATTGGCTATGGTGGAGGCATGTATGTCTGCTGGATCGTTAAACCCTAGGTTGAAGTCACCTAGTAGCAGTAGTTGTGAGGTGGTTTTCGTGTTGTTAGTTAGTAGGCTATGCAAATCTTCCTCAAAAGTCCCGAGCGGACCAGGTGGTCTATAGATCAGGTGGATGGTGAGGGATTGGGTGTTATTTATAGGGAGTTTGGCAGTGAGGGATTCGCATGATTGCAAGGTTTGAGTCAGGGCTAGTCTGAGAGCTAAACTTTCTTTGTATATGATGGCGATGCCGCCGCCACGGTTGCCCACCCGGTCCTGCCTGGATATGGTATAGCCATCTGGGATGGCCAGCATTAGAGACAGGCCTGTTGCATTGTGTAGCCAAGTTTCAGTTAGAGCAATAAAGTCTAATTTGTCTTTAATGATCAGGTCTGCTATATCAAGGGCATGTGCGACCAGTGATCTTGTATTAAGGAGAGCTCCTTTATAGGAGTGTTCTTCCGTTTTTACCAAGAAGTTTGTATGAGAGATTAGTTTGGACTTAGTTCCGGGGATGGTGGGACTTTTGATGGTATGTGGGGCAGACGGGTGGTTTGGGGCGATGGGTTTTCTAGTATGGTAGCCTATGGTTTCGTATTTGGAATCAGAGAGGAGTCTTCGGGGCGGCTCATATAGTTTAGAGGGTCTAGCACGAAGTTTGTTGTTTCTTTTGGTGGTAGGGCAAGGCCGGGAGGCAAGGGTCGTTGGTCCTGACCTGCGATGATACCTTGGGCAGGAAGGGTCAGAATAATGGCTGGCTATGTAGGAATCATTAAGAGGACTGGTGACTAACTGAAAGGGGGGGGGCTCCTGAATCGGTATCCTGAGTGGGAATATCAGGGGATGCAAGCGTGGCCATCGCACAGAAGGTAAGTAATACAGTTAGCATTTTCTGCAAATCAGCGCTGGCGTTGTGTGAGCAAAGCGGAAATAGCATGGTAGATGCTATCTAGGAGATAGGGTATAGGCAGGTTTAATAGGGAAGGGTGACAGTTTAAATGTCCAGCTGCAAGTCAGTGGAGTTCAGAGGTGCAGTAATGGCTAGATTCAATGCGCAGTGGCATGGCAGATCCGATCACGGGGGTACTGCAGTATAGTGAGATGGCAGTTCAGAGCAGGTGATGGTGCAAATCAGTGATATGGCAATTCAATAACATGGCCGTTCAGAGCAGGGCAAAATGCAGATCAGTAATGTGGCCGCTCAGGACAGGGGAAAATGCAATACAATCACGTGCAATTCAATTCAGGGCAGGGCAGAGTGCAAATCAATAATTTGGCCGCTCAAACAGAGGAGAAGGCATTTCAATTACTTGCAAGTCAATTCAGGCAGGGCAAAATGCAGATTCGATCACGTGGCCGTTCGGATCACAGAGATAATATAGTTCAGTGAAATGGAAGTGCAGATCACAGGGATAATGTCAATCAATAACGTCGCAGTGTGGGACGTTGCAGCATAACATTTTGGGGCGCAAAGTAAGATAATTCGGAAGGTATATTTGCGCGTAGCTTATCAAACGTTAGGCGAGGCTACAGCGGGTTGCGATTTGTGCGTTCGCATACAAATGGGAAGGTGGCTTTGTGAGGACAATTTGTGCCACTACTGCATATGGGATAGCAAAGTGTGTAACTCAGGGGTCGGTTACCTTGAAAGGTTTTGCAGAGTCTGGAGGTAGTCGACCAGGGGTCCTGGCTTGCGGCATAGGCGGCTTAGGACAGGCACAGGACAGGTGTAGTCCTTGGAACGCAGTCCTTTGAACGTGGGACGGCTCGCGCCTCACGGTTGATAGGCTGGTGAAGTAAGGTGCGGACAGCCAATCACACGGCTGCTTGTTCGGAGTTGCGAGTCTCAGGAGCTCGGGCAGTTCACACTGAGATAGGGGCGGTCATCTTGGAGCGGTGGATGCCGCGTGCCGTGTAATGGTGGCACGGTAAAAACAAAGGTGTCTGGCACCGTCGAGGTAGCAGACGGGTTCAGCGAAGATCGGGCAGCAATGCGTGCTATATAGGCACGATCCCCTGACTTAGGAGGAGATGTCAGGAGGATGAAAGAAAAGCGGAGGTTAAGCCCTGTGGCTTACCTGCTGTGGCGTGAGCAAGCTGATAGCCTGCATCATGATAGCTCCGTCGGTGGGGCCAACACTGCTCCTGCAGAGAGCAAGGCACTGCTCCTGTTTCTCTGAGTCTGGGTGATGAATGTTGCAAAGTAAAAAACACTACTACCTTTTACACTGAAGTAATGTTGAATTTTTTTGTAGTTGTGTAACACAAACCGGGAGTGCGAGGGACGGGAGAGTTCCAAAGGTTTGTAGACATCGGTTTTCTTTTATCACGCACTTACCCATGTGTGCACTCCATGCAGTTTGTGGGTAATTAACCCTGCAAGTTCGCAATACAGCAAGTTTGTGTCTGGTGCGTAGGCAGTGAAACAATGCATAGTTTCATATCAGCCCGTCACAGGAGACAAACGGCGAACAAAGGGGTGAGGGAGTAGAAAATAGATGGTTAACGATCATAGAACAATGAGAAATCCATATTTCTACTCCCATGTCAAATGATCTTCTTAAATAATTTCCATTCAGGTGGCAGCTTTGACGTATTGGGAAGAGAAGCAATATGCAAGATATTCAATTGCTGGTAGATAAAGACCAATTTGTGTGGAGAGTACATTAAAAAAGATATGGAAAGTTGATACAATATGCATTTTAGTATATTCTTTTTCATGATCTGAAGAATGGACACAATGAGGAGAAAGTATTTGATTTTGTCCCGATGATGGCTGGGCATCAAACTAATAGCTCAGTAGCTGAAATCCATTCCGGTAGATCCTGTAAAGGTTTTTTTGTGTGCCTTGATTTAGGCTTCAAGTATTTTTTTTTGTTTTATGGTGATAGTGTACAGGTAGTAGTTCTTTGTCAAAATCTGCATTGTTGTATTCATGTATTATTGATATATATGTATATATGAAATGTGGGTGGAATTAAGGTTTTTAAATTGTTATATTATTGTGTATACATTTTAGTTGTAGTTAATTACAAATATAAAATAACTGTCTTTAAGTTTGGTTTTAGACACACACTATTGTGGGATGCTTATGTAGAAATGTTTCAAGTAGCAAATGTGGATTTCAGTGATTTTCCCTTTGAAGCTATATTTGAAATTAAAGGTTGCTCCTTGCCTCTTTATCCAGATCCTTGCTCAGATGTGCCTTCATAGCCATTGCCACTTGAGGTAAAGGAATCCAAACCCACAACCTGTGGTGCTGTATCCAGTCAGGGTCCACCAATGTATTGATCTTCCTCTTGAGGATGGATTGAGGCATGCTTCTTAACTCTGCAGGCTCTATTTTACTGTGAGTGGAATTTCTCTGTACAAGAGTCTGATTCAGGGCCTAGACTGTTTGAATATAATTCTGGGCTGTGAGGTTCATCTTTTGAAGATTAGTTGAATGTGCGATGTAAGCTTAAAATCACTACCTCTGGGTCAAAGGGTCCTAGGCCTGGAACCTTTCGCTTAAAGCTTCTTTTTAGTTTCTCAACGGCCGAATTAGCCGCCTGAATTTTCCTCACACTCAGGGAGTGCGTGGCAGGGGTTCAGGAAGCATGGCCCCTTATGTGTATGGGAACATACCCCGGTGTCTTTCTCCTTGTTTTCAGAGTATGCACGATACCCCCCATTAGTTTCTGTCAAATCCCAGATCGAGGCCGCGTATGGGTCAAATGTGCCAACATAAAGGCCACACAGTCCTGCACTGGCTCTTTCATTTCAGAAATAGCTCGTCAAAAAGCCCTGTCCGTTGAGGTCCCCAAACCCTTTAAAGGCAAAAATGAAAGCCCCAACTGACTATTCCTGTTGACAATCCTTCTCTTCCTGAGAACATCCCTATTGAAAGTTGGTGTGGGGCATAGGAATGATAAGGGAGAGACCATCTACAGAATTCCCTGGCGTCTGTGTCCCAGACCATGATTTCAGTGTGGTGTACCAGCATGTGTCCTTTAGAATTAATATCTGATAGAGCTGGTTAATATACCTGCTTTAGTTGCAGGTTGATTCACTGATGCTGTGTGATCTGTCTTGAGCATTACTAATGGATATCCCGTGGGTTTAGGCTACATTTTGCAACAGAAGCAGTACATTCGATAGTGCGCCATAAGAGTAGCTATGCTCATGGTGCTCCATGCTGTTTTCTGTGCGGTGGAAAGAAGTCTCATGGCTGAGCAGTGCATGCGCATCTGTCTGCTTCATGTCGGTTGCCTCCTTGTGCTTGACCATCCGGCCATAGTGTCCAGTTTGCTTTACCACCTTCTGGGTAGTTCGGGACCTCAGTAGGATTGGTGCCCAGGGCGCCTCTTATGAGCAAAAGTGGAGTGTCAGGCCATGATAGCATAGCATAGCAGATGCACCAAGTGCTGTGGCTTTGCGGTCTTGTACAAGTTGTAAACACTCCTGTCATGCGACTAGGCAAGTGGACCCCACCTAGGCCACCACTAAAAGCAAGGATACAGCGTTCTGAGGACCTTTAATCAAACCACTTAAATTCATATGAAACTTCAATAAATTACAAGGGCTAAACAACATACTGACCCAATAATTTGCCAGCATAGACCAGCGTAGATCAGGCGAGAATAAAACCCCTCTTCTCTTTCTGAGGGAGCTGAGAAAAAAGAAGTGTTTCAGGGAATTGAGAGAGAGAGAACACTTCACTGGCGGATTGGTGATAGCAGTCGCAAGTCCGGAATTGAAAACCACATTCCCCAGTCTTTTTGTGAGCAATTTGGTTGGTTGTAAATGTAAAGATTTGCTGCTGTTTTGTTGATGCATAAAATGTGCCTTTGGCTTGCCATACAGTAACAATCTAAACTGCTAGATGTTTTTGCAAAAACTTTTTGCTTTTTTTCCTTCAGCAATCTTTATAAGATCTGTGGGTGTCAATCCTCTTTTATCCAAGTTTCTTGCTTTGGATTAGTGCACTAGTCATTCAACGTTAAATATATAATTATGTTAAAAAAATACTAGCCGGTGACCAATGAATCCATCAACCCCTTCCTCTGTTATACCTTTAATAATTCTGTGTGGTTATCCATTCATATGCATTTTGGTTGCATCATTTCCAGGATGTTAACTTTCGGTCAGATACTCTTCAGTTTTACAGTTCTTGCTAAATGTGTCGAGCTCCCTCGTGAAGTAAACGGATTATGTTGTAGAACTGCTTCTCTAACCGTTCGGTAGCCTGCACCCCTATGGCAAATTTTGGTTAGTTTCATAACCGCTTGTGGAAAGTGATTCCTTGGGGATTAGGCATGAGAGCTACATGGCACTGTCTTATGAGTTATTGATAATTGTCCTTTTTGTATAGAAGGGTGACAGTGAAGTGGACATATCCCCATATTGGACAAAATCCTTACTATGCCACCAAGATCTGTTGGTTTACAGTCTTTACAAGCCAAATCTGCACTGCTATATACCCTGAAGGAACTGCACCATGTGACCGACATCAAAAGCCCAGCTCTGCATATCCTCTTCGACCTTTCTACAGTTTATGAAACAGTTATTATAGCATACTGCTCAAGCGATCTTGCACTCCGTAGGAATCTCTGGCAAGGCTGGATTGGTTTGTTCATTAAAGGCCACTCAGCTCAACTGTCTATATATCAGTTCTAATCAAAACCACTTCCACAAATCTGTGAGATCCCCCAAGGCTCCGCACCTTTTCCCAGCGTGTGCATGCCCCTGTTTGCCTCGCTCATTGAGTTATTCTTCCCATCTTCACGCAAATGACAAACAAATCCCGATTTGGCTACACAATATATAGCGGATCAGTGCCAAAACATTTTAAAACGCCTTGGGCTTCGGAGGAGGGAGGGGGAGAGGTTGGAAACCCCACGGTTGAATCTGTGACCTGGTCGGATCATGAACTCCTCGTTATGGAATGGCGGCTGCAAGCCACCGTTAAATCACGTAGGTGGCGCTGTAAAGACACCCTCATGAGGGACCAGGTGTTTAGGGAATTCCTTAAGGACGAAATAGAAGCCTTCTTCTTATCAAACGACACGGGGAAAGTCCCAATGGTTACAGTTTGGGAAGCAGCGAAGGCCACCTTCAGGGGTCTCCTCATCGCAGAGGGTTCGAGCAAGAAGCGAGAGAGGGCCCTGATAGAATCCAGAATCGGGAAGACCTGCGGGCCATGAGGGCACAGCTCACCAAGGAAAACATAGACCGCGAAAACCTCCTGAGTGAAATGAGAGAGAAGAGACAAGCTCTGCATACAATCCTGATTGGAGAAGTAGTTAAAAAAAAAAATGAGATATACGAAGCAGAGATACTATGAGAGGGGCGACAGGGTTGGAACTCTTCTGGCACATAGGCTAAGGGGAAACAGGGCAGGCAGACACATAGAAAAGGTCAAGGACGGGGCGGGTAACGCCCAGATAAAAACTGAACACATAGCCAAATCATTTGCGGCCTTCTAGAAGGCCCTTTACACTAAACAAGAGGGTGACTCGCTGGATGAAATTCGAAAATATCTTGAATACTACCCCCTACCCAAGCTCACAGACCTAGAGAGGGAGAC
Source organism: Ambystoma mexicanum (assembly GCF_040938575.1). NCBI lineage: Eukaryota > Metazoa > Chordata > Amphibia > Caudata > Ambystomatidae > Ambystoma > Ambystoma mexicanum. Next base: position 1,186,355,105 of record NC_090927.1, read on the forward strand.
ACTAGACAAGGAGCTAACAGAGGATGAGGTGGAAGAGGCCATCAAAAAGCTTAAAATAGGCAAGACCCCAGGAGAAGATGGGTACACAGCGGATTTCTATAAACAATTCCAGTCCGAACTAACCCAACCACTGACCAAATTATTTAACCAAATCAAAACCATAGAAACCATTCCACCGACATTCCTGCAGCCCATAATCACAGTTATCCCTAAGCTGGGCAGAGACGCAGCGGAGTGTGGCTCATACAGGCCCATCTCGCTTCTGAACACAGATGCCAAGATCTTCACCAAGATCCTGGCGACACGTCTTGAAAGGTGTCTCCCCCGACTGATCCATCCCGATCAGGTAGGCTTTGTAGTGAATAGACAAGGAGCAGACGACATGCGCAAAACCCTGCACATACTGAGCTCAAATGGAGTGAAATCCGACAGTGCTCTTCTCTTGTCTCTAGACGCGGAGAAGGCGTTTGACAGGGTGAGCTGGGCCTTCATGGAGGGGGTTCTGTCGTCCTTGGGGATGGGACCCAGGTGGCGGGGATGGATGACGGCCCTTTACTCCCACCCTTCAGTTAAAGTGGTGGTCAATGGAGAAGAGTCGGAGCCCTTTCCTTTAGAGAGAGGCACAAGACAGGGATGCCCACTGTCTCCCCTCATATACGCCCTGGTGATGGAACCCTGGGCCATAGCAATCGGGACTAATGATCAGATCCAGTGTGTTAAAATATGGGGAACTGACTACAAAATAACCCTGTTTGCCGACGATGTCCTCCTGTACCTCTCTAAACCATACCATCAGTCCCAGAGGTGTTGAATAGTCTGGAGCGATATGGTTCCCTGGCAGGCTATAAGGTCAACGTAGATAAATCAGTGGCTTTCCTGGCAGGCCAGCTCAACGAGACCGAGGGACAATACATCAATAACCTCCTGTTTTGTAAACAGAGGGACTCTCTCACCTGGGGATCCGAATTCCATCACACCTAGAAGATCTCTTTAAGGTAAACTACCCGCCCCTATGGAGGTCAATCAAACACGACCTGGGACGCTGGTCAAAATCCGGCCTCTCATGGATGGCTCGCCTCAACTCCATCAAAATGGTAATCCTCCCCAAATTCTTATATCTGTTTCAAATGCTGCCAACCCAGATACCGAACTAATTTCTCCTAGAGATCAAGCAGGTCCTTCTCCGCTATCTATGGGCCGGTAAATCCCACAGGATTGCCTATGACACTCTCACTAGACCCAAGGATGAGGGTGGAGTTAATTGCCCAGATCTAAACACTTATTATAAGGCGTCACAATTGCGCGTCCTTGTTGATCATCTGACGACTGGCCCAAAGAAACAATGGGTAACACTGGATAACACACTCTTCTCGCCGGTCACATTGGACGAGTGGCTATGGGTCCCCAAGACATCTATTCCGAGAAGGGTTCTAAAACATCCAGTGTCAGGAGTGCTGTGGTCTATTTGGAAGGAAAGGGGTTACCTAAGATGGCTCACAACGTGGCCCTCACCTTTGAGCTGCATCTGGGCTCCGCCACTTTGGGAAGGGATCAACGAACCACTAGCCTTCCAGCAATGGTACGAGGTGGGTCTTTGTAGGGCCGGACAGCTTTGGGTGGATGGGGTGTTTATATCTCTAGGTGACCTGAAGGATGCCCTGGGCCTCCCTAACCTCTCCCCCTTTCGATACCTACAGCTTAAGGGTGCCCTTACCGAGAGCAGATGGGGTGACACACTCAGGCGGGACCTAACCGATTTTGAGAAATTCCTCATAACACACAAAGGTACCAAGGGGGTGATATTGCAGCTTTATAGCTTTTTGTTGTTCTCTACCCCACGGGACCCCCCATCTTCCCAAGTATAATGGGGGAAGGACTTAGGCACCCCCATAACTGAAAAAAGATGGACCAAGATTTGTAGGCAGGCACACCGTTCCACAACTGCACCCCAATACCGCCACCAGGCCCTGAAGTTGATACACAGATGGCACTACCCCCCACAGAGGATAGCCAGAATGAGAAAAGATTATGACCCCCACTGCTGGAAATGCCGCGTTGAAAAGGGGGATTATGTCCATATGTGGTGGAAGTGCCAGGTGGCACAGACCTACTGGAGTGAAGTCCTGTCATGGATAAGAGGAGTAGACGGAATGGTGAGAACTCTGTCCCCCTGGCTGGTGTTGTTCGGCATTGAGGTTGAGGGGGGCCCCAAGGTGAAACACGACCACATGTTGCAGGTCATGCTAGTCGCGGCTAGATGCTGCTGGACCCAAAAATGGAAATCACCCCGATCTCCTGGGGAGGGGGAGTGGGTAGTGAAAAAGCGGGCAATCTATGATATGGAGTATCTAACCCACCTGATCAATGAATCCAAATATAACATCGAGGCCCTATGGCTGCCATTTTTTGATAAATATAGGAAAATAGCCTGAGACATAAGTAATCAGCTCAGACGGTCCTCTCAATGGGAACAATACTATCGGAGCAACCCCCTTGGAGTGGGAAGAGATCGATTTTTACAGGAAATGTGACTTTTATATGTTGTACCTTGTTTTTTGAGCAGCGTCTTTCTTTCGGAAGCAACCCTATGCTCGCATTGCATCTTCAGATGATGTGCTGGACCCTGTTGTTGTTATCGACCATTAAACCATGGCATGGGATAGGGTGGGGGGCGGTTGTGGGAGGTGGAGTGGGGGGGCTAAAGTTGTGACCTCACTTTGATATATACCAATGTTTGCATTATTTTTTGAATTATGTCATAATTGTAAAACTCCAATAAAACCAAATTTTCAAAAATAAAACGCCTTGGGCTAATGGGAGATATTACTATTTGGCACTGCTGGTACAAATATTCTGCAGTTATTTTGAGCAGACTGAAAGGCACTGTGCCTAAGGCCATGAGGCTAGCTCGGAGGCAAGGCGTTGTCTTGGAAGCAAGGCAACGCACAGCAACACAGGTTCAAATCCCAGACTTGCTCTTAGGAACTGGTCTCCTGTAATAAGCGCGTTATAAAAGAATAATTATAATTTGCAGGAAATGTATCATCTGCAACACTAACCTGTCCTTCAACTCGAGCTAATGCAGTATAGAAAGATGCACACGTTATCTACACATTAAAGAAATCCATCCGCAGAAGCATGTCCAACGGAGTGGATAGGGACCGTGTCCTCAGCTAGCATAACCATTGTAACAACATGGATTGCGGCTTACTTCCTAAACCACATACGTATTGCATAACTGGGTTCCGAGCGATGGTGCCAACTGCCTTAAGGGAGGGCCACATCACCCTCCACCCCCACCCCCCGTGCAACTCCACTGTTAACCAATTGATCAGCGAGTACTTTAAAATATTTTTGCTTCTTGCACTCATCTGGTTAGTTACCACCAAATAATTTGCTCGGGTGGTATTTATGTAGGTGGTTCAAGCACAATCTTAGCCAGAAAGCAATGGAGCGCTTGTTGGTGAAGTGTTCCTTGAAGAGTAGGTTCTTCAGATTTTTCCTGAATTTCTTGAGGGAGACAGCTTAATGTTAACTGGAAGGTTGTTCCAGAGTCTTGGGGCATAGCGGGAGAATGGTTCTTTTTTGGACCTCTCCTTTCTCTTCTTGAATTCCAGCCCGGCGATAGCTTGGCTTCTGGTGTTGCCTTGACCTCCTACGATGGTTATTTTTTCAGCCAAGTATGATGTTATCTTGACATTACAGTTTTGTAACTGATGGAAGCTTGATGGTGTAACCACTGTAATTCCCAGAGAGAGTGGGAAATGTTGAATTTCTTCTGTCCTACAATGGGGCATGGAAGACTAATTTCACAGGCGCCAGTGTACTGTTTGGGGCACCTGCCAGGAGGGTATTCCTGGGCTAACAAATATGAAGTCCAAGTCAGTAATGTAGGGTTTGATTTGGCACAAGAGTGCTGTTTGTGTCTTCTTGTTGATGTGTGCTCGGAGTGAGAGTTATAATTGATTGTGAAGCTGAGGAACTTTGCATTAGAGGCAAGTTGTGGGGAGAAGCTATCCAGAATTCAAGGGTACAAATTTCAAGTTGCATGATTTTAGCTAGCGGTAGTCACTCAACACCTCCATTCTTGACAATCACACTGCACACCATTTCTTACTCGCCAAGATTCAACTATCACTAGCCATGGCCCACACAAGTGTCCATTTTGCACCCTCGTCATGATACATATGTGTAAATCAATTAGGAACTTGGGTGCATTTGGTGACACCCCAAGGAGTATGTTTCAAGTAGACACTTTACTGCCAGGCTTGAATGGTGGAGAGGTAGTTCCCCTTTTGGTGTAGCGTGTGTCATCCGCATATTGTGGATGTAGATGCTGAATTTGGCCAAGATGGCCACAGGTGGCTCTGTTAGAGGTTGAGGATGACCGGAGAGAGGCTGTAATCTTTTGGGACTCCACAGGTCATTGGCTATGGTTGGGATCTGCAGTTGCTGATCTGGGTGAGCTGGTGTCTGTCAGGTAGAAGTGAAACCATCAAAGGACTTTGGCATCTAATCTCATGCAGAAGGACAGGGTGTTGAGTAGTGCTTTGTGGTAGACTGTGCCAAATGCAGCAGACTCGTCAAGCAGGACCAAGAGGCATAGGTCTCATTTGTTCATGACAAGGAGTGTCTCACTGATGACCTGGTGGCTTTCTTGGTGCTGCATTTTGGTCAGAAGCCGTTTTGGCATCCTTGAAGTGGGTTGGGTAATCTTTTTGTGTACTCTTAGCATGATGGGCTTCTTGATCTTGTCAATGAAGCGTAGATGGGGAAGTAGTTTCCTAGGTCACCCTTTGTAGGGGTAGGATCTGGCTTGTTTTCAATGAGCACGGAACAATGCCTGAATTAGTGTGTCATTGATATTGTGGAGGATAGGAATTGAGAGCCTTTCCTCTGCGGATATTCCAGATGGAGGCTGGGATGATGTCCTTGTAGAGATTAACCTTGAGTGATGCAGGGATGTTTGCTCGTGATTCCAGTGCTAGGATCTTGAATTCTGACCATCTTGGCACATGGTGTGGTTCTTTGGCAGGGGTGTGTGTGGTGAGTAGATTGTAGTTGATCTGGCAACTGGGATCTTGTTGATTGTGAAGGAAATGTTTGAATCTCTCGATGGATTTTGGTACTGCGGGCTGGTCGTTAGTGTGGGAAACCAGAAGGTGTCTCACCCGCTAGTCACTGCAGATCTCTCGCTCAGGAGCCAGGGCATGGCCATTGCCTTTGGACCCCGGGGGTGGACCAGTGCAGGAGGATCACCTGGGTGAGGGGATGGTGAGACACGGTATTCCTCCTTTCTGTAACTCCTTTACCCAATTCTACCTGATGGGATATTTATAAACTCATCCTCACCCCCAAACCCTGCACCTTTTTCCTACACTAACACTTTTACATGGACAGCCCGTTCTGGGTGAAAACAGACTCACACCTGAGCCGTGAACCTGACATGTCCCAATACTATGGTCAGGCGAGGTAAGGCAATTATTACACTTCCCCCACACGGATAAAAGATGGAGCATGAGAGCACACTCTGAGCGAGGCAAAACACATGAAGGTACAGCATTTTCGAGTTGGCAGCTGAACGAGGGGAGAAAGACGGCCAGATACGAGAGCTTTGTGAGAAGGGCAACACCCTTGACCTTTGTGGCAGGAAGCCGTTACTTTAAAGGAACCTTCAAGGCAGAAAACATAAGACCAGGAAACTGGTCTGAAGAATCCTGCACTGTCTGTCGGGGATAACGAGGGTCCTCCCGTGTAACTGACCAAGGCGGGGAGGAACAGCGGAGGCTGTGTTATTGTCCTTGGCTCCAAGAACAAAGAAGCGACAGAGAACAACACAGCTGGTGAGTTGGGAAAACCAATGCCAGACTGGTCTGTGTTGAAGTCAAGGTTGCAAGCAGCAAAAAAGAGCGCTGGAACAACCATTGTTAAACGTGTGTGATGATAGACACGAGTGAAGCTAAATTGCTGGTGAATATTTGAACATTAGAAGGAAAGATACATTACAGTTGACAGTGGTGCAGCATTGTGAATGTGCTTAGTCTAAGGTCTCTTTACGGTATCCTGACAAGAGAAACGAAAGTAGAAGATTGATGTGAAGTGTAAATTGTGTGAAGTGACGGCCCTCCTGAAATTATTTCGAGCCTTGGACGTGGTGGACACTTGGAGAGTACTACACCCTGAGGTCCGTGACTACTCATTTTACTCTTATGTACACAGAACCTATTCCCGCATCGATCTGCTCTTGGCTTCCCCCCAAGCATTAGCCTATACCGACGATGTAAGCATTGGCCCTAGAATCCTATCGGATCACGCCCCAATCATTTTAATGCTAAGAGCTCACGATCCGGACCCTCTCCCAAAGCGCAAGTGGTCATTGTACGACCCGATTCTGGGAGACATGAAGCTGAGAGAGATAACAGCGAAAGCCATCAAAGATTTCTTTAAAGAAAATAAGAATGCGGACACCTCTCTGGCCACCACATGGGACGCGATGAAGGCAGTTGTCAGAGGGGTCTTAATCTCGCAAGGGGCGGCCTATTTTAGGAAGAAAAAGCAAATCCGCCAGGCCCTACAAGAAGAAGTAGAGAGAGCGGAAGCGGTATGTAAGGCAATGAACTGGACGCCTAAGACACACCGGACCCTGCAGATGGCTCGAAAGAAGCTGGAGGCACATTATGCGGAGGACACAGCCCAGATTCTAGCCAGAACTAAACAGAGTTATTATGCCAAGGGAAATAAGGCTAACAAATTCTTGGTGGAAAAGCTGGCGAAGGTTAGGAAGAGAAACGCTATTCTAGGCCTCCGTGATCCTCGGGGGGGGGGGGGGTAGTCCAGTTCATGGAAGTAGAGAAACTGAACATTGCACCTCACGGATACGATGACGGCGTCCCCGAGATCCCCTGAAGACCAACAATCCTATCTGCGGAATGCGGCCCTTCCCCAGATCCCCCCGCGACCAGAGATGAGCTAGAGACCCCGATCATAACCGAATAGGTTCACAATGTTATCAAGAGCCTAAAACCGAGGGCTCTGGGCCCGGATGGGTTCTCGACCCGCTTTTATAAAATTTTCCGCCCCCAGCTGGTAGCCCCGCTGATGACGCTTTTCAACTCTTTCGCTCTTTCTGAGACAATCACGCCGTCTATGCAAGAGTCAATTACTGTTCTTGCTCTAAAACCACGGAGAGACCCAAAAGACATCACAGCATATAGACCAATCTCCCTATTGAATCTGGATGCGAACATATATTCAAAAGTCTTGGCAAACCGACTAGCGAAGGTGCTCCCAGACATCGACCCCGACCAGACGGGGTTTATTATGAACAGAGCCACAGTAGATAACATACGCAGAGTCCTGAACTTAATTGAAATCACACAGCGATACTCACGAAAATTGGCAGTCCTGGCCTTGGATGCAACCAAGGCCTTCAACAAGGTGGACTGGTCGTTCCTCCGGCTCACCCTGGAGTCCTTCCACTTTGGTCCCACTTTCCAGAAATATATCCTAGCGAACTATCAATCTCCGAAAACCTTGCTCCGAGTCAATGGGCTTCTATCTAACCCGATACCCCTAGCATGTGGAACCAGGCAAGGATGTCCCCTATCCCCCTTGCTGTTCGCTTTGTTCATGGAACCCCTGGCCCAACGAATCCGCCTTAACCCCAGAATCAAAGGCCCCCAAATAGGCCCCTCCCAACATAAGGTAGCGTTATACGCGGACGACGTAATGCTAACCATACCGGACACTTCCCAATCGTTGAGGTCCTCCTTGGCAGAAATTCACGCTTTCGGCAAGGTGTCGGGATTTGCCATAAACTTTACGAAATCAGCAGCCCTAGGGTTCGAATGGACCCGCACGATAAAACATCCTTCAGAACCCTCTGTTCGATCCAACTGTCAGAAGTGGCTATTTCAGCCGTTATTCAAGACCCTGGAGGAGGACCTAAACCGCTGGCTCCCGCAGGAGATATCGCTGCTAGGCCGCATAACGGCATGTTTGTTTGTTTGTTTGTTTGTTTTATTCACTTATAATGCGCACCAAACCCGAAGGTAGCCGGGCGCAGCAGTACAGAAAAATGCGAAGCTTAGGTTGCAGGGTGGGGTCATGGGATACATACACTGTATAAATACAAAATACAAATTATAGAATGCAAAATATCACAGGAAGGCAGCAGTTGCGGTTTACATGCCGAATGGATACAAAATATGATAAGATAATCTATGTACAAGAGAGTGGGACCATAAAGATCATGATGAAATGTATGTTCTAGGGTAGGGTGAAGGATAAGTGGGCGCCAATAGGCTATTCATTAGCAGTCCTTAGCAGATTGATGTAGTTAGTTCTGAATCTAGGGAAGGGCTGTGCCTCGCGTAGAGGATTAGGCAATGAATTCCATAATTGAGCTGCTTGCACCGGGAAGCTACTACCCCCCGCCTTAGATAACCTGAATCTAGGAATGATGAGGCTGTTGGCATTTGCAGTTCTGGCAGGGCGCAAGTGATTTCTTTTTGTGAGTTTATTGCAGAGATAGCTTGGTGCTGCATTGTTCAAGGCTTTGTGAACCAGGGATGCTACTTTGAGGTGGATTTTGTTTTGGGAGGATAACCAGTTGTTTTGACGCCTGATGTTTGAAATATGTGATCTTTTGGGTACACCAAGGGCAGCTCGTAGGGCATTGTTTTGAAGAATTTGAAGTCGGTGGGTAATGGATTTGTTTGCTCCGATGTAGAGGGCATTACAATAATCAAGCCTCGAAAGGATTAATGCTCTCGCTAGGATAAGGCAGTTGTTATCGGAGAGAAAATGCTTGCCTGCTCTAATGAGCTTGCATGTGTAGGCGGTGGCAGATGCCAATGACTTCACCTGCTTATCAAAAGAGAGGGTGGCATCCAGATAGAAGCCAAGTGTCTTCACATCTTTGGAAACCTTGATAATGTTCCCGTCAATTTCAAATGAGGTATAATCCTGACTAAGTTTCTTCATGTTAGAATGTGTCCCTAGGATGAGCAACTCTGTTTTGTCATCGTTCAGGCATAGACCGTGGGTTGCCATTCATGCCTGGACGATGATATACACCCTGTTCACCAAGGCCAAATCCTTGTTGTAGTCCCCGGAAAGTGGGAGGAGAATCTGGGTATCATCTGCATAGTTGGTGTAGGTGATACCAAGATGGTCCAGATCATCAAAAAGGGGCTTAGTGAATATGTTGTAGAGAGTCGGGGAGACGCATGAGCCCTGAGGGACTCCACATCGGATGGGGATTGGGTCCGCCGCTGCCGAAGGGGAGAACACCCTCATGGTCCTATCACTGAGGAAGGATTCAATCCAAGATATGGCCTCCTTGGAAAAATGTGCGGCAGAGTCTAAATGGCTGCAAAGTACTCCATGGTCTACAAGGTCGAATGCCGCTGAGAGGTCCAGCAACAAGAGGAGAGCCATTTTACCTTTATCTCTTATTTCATCTATTTGTGCCTTTAGGTCGATCAGGGCAGTCTCTGTACCATGTTGTGGACGGAATCCTGATTGGCGCTCTCCTAAGAGTTTATGTTGTTCCAGGAAACTTTGGATTTGATTGTAGGCGATCTTATCCAGGATTTTGAGCAGGAAGGGGACAGTTGTAATGGGGCGGTAGTTTGTGGGTATAAGAGGGTCTAGCGTTTGCTTTTTAAGCAATGGTAGTACCCAAGATTGTTTTAAATTGGTGGGTACCGTGCCGGACGTGAATGAAGAGTTTACAAGTTTGGCAATAAACGGGGAAAGATCTCTAGCTGTGTCTTTTATAAGCTGGGCAGGGCAAGAATCACCCTGGCAGTTAGACGGCTTAAGAGAGAGGATGACTTTCTCCACCTCGAGAATCGATGTTTTGGAAAACATGAACCGTGTGACTGTGTCCTGGGTCTTTGGGGTAGGGTCTGTAGTGAGGTTGTTAGGCTTGGAATGATGAGTAAGGGAGGCTTTCTTTTTGGTTATTTTCGTTTGGAGTAGAGAGATTTTATTGGATAAGGCTAGCTGAATGTTGGAGCACCAAGTTTTGTCTTTGGTGCATGTATCCGGGATGGGGATGGGTGACTCTAGTTCTTTGAGGATGGTGAATAGTTCCCTCATGCTTGAATTGGCGTTGGAGATCCGCTTATTAAAGGAGTTCTGTTTGGCCAGATGGATTTCTTTTTTATATTGGGAGGAGATTTCTGTTAGTTTCATTTTATGGTCTACTGAAGGGGTGAGCCTCCATGCTGTTTCGCAGCTCCTCTTAAGTAGTCGCAAATCCTTTAGTTTGGGGGTAAACCATTTATTTAGGTGAGATTTGGGTTTACTTTTTCTGAGTTTCAAGGGTGCGATGTTATCAAGGGTAGTTAGCATGATTTTGTTGTACACGTTGACTAGTGTTTCTGGGTCTAGATGATCTGCTAGTCCGTTAAGTGTAGGTAGAATGGCCGGGATCACTTTATCTCTGGTGATGCTCTTTTTGTTTCTTGTTGGGCAAGGCGGGGCCATGATGGAGGCTGGTGGAGGTGGTCTGGAGGTAGATAGTTCAAATGACAGGAAGAAATGGTCTGTCCAAGGTTGAGGGATAATAGCTTTGATATTGGCAGTGCAATTATAGTCTACTAGCCAATCAAGGATTCTTCCCTTATTATGTGTAGGTTCAAGAGTTTTTTGCGTCATGCCCAGATTAGAGAGGGCATTGGCAATGATGGTGGCATTTTTATCTGAAGGGTCATTGAAGCCCAGATTGAAGTCCCCTAGGACAAGTAGTTGTGAAGAGGTTTTGAGGTTGTTGGAGAGTGAATTATGGAGATCCTCCTCGAAGGTCCCTAAGGGACCAGGAGGTCTGTAGATGAGGTGGATCGTCAAAGTTTGGGAGCTAGCTAGTGGAAGTTTGATAGTAAGTGATTCACATGAGTCAGTTGCTATTGTAGGTGAGGTTCTCATATCTAAGCTAGTCTTTGCGATGATGGCAATGCCACCGCCGCGCGTGTTGGTTCTATCTTGCCTGAATATCGTGAAGTCTTCTGGGATGGCTAAGGAGAGTAGGGGTCCTGCTGCGTTGTGCAGCCAGGATTCGGTGATGGCGATGAAGTCCAGATTGTCGAGCACTATCAGATCACAGATATCTGTGGCATGTGCTATCAGGGATCTTGCATTTATTAGTCCTCCTTTGAGTAGGTGGTTTGACGGATGAGGTGGTACAGTTTTGGTCTGGGTAGTGGGAGGAGGTCTCCTGTTTTTTCGGGGGACGTTGGTGTTGGGCTTCTGGGTATTGGATCTTTTGTTGTTGGGAGGTAGGGTTCTAGTCAGAGGCTCATAAAGTTTCGAGAGTCTAGCTCTGAGCCTAGAGTTTCGACAGAGTAGACTACATGGGTTGCTGGGAAACTCGGATAGGGGATTCAGATCCGGGTGTTCCATACTGGTGTCAGTAGAGAGGGTGGTCATGGTGGAATTTAGAGGTCTTGTGAGCATAGTGGGGGGGCTACTGTCCTCTCTATGGTGGAAGATAATTGCAGATAGGTACAATAACAGGCTGCAAAGTGTGATACTCATGATGTGGAACTGGATACACCGGGCACGGTGGGCATAGATCAGCTTAGGCAATGGCTAAGTTGCAAAAGGCACAGTGGGCATAGATTAGCATAGGCAATGGCTAAGTTGCACAAGGCACAGTGGGCATAGATTAGCATAGGCAATGACGAAATTGACTAAATTGCACAGGGCACAGTGGGCAAAGATTAGCATAGGCAATGACGAAATTGACTAAATTGCACAAGGCACAGAGGGCAAAGATTAGCATAGGCAATGACTAAGTTGACTAAATTGCACAGGGCACAGTGGGCAAAGATTAGCATAGGCAATGACGAAATTGACTAAATTGCACAAGGCACAGAGGGCAAAGATTAGCATAGGCAATGACGAAATTGACTAAATTGCACAAGGCACAGTGGGCAGAGATTAGCATAAGCTTGCAGGTGACCAAAGTCAAGATGTCAAATTAATGGTTCCCCTTTAAGAGATGTAGGGTATAAAGCCCCTGGGCTTACCATGGTAGTATGGGTCCGTCAGGCAACGAGCAAAGGTCCTTGCAGCATTTAGGGAGCAGGCTACGCCTCCCGTGCGCCGAACAGGGCCTTTGTATGGCCTTCGTGTGGGCCGGCGTATTCGCCTGCTGGCGGAAGCAGAGGGCTTAGTAATGCCCAGATCGAGGCTCAGCCTCGCTTTGAGGCCGCGACGCGCCCGGCATGGGGAAGTCAGGCGAACGCGAAAGACCTAGTCAGGCAGGCCGCCGTGTGCAGTGCAGCGGATCTGCACTTGCTGCTGCCGGGTGGTCTGCTGGATGGGAGGGGGGGGCTCCTGCCCTCCACCCTCGTCGAAGGTCGTCAGGAAGGGGGGTCCTGGGGGCAGAATAGCGCCTTTTATAAGGCCTTCGTGTAAGCCGGCGTATTCGCCTGCCGGCGGAAGCAGAGGGCTTAGTAATGCCCAGATCGAGGCTCAGCCTCGCTTTGAGGCCGCGTCGCGCCCGGCATGGGGAAGTCAGGCGAACGGGAAAGACCTAGTCAGGCAGGCCGCCGTGTGCAGTGCAGCGGATCTGCACTTGCTGCTGCCGGGTGGTCTGCTGGATGGGAGGGGGGCTCCTGCCCTCCACCCTCGTCGAAGGTCGTCAGGAAGGGGGGTCCTGGGGGCAGAATAGCGCCTTTTATAAGGCCTTCGTGTAAGCCGGCGTATTCGCCTGCCGGCGGAAGCAGAGGGCTTAGTAATGCCCAGATCGAGGCTCAGCCTCGCTTTGAGGCCGCGTCGCGCCCGGCATGGGGAAGTCAGGCGAACGGGAAAGACCTAGTCAGGCAGGCCGCCGTGTGCAGTGCAGCGGATCTGCACTTGCTGCTGCCGGGTGGTCTGCTGGATGGGAGGGGGGGCTCCTGCCCTCCACCCTCGTCGAAGGTCGTCAGGAAGAGGGGTCCTGGGGGCAGAATAGCGCCTTTTATAAGGCCTTCGTGTAAGCCGGCGTATTCGCCTGCCGGCGGAAGCAGAGGGCTTAGTAATGCCCAGATCGAGGGTCATCCTCGCTTTGAGGCCGCGTCGCGCCCGGCATGGGGAAGTCAGGCGAACGGGAAAGACCTAGTCAGGCAGGCCGCCGTGTGCAGTGCAGCGGATCTGCACTTGCTGCTGCCGGGTGGTCTGCTGGATGGGAGGGGGGGCTCCTGCCCTCCACCCTCGTCGAAGGTCGTCAGGGTGTAAAATGAACCTCCTCCCACGACTTCTCTACGCTTGCTCAGCCCTCCCAATTATGATTCCCCGGCCCCCGCTTCAGCGCCTCCAGAGGAAGATTTTGCAGTTCATTTGGAGGGGGAAAAAAGCAAGTATCCCACTGAGAACAATGCTGACCAATTCCAACTTAGGAGGCCTAGGGGTCCCAGATCTCTAGAAGTATCAGATAGCGGCACAATTAGCCCGCACTCAAGCTTGGACTATTAGCTCGAACCGACCACGATGGGCAGAGATTGAGCAGTCCCGCTTACCCCTCCCTCTCCGTTTCCTTCTGCATCTGCCCCCGGCCGCACGGAGAACATGGCCGACCATGCTATCCTCCACCAAGCATACCCTGAAAGCATGGGAATGGACTTGCAAGCACAGGGGTATCCCCCGAGACCTGAGCCCAGCAGCCCTGGTATTTCATAACCCGACATTCTCGCCGGGAGCCCACCCCGCGAACTTTAAGAACTGGATTGCAGGAGGCCTTAGCACTTTGGGTCATCTCTATGAGGGGATACACAACTCACCTTTGATCAATGCAAGAGCTCCTTTAGCTTACGGGAAACGGATAGATTTTCATATGCTCAACTGAGACATTGGTGCTCCCATCCATCTACTCGCACTGCAGCGACACGAGACCTAGACCCCTCAGAGCTGACAATTGCAGATCCCCCACACCGAGGACGAATCTCTACGTTCTACAAACTGTTGCAGACAAGCGCACTAGCGGTCAGGACAACATACATGGCCCAATGGGAAGCGGACCTGGGACACTCAATAGACGACCAGACGTGGATAGACATTTGGACCCGCACTCGGTGGTCCTCCTATTGCATCACTAACCGAAAGTGCGCCCATAAACTACTTCTAAGATGGTACTATCCGCCGCTCCGACTGCACCACATTAACCAAGCTTTAGATCCCCGATGTTGGCGCCAATGTGGCCATCCGGGATCATTAAGGCATATGTGGTGGTCAAGCCCTGTGGTCGCAAACTTCTGGTCTCAATGCATCCTGGCCATTGAGGACGTAACGAAGATAACATTACCCCTGGAGCCAGAACCAATCCTACTAGGAGCCCCGATCCCTGGCATATACCCAAGGTCTAGCAGAGCGGCTGCCCTCCTAACTCACTTGCTGCTAGCCGCTAAAATCACGGTGGCTCGAACATGGAAATCTCCAGAAGGCCCCCTGATGATCCTATGGTGGCTGAAAATATGGGACATATTCATAGCGGAGAAAATTACGGCGGCAAGCAGGGGTCTCCTTCACCGCTTCACGAACATTTGGGCTCCATTAATAGACTACGACAGGAGTTATCCAGCCCTAACATACAAGCCACGCTCGGTGGCAAACGCTCTAGCGGCAGAGTGTACGGACATGGTGCGGCAGGCGGGGGAGCGAGAGCTGGACCTAGACTGAGGGAGAAGGGGAGGAGGATTAGCCTAAAGTAAAGGGACTAATGGGCTGGACAATTGATGATGAGTTAATAACCTGTAATCTATGATTCTCCTATGTGTCGACCAAAAAAAACCTGTTTAAAAAAAAAAAAATTGTGTGAAGTGAATCTAAGTGGTCCTGCAAATGATTTAAGCAAAACCCATTGCACATTCAAAAGTCTTCGATTCTCGTATCAAAGGGCCTGGACGAGGGGGATCCAAGGTCAGAGCCCAAACGAGGGAGACCAAATTGCGAACATTGTGGAAAAGAGGATCTGAGACCAGACGATGGGATCCATAGTCCGAGCCCAAACGACAGAGATGAAATTGTGAACATTGTAGAAAAGTGTTCCGAGCCCGAATGAGGGGGACCCGTGGTCTGAGCCCGAAGGATGGAGACCAGTACTGAAGTTGTGAAAGTGAAAACCCTGACAAAGGAAAGTAACTTTGTTTCGTTTGTTACATCAGGCTCTCTGCAATAAGAGACTGTCATTGTGAGACAGACTTTGGCATAAGGCCCTGATGCCTATGTGTTGAACTGTTACCTCGTGGCCAAGAAGCCAGAATGTGTGCTAAGCCTGCAGATGCCACGTTGCCCCGTGCTGAAAACGTGTGGAAGGGAAGCCAACTGCTGAACTATCCTGACATATCATTTCTTGAACACTTTTCTTTTGCATACATTATCCCACACCATTGAGTATTTAGAAGTAAGGATTGGCAATAGGTTTATTAGTATAGACCCTTTTATTTTGACGGACTCCAATAGGACTGCATTATTATTTGATGGTCGTAGCTTGCTCCCATCTTTAGATTTAGGTTTAAATAGACGTTCTACTAACCCATTGAAGTTCAATAAACACCCTTGAACTGTGATGACTTGTGTCTGTCTTAACTGTTTGATACCATGCCTTCCTTACAGTAATGAGGGGAATTGTTTGAAGACTTTGAAGAAGGCTCTTCTCTTGTAGGATGCTCCAGCTAAGGGTGTTGTGTAATAATGGGCTTTGGCAGAGGTGATGAGGTTCCTGAGGGCTGAGCAGAGGTTTTTCAAGGTGGTGAGATCTCTGTTGTGTGTTCCTCCAGATCTGTCCTTGTTTGCAAATTGCACGTTTACTGTATGCAAGTTCTTGTGTGTAGTATGAATGAGCTTTCGTGTGTCTTTGTTGGTTTCAGTTATGCTCTATGGTTGGACTTAGAGTGCTGGAGCTTGATTGTGGCTCTTTGGCCAGTCCAGTCAAGTTATATAGCTGGGAGGCAGTTGACGTCTGGTGGTGGGTTGACTACGTGATGTGCTATCAATAAATGTGGGTACAACCAAGAGCCTGTTTTATGGAGGCAGAGCAAAAGGTTAAGATTAAGCTGGAACTTAATAGCAAGCCCATAGAGTAGGTGGTCATGCATGATTATCTTGGGATGCATGTTAGGGATGATTGAAGGTGGATTGCACAAATAGCTAAGGCCAGCCTAACACTGAGCAGATATTGTGGAGGGTTCATAGTGATAATGTCGAATTCAAAAGAGTCGAATACAAAAATGTCGGAAAAAAAAAATTGAATGTTTGTGTTTTTAAAAATAAATAAATTTAATGGTGGGGGGGGAGGTCCCCCCCCACCCCCCTGTCTATTTTTACTACCCAAACCCAAAAAAATGTGCAAATTAACAAAAACACATTCTAATTTTTTTTCGACATTTTTGTTTTCGACTTTTGCAGTCGACATTATGACTGCACACCATTGTGGAGCCATTGCCAGGTTTAATCACGAACATGAGCATGGGGATGGAGTGGTCAGTCACCATAGAAGCTTATAAATTACAGGCCAGGCAGGCAGTTATTCATGGAGCAGAACTTTGGGGCAAATGTAAACTGTGGTAATCTACCAGTAATTGAAAATATGTTTTATCAACAACACTCTCTCTAACAGTCAGGGCCCCTAATTTGCCCATCCACCTACAGCTAGAGCAACACAAGTTGGATTCTCTATAGAAGTGAAAACCTTTGACCTTGTTGCAGAAGTATAGGGAGGCCGTGAAAGATATCTTTGCTCAGCCTGCGGGTGTTTGACCTCCGTGTCTTGTGCACATTAAGAACGGGTTAGACGGCATTGGCCTGAGTATGTTTTAGGTTCACCTTGAGTCAAAGAGCACTTCGACCAAGCATGCGATCAAAAGAGCATTAAAAGTGAAAACAGAGGTTGATGATGGGAGTCTGATTACCTAAAAACCCAGGTTGAAGGATTACTGGGACTGCAAGCAAGTAGTTGTATTTGGTGAGTATCTAGACCTGGTATGGCCATGAGATTGCTGTATACAAAACTGCGCCTGGCTGTGTTTCGTCTAAGGCAATGGAGTCGTGAATGAAGTGATGAAGGAATTGATGTGTGTCAATATTGTGTTTATTTACAAGAGTGCATCATACATTTTATGCTAATTGGCCCCGGGTATCTGGACATTGGAAAAAATTACTTGAAACCACTTTTCTTGGCCAGGTCTATTTGCATGACGGCACAGGCGATGTTATTGTGCCACCAATCTATGGATAGCCTGGCGGAGCCTTCTATGTGCATATATTTCATTAGAGCATGGGCGAAGAATGGCCAAAATCAGATAATCACGAAAAAGAAATAAGCTATGTTCCTGACCCCCGATACTGCACTCTAATACCCTGTGGTGTGCACAACATATAATGCAAAGTAAGGCACATTGGAGCACTTTCACTTTGAATATGATTTATTTTGTATTCCTCTTCTGTAGCTTGATGAGTTGTTGACAAATGTGGTGTTTTAAATATATGGTGCTGATATATTTTAACAATTATGTGTAACTGCTTTATGAGCTGTTGATAAATCAGAGGTTTTAATAGGTAGTGCTGATGTATTCTTTCGCTTCTTTTATGACCGGTACTGTGAAGTTCTTATGTAATTGTTGCATTTTTGTGTTTTAGTGCTCAAGGAAAGTTTAACATATATACACCAATTATCAACAATTCATCAACTATTAAATATCATATTAGCATACATTACAATCTCAGCCCTTCTGTTAAAAACAGTTTCCAAATGTCCAAATTTACATTTAACGACAATCTTAGTTCACAATACCTACAAGTTAGTGCAAATCTAATGGGGCTCTCTACTAGAGGCATACTTTACTGGGTGCTATCATTTCTTTCATAAAACTGATAGCAGCTAGAGACCATTTGAAGGTTTTGTCTGTAAAGATGCGTTGCCAGACCCAGCCCATATGGGCCGTTCTGAATTCCTTCAAAAGATGCAAGAACTGGGCTTCATGCATCTTTGACAATTCAGGGCAATTTACCAGTAAGTGATAAAGAATGTTTATAATATTCTCCTACTTTGCAGAATCGACAATATCTCAAACTTTGCTCTGTTCCCCCACGAGCACCTATTCTTTTGTGGGGAGCAAGTTTAGATGAAAACGAAAACATTGGAAATGCCAGCATTGCCCCAGACATCTCCTAAGGTAGTATGGTAAAATATTGTCAGGGCCTGGAGTCTACTAACAAATTTGTGTATAGATGGTACTTCCTCACTTGGTCAATTGTAGCCATCCAATCTTCCTCCCACAAACTTTTTTTTTTTACTTTGCAAAGGTACGTTACTAGGTAATCCAGTGGGGATTCAATGGTGACTAAAATTTCAAGGCACTGACTGAACCAATCAGTAAGACAATCCGAGCAATTCAAGTCTAACTCGTACTTTAACACAGTACACAGGCCATGCAAATCTTTTGTAGGAAATGTGTTTCCATTTAGTTATTGCTTCCAATGGCACTAGATCCAGTGCATACCTTAGGACAGGGGCCGGAACACTAGCTGGCAATCCCAGGACTCTTCTCCAAAAGGCTCCCTCAAGCTTGCCCCAATTGGTGTAGCCAGATTGACTTTTCTATCCATACGGACACACACACTGGTATTTGTGTGCAAGGCAATAAAAATGGACAGTAAGGCAGGCATCCCCATTTGTTCAATTTGACCCACAACAGGCTCCTCAGGACAGTATTGATGGCCATTGAGAAATCTATAAATGCTGTGTGCAGTGACCTATCTCTTTTCCTTGCCCCCTTCTTTATTACTTCTAACAAAATACCATTTGCCTCTGTCCCCACGCCTTGACAAAACCTGTTTGAAAAACATACATTTTTTTCCATTTTCCTTGGCCCATTTTCTTAGGTTTCATAATACCAGATCTGTAAAGATTTTAGCTGGGCAATCCAACAGAGAAATTGGTCTGTAATTTGAGGGGTTGAGGCGAGAGCTATTTTTTTAATATGGGAACCACAATGGCTGTTTGCCATGATGGAGTCATCACTTTCGCCCTCAGAATATGTCTGAAGATTCTGTCAAGGACACATACCCAAGTCTCAGGGCTATTTTTTAGGACACACATGGCCAGCCAGTCTGGGCCAGGAGCCATAAATTTTTTACTCTTAATTATTAAGGGCCGCAAGTCATCATGGCCCAAGCCAGGCTCCAATCCACCTTTATCATGTCCTGGTTCCACAATTAGGTTGTCTGCCCCAAAGATGTAAAGATCTCACTAAAGTGGGCCCTCCATTTTACTTCTGAGATGGGATTTAGTTGTGCACTCGTTTGGAGTTTGTCACCGTTTTTAATTAAGTTCCAAAAATAATAGGAATTTTTGCTTGTTAGAACTTCCAACAATTTGCGAGCATTCTCCATCACCAGATGACGATAATGTTTTAACCATCCCTTGTAGGCTGCCTTTGCGCGCAGTCTACCGTTCTTATCTTCTCTACCAAGTGCCTTCATTTGCTTCCGTAGATTTTGCTTTTTAAGAAGTATAGCTCGATCAAACGTATGTCTATGAAGCACTGGCATACGCTTGTTAATATGTTCCCAGATAGCTTGCATGCCCTTAACAACCACACATTTCACTAGTGGGCAACCTCGCTCCCACAAAGCCAAAAATGTGTTGAAAGATTTCCTTTTGACCTCGTTGAAGGTTATTTTATTTCCTCCTATGTTCACCTCAAGGTCAAATAACACCCCTGGTTCTCATTTGATGGAGGAACCAACCATTCAGTACTTAGCGGGAGATGTTTATTCAAAATATATACAAGTGCTTTTGTGGCGTAATTGTAGAAATTGCATGTGACATTGTACAGGAAGTTGTAGCTGACTGACCTCAGATGGGCTGCAATTCCGTTGCTTTAGGCCTGCTTCCTCTCCCCATTTTAGTAACAGCTGAGATAGTGAGCATACTGGATACTCCTAATAATATACAAGGTGCTTCTAAGCCAATATAATCCATGACTGCTCATTCTTGGGCCAGCTAGGAGCCTCTTTACCTTGTGAGTTGACTGCCGCCCAGATAAAGGGTACGCTTCTTTACGGGGAGGGATCTGGGAACTCTGCCACCCCCCCCCCCCTATCCCCCTCTAGCGATCGGATTATCTCTGTCCGAGACCTCATGCTAATCATCCGGTACAAATAGCCACGTATATTGACGAAACAGATATTGATATCTGTGCTATTACAGAGACTAGGGGCCATGATGCAGCTGGCCCCTCTCTTAGTCTAGCCATTCCAGAGGGTTACAGTACGTTTCGACATGACAGGACTGGTGTGAGGGCGAGAGGGGGGATCGCTGTATGGCAAGTCAAAGGTCAATCTGTTCACGGACTGAGTCGATATTAGTTAAAATAGGACTCAATGCAGAATCCACTATTCACGTTCTCCTTATATATGGACCTCCTGCAGCTGCAGATGGTGTTTCCAATATTTTATCTAACTATCCTCTTCCTTTTTTGAAACCCAAGAAATGTTTTTTTATATTGGTGGATTTTAACTTGTGACTAGGTCAGGATGATAACTCGGCGGCAGAGCTGGAGAACGTTTTATCTAACATAGGCTTTGTTACGCTTACCTTGTCCCCACAGGAGCGTAAATGGTCCAGAACCCTGATGATCTACCAATACTGGTGAATTAGGATTTTCCCCTGTCACAAAGAAGAGAGAAAACAGGAGGGGGAAACTGTGATCAATATAATGTGGTAGATCTACTATGGCTCTCCCCTGTTCCCACCCTGACTGGCTCCCCTATAGCTCCTAAGGCCCACACTGTACTCACCTGTGTTTTGTTGTTAGGGAGCTCTCCATCCTGCTTTCAAGCAGGGGTGCGTTGGTCTTGAGGCTCAGAAGATACTCGTGCTGTAAAACGGGAAGAGCCTCTGAAGGTAAGTGTTTAAATTCTTGAAGAGGTCTTTTGTCTTTAGTCAGATGGGCACTGAAGTTTCGGAGAGAAAAAAAGGTTCTGAGTTTGGAGAGATCTCTCTTGATAATTTTAACAACTCTTTCTTTTGCAGGTTCTTTGAAGAAAAAGTTTTTCACTTGAGGAGCTTGGGCATCGTCAAAGAAAAAACATGAAGCCTTCTCTTTAGGTAAGGATGCGTGCGTAGTTAGGAATAGGCACGTGGCCCAGCGTGCCTTCGTTATCCAACTATGGGTTTTCTCTTGAGGTAAGTATGTGCGCGTAGTTTAGGAAAGGCGTGCAGCACAGCGTGCCTTCGTTATGAAGCTATGGCTCTTTTCTGTGAGGCTAGGCGTTGGAATGCTTGGAAAAAGCTTGTTGGAGCTTTGGGTACGTATGCACGTATGGTTATTTTCATTCACCACTAATCTGTAATGTTCTTTCATTAACTATGGTACCTTTGTCTTTGTAGGTTTTTAGCAGTTGGAAGATCTCAGAATGAAGCTACGGCCATGGACGATGACTGCTGACTGAATTGCGGAACTACAGAGAATGAAGTCACCTGTCAGAGGATTGCTGCTGTGGAAAACTATGGTCAGGTACGTTGAAGACTAAGATCTGTGGATTTTCTGTGATCTTTTACAGTTCATAACATGACTTTTTTCTATTATTTTGCAGGTCTGTGAGCTGAGTGTTGGTAGTGTTACATCACTGTTAGCGGAACGAATACGAAGCGCGTATCTCTGCGGGGGGGGTGACTTTTATAGTTCTCTATGCCCAACAACTAGTTCTCAATGACTACTTAGACAGTGACCCGCAGGACGGCCATCTTAAGGGGATGGGAACACCATTGGATCTCTATGGGAGCCCATTGTCACCTTGGTATTGAGGAATGTGAGAATGCCATGTTTGCCATGCTAAAATCCATCTTGCCCCTACAGAGCTGTACCAAGACTCCTTCCTGGCCCAGACACCAGAACCTAACCCAGAAACCCTGGAAGTGATCATGACGGGCTTTGAACAGAAGGTTCACGTTCCTACTCATTGCAAGGGGCATACCCTTGAATGGATTTCTTCACACAATGTGGTTACAAAAGACTTTTTAATTTTGGCTTGTCCTTGGTCTGACCACTATTTTGTGCACTTTATGACACACTCGGAATTCCCTGTGAAAAGGAAGGGAGACCATACTCCAGTGTCTTTAGCCAGAAACCTGAAGAAGTTAACGGTTGAGCGTATTGAAGCCTTGTTGGGTCCAGTTTTTGCTCATCCTTCTAACTTGGTCAGTTGAGGAGATCTCGAATCTTCTCTCATCTACTTTTGATAATATTTCTAATACTCTGGCACCCTTAAAAATGAAAACCCGTAAGGAAATACGAAACAGCAATTTGTGGTGATCTCCGGAACTCGAGCTACTTAAAGGTTCTACCTTTAAGCATTTCTATGAGTGGAAATCCAATAATTCTCCGTCAACTTTGGCAGCCTGTAAAGTAGCGGCAAAAGCCTACAAATCAGCTATTGGTGAGGCTAAAAAATACTTTTAATAGGAGGATCTAGACAGCCCAATCTGATATGAAGGAGCTTTTTATAATTATTAAAGAGCAGGAAACTCCTCGCACGCAAGATCCTGGTCTTATTGTTTAGGATGCGGGCTGGTGCTCGGCTATGCACCTGTGTAACATTAAGGCAGATATTGCCATTAAAAGAGAGAGTCCATTGAAGATATCAGGAGAGAAAGTGAAGGTGGATTATGTTAGATGCCCTCTCATTCCTCAATTTAGTTTCACTGATATAACGATTCAAGAACTATCAATCGTGAATCAGTTAAAAAGTACTAAATGCAAAGGCAATCCTTGTTCGGCTGTTATCATCAAAGCATTTGTACATTTGTTAATGCCCCCTTTAGAGAGAATTCGGTGCCGCAGGGTTTGAAAAAGGCATGGATCACTCCCATCCTTAAAAAGCCAGGTCTACCTGCGGATACACTCCTAAATTGCAGACCTATTACAAATACCCTGTTCCTGCTTAAAATCTTGAATTGGATGGTTTATGTCCAAATTTCAGCACAGCTTAATAAGTACCTGATTCCCAATAGTCCTCCATCTGGGTTCAGGCCGGGATTTGGGTCAGAAACCGTGCTGCTTGAACTTAAAGCTAGATTGCTGGAATGTGTGGATAACGTAGCAGCGTCTATTTTGATGCTGTTGGATTCTTCTGCGGCTTGCGACCTGGTGGATCATTCCATCATGGTAACCAGGTTGAGGGACGTCGCACGTTTTTCTAGTGCGTCTGATTGGGTCTCTTCATTTTTGAATAATCAGGACTGTAGTTTGATATGGGAGGCAGAGGCCTTGCCTATGACCCTGAAATTTGGCGTCCCTCGGGTTCATGTAGTTCACCCTGTCATTACAACATCTTTACTGTACCCTTCTTTGCTCTTTTAGAGCAAAGTGGGGTGGTGTTCACAAATTAGGCAGATGACACGCAGTATGTCATCCCAATCACTGGTATACATGATGTTGATGAAGGGCATGTGAATAAAATATACTCTCTTATAGAAGGCTGGATAGTTCAAAATGCCTTGGTTTTGAACAGAGAGAAGACAGAGATACTTGTTGTTGGCACTCCTAACATGATTAGGAAACGTGGAGAGCAGAGGGAAGGAGGAGGTAAAGAGGAAAGTCTTGAGGGGCTTCTAGAATTTAAGAAAGTCCTGCTCAGGAAGATGAGGGAGGGGGAGGCTGTTGCAAAGAAGGGAGCCAGCAGAGGAAAGCGATCGACCGCCTGCCCTCGGTTTAGCGAAACGCTTTACATAGTTGTTCAAGGGAAGTGCATAGGTCTAGAGGGGGAATATTTAGTGAGAGTTGCAGATAGTGTGGTCACCGGCCCCAAACAACCTTGTGGATGATACAGAGGGTTTGAATTTAATTTGTGAAGCAGCTGGTAGCAAGTGGAGACTTTTTAGGGCAGGAGAGATGCGCTCCCTGGGCTTCAGGCCAAGGATAAGTCTTGCTGCCCTGTTCTGGATTAGCTGGGGGAGGGGGGTGAGAGGGTTGTCGCAGAGTGGAAGAAGGTAGATTTAGGAGGAGGCTATTGCAATTGTCAAGCCTAGAGAGAACCAGGGCTCGGGTAACATTGAGCTTCTGGGGGAAGGTGAGAAAAGGTAGAATTCCTTTGAGAAGGAAGAGCTAAAAGGGGGACTTCTTGCCAATTTCCTGAGTGTGAGGGGCAGAAGGAGAGGAGTCGAAGATGACTCCAAGGTTTCTGGCTTCAGTAGAAGGAGCAGGGGGCGAGCCCACGGTAAGGGAGTATACAATGTAATGTTTGAGACATGAGGGGCTCCAGAGTGTGTTCTGGCAATTTTTGTGAATGTGGCCACATCTGTTTACCCAATACTCTTGCTATCAAAATCTCACTATAGTTACTACATTCAAACCCTCCCCCTTCAGCAAAGGCCATCCAACAGTATATACATTGCGGTGAAAATTGCAAAACTCGAAGGAATTCAGTGCTTTGTTTTCCAGAATGGTTTTAGGTGATTATGTGCAGTACTACCTTTTGCCACCTAAGACTGTGATAGATTATGCTGGTTTGATCACATACACATATGGATTTGGTATTGAACAGCTTCTTCTGTCCTGGATGTTTCGCTAGTGGCTGGTTGGATGGCAGGTTTTTGAGCTTGATTGACGCCATCTACTTACGGGAAATGAAGAAATGTGATCTAGTTCGCTTAGCATGCAAAGGGGAGTGGAGTGGAGGGGAGGGGCGAGTGGTTGAACGTAGCAGCCCTTTATGAAATGCTACCAGATTTGATATCACTGGGCATTCATTGGGAGAGAGGTATTTGTTGTAGCCTTTCAGGTGTTTAATGTCGCTGGGCCCTCATTCCTAAAAGGCAAAACACTATTGTGATTGATGCCTGTTCTGCATGTGCCTTTCTAAGATGTTGCTTTCCTTTCAGGGGAGTATGTGTACATGCTCAGTGCCAATAAGATTTGAGTTAATTTCAGGCAGAAACATCATAGGCTCGTTGACTGCTGCCTGAATCCGAACTGTAGTCTGGAATGACTATCTATCTGTGCGTATAGTGACAAATGGATGGATTGCTACCGCTCTTCTAGACGTACCTCGTGGGTATGCATGTCTGCATCCAACTCATTATACTGTATCGTTTGACAAGGAGCGCAGAGTATGCACTGAAATATGTAGCCGTGCATAATGTTAGGATACGCAGCACACTGATGGACGTTTACATAGTTGAACTGTACCACAACCTTCTAATATTCAATAAAGAGCTCATACATTTGAAAGCTTTTTAGAAAACTCCATTTACTCGATGTACTGAAAGTAGGCACTGTAAATCAAGCTTGGGGCGTGGAGAGGAAAGGGGGAATCCGGGTCAGCCGGAGTGCAATAGTGAGGGGTGCATGCTTTAGTGGTTAATTTTGGCCGTATCGTCTTTTGCATAAAAGGTTATTCTATACTATACATTAACAATCCTTAATTTTGTTTTTGGTTGTATTTTTGTCTTCGATTGTCTGCATTTGGCTGTCCAAATCCAGTGCTATAAAACTGACATGGCAGTTTATTAGTACCCAAGCAAAGGGAAATTAAAAAAAAGATACTTTGCTAAGATGTGTGTTGCACCTGTGCTGCATTTGAGATATGTTTTGAACTGAAATAACCAATATGGGATTATATTTGGATTGAATACACAAGATGTTCGATGGTTGATGTCATGCTCAAGTTATATACATCTAA
Organism: Ambystoma mexicanum; assembly: GCF_040938575.1. Classification (NCBI taxonomy): domain Eukaryota; kingdom Metazoa; phylum Chordata; class Amphibia; order Caudata; family Ambystomatidae; genus Ambystoma; species Ambystoma mexicanum. The sequence goes on from NC_090927.1 coordinate 1,186,380,779, forward strand.
GTGGAGGGGATGTAATACTGCAGCAAGAAACACATTTGGTGGGGAAAAACGGAATGGTGTTTCTGATGCTTGTTAATATGCTTAGGATCACATGCTGTGCATATGGTCCGACATCCAGTGGTTACTGCAAAGTATTGCATCTTGTCTTTCAAGGATCGAAAGGGGACGTCGGCATAGGCGTGTCTGTAACACTATCCCGAACGTGACGTGTTGTGTACCCAAAATCCCTTATGCGATGAGGTCCCTCAGATTTGTTTTTTTTCTGCCCAGATTACTGGTCGCCCTAATGCAGAGCTCTTGCATAGAGGTAGCGTTATTGTCATTTTTATCGATTGTCGTTATTGCCATTAAGTCACTTCGACTGTTGAATCCTGTGAAACAACGCCGAAGACTGCTGTGAACTTTCGACGCCTGTTGATTCCGGCGGTGCTGCCGTCCACGTGGCCGGGTCTTCTGGCCAGCCTACACAGTAGGGAGAGTGGGGTCGGGTGGACATATCCTTTACAAGTATGCCTTTCCTTTTTTACCTTCTCTGCTCCCTGGATTTCGTCATCGCTCTAATTGTCTTTCGCTATGGAAAAGGCGTCATTTAGGTATTGTCCCTCGTACAGAGCCAAATATCCTTGGAAGGACAAGCACGCTTGGTGCAACAATTGTCTGCCCCTCGACCACAAAGAAGCGAGTTGCGCGGCCTGTAGACTCCTGCGCCCTAAAACACTTAAGGAGCGCCACTTAAAGCAGTGGCCGGCCTACGGCATGTCGCAGGCCGAATGTTCTTCCCCTGCTGTTGCAACCGCCAAAAGTGATGGGGGAACTAGCGATGACCAGACCTCTGTGTCGGAAGCCATTGACCTAACTGCAGACCTCTCTCGGACCACGGTGTCCGTCCCTGACCCCACCAGGCCCGACGCGAGTCACGCTACAGGGAAAACACCCAACGACAAGGGCGTACACGATCATAACACCAAACACACAACTCAAGGTTCTGCTTCAGCAACTGTGTCGAAGCGTACAAGGGAACCACCGAAATCTTCGACGGGATCCTCTGATCGGCATGATCATCAGCCTTCACCACAACCGCAGTTGCGGCCTGCCACTGGCCAATACAAAGTCAAGGGCGCTAACACTAAGTCACGCGGACGTCGAAGCGCCCCAGGAGGACACGCAGACACCGCTTAAGGGCGGGGTGATGGTGAAATCCACTGCTCCGCCTCTGGTTCAGCCGGTAGACCGCCCGGATTTTCCTACCATTGCCGACAGCATCACTAGAATTACTTCGGCAGTTAGACTGAAGGAGCGGTTGAAGGAGGTGGCGAAACACAAAGAACGGCCGAGAGACATGTCGAAAGATACGCCACAGTGCCCAGAACCCCGCCAGGACTACGTTGAGACTCCTGTGCCTTTGTCAGGCACATTGGGGGGGGAAATCTTGACGCCACAGGGAATAAGATGACCCCTTTCCTCCCCTGGACCTCTCTGGTTCATCCTCATTGGCCAGGGAGAAATTTGAGGGATGTATGGACAGATTAGAAAAACGTCTCCTGTTCTGAGGCCCTTCTTCCCAAGAGACCTCGAAGACTTTCCTTCTACCCCTGTATCTAAGTTTCGAAGGACCTTGGAGGCGGAGGATCCACATGAAGAGTTTCTCCAGCATGGGGTCTGGCATGGATTCACATGCTCATGAATATTCCCCGTCGTCAGGCTGGGAATCCTCGGTAAAGAAAAAACCAGTATCAGTTTCGTTTCTGATCTGTCTTTCGTAGTAATAACCAATCACTGGTCTCTGTGTCATACTGACCACAGCCAATGACTGCCCTCTACCTAAGCACCGCCTCTGGCAGCCATCTTCAGATTTTTACCGCACGTTCATGTGTTGGGATCCTCGTGCTATTGCTCTCGAGCGTTAGTGCTATTTTTTCGCGCTTTTCACAAAAAACTTCGATTCTTTCGGTCAAAAGAGCCTCAAGCTCCACCGATCCTACATCCGATCAACGGGGACCCGTGTCGGATTCATCTGTGCCCCTCAAGGGTGAAGATTCGTCGAGCTACACTTCGGAGGACTCCAGAAGCTTCTCAGGCCCGGTCTCGGAGATGGCCCAGGAGAAGGGAAGCTCGACGCCCGGAAAGCTGTTCAGGGTCTGCCCTGGATGCCAGCTGCAGAACGTCTTCAAGGAGGACGAACACTCTTTCTGCCTTTACTGCCTTCATGAGGACAAGACGCACGTGGAGAAGGACTGTGCGTTTTGCGGCAACATGTCGGAACGGACCATGAAGGACCGCCATCAACGTCTCGCCAACTGGCTGGAGGGTAAGAGCCCGTCTGGCGAGAAGAAGAAGAAATCCGAGCGGTCTTCTAAGACCTTTGAGAGCGCCCCGGCGACGGGGGCCCAACATAAGGCCAAGCACCGCGAGTCCGCTGGCACCGGGAGCGCCGAACGGTCGGGCTCTACGGGCGCCAGGCAGGGCGCACCCTCCCCGGCACCATCAACCACGAGCCAACGCTCTGGGTCGGGTAAGAGGAAGGCCGAGCACCCGGCGAAGCTCCTGGAGAGGCCCCGGTCGAGCTCTAAGGCAGAGGAGGAGCGTGGCAGTGCCCCCTCCCTCAAGGATAAGGCGGTGAGCGCACCTAAGGTGGTGAAGGCCTTGATCCATCCGACCAAGCCCTCTATCGAAACGGTCGCGGCGGCCCTGGCTCAGCCTGTGGTGACTGCACCAGTGGTGGCGACCTCAGGGCCCAGAATCTCCCTGCCTCCTCGGAGGGAGTCTTCCTTTGTGCCCATCGATAGGACCCCCGTGAAACCCTCCGTGGGGAAGAAGAAGGGGGGGCAGGGCGTCGTCGTAGAGTCGGCCTCAACCTCAGAGGAGGAGCTGATCGAGGTCTTAAGCCACGGCCTAGGCGTGGAAGAAGGCCAGCCCGTCGGAATGGACCCCGACGCAGGTGACGACGACGACATCGTCGAGGATACCGACGGGGCCCCTGCTCGCCCGTCGGATTCCCCTCTGCCAGCGCCGCAAGACAACTCGGTGGCCATTTTGTTGGCCATACAGTCCTTATGCTCCGAGATAAGGACGAGGCTACCGTTACCGACGGAGGAACCTCTCCCGTCGGGGGATCCAGAACCGGGACCTTCTGGTGTTCCCCCTACCAAGAAAAGAAGGATCCATCCACCACCTCCTTTTCAACCGTCGCGCCCCTTCCAGCCCTCCTCCCCGTCCACCCGAGGGGATGATACGGGGACTGACACGGCAGCGACGGGTACGGACGACGAGGCATACGACGAGGATTTTCCGTCGTCGCCTCCCACCAGGGCCTCTCCGCCCGACGAGATCGGATCTTTCCACTCCATGATCTCCAGGGCTTCCGAGCTTTTCCAACTCTGCCCTGAGGAGAAGAAAAAGGAAGGCTTCCTTTATCAGCGGCGCGAGGCCAAGAGGAAGACGGTCCTCGCAGTGCCTCTGTTGGACGACATTTGGGATGAGGGCCTTTCCCTCCTCAAGAACCCTTCCACGACGCCAGCTAGAAGAGACCGGTACGAGAAAAAGTACCGGGTCCCGGACACGGCCCCCCTATGCCTCCGGGCGCAGCCTACCCCGGACTCCGTCGTCTCCGCGGCAGCCAGGAAGAAAGCGGGGGGGGGTGCGGCCTCCACATCGACTTCCCCGCCGGACGGCGAGGGAAAGAAATTGGATACTATGGGACGTAGAGTCATCTCGTCGGCAGCGACGACGATTAAAGCGGCCAACGCCTTGGCTATCGTGGCCCGCTACGACAGGGAGCTCTGGTACAAGATAGCTCCCCTGCTGGATTTTCTGCCGGACGACAAGAGGGCGGAGGCCCTTGAGATCCTGCAGGAAGGTGAGGTGGCCTCGGACCACGCCATCACCGTGGCGACGGACATCGCCGACACTGGGTTCCGCCAGCTGGGCAACGGCGTTTGCCTTCGACGTCGTGGATAGCTCAAAGCTACGGACTTCCGGCAGGACGTCCAGACCAGAGTCCTGGACATGCCCTTCGATGGGAACAACCTGTTTGGGAAGACAGTGGACGATTCCCTTCAGGCCATCAAGGCGGATACTGAGACGGCCCGGGCCCTTGGAGTCCTGCAACGACGGACGCCCTTTCGGAGCGGCGGAGGCAAGGGCGCCTCCAAAGGTTCCGGCGGCGGTTTCGCTTCCTACCGTCAAGCGGCCCGCTCGTCGTTGCAAGAGGCCTACAGAGGACGAGGCAAGTCTAGCGGACCCCGCCGTCGTCGCCAAGGAGGTCAAGGCGGCAAGGCCGCGTCCAAGCAGGATTGAACCGGCCGTGGGGTCGGGCCCCCACCGAAGCACCCCGGTGGGAGGCCGGCTGGCGGGCTTCGTCAGCGTGTGGGAGTCCATCTCCACCGACCGTTGGGTGCTGGACGCCCTGGCCCGGGGCCACGCGCTCGAGTTTCAAAGGTGCCCGCGCGTCCCCCCCGTGGCCAGGAAAGAACTTCACGTCCCTCAACTTCTCCTGGAGGTAAAGGCGATGCTCAGAAAGGGCGCCATCGAACTCGTCCCAAAGAGGCTTCGGGGCTCCGGAGTCTACTCGAGATACTTCCTCGTGAGGAAGAAGACGGGAGGATGGCGCCCCATCCTAGACCTGCGACGTCTGAACAAGTTCATCAAGGCGCAGAAGTTCCGGATGGTCACCCTCCAGCACGTCCTGGGTCAGCTGGAGGAAGGAGACTTCCTATCGTCGTTGGATTTGGAGGATGCCTACTTCCACATTCCCATCCTAAAGGGGCACCGCAAATTCCTCAGATTCGTGGTCCAAGGGCGTCATTACCAGTTCAAAGCCCTTCCCTTCGGACTACGGTCGGCACCCAGGGTATTCACCAAGTGCCTCGCACCGGTGGCGGCGCAGCTGCGCCGCGAGGGGATTCACGTCTACCCCTACCTGGACGACTGGCTCATCCGCGCCAAGACGAGGGAGCTCGCCGTGGTCCACACGGCAAGGACCGTCCAACTCCTCACGGACCTGGGATTCTCCGTGAACTACGCCAAATCCCACCTGGTGCCCGCGCAAGTCGCACTGTTTCTGGGAGCGAGGCTCGACACAGTGTCCCTTCTGGCCTCCCCGTCGGAGGAGAGGACCAGGACCATCTTGGGCAAGGTGCAACGGATGTTGGTGGCCGACGCGGCCAAAGTGAGGTCCATCAAGTCCCTCCTCGGGATGATGTCTTCCTGCATCTACCTCATTCCCATGTGCAGGCTCCGGATGCGCCCGTTGCAAGAATTCCTGGATGCGCGCTGGATCCAGACGACGGGCAGCTTCGAGGAAAGGATCAAGCTCGACGAGAGTTTCCGACGAGCGATACGGTGGTGGGGCACCCGCGCGCATCTGACGGCGGGCATGGACTTCCAGACCCCAGCCCACCAGGAGACTGTGACCACGGATGCCTCCCTGGAAGGGTGGGGAGCGCACACCGAAAATCTGCACGCAAGGGGACTCTGGCTCCCGACGGAGAAGTCCCTGCATATCAACGTCCTGGAGCTCCGTGCAGTGTTTTGGGCCCTCAGGTCCTTCCTTCCGTCCCTCAAGGGCAAGGTGGTGAGGATCTTCACCGACAACACCACCACCATGTTTTACATCAGGAAACAGGGCGGAACCAGGTCCCCAGCGCTGTCCAAGGAGGCGCAGGACCTGTGGCATTGGGCCGTCGCCCAAGGGATTTTTCTGGTGCCGTTTCATCTGGCAGGGATAAAAAACACCATCGCCGACTCACTCAGCAGGGAGCTGCGCTCGTGCCACGAGTGGGAACTACGGCAGGATCTGGTGGATCGCCTCTTCCGACGGTGGGGCACACCCCAGATCGACCTGTTCGCGACGGCGACGAACACCAAGTGCCGGAGGTTCGCCAGCAGGTTTCCCCAGACGAGGAGCATGGGCGATGCTTTCTCGTTCCCCTGGGAGGGCCTGTTCCTCTACGCGTTCCCTCCCTTGCCTCTGCTAATCCGGCTCGTCAACCAGCTCAAGAGGTCACGGTGCAGGATGATCCTCGTTGCACCTGCGTGGCCGAGGCAGATATGGTTCCCGGACCTTCTGGACTTGTCAGCGTCCCCGCCGATCAAGCTGCCGGCGGACGCGGATCTACTCTCCAGGGAAGGAGGCGCCATCCTCCACCACGACCCGAAGTCGCTGAACTTGCAGGCCTGGCTCCTGCAGCGCTAGAGTTTGGAGGATACGACATACCGGCCGATTGCAGAGAGGTTCTTGCAAAGGGCAGGGCGTCCTCGACTCTTAAATGCTACGGACACAAATGGAAGAGGTTCTCTGTCTGGTGCCACGCACAGAAGATTAACCCTCTACGGATTACGGCTCCCCAAGTACTGCCGTACCTGCTGACGCTGGCCAAAGCTGGTCTGGCACACGCGTCCATCAAGATTCATCTTGCTGCGATCTCCCGATACACCAGAACCACGGGGCGGACGTCCTTGTGGTCTCATCGTCTGGTGAAAGAGTTCATGAAGGGACTGTTCAGATCGTTCCCGCCGGTGAAGGCTCCGTCCCCGGCGTGGGAGCTCAACGTGGTGCTGACCAAGCTCATGGGACCTCCGTTCGAGCCTCTGCACTCGGCCCCGTTGAAGTTTCTATCGTGGAAAACAGCTTTTCTTGTGGCCATCACCTCCGCACGACGAGTGGGAGAGATCCAGGCCCTTTCCTGCAAGGCCCCGTACTTGACTTTCCACGACACGAGGGTAGTGCTCAGTACGCACCCCTCCTTCATGCCCAAGGTACCGTCGGACTTCCATCTCAACGAACCCTTGGTGTTACCTGTGTTCTTCCCGTCGCCTTTGTCGCCGGCTGAGAGGACTTTGCACTCGCTGGATGTAGCTAGAGCGCTGAAGTTCTACGTGGACCGCACGAAGGGTTTTCGGAAGACGTCACAACTCTTTGTGAACTTTGGACCTGTCAATCAGGGGAAGGCTCTCTCGAAGGCTTCCATCTCCAGATGGCTCTCCGGCTGTATCATGTGCTGTCACCGGTTGGCAAACCGACCGCTGCCTGGCCGTCCGAGAGCCCATTCCACCAGAGCGATCGCAGCTACCACGGCGTTCCTATCTGGTGTGCCCCTGCTGGACATATGCAGGGCTGCTACGTGGAGGTCGACGCACACCTTCACGAAATTCTACTGCGTCGACCGGGATTCCAGGGATGAGTCCAGGGTCGGCCAAGCAGTGCTGCGCAACCTGTTCGCCTGAGGTGAGCCTGGTGAGGAGGTAAGATGCTTAATGTTGAGTTGATGTGATGCTTAATGTTGAGCCTTTGCCACCTCCCGTGGTTGTGCATGTGGTTACTGCTATGTATTCTTTATTCATGAGCATGTGAATCCATGCCAGACCCCATGCTGGAGAAGGAACAAGTTACTTACCTGTAACTGTTGTTCTCCAGCATGGGTCTGGCATGGATTCACATGCGAACCCTCCCGCCTACCCCTCTGCGGCTCTTCACTTGGTCATACTGCCACTTCACGTGCTTCCAAATCGGAAGATGGCTGCCAGAGGCGGTGCTTAGGTAGAGGGCAGTCATTGGCTGTGGTCAGTATGACGCAGAGACCAGTGATTGGTTATTACTACGAAAGACAGATCAGAAACGAAACTGATACTGGTTTTTTCTTTACCGAGGATTCCCAGCCTGACGACGGGGAATATTCATGAGCATGTGAATCCATGCCAGACCCATGCTGGAGAACAACAGTTACAGGTAAGTAACTTGTTCCTTACTTGTGTCCTTACAGATGAGGATGTTATGGGCACTTATGATCAGGATGAAGATGGCACCTGTCTGGAAAACTACAATGTGGATGATCAGACAGGTTTTATGGACAGTTGGGATGACAGCCGTCAGGTTGATGCTCAGCCGTGGACGTCCCCTACTCCCACCCAGGACCCCGATGATCCTGTGCTTAGATTCCCCCCTCCACCCCGTCTATGCAAGCCTCCCCAGTGGACGATCAGATGACGTTCAACACAATCTTGAAGAAGGTGGCTGACCATTTTCAGATCGCCACTCAAGAGGCCTTACCAGATTATGATTTAGTGGAGGATATACTCAAAGAAAACCTCCGGCCAGCCAGGCTATCCCCTCGTTGAACTCAATCAAGAGGAGGTTGGCACCTTCTTTGTTGACACTGGCCCAGACCAGGGTGGTAAACCCTAGGGTAGAGAAACTGCTTCGGCCTTCTCCGTCCGCCCCTGCCTATGTCAAGGGTCATGCCATTCCGGATTCGTTAGTTGTTACCACCACTAGGAAACGGGCTGGTGTTCCCCTGTCTACAGGAGATGCACCACCCGATAAGGATTCCAAGAGACTTTATGCACTGGGGAAGAGAATAACAACGGCTGCTGTGATTACCACCCATCTAGCCAATAACGCCACGCTGTTGGCCAGCTATGCGGATGTCCAGTGGAACCTTCTACAAGAAAGCCTCCAGGAAGTGCCAGAACCTGCACGGACCAAGTTGCTCACCATCATTTCCGAAGGCAAGCAGGTGAATCAGAATGTGCTCAAGAACACTCTGGATGCTGCCGAGAAGGCAGGGAGAATCCTGGCACAAGGCGCCTTGCTCAAGCAACATGCATGGCTAAGGAACTCCGGTTTCAAGCCAGAGACCCAAGCATCACTAATTAATAAACCTGTTGAGGAAACCGACCTGTTTGGTAAGGCAGTGGACGATGCTCTTGAAACAGCCAAGAAAGAGCATGAGACACTCAAGTCCCTTCAACAGATTACCCAGAAACACTCTCCTCAGAGAGGAAGCGGCTCCCGCTGGGCCTTTCGTGGGCAATCTTGTTTTTCCTAGACCCAGTATAATGCAGGAAACAACTGGAATTCGGGACAAGGTTCTAGCACCTCCTCCACTTATCCACCCAGAGGTCAGCGGCATGGGAAAGGTAGAGGACAAGGTTCCAACCCCAGAGGCGCCCCGGCCTCTGGTCAGAAATGACCTGCAGATCCAGGTCCTCTCCCATGCAACCCCGGTCGGGGGGCCTCAAACATCTTTCCTTATCACATGGGGGGGCTAACAGACCAGTGGATACTAAAGACGGTCGCCCATGGGTACTGTATATCATTTGCCCGACCACCCCAATACAGACCGCCAAAATCAAGACACCTGACCCCGGACCACCTACAAATCCTACTGCAAGAGGTGCAGACCCTTCTAGGAAAGGACACCATAGAAGCCGTCCCTGTTCTACAGGTAAACGAGGGTATGTATTCAGTGTATTTCCTTGTACCAAAAAAAGATCTCGTCATGCGCCCTGTGCTAGACTTGTGCCCAGCGAACAAGTTTGTCAAACCTCAAAAGTTTCGTATGATCACTTTACAGGAAGTAATCCCGCTGTTGAAACAGGGGGATTACGTGGCAACACTGGACATGAAAGATGCAAACTTTAATATTTCAATGTTGCCAGCGCACAGAAAATACCTAAGGTTCATGATGGAGGAAAAGCACGATCTGTTCAAAGTACTCCCCTTCGGCATTGCCTTGGCACCAAGGGTGTTTACAAAGGTACTGGCAGTAGCGGCAGCACACCTGCGCAGACTATCCGTCCCGGTTTACCCTTACCTCGACGACTGGCTTATAACAGGGGAGTACCACGAAACATGCCTATTCAACACTCAGAAGACAATAAACCTCTTATTCAGTCTGGGATTCTCCATCAACAAGAAGAAATCCAGCCTAGACCCCAGCCAAGTAGAACAGTGTCTAGGGGCTCTAATTCAGACAAAAGACGGCCTTAACTGCTTCAGCAAACTGCTCAGGGCGCGTGGTCCCCACAAGTAGCGTCCAACCACATAAATCTGTTGGAGCTATTAGCGGTATTCAAAGCACTGAAAACCTTTCAGACACAGTTACAGGGGAAGACGGTCCTGATCACCACAGCCATGTACTACCTGAACAAACAAGGGGTCATACACTCTCCAGGGCTATCCAAGCTGTCTCAAAACATGTGTATATGGGCTCTCAAACACAGGATGTTCCTGTTGTGCCAACACATTCCAGGGGAACTCAATCTTCTGGCAGACGTGCTCAGCAGAGATCTCCCGCTGCCCGTAAAGTACGAATGGCATCTACACAAAGAGATGGTCTCAAACGTTTTCGCAGAATGCGGTTTCCCAGAGATGGACTTGTTCGCAACTCTGGAGAACGCTCAATGCCAAGATTACGCCTCCAGGTACCCACAGAACCGCTCTAAGGGAAACTGGCTCTGGACAACACGGACAGGGAAATTTGTTTACGCTTCTCCCCCAGAACCCCCCGACTCCCTTACCTAACTAAATTGTGCACAAGATGCACTACGAGCCAGTCACCATGATATTGGTGGCCCCCATGTGGGCCCGCCAACCCTGGTTCGTCATCTGATGGAAATGCCCCTCCGATGAAACTGCCCTGCCCGTACACCATGTCTCAGGACAGGGGAGAGACACTGCACCCATCTCCGCAAACTCTGAACTTAGCGGCCTGGCTCCTGAGGTCCTAGAGTTCGGACACCTTCAACTCCCTCAGATGTATGGACATACTCAGGGAAGAGAGAAAACCCAACACCCGATACTGCTATTCCAGTAAATGGAAACGCTTTATCTGGTGTAATGCCAAGGGCGTCAATCCCATTGACTGCTCTCCTACTCACATTGTATTGTACCTGAATGTGTTTCTGACAAGACTCATGGGGTCCCCCTTTGAGCCTATGCACAAGGCAAGTCTAAAAGACCTTACCTAGAAGACGGCCTTCCTAGTGGCTATCACTTCTATTAGAAGGGTTAGTGAACTACAGGCTCTTTCAGTACTAGACCCCTTTGCTACTGTTCAGAGATAAGGGGTTCTGCGCACTCACCCTCGATTTGTGCCTACATTTATTGGCAAGTTCCACGTGAACCAATCAATAGAACTGCCCACTTTCTTCCAGAACCCCACTAACATGTCCGAAAGGAACCTATACACGTTAGATGTGTGCAGGGCAGTCATGTTTTACCTAGAAAGAACAAAACCACTGAGGAAAACAAACCAATTTTTCGTTTCAGTGGCAGCTGGCAGAGAAGTGGATCCTGTTTCTAAGTCAGCTATCTCAAGGTGGATAGTCAAATGCATCACACTTTGTTACACTCTTGCTAAGAGGGAACTCCCCTTCAAGCCTAGACCACATTCTACTCGGCACTGGGGCTTCCATAGCATTCATTGCACATGTTCCCCTAGAGTCCATTTGCAAAGTGGCAACCTGGAGTTCTGTACACACCTTAACAAAACACTATTGCCTAGACACTCATTCTAGGTCTGATTCTCAGGTGGGCCAAGCAGTACGAAGATATCTTTTCACTACTGTTCCTTCTCACAACTCACCTCCAACTCCAGGTACTGCTCGCTAGTCTATGCACAGCATGTGATTCTAAGCAGATTAACAAGCGTCAGAAGACGTGCATTACTACCGTAATAGCATTTCTGATGATTGTATCTGCTTAGATTTACATGTGCCCACCCTTCCTCCCCGCTCGGGTGGAAGGAACATAGACGTCATACTACTTTCTCTTTTATGTACTCGCTCACGTTAGCCTTGGGCTCCCTCATGGCAGAAAAAATACAAAATACAATCGGAGGGACCTCGGCGCGTAAGGGATTTTGGGTACACTACATGTCACGTTAGGATAGTGTTACAGACACGCCTATGCCAATGTCCCCTTTCGATCCTCGAAAGACCAGATGCAATACTCCGCGGTTACCACTGGATGTCGGACCATATGCACAGCATGTGAATCTAAGCAGATAGAATCATCAGAAATGCTATTACGGTAAGTAATGTAAGTCTTATGAAGAAGTCGTTTCAAGTGGCGTAGAGGCACAAAGTGACTACCAACACTGATCATATGGATATATTTGTTTTAAGGAAAGACACATCAATCCAAGATTATGGAGTGGGTAAACCCTATGTGTAAAATGTACTACAAACCCACTTTTGTTCCATAATTTTTGCTATTGCCACACAGTTTTCTTTTCCTTCAAGCGCCATTCCTTCTTTCCATCTGACCTGCCTAATGAAGCCAATGTATTTAATATATACTTAGCCAGTTTTGTTTGCTGGGGAACTGCAACCTGTAAACAGATGGATGGGACATTGTAGTTGAAATAGATAACCTCCGCTGTACCCAGGTAGTCCAAGACCAAAGCAACAAGGTAAGCCAAAGACTCAATTTATTGTTCTCACTGAATTCTCAACATCTGTATCTCAGTAACAACCAATCTGGGGTTCCAATCCCGTTCTGATCTACTGTAACATACTGCCTCATAATGCTTTATGGATCTACAAACAGTAAAGGCAGATATCTTATACATTGTGTTTTCCTGCACTATTAAACTGTCTCCCTGTTGTCAATCATCCTGAAAGAGATTGAAGCTGCAGTCACATTTACTCTTGATTGGCTCTGAATGCTGAAACAAAGCCAGCCCAAACGCAGGACAATAGTGTCCAAGTGGCTCAGTGCAATCCTCCCGAAATCAAAACAACTGGGAAGAGATTTAGAACAGCATTGCAGAGGGACGCGCCAGCCTCACACCAGACATAAGATCATTAAACTCACTGTAAAAACAAAAATAAAAATGCTACCACAGCAACAGGCGGCATTCTCCCTCAAAGAGCTTTTTCCAAGTCTCACAAACATGCATTACCCATCCTCCTGCTATTCCGGATCCTTCACTACAATTCTGCCTGCATTTTATGGAATTTCTTTAATGTAATATCTTCGCCCTCTGCTCATTTACAGTGATGCCAGCCCAACAAAGACAATTTAGTCACGAAAAGGCCTCTGCCCACAATTGTTTTATTCTTCTGGCATCCATCCTGGCAACACCCCATTAATTGCCAAAAAGTAATCGATGCAGACATTGTCAAGAAATTCAAAGGGTTCAAAGCCCCACCGCAGACACGTGCACCATGAGAACAGGTTCGGACTACAGGTGATCATAATCTTCCTAAATCATCTCATCATTGCCTCTCTCTACAAAGGTCTGGTTTGATCTGAACTCCTCTCCTCTTGTGGAAAAGCCAAATGGGAACTATGAGCAGACCAGTTATCAATTTCATTCACTTACCAACTGAATAACACCCTGAGTAACTGCCAGTCTGAGTTACTTCTGCTCAGACACAAAATAACACAAAAGTACATCATGACAGTTAATGCAGGCTACAATCTTTGGCAAAGCCTGCAGCATCATATGAAGTTCATGGCTGGCAACCTCTTTCAGCGCCTTAATCTGACTATGAGAATGAAAGGAAAAGCTGTTGTCTGGATGCATCTTTCATGGCCGATAACTCAATAGTGGCATTGCACTATTTGGTTCTCCTTTACTGTTCTGTGGAAGACCAATCACTTAAAGTAACCTAAAACAGTCCAATTGGTCTGTGATGCTTTTGAACATCTTTGGCAACACTGACTACCTGGTTTGAGCTACCTGAAAATGTACCATCTGCAAACTGATGACCTGTAGCTAGTTTTAAAAATCCCGGCCGGGTCCAATGTCCAACACAAAGTTGCTAACTACTTTTATTCTACCATTGCTTTACTGAAATGTTTTTTCAGGGAAAATAATTCTCTAAACTCTTGCTTCAGAGGTTCCATGATGTAAAGCCTGCATTTCGTAGCTATGACTAAATCCAAGAAGATCAGAATTGTTAAGGCTTTGTTAATCGTCCTTTTTTTTTTTTTCTTTCTTCTCTTTTACTCAGGGAGCTGGCTTTCTCTCCTGTATGTCCTTCACTTGCTTTACAACCGTACTTCCCCAGACACCACCTCTACAATTCTCAGGCCATACTCCATCCTGTAATATCACACTATGTCCAATTGCCCAGGAAGTTCTTTCGGTTGTCACCTTTGTCACTCTGGAGAAATCCCAGCTTGTGCATATATATGTATATCTCCTCCATTTGAGCTTGCAGTGCATGCTCTCCTGCATCAGTGAGGAGTTCAGGGCTTTCATGCTTTTTAGCATTCTCTTCTATCATAAAATGTCAAACATACAGAATAGCTCTGGCATGCTTGACAGCGTCTACTCTTGTTTCTAGCTTTAGGACAGCTGGAACTTTCTCATCCAATTTTGTATCGGTCTTCTAAGTAGTGCCGTTCAAGGGTGTTTATTGAACAATGAAGGTTGTACGCAGGTTGGAAAAACGCCTAATCTAACCTAAATCTAAGATGCAAGCAAGTGTCAACCATCAAATAAAAAATAAGGCAGTCCCAGTGGTGTTTTGTCCAAATAAAAGGGCATATACTAAGAAACCTATTGCCAAACCTGAAAACGAATACAAAAGGGGTGTGGGATAGTTCTCGGGAAGAGAAAGAAGTGTTCTCCAGCATTGGATCTTTCATAGATTCACATGCTGTGAATATATCCCGTTGTCATGCTAGGAATCCTTGGTAACTTTAACTTAGCATTTTCCTATGGAAAACTAAAACACTTCAGTGTCCTATCAGTGTTCTTTTGGGTGACGCAGGCTACACCAATAGGACGTCTGATATAAATAGCCCACGCCCGTGGTTTCCCTTCAGATTTCAACCGTCTCCAAACTGTTGGATCACCTTGTGTTTCTCTTTGTGGTTTGCACTTGCTTTTTTGTATCCGGCCAGTATGTCATCTGGGGCACAGAAAAAATTGCTCTTTAAACCTTACGAATTGTCTGTCTATACCCCATCATTCGGCGGATGCCTGCGAGATATGCCAAGGGTTTTCGCAGAAGACTTTGAAGGACCGCAACCACCGGCTCATCTGTTGGCTGAACAAGGGCACTTACCCTGCTTCGGCAGTGGATTCAGCCCCTGAGAGCCAGTCTTCGGTGACGGGGAAGGCCCCTGCACACCGACTGGTGGCGGCGGCGGAACCCCCCACTAAGAAGCAACGGACGGAATTGCCAACATCGGAGGTGGGGAGAGGTGACAAGTCCTCTACATCCAGGTCACATCACTCGAAAGGGGCGAGGGGTTCCTCTCTGTCCAAGTCGGAACGGCCAGTCAAGTCTAAGGTGCCCGGTGGTAGGCCCGAGAAGTCGAAGGTGTCCGACAGAGGACAAGCGAAGCCGAGGGAGTCTTCCTCTTCGAAGCACTCGTCTAAGGACCATCATAGATCTTAGTCTAGCCGGTACTCATCGAAGCACCGTTCCGGCTCTTCTTCCAGGAAGTCTGCTTCACTGGAGAAATCGAAGCCCGTGGAGGCCTCTGTTCCGACGACTGGAGTGTCGTCGACTGATGTTCCCTCGTCGACTGTGGCGGTACAATCTGCTCTTCTGTCATCCGCCCCGTCCACAGCTGTTACTGACAGCGGCACACTGTTGTTGTCGTTGGCGCAGATGGATTAAGAGGGCTTGTTGCAGACGGGAGGACCGTGTTAATCTACCGGCTTTGGGCCCATGCTTCCAGTGGACATTCTGCAACAGGAACCGGCTGCGTACTCTGTTTCCTCGGAAATGGAGGAGGAACAGGAGCCGATTGTCGATCAGTCGGCTCTGGGTATGCAGGGTGCACGCCAGTCTACGTCAAGTGGGTGGGGGCTGGGCCGCCCCTTTACCCGTTGATGAATCAACAGTCACTGCTGTCCTGTGTTGAATATGCTCCAGTCGGTGGTGGGGCAACTGGATGCAAGGCCGTTTTCTGAACCTGCGGTGAAGGGGCATCTAGAAAAGAAGTTCAAGGCTCCCGAATCAACCCCCAAATGTCTCGTGTCACAGCCCACACACGAGTCGGTGGTGTCAGCGGCTGCTAGTCGTAAGGCCAGAAGCCAACACAAATGTGTTATCCCCCCGGACAGTGAAGCCAGTGAAGCAGGATGCGTTTCGGACAAAGGTGCTGACTGTGGGAGCCACCACGATGAAAGCTGCAAATTCCTTTGCTATTATGGAAAGGTATGACCGGGAGATGTGGCACAGGCTGGCCCTGATACTTGATCTCCCGGAGCAACACCGCAAGGAGGCAATGCTGTTGGTTCAGGAGGGGGAGGAAACTTCCAAACACAGCATCAACATTGCAGTGAACCTGGCGGAGTCGGGTTGTAAGCAAATCAATAATGGGGTTGGCGGCAGGCTTCGCTGAGATGCACAGATTTTCGCCCGGAAGTCCAACATAAAGTCGTGGATATGCCCTGTGAGGGTGAACACTTGTTCAGGGAAAAGATCGACGAGGCCCTGAAGGGCATGAACGAGGACAGTGAGACGGCAAAGCCTTTAGGTTCCCTGCAGAGTGGGCATCCTTTTCGTTCATTTCGGCCCTTTCGTAGAGCCTCTGGTAATGCCTGGTTTGCTGCCTCCCGAGATAGAGGTTACGGATGCTCCAGCCATTTGTCTCAAGGCTACAGGCGCTTGTTCCAGTTGGCTCCAAAGAGACTTTCAAGCACAGTGTAAGAAGGGTGCACACGCCCCGACTGCTAAAGGGAGGCAGTCGAAATCTCAACAATGACTGCCATTTGGGCAATCTGCTGGGGGGGCAGGGTGGCAAACCACGTTGACGAGTGGCAACTTATCACGTCAGATCGCTGGGTGCTGAATACAGTACGTCTCAGTCATTCGTTGGAGTTTCTGCTTCCTCCAGCCCCCATTCTGCCCGTGTATGTGGCACAACCGCATCTTCCTGTCTTGCAGCTGGAGGTGGTTCTCTTGCTAGTGAAAGAAAGGGGGCAATAGAACCAGTTCAGGCCTCGGAACGAGGCCATGGGGTGTAATCCCTGTATTAAGTCGTAAAAAAACCCAGTGGCAAGTGAAGGCCTATTCTAGATCTTCGGCAACTAAAAAAGAATTTGGCAACGCCGGAAGTTCAAGATGGTCGCACTTCACGATGTCATCCGCTCGGTGCAACAGGGGGGGTTCTTGGCGTCGCTAGACTTGGAAGATGCCTATTTTCACATCCCGATGTGGCAAGTTCCTGCGTTTCGTGGTCTGGGAGGATCATTCCAAGTTCTGTGTCCTCCTGTTTGGCCTGAAGTACTCTCCCAGGACAGTCACAAAGTGCCTGGCTCCGGTGGCTGCCGTCCTCCGCAGGGAGGGCCACCATGTGTACCCCTACCTGGACGATTGGTTGGTAAGGGGGTCTGTCGCCAGAAAGGACGTTAGAGTCTCTCATGGCGACCATGGACCTGTTACAACGGCTGGGATTCGCAATCAACTTGGAAAACTCCCATCTGATGCCGTCCAGGGAGTTCGTGTTTCTGGGGGCTCCGTTTTTTACCCTGGACAATCTGGTGAAACCTTGCAGCGAAAGAGTGGTGACGTTGCGGTCCAAGGCGGGCGAGTGGGGCTATGGTACATTGGTCTCAGTCCGAAGTTACATGTCGCTTTTGGGAGCCATGGCGTCATGCATTCCGCTCATTCCAAATTGACGCCTGCTCATGAGACCAGTGTAGGAATTCATCGCAGACAAGTGGTTGCAGAGTCGAGGGTTGTGGTCGGACAAAGTGGTCGTTGCCCGGGGGCTGGTGGAAGCCCTTCGGTGGTGGACATGCACAGATCATCTCATACATGCCCCTGCTGGAACCAGAGTTTCAGTTCACGATCGTAGCAGACGCTTCCCAGGTGGGGTGGGGCGTGCACCTCGATAAGTCACGGGTACAGGGTCTATGGTCTCGGGAGGAGACATTGTTGCATATCAAAGTGCTGGAGTTGAGCACTGTGCTCTGAAGTAGCTTCTACCTTGCATTCAAAGAACAGTGGTGCAGGTGTTGACGGACAATACCACCTCAATGTTCTATTTGAGGAAGCAGGCTGGCACACATTCCCAGATTCTGTCAAAGGAGGCTCGGGCGTTCTGGCATTGGTCCCTGGTTTAGGGGATCCATATTGTAGCTTTCCATCTGCCAGGGGTTCAGAACGTTCAGGCCTACACGCTCAGCAGAGACACCAGTCAGCTGCACGAGTGACGGCTGAAGAAGCAGGTTGCAAAAATCTTCAGAAAATGGGTTCTCCCCCGATGGACTTGTTCGCCACACAGCAAAACAAGCAGTGTCTGGGGTTTGTGAGCAAAGTGGCATATGCGGAGTCAACGGGGGACGCGTTCCCATGGACGGGCCTCTTCGCGCATGCGTTTCCCCCGTTTCCACTGATTCGGGGAACGATCCAGTGAGTGTGCAAGTACCTGTGCAGAGTGATATTGGTAACCCCGTTCTGGCCCAGGCAGACATGGTTCCCAGATCTCCTTCATCTGGCTGTGGAAGAGCCATTTCGTCTAGGAGCGGACCGGGATCTCCTGTCACAGGATGAAGGCAGAGTGTGGCATCAGGATCTGGCGTCTCTCAGCCTGGCTGCGTAGCTCCTGACCACGCCAAGTTCGGTCATCTAGATATCTCACAGCAGTGTCAGCGGATCTTGGAGGCGGCAAGGGCCCCTTCTACCAATGTATCGTATGGTCGTTGCAGCTTGCGCAAAGGGGCCTGGCGTTGTCATCGATCAAGGTGCATTTGGCAGAGATTTCTAGGTTCGCAAGACGCCACTCCCCTCTTTAGTGATCGGTTGGTTAAGCACTTTCTGAAAGGACTGTTTCGGGCATTTTCCCCGGGGAAGAGGTTTGCACCTGTGTGGAGCCTCAATGATGTTCTCTCTGCCCTGATGAAACCACTGTTTGCACCCATGTCGACGACTTCCTTGAAGTTCCTCTCGTGGAAAGTCTCATTTCTGGTTGCGATCACATCTGCCAGAAGGGTGTCAGAATTGCAGGCACTGGTCATTGACCCGCCGTATCAGAGATTTGAGGGACAGGGTTCTCCAGGGTAGCTACTAATCTGCACTTTATCCCGAATGTGCAGGATTTCACAAACTTGCTTCCATTGCCTTGCCCGCATTCTTTACTAATGCAACCACGCCAGCAGAAAGGGCCCTGCATTCTCTGGACGTTAAGAGGGCATTGAAGTTTTATTTGAACCATACTCTGGGTTTCCGGAGGTTGAAGCAGTTGTTTGTGGCATTTGGTTTCTCCAACAAGGAGCTCTTTATTTCCAAGCAGGGACTTTCCCGTTGGGTCTCCTCTACAATTTTGTTTTGTCACGTGAAAGCTGGCAAGCCTTTGAGGGGCACTCCTAGGGCTCATTCTACATGGTCCATGGCTTAGTCGGCGTCGCTATGGTCTGGTATACCGCTTGTGGATATTTGCCAGGTGACTTGCTGGGCGGTGCCGCATACCTTCACCAAGCACTTATGTCTGGGGCAGCAGCATGTGGAAGATGTGCAGGTGGGACAGGCAGTCCTCCAACGCCTGTTTCAGTAAAGTAGGCCCTGCAGCTTCAGGGGATGTTCTGTTGTTTTTTGCCTTACTGTTTTTTTTTTGTCATCATGCCTGTGGTTACACGTCATTTGTGAGGCTCATTATGTCGTAAGGCATGGGGTGTGGTTTGCCCGTCATGCACCTCCAAGTTGTCATACTGCTATATAATCTATTCACACCATGTGAATCCATGAAAGATCCAATGCTGGAGAAGGGAGTAGTTTCTTACCTGTAACTCCATTTCTCCAGCGTTGGTATCTTTCATGGATTCACATGCGCCCGCCGGCCGCCCCTGCCGGCAGACCTTGGTTAGTGTTTCCTTTGTTTTGGAGGTTAAAATCTGAAGGGAAGCTGTGGGGGCGGGGCTATTTGTATCAGACATCCTATTGGTGCAGCCTGCTACACCAATAAGAACGCCGATAGGACACTGTAGTGTCATAGGTTTCCATAGGAAAACGCTAAGTTAAAGTTACCGAGGTTTCCCAGCCTGATGACGGGAAATATTCACAGCATGTGAATCCACGAAAGATACCAATGCTGGAGAAATGGAGTTACAGGTAAGAAACTACTCCCTTCTCAAATAATATGTCAGGGTGCGGTAGCTGGGGTCTCCCTTCCCCATGTTTTGAGCAGTCTTGGGCTTCTCCAGCACGACACAACAGTTCCAATGGCAGCTCTCGGGACCGTCGACAGCCAAGTCTCATCTCCTTTGAACACCTCTTGCCTTCAAGGGCCTGACATGTTCAAAACAACAAAACAAAAGTTCCTTTAACTAAATGAAAGTTCTTTAGGATAATAATAATAATAATTCACCCATGGATCCCACTCTTCTGGGCGCTGACCCCTCTCAATTGTTTTCCACAGTTCACGTAGGGTGATGGTTTCCCCCCTCTGTCCCCCTCTTCTGGGTGCTGACTCTTCGCATATCGTACTCCACAGATTATTCTACAACAGTTCCTTTATTGCAACAGTTCCTTTATCAACCAACTTTGGGTGATGGCTTCACCCCTGAATCTCCCTCATTCGGGCTCGGACCCTTCTTCTCTTTTGCGGGATTTCACCTCCCTTCGTTTCTCAATGTCTTTTCAAAACAGTTCAGTGGACATCCCTCAGCTGGGTTTGCATCTGTAGATACCCTGTTTCTCAGGACTTTAGACTTCGCCTCTCTCGTCAGCCTCCCTCGGTCGGGTTCACTCTTGCTAACTTCACAATTGTTCAACGTCGTTGGAATACGCTTCTCTTTCTTTCACTGTGGGATTCACTTCCCTTTCTCTCACACAGTTTGTAGATCAAAGTCTTTCGATTGTACAGGCATTTTGCTTGACCCTCAATATGACCACTTTGAGCTATTTTGGTGGCCCTCCTACAGCCTCTTGGTTTCTGTACTTTCGTTCAAATGGGGATCCACTAGTGTCTCTCGAGTTAGCACCCACGTGGTGCCCGTTACCCTCTGCAGCTGGTCTCCCCTTTACACTTTTACCGTTCTTTCATAGTTCATTGAACTTGGTTACTCTTGCCACTTTGCAATCCTCCATTAACACAGCCCTTTTAACGGTTCTCCCCTCGACTCGCTGGCTGTGATGAACCGCTTGGCCTCTTTCGTCTTCTCTGTAGTCGAGGCTGGTACCACATGCGCAGGAGCTTCCCTCGCTCCTAACCATCGGCGTAGGCTTGCCCGTGTACCATTGACATCTGCTGCAAGACACTTGTGCTATTGTTCGTGGTCTTAGGCTCTCTTCCATGAAGCTTCCGCGGGTTTGGGATGAAAGGGGCAAGGTCACTTCTCTCCTCACCACCCTCTCGATTCCTGCCGCTTTCTCTTGAACTGCTGCCCTGGATTAGCTTTCTCGTGCCGCGCGCCGTGCTTCTACTGTGCTCTCTTGCTCCACCTTTTATCCCTGTGGGGGAAAAGGAAGGGCTGTCAAGTGTGTTTGATTTAGGTCAATTACCTGACTTTGCCGGACACTTGTGTCAGGACATGTCAGGTAAACCGTTTTAATACAAGTCTGTTTTCTACATAATGGGGAAAAGTGTGGGTATCGGAAATGATAGTCTTTGTATTGGAAAGGGGAGGGGTTGGAGTGTCAGAGTATCCTACGGAACAGGAGAGTTAAGGTTTGTGAAATGGATGAGCATGACTGGGATTGTGAGCAGAACCTAGGGGATTGTGGGAACAGCAGTGTTCTGTCATAGTGGATTGGGTCTTCAGAAGATGACAGTCAGAGGGATGGGTTTGGTAGGATTTGTGGGGCAAACGGGAATAGCTGGGATCGTGAAGTGAACCAGGTGGACGGGATGGAAAATGATGGAGTATTCGGGTAACAATGATCATAGGGATGTGGAGAAGAACGTCTGGGAATGTTCAGGCAGGACGCAGGAAAACAGTGATTCTGGGAGAGATCGTTTTTGGATGTAACGGGGTGTTGGTTTGGTACGGAGGGATCATTGGATCCGGGCAGGAGAGATTGAATGGAAGGAAGCAGGGCAGATGTATGATAGCCTATAAAGATCTTGGGGAGTTCGCCCTCTTCTCCTTCTCCCTGGCTTGTGCCATACCGCTTCTCCCTTGGGTTATTCCCTCGAGTAGAACCCCTGGATCCCTAGAGGTGATATCTAAGTGGATCAGCCCTTCATTGGCCACCTGAATAAGAGTCTCAAGGTTCGCAATGTGAGATACCCATATGTATTTCACAATAGTCATCACAATTGTGGTCTAGGGATAAGGGTATATCCACCCCAAAAAAATGTACAAGGAAAGGGCTCTAAAATACAGTTGCCATCTTGTCGGACTGCTGCCTACATCCTCTGGTGCTTTTGGTTTATCATCTTTTCTTATGATATTATTCCTTGGCAGATGGGTGTAATTGTTTTTTTAGTATAGTATGGCCTCAATAGTGGCCTTTTTACACATACAAATGTCTCATCACACACTTTAAACAATTGTACAATATTAAATATAATTCAGTATCTACAAGATTTCGGCTTTCTTTGTGAGTTTATCAGCTATAATTAGCCTTAATATTAGACATTTTTCAAATCGTGATTCTAATGGATTGTGTTCCCCCCTGTATTTCTCCTCTTTGATATATTCCGTCCAGCATCAGCTGCTTCAAACATTTTTTCAGAGCAGAGCGTTGTGTTCCTCAGCAGCCTCCGTCGGCTCTAGAGTATGACGTCGGCATTGATATATATTGCATGTAGCAAGTCCGTTACCTCAGTTTCGTTTTTGCACTGTTCGGACGGTTCATTACTGTTTTCTAATGTTTTTTCTTCCAAAAGGAAGACCCCTAAAACTGGCTTCAAGAGGTCTGCAGATTGTGATTCAAAGATGTCTATCACAGACCTACACTGTATCTGCTTCTGGTACCTTGGAATCGATTACAAGGTTGAAGACTGCGGTTCTCCAGCATGGGGTCTGGCATGGATTCACATGCTCATGAATATTCCCCGTCGTCAGGCTGGGAATCCTCGGTAAAGAAAAAATCAGTATCAGTTTCGTTTCTGATCTGTCTTTTGTAATAGTAACAAATCACTGATCTCTGCGTCATACTGACCACAGCCAATGACTGCCCTCTACCTAAGCCCCGCCTCTGGCAGCTATCTTCAGATTTTTACCGCACGTTCAAGGGTTGGGATCCTCGTGCTATTGCTCTCGAGCGTTAGTGCTATTTTTCACGTTTTTTCTCAAAAAATTTCTCTTTTTTTCGGTCAAAAGAGCCTCAAGCTCCACCGTTTCTTCATCCGATCAACGGGGACCCGTGTCGGATTCGTCTACGCCCCTCAAGGGTGAAGATTTCGTCAAACCACGCTATTGGAGGACTCAGAAGTTTCTCAGGCTCAGCAGAAGGGAAGCTCGACGCCCGGAAAGCTGTTCAGGGTCTGCCCTGGATGCCAGCTTCAGAATGTCTTTAAGGAGGACGAACACTCCCTTTGTCTTTACTGCCTACATGAAGACAAGATGCACGTGGAGAAGGACTGTGCGTTTTGCGGCAATATGTCGGAGCGGACCATGAAGGACCGCCATCAACGTCTCGCCAACTGGCTGGAAGGGAAGAGCCCGTCAGGCGAGAAGAAGAAGAAGAAGAAGTCCGAGCGGTCTTCTAAGACCTTTGAGGGCGCCCCGGCGACGGGGGTCCAACAGAAGGCCAAGCACCGCGAGTCCGCTGGCACCGGGAGCGCCGAACGGTCGGGCTCTACGGGCGCCAGGCAGGGCGCATCCTCCCCGGCGCCATCAACCACGAGCCAACGCTCTGGCTCGGGTAAGAGGAAGGCCGAGCACCCGGCGAAGCTCCTGGAGAGACCCCGGTCGAGCTCGAAGGCCCCATCGGAGGGGGTGCGAGGCAGTGACCCTCCCCCCAAGGAGAAGGCGGTGAGCGCACCTAGGGTGGTGAAAGCCTTAATCCATCCGGCCAAGGCCTCTATCGAGACAGTTGCGGCGGCCCTGGCTCAGCCTGTGGAGGCTACACCAGTGGTGGCGACCTCGGGGCTCAGCGTCTCCCTGCCACCGCGGAGGGAGTCCTCTTTTATGCCCATCGACAGGACCCCCGTGAAACCTCCGGCGGAGAAGAAAAAGGGGGGGCAGTAGATCATCGTGGATTCGGCCTCAACCTCTGAGGAAGAGCTGATCGAAGTCTTAAGCCACAGCGTTAGCGTGGAAGAAGACCAGCCCGTTGGGAGGGACCCCGACGTAGGAGACGACGATAATGTCGAGGGTGCCGACGGGGCTCCTGACCGCCCGTCTGACTCCCCTCAACCAGTGCCGCAAGACAACTCGGCGGCCATTTTGTTGGCTATACAGTCCTTATGCTCGGAGATAAGGACGAGACTGCCGTTACCACCAGCGGAGGCACCGCTCCCGACGGGGGACCCGGAGCCAGGCCCTTCTGGGAGCCCTCCCCCTAAGAGAAGGATTCATCCTCCACCTCCTTTTCAGCCATCGCGCCCTGTTCAGCCCTCCTCCCCGTCCACGACACGTGGGGATGATACGGGGACTGACACGGCCGCGACGGGTACAGACGACGAGGTTTACGACGAGGATCTGCCGTCGTCACCTCCCACCCGGGCTTCTCCGCCCGACGAGATTGGATCGTTTCACTCTATGATCGCCAGGGCATCCAAGCTTTTCCAGCTCTGCCCGGAAGAGAAGAAGAAGGAAGGTTTCCTTTATCAACGGTGCGAGGCCAAGAGGAAGACAGTCCTCTCTGTACCTCTACTGGACGATATTTGGGATGAGGGCCTCGCCTTCCTCAAGAACCCATCCACGACGCCGGCTCGAAGGGATCGGTACGAGAAGAAGTACCGGGTCCCGGACGCGGCCCCCTTGTGCCTTCGGGCACAGCCGACCCCGGACTCGGTCGTCTCCGCGGCGGCCAGGAAGAAAGCGGGGCTGGGGGAGCGGCCTCTACATCGACCTCCCCGCCGGACGGCGAGGGAAAGAAATTAGATACGATGGGACGCAGAGTCATCTCATCTGCAGCGACGACGATTAAGGCGGCCAACGCCTTGGCTATCGTAGCACGCTACGACAGGGAGTTGTGGTACAAACTAGCCACCCTGCTGGACTTCCTACCGGACCACAAGAGGGCGGAAGCCCTAGAGATCTTGCAGGAAGGAGAGGTGGCGTCGGACCACGCCATTACGATTGCGACGGACATGGCTGACACTGGATTTCGCCAGTTGGGCAACGGCGTGTGCCTTAGGCGGCGTGGATGGCTCAAGGCTACTGACTTCCGTCAGGACGTGCAGACCAGAGTCTTGGACATGCCGTTCGACGGAAACAATCTGTTTTGGAAAACAGTGGACGATTCCCTTCAAGCCATCAAGGCAGACACGGAGACGGCCCGGGCTCTTGGGGTTCTCCAGCAACGGCGGCCGCCCTTTCGGATCGGTGGAGGCAAACAGGGTGCCTCCAAAGGTTCCAGCGGCGGATTTTCCACCTACCGTCAAGCGGCCCGTTCGTCGTCACAGGAAGCTTACAGGGGACGAGGCAAGTCAGGCTGACCCCGCCGTCGTCGCCAAGGAGGACAAGGCGGCAAAGCCTCGTCTAAGCAGGACTGAACCGGCCGTGGGGTCGGGCTCCCACCGAAGCACCCAGGTGGGAGGCCGGCTGGCGAGCTTCGTCAGCGTGTGGGAGTCCATCTCCACCGACAGTTGGGTGCTGGACGCCCTAGCTCAGGGTCACGCGCTCGAGTTTCTAAAGAGGTGCCCGCGCGTCCCCCCTGTGGCCAGGAAAGAACATCACGTCCCTCAACTTCTCTTGGAGGTAAAGGCGATGCTCAAGAAGGGCGCCATCGAGCTTGTCCCAAAGAGGCTTCGGGGCTCCGGAGTTTACTCAAGATACTTCCTCGTGAAGAAGAAGACGGGAGGATGGCGTCCCATCCTGGACCTACGACGACTGTACAAATTCATCAAGGCACAGAAGTTCCGGATGGTCACCCTCCAACACGTCCTGGGTCAGCTGGAGGAGGGCGATTTCCTGTCGTTGTTGGATTTGGAGGATGCCTAGTTCCATATTCCCATCCTAAAGGGACACCGAAAGTTTCTCAGGTTCGTGGTCCAAGGGCGTCACTACCAGTTCAGAGCCCTTCACTTCGGATTGAGGTCGGCACCCAGGGTGTTCACCAAGTGCCTCGCACCGGTGGCGGCGCAGCTGCGCCGAGAGGGGATCCACGTCTACCCCTACCTGGACGACTGGCTCATCCGAGCGAAGACGAAGGAGCTTGCCATGGAGCATACGGCAAGGACCGTCCAACTACTCACGGACCTGGGATTCTCCTTAAACTACGCCAAGTCCCACCTGGTGCCCGCGCAAGACGCACTGTTTCTGGGAGCGAAACTCGACGCAGTGTCGCTTCTGGCCTCTCCGTCGGAGGAAAGGACGAGGGCCATCTTGGGCAAGGTGCAGCGGATGCTGGTTGCAGACGCGGCCAGAGTGAGGTCCATCAAGTCCCTCCTCGGAATGATGTCTTCTTGCATTTACCTCATCCGCCTGTGCAGGCTCCGGATGCGCCCGTTGCAGGAGTTCCTGGACGCGCGCTGGATCCAGACGATGGGCAGCTTCGAGGAGAGGATCTCACTCAACGAGAGTTTCCGACGAGCGATCCGGTGGTGGGGCACCCGCGCGCATCTGACGGCGGGCATGGACTTCCAGACCCCCGGCCACCAGGAGACAGTGACCACGGATGCCTCCCTGGAAGGGTGGGGAGCGCACACCGAAAAATCTGCACGCGAGAGGCCTTTGGCTTCCGACGGAGAAGTCCCTCCATATCAACGTCCTGGAGCTCCGTGCAGTGTTTTGGGCCCTCAGGTCCTTTCTTCCGTCCCTCAAGGGCAAGGTGGTGAGGATCTTCACCGACAACACCACCACCATGTTCTACATCAGGAAACGGGGCGGAACCAGGTCCCCAGCCCTGTCCAAGGAGGCGCAGGATCTGTGGCATTGGGCCGTCGCCCAAAGGATGTTTCTGGTGCCGTTTCATCTGGCAGGGATAAAAAACACCATTGCCGACTCGCTCAGCAGAGAGCTACGCTCGTGCCACGAGTGGGAACTACGACAGGATCTAGTGGAACGCCTCTTCCGACGGTGGGGCTCACCCAGATCGATCTGTTCGTGACGGCGACGAACTCCAAGTGCCGGAGGTTCGCCAGCAGGTTTCCCCAGCCGAGGAGCATGGGCGATGCTTTCTCGTTCCCCTGGGAGGGCCTGTTTCTATACGCGTTCCCTCCATTGCCATTGCTGATCCGGCTCATCAACCAGCTCAAGAGGTCACGGTGCAGGATGATCCTCGTCGCACCTCCGTGGCCGAGGCAGATATGGTTCCCGGACCTTCTGGACTTGTCAGCGTCCCCATCAATCAAGCTGCCAGTGGACGCGGATCTTCTCTCCAGGGAAAGAGGCGCCATCCTCCATCACGACCCGGAGTCGCTGAGCTTGCAGGCCTGGCTCCTGCAGCGTTAGAGTTCGGAGGATACGACATACCGGCCGACTGCAGAGAGGTTCTTGCAAAGGCCAGGGCGTCCTCAACTCTTAAATGCTACGGACACAAATGGAAGAGGTTCTCTGTCTGGTGCCACGCACAGAAGATTAACCCTCTACGGATTACGGCTCCCCAAGTACTGCCGTACCTACTGACGCTGGCCAAGGCTGGACTGGCGCACGCGTCCATCAAGATTCATCTTGCTGCGATCTCCCGATACACCAGAACCACGGGGCGGACGTCTTTGTGGTCTCATCGTCTGGTGAAAGAGTTCACGAAGGGACTGTTCAGATCGTTCCCGCCGGTGAAGGCTCTGGCCCCGGCGTGGGAGCTCAACGTGGTGCTGACCAAGCTCATGGGACCTCCGTTCGAGCCTCTGCACTCGGCTCCGTTGAAGTTCTTGTCGTGGAGAACAGCGTTTCTTGTGGCCATCACCTCCGCACGACAGGTGGGAGAGATCCAGGCCCTTTCCTGCAAGGCCCCGTACTTGACTTTTCACGACACGAGGGTAGTGCTCAGGACGCACCCCTCCTTCATGCCCAAGATGCCGTCGGACTTCCACCTCAACGAACCCTTGGTGTTGCCTGTTTTCTTCCCGTCGCCTTCGTCGCCGGCTGAAAGGACTTTGCACTCGCTGGATGTGGCTAGAGCGCTGAAGTTCTACGTGGACCGCACAAAGTGTTTTCGGAAGATGTCACAACTCTTTGTGAACTTTGGACCTGTCAATCAGGGGAAGGCTCTCTCGAAGGCTTCCATTTCCAGATGGCTCTCCGGCTGTATCATGTACTGTCATCGGTTGGCAAACCGACCGCTGCCTGGCCGTCCGAGAGCCCATTCCACCAGAGCGATCGCATCTACCACAGCGTTCCTATCTGGTGTGCCCTTGCTGGACATCTGCAGGGCTGCTAAGTGGAGGTCGACGCACACCTTCACGAAATTCTACTGCGTCGATCGGGATTCCAGGGTCGGCTAAGCAGTGCTGCGCAACCTGTTGGCCTAAGGTGAGCCTGGTAAGGAGGTAAGAATTGCTTAATGTTGAGTTTGATGTAATGCTTAATGTTGAGCCTTTGCCACCTCCTGTGGTTGTGCATGTGTGTACTGCTATGTATTCTTTATTCATGAGCATGTGAATCCATGCCAGACCCATGCTGGAGAACAACAGTTACAGGTAAGTAACTTGTTCCTTCCTGTCAGTCCATGATGGGAAAGGACTTGAAGAAGAGGTAGGGGAAACTTGCCCTCGGTAGGCCCCTTTCCAAATCCCCTTAGACCACTCCTAAAATAAGGCCGTTGGATGAGAGAAGTTCAAGGTGCACTTCACTTCCTCATAAGCGTTCGAAACATTCCAAGTCCTCTTGTTCCAGAAGTGGTTCCCACCATTCTTTGTCTTCTTCCCACAAATACTTAATTTCTGTTCAGGCTCTTCATCTTCAGACTCCTTGCCCGACCTCAGACGAGTGAGTTTTCCAGGTAAGTCGAATTCCAAAGCCGAATGGGAAGACTCGGATGATGGTTTTTGAGAAAGCAGCTTCTCCTGCCCCTTCAAAAAAGTCTAAAAAGGTTTCTGACCCTATTGAGTTTCATAGAGCCGATTAGTAGTCAGTTAAGGTTACAGCTCGCGCACCCTTGAAACCTTCGAAGCGTCTTCGAGAAGCATCAGAGACTTTGAAGCCTTGAGACCAATTGAATCCCAAGCCTCAAACCACCATTCCCTCGACAGGACTCAGTTCCTCAATGTGCCTCAACGTCGATGTAGACTCTGTCTGCGTCTTAGAAGATAGTGTCAAAGCTTTTCAAACCTCTGGCTAAAACAGACTTCTTTAAGTCTGTCATCTATGAGGAAGAAGGTTTCTGATCAGGGCACTCCTCCTTTTGGCCTAGAAAACTCCTAATGTTCCAGAGGCCTTCATTTCTGGAGAGTCCAGGATGCCACATCTGGTTGACCCATTGAGAGAAGCCAATGGATTGGCTACTTCTCCAGAGGTGGACTTTGCCAAACTAGAACCTTCTGCACATGCAGATACCTCATGTAGGACAGTCATGAATGAAGTGGTTGAGTATCTCGGTTGAGGAAGGCTGGTTGCTGTTTTTGAACACGATGACCTAACAGATGTTCTTGACAAAGGCTCCCCACACCCCAAAGATCCTGTTATCCCGTTCCACAATGCTTTGAAGAGCAGGATCATGGCTAATTGGGAGAGCCCAATACTAATCCAGCAGCGAATGCAGAATTCAGTAGAAAATAAAGCCTTCCAGTATAGATCAGGAGTGCCTATCGAAACATCCGTCTCCAGAGATTCTGGTGGTACAGGCTGCCACGTAGGCTGCTGTGTACCCTACCATTCCCCTCCCCCCTCCAAAAAAAATGTGATTCCCTAACTAAGAGGGTTACCATTAAAATCCATCAATGCCACGTGTGCATTGGCCATATTTACTCACACTTTGTGGGAGATGGTGGCTATGGCTGTGGAACGCTTACCGGAAGGGGAGGAAAGGGAAGAAATTTTAGACCTCATACAAGATGGCGAGGACGCCATGTGTCAGTCGCTACAGTCTGGGTTGGAGTAGAGCAATGGCAGCCAGTACTGTCGTGTTGGTTTGCCTGGCTGTGTAAGTCTGGTTTTGCACAGAACATACACCGGGTGTTGCCTCTCGATAGGCCTATGCTGCACTCCTATTGGGACACAGTCCCAAGTATATTTATACCCAAAAGTGAAGAGGGGTCTCCAAAAATAGAAAACACAGCACACTTCGTTGTATCTCGTCTTCTTGGTTATGTAAAAAAAAGTAAGCATATATTGTTCTTTCTTGTTCATTGGATGCACATTTGTGCATAAAACTAACAGTAACGTCCACCTGATCCAGTACAATCAAGAGCCACCAGGACCATACACAGTGTGGGTAGACAATATATATATTTGAGTAACACTGTAAAGCCCCAGTGTACAAAATAAATCAATATACAGGAATACAATTGGATATAAATTCAAAGATCAAACCAGATTAAGAAAACAGATTCAACAAACCAAAAACAGAAATCAGAGCTGTACTTTTACATACTCCAAGAACATATTCAGTTAAGATTGAGCATTGAACAAATTAATCAATTTACAATTTGACAACACAATGTATATATCAGTATGAGCAGTGCAATTCCTTCTGCTCTATACTTTGTCCTAAACACTCCTGCTTTTTACCTCTCCCATTTCTTTGGCTCCAAGGCGGCTAAAAGCTTGGAAAAGCTTCAGTCCTCTAAATCAGCTGCAAAATCGCTGGGTGCAGCAATTGGACAGCTGCCACAGACCCACACAGCTTATCAAAATTGGAGGGGTCGGTCCTTTTGCTATTTTTCATCGGTTGGAAGGTCAAAAAGTTAGAACATACAAAGGGCTCAGCAGATAGTTCATCATGGACGAGGACGAGGTGGTAAGTCCACCCAAACAGCTGCAACCTCCTTGCCATCAGCAGCCACCACTGTCTCACCAAAACCTCTGGAAGGCCTTGGTCCACCGGACCGTAGTGAGGGGCAGGCTGCCTCAGCATCTAGAAGAATGGTGGGGTATTAATTCTGATGCTTGGGCCCTGCAAACGGGTTACTGCCTCCCATTTTTGAGAATACCTCCCAATTGTCCACCAAGGAGTCAGTCCTTCAAGGTACCGGATTCGCTCCTTTTGTAGGAGATTTACATCCAGTTTGGGTGTGTTTGACCATCTGAGAACTGATTGCTGCAAACTGTTCAGAAAGAAACAGCCTGCATGCGATCAATTCTCAGAGGATAAAACGCACTCACACCAACCCCCACCCCATGCCCACCTTGCCCCCTTACCCGATTCCTCCCTTGCGCCCTTACCACGATTCCTGTCGCCTTGTCCACTTCAGCCCTGCGGCATTGGATCCGTCCCTCTAACGCAGATCGGATCCAATGCCGCAGGGTCCCTTTTTCTTGTCTCCCCCCCTGCCTCCAATATTGAGGAAGCAGGGGACACCCCTGCAACTCCTGCTCCACATGTTCGGTATTTATTAGCCTAATTTTGATCGAATGGTACGTACAAAATTAAGTCAAATGTATCATTCGATCAAAAAAAAAATGATGCAAATACCTTACATCCTGCTGGAGAAAGGCGCTAAAGAGTCAATGCCTGGTGCAGAGAGGGATCGTACTCCCCTGATTTCTTAATACCAAAGAAGGAAGAAGGATCGAGACCCATCTTTGACTTGAAATACTTGAACAAGTTCCGCAGGAAGGACAAGTTCAAGATGGTCTTGCTTTCTCAGATCCTCCGGGCCCTTCAGCTCCAGGATTGGATGGTATCATTGGACCTTCATGATGCTTACTTTCATGTGGCTATTCATCACAAGCACGGGAAGTACCAATAGTGGTTCTCATTTTCAATTTTGGGTTCTGCCTTTGGGGCTCACCTCCACCCAGAGGGTTTTCACCAAGTTGAAGGCGGTGCTGTTGGCAAATCTGAGGGGGATTCACATCTAGCTCTACCTGGACGATTGGCTGAACAGGCTCTGGAACATCTCGCCATCACTTGCCACTCTCTCCACAAGCATGTCTTCTCCCTAAATTTCAAGAATTCCCACATGATACCTTCTCAGAAGCTTCAATACATTGAAGCGGTCCTGTATGCTTCCTCTGGAAGAGCCTTGCCACCTGAGGTCAGGGCTCAACGTTTTAGCAGATGGTCATCAAGTTTCACAATACCCAAAGTCTACCGGCCTTTGATTTTCTGAGGTTGCTCTGTCTCATGACATCCTGCATTTTTCTTGTGCCGGTGGGCCATCCGAGGATTAGATCCCTTCTGTGCGCCCTCTGATCCCAATGGTCACAATTCTCTGGCAGAATGACAGATCTACTTCAGGTCCCGAACAAGGTCACATTGGATCTCCTGTGGTGGTCCTGCGAGGAGAATGTGTTGAAAGGGAAACCCTTTTTGTAACCATGGCCGGAAATAACTGTAGTTACAGATGCCTCCCTCACTGGTTGGGGGGCTTATGCTAACAATCTGGCAATCGGCAGTCGCTGGGCTCCATCCGAGTCCAAACAAAAAAATCAACCTTTTGCAACTGATGGAAATCAGACAAGCGCTGATGTACATTCTGCCCTCTGTACGTGGAAAGAATGTCCTGATAATGACAGACAACACAGAGGCCATACATTACCTTAACAAGAGAAGAGGTGGTGGGTCACTCACACTCTGGCTTTGGGCACTGCAAGAAGGAATCTCTGTTAGCCGTTCAACTAGTCAGAGAGAAGAACAAAGCGGTGGATGCTCAGAGCAGTCTCCTATGAGTGCAAGCTCGCTCAGGAAGTCCTTCAAGATATCTTCACCTTTTGGGGAACTCCTCAAGTGGATCGGTTCTCGTCTAGTGTGAACAGGAAGTGTGGCTTGGTCTGCTCCAGGGAATTTCCTTAAAGAGGGGCTCTGGGAGTGACGTTTTTTAGTGGACTGAGAATTTCACTTCTATACACATTTCGCATCAGTCCCTGTCATTCTTCATGTCATCAGGAGGTTGAAGTTAGGGTAGCCCATGATCCTCTTTGCCCCTGATTGAGTGAGGAGAACGTGGCATGCCCGGACCTTCTGGACATGTCCATCTGCCCTCCAATTGGTCTTCCACAAAGAGAGGATCTGCTCTTGCAAGAGGCAGATCACATTCTCCACCCAGACATCGGGACCCTGAACCTTTATTTCTGGTTTCTGAAAGGTTTGGAACCTTCCTGAAGATGTAATGGAGGTGTTTCTGGCCAAAAGACCAGCAACAAAGTCTCTGTACTGCTGCTGTTGGAACACATTTTGCAGCTGGTGCAGAGTTAAGAATATTGATCCCTTCTCTTGTGACACACCAGTGGTGCTGTCCTTTTTGCATCATTTAGCTCATCGGGGGCTGCGAGTTGTGACAGCAAAAAGATATTTGGCAACGTTGTCAATCTATAAGCGCTCGCCAGAGCAAGGATCGTACATTAGGGTACCTATCGTGATCCAGTTTGTAAAGGGGTTAACAAACGTTTTCCCACCCGTCCCATTCATTGTACCAGTCTGGGGCCTATTCTTGGTGCTAACATTTTTAATGGGATCTCCATTTCAGCATCTCCATTCTTATCCTTTAAGGATGCTGACCCTCAAGACTGTCTCAGCTAGTAGAGTCCGCGAGTTGCAACCCTTATCTTGTAATACTTATTTGAATGGATTGTGTCCTCCAACGTATTCCACATCTTTGACATGTAATGTCCACAGCTGTGCACTTCGGAAACTTTTTCGGCAGAGGGCGTCTTGCGTCGATGTCCCTCGAAGGCCTCTGTCGAGGGCAAGGTCACAGGATGTTATAAATAGGAGGCATGGCGCCTGTAGCCTCAGTTCTGTTTTTTCTGCAAACGTGTTTGCTTTGAGAACTCGGCGTGCCTTGTGTGTTTCATCGTAGAGATGTCTTTTTCTTCATCCCCTCTGACTCTGCGGTCTGGCTTCAAGACCTGCCGGGACTGCAAGTCAAAAATGTCGATCACCGACCTGCATCGCATTTGTTTGTGGTGCTTGGGCGAAAGTCACGACACTGACGACTGTTAAAAATGCCAGTCGCTGACTGCCAAGGCCTTGCGGAAGGGGAAGCTCCACGTAGGTAGGGGTTCTAAGCCCAGTAAGTCCCGTACTTCTAAATTGAAAACCAAAGGGGTGTCCACCGACGATTCGAGTGGCGACTCTGCGCGTCGGGAGGAGGCCCGGGGTTCTCGGTCCCGGAGTGGCTCCCGCCATTCTTCTTCCTTGTTGCAGCGTTCCCAGAACCGCCGTGATCGGTCGCCTTCCCCGTCCTCCTTGGAGGATGGTGCCGCAAGGAAGGTGGCATGCCCGACGAAGTGCTTGACTCCGCAGGAATGGGCTGCCTTTAAGGAGCAAATGTTAGCGATATTTCAATAGCAGGGCACGGTTCCGATCGCGCCTTCTAACCAAGCCGGCAAGAAACAGTCTCGTACCGTGGCTCGCATGCCTTTGGGCTCGGGTCCGCGACGCGACTCGCACTGGGAACCTTGGAGGTCACGTTCGGATAAGGCTTCGAATAGTCACAAGAGACGTGCTTCCAGGTCTCCGTCCTTCGTCTCCGGCGAGACTGCTGCAACCTGCTAAGGGCTCGAAGCTGGCGTGTCCATCTGACTCGGACATCGACGCTTTGCCGTCTTATCAGCCCATGGCGCCGGCGGCACCAGTGTCGACATCGACGCCGAAGCCTTCAGCGCTCTCGAAGCCGAGGTTGTCGACACTTTCGGCGTCAAAGCCTTCAACGCCCTCAAAGCCGTCTGGTATTTTTGCCTGCAATTTACCATTGGAGTACCCTGATTTAGTGGATCCTCCAAGGAAGGCTCCGGCAAAGTATGGGAGGCCAGTATTCGACTGCAGGCCCTCTTCTGTCCCCAGGCCAGAGTTTCAACTCCCTCTGGACCACATATATGAAGAGGAAGAAAGGTCTGAATTTGAGGACCCTGCTGATCTTGATGTGGCTCCAATCTTTTCTGGAGACAGTCAATTGGAGGAGTTGAGGCAAACCCTTCATGATGCCAGTCGGTTGGACACTTCTCCGGAAGTGGAATTTGGTAGGCCTGAGCCTGGGGCTCATGCTGAGTCTTCATACAGATGGCTCATGGCTAGGGTCTCGGAGTATCTAGCCTGGTCCAGTCCTCCTGAAGACTTTGTACAGGATGATGTAACAGACATTTTAGATCAAGGTCCGTCCTCTGACCCGGTGTTACTTTCATCTCACCTTGCAAAAACGGTGGCAGCTGCTTGGCAGTTACCGGAATCTCTTCCGACTGTTAATATATCTTTGACAAAAAAGTACTGCCCTTCCGTTAGCAACCCCAGCTATTTATCCACTCACCCCACTCCCGAGAGTTTGGTGGTTCAGGAGGCTACGGCCACCTTGAGGCAGGCGGCGTTCCCTACCATCCCTCCTGGTAGGGACGACAAGCGCTCCGACGGTTGGGCTCGGAAGGTATTTTCTGCGGGGAGCATGGCGTTGAAATCGGCCAACTCCACTTGTGCCTTAGCAAGGTTCTCACACACTCTGTGAAACTGTATTTCTTTAGCGGCTGAGCATATTCCTGAGGGGGAAGAAAGGGATGGGTTCCTTGCTCGGGTGCAAGACGGCAAGGATGCCATGTGCGAATCCCTTCAGTCAGGTTTGGATACGGCCAACAGTGTTAGCCGGTCCATGGCTGCGAGCACCATTATATGCAGATTTGCGTGGTTGCGGAAGTCAGGGTTTGCTCCGGATGTGCAAGCCTGTCTTCTGAATATGCCCTTTGATGGTGCACATTTGTTTGGCAACAAGGCTGACGAGAGCCTTGAGAGGTTGCAGACCTCGAAAGCTGCGGCTAAATCTTTAAGCGCAGCTGTGGGTCAACCTCTGCCTTTTCGTCCTAGGGGACAGCAGTGGAGGGGAGGTTCTTTTCATTACTACTCCTCCTTTGGTAGAACGAGAGGGGTTGCCTTCAAAAGGTCCAGCGAAAAAGTACCTGTGGTGGTCAGGGAAATCGAGGTGCAAAAGCCGCTCAGGCAGCTGCTTCTTTGCCTTCAGGCACTGCCCCAGCCGCTACAAAACAGTCATGAGGCCATGTCCCATGGTTTGCCGGTTGGGAGCAGGCTAACTCAGCATCTTAGAGTGGCGAGCCATTACTTCAGATGCGTGGGTTCTGGATACGACAATCCAGCGGGTAAACTCTTTCAAGCGTCCAGATCCGCTCCTTGCGGAGGAAATGTTAACCCTGCTGGAGAAAGGCACTATAGAACTAGCGCCTGTAGCGGAAAGGAACAAGGGATGGTATTCCCCTTATTGTTTTATACCAACGAAAGACTGGGGATTGAGACTCATCCTGGACTTGGGTTGATTGAACAGACTTCTCAGGAAGGACCAGTTCAAGATTGTTACTCTTTCTCAAGTCCTCCAGGCCCTTCAACTTCAGGATTGGTTGGTGTCTTGACCTACAGGACGATTCATCCCAAGCACAGAAAGTACATGAGGTTTGCGGCTGGAGACTTGCACTTTCAGTTTCGGGTCCTGCCGTTCGGATTGACCTCCGCCCGAGGATCTTCACCAAGCTAATGGTAGTGGTGGCAGCATACCTCAGGCGAGGGGGGATTCCTGTTTACCCCTATCTGGACGACTGGCTGATCTGGGCACGCTCTCCCGAGCAAGCATTGGCTCACCGCGGTCGTACCTGCCGCCCCTCCACACGCTGGGCTTCTCCCTCAATTTCAATAAGTCGCATCTGAGACCTTCCCAAGAGCTCCAGTACATTGGGGCTGTGTTAGACACGTCCTTGGGGAAGTGTTCGCCTCCCAAGGTGAGGGCTCATCACATTGTGCAGATGGTGGACAAGTATCAACATGCTCAGTCTCCTGGCTTTCTAATTCTTAAGGTTTCTCGGCCACATGGCATCCTGCATTTTTCTGGTGCCAGAGGCCGGCTGAGAATGAGATTCCAGCAATGGTCCTCAAGATGCAGTGGTCGCAGTTCTCAGGCAAGATGTCGGATTCTGTTCAAATTCCACTCTCGGTCTCCCAGGATCTTCTGTGGTGGGCCAACGAGGAGAACCTGATGAAGGGGGAGCCGTTTCGGCAACCATGTCCGGAGGTGACTGTAGTGACAGATGCTTCCCCTCACAGGATGGGGGCACTCATGCCAACGCCTTGACCGCCAGCGGTCGTTGGTCTCCGTTGAAGCCCAAACTCCACATCAACCTATTAGTGCTGAGGGCCATCAGGCTAGCCCTGAAGGCTTTTCTGCCATCTGTGCGGGGAAAGAGTGTCCTGATCATGACCGACAACACAGTGGCCATGCATTACCTCAACAAAAAAGGGTGGTAGGTTCACTCCCATTGTGCAGAGAGGTAATGCAGCTCTCGTTCTGGGCCATCCAGCAGGGAATTTCGATCTCAGCCGTTCATCTGGCCGGAGACCAAAATGCGGCGGCTGACGCTCTGAGCAGGCAGAGCACGATCTCTCACGAGTGGGAGTTGGCTCAGGAAGTCCTTCAGGAGATCTTCACCCTTTGGGGAACTCCACAAGTGGATCTCTTCGCCACCAGTGTCAACTGGAAGTGCGAGAGATTCTGTTCAAGGGAATTTCCTCATAGAGGAGCCTTAGGAGACGCGTTCGTAGTGGATTAGTCATTCCCACTGCTGTATGCGTTTCCTCCAGTCCCCGTCATTCCTCAAGTGTTGCAGAGTTACCGAGGTTCGGTTCCCACTGATCCTCATTGCTCCGGATTGGGCCAGGAGAGCGTGGTACCCGGACCTTATTGAAATGTCCATCTGCCCTCTACGTCGTCTTCCCTACCGAGAGGATTTGCTCTCGCGTGAGTGAGTGGGTCTTTGATTGGGTCAGGTTCTCCATCCAGAGGTCAAGATTCTCAACCTTCACGCTTGGTATCTGAAAGGTTGCGGTATACGGATTGGGACCTCCCAGATGACGTGATGGAGGTGTTTCTTTTGGCCAGGCGGCCTGCAACACAATGCCTGTACCGTTGGCATAAGTTCTGCGACTGGTGCATAGTTCACAATGTTTATACTTTTCAGTGCTCCATTCCTATGGTTTTGTCTTTCTTACTTTCATTGGCCCACAGGGGCCTTCAAGTGGGTACCATTAAGGGTTAACTGGTGGCGCTGTCTATCTTTAAGCGCTCGTCTGAGGAAGGTTCTTACTTTAAGATTCCTTTGATTTCTCAATTTCTTAAAGGACTGACTAATGTGTTCCCACCGTCCCCTTTCCAGGTGCCGGTTTGGGATTTAAATCTGGTTTGGAAATTTTGAATGGGTGCTCCGTTTGGACCTTTGCACTCTTGTCCTTTGAGATTATTATCCTTCAAGACTGTGATCTTGGTTGCGGTTACTTCCGCTCGCAGAGTGAATGAATTGCAGGCACTTTCCTCTAAGCCACCCTTTACTGTGTTCCACAAGGACAGGGTTGTACTGTGAGTATGTCATTCTTCTTTTCTACCTAAGGTAGTATCTGAATTTCATTTGAGTCCGAAGGTGATTCTCCCATCTTTCTATCCTTGTCCTCATCCTGGTAAGGAAGAGGAGCGACTCCATCGTTTGGATCCTGGGAGAGCTCTGAGCTTTTACATTTCTAGGATGTCCAGGGTCAGAGTAGATGGTCAACTCTTTGTAGGATATGCTGGACACCGATTGGGCCAGGCTGTTGCCAAACAGACCTTGTCCAGGTGGATTATCCTCACCATCACGGAGTATTACTGATTGGCGGGTAAGGATCCTCCTGAAGGGTTGCAATCTCATTCCACTAGGGGCATAGCTACTTCCACCGCCCTCTGGCGGGGTGTTCCTATTAGGAATATTTGTGATGCTGCTACATGGGCTTCGCTCCACACCTTTGTTGAGCATTACTCTCTGGATATAATCCATGGTCAGGATATGGCCTTTGGTAAGGCGGTTCTTTATTCCGCCATCTGATTGTGTACTCTAAATCTTTTCCCTCCTCCATTTTCTCATACTGCTTTGGGAGTCTGTCAAAGATGTGGAATATGTTGGGGGACACAATCCATTCGAAGAACAAGTTACTTACCAACTGGTAACATTCCTTTGACTGGATGTTCCTCCAACGTATTCCACATCACCCTCCCAGCCTGCCCCTCTGGATAATTTCCTATGCGATTGCAGCTTACGTTTCCGCAAGGCTATGTGCAGTCAAGCAGGCATGAGACTGGTGCCACGTGTTCTGGGGGAAAAAACTTAAACTGAGGCTACGGGCGCCATGCGTCCTATTTATAACATCCGGTGACATCACCCTCGACGGAGGCCTTCGAGGGACATCGACCCCACGTCATTGACGCAGGACGCCCTCTGCCGAAAAAGTTTCCAAAGTGCACAGCTGTGGACATTACATGTCAAAGATGTGGAATATGTTGGAGGAACATCCAGTCGAAAGAACTTTGCCAGTTGGTAAGTTACTTGTTTGTTTGCCACCTTTTACAAGGAAAAGGTTGTATTGCGGGTGCACCCTCCCTTTCTACCGAAGGTGGTTTCTAAATTTTATTTGGCGCAGAAGATTGTGCTTCCTATTTTTATACCCTCCTCTGCATCCTCCCAAAGAGGCGGAGAGGCTTAATCACTTAGATCCCTAAAGGGAGTTTCGACATTATAGACTGGCAAAAATCAGACAAGGTGATCAGCTTTTGTGGGATATGCTGGTCACAAGCTGTAACCAAGCAAACTGTATCCCGTGGGAGTCATATTCTGGCCTTGGCGACGTGTGGGCATATGAGAGAGGAAAAACGAAGAGCTGAGCTAACAGGCGTAGTGCATGCAATATATACCGATGTCGGCATCAGAACCGAGCGGACACGAGCTGCACAACGGGACTATGCACCGCGCCCTCAGCTGGGAACACATTTCCAAAGCAGCTGACTCTGGATGGAATATATAAAAGATGAGCAATACGTGGGAGGAACATCCAGTCAAAAGAAAATTACCAGGGGTAAGTAATTTGTTCTTCTGTTTCCTCGAGCGATATGTGCCCAGATTTGTTCCCAATGGATATGACTAATATGGCAGTATTCAAAATATCTGCAGCATTCCTGAGCACATTGCCAGCACTGAATCAATAAGTGTTTTGTGGATTCACAGCAAATGTAACTCGTGCAAAATCAACATGTTTGGTAACAACAAGAAATACCCTTACACGCGCTTGTTATTTCTAAAAAAGGTATTACATTAAAGTGAAGATGTATGTAATCTCTGCTGTGCCTTGGACAATGGAAATATTTTATGCATTGAGTCACTTAATTTGGGTGGAGTATTTCAAGTATTCTTGAGCATTAGAAAGACTACTCAGTGATAAAGGATAGCCCAGGGGCAACGCGTTAGTCTTGGAAGCAAGCCAACGCAGCACCACAGAGGTTCAAATCCTGATCCCTTGCTTAGAAACCACAACGCTGGTATATCGAGTTATAAATGAACAATTAAATAAAGTACGTTTAATAATTTTGGCGATGGTCCTTCTCCTGCACTATAGATTTAATTTCTCAAGTAGTAATATCTGGTTTCTTGGTGAGGGCATGCTTTAAAGCCAAATTACCTGGGGGCATGCTACAGTTGCCATCAAAAAGGCTGCCTATAAGCTTAGCTTTTATATAACCTAGAAGTGTCCCATTTCACACCTTAATTATATTAGTATCAAATGTAGCTTGACCTTTATCAAGTGTTCCTGCAAATTGTAACCCCCAAAATCTGTTCCTCTGTAAACTATAGGTGTGCTAGATGGCAAACCAATAAAGGGAAAATCCATAAAAGTCAGTAGTTATTTTTACTATATAATAAGGTAGGGATAACTTTATGGTTGTGTGCATCAGAGCATCTCTGAAAGACGCAGGAAACAACTATCAAAAAGGATTTTATTGAGCCTGATGCATCATTTGAACAAACAAATTAATTGTGACTTAATCAGCACTTAGTACATTATTTACATTGCAGGAGAATTAAGAACATAATAATTCATACAATTCATGCAATTGACAATAAATCATTCACTCATTCGTCCACAAACAGCCACCATACATAAACATTCCATAAAATGTTTACCCAACAACAATACATATATGATAGAGCCTGTTAAAAATCATTGCTAACAGATTTGATTTTTATAAAAGTGCATTCAATGTACAAGACCACTATAATTATGGCAAAAGTGGTCAGCTCCTGGGGTGGATCAGTTAGATGTACACCACAATCGCATCCCCAATTTCTCGACCGGTTTCAACGTTTGAAAATCGCCCGGCAACGTCTTCATCAGGTAAATACAAATACTTCCCAAAGTATCAGAAGCTTGAACAGCAGTGGCCGGCCAGGCCAAAAGTCATCAGTGCCACGTTAAGTGGTGCCGTTGCCATCACAAAATCGAAGAATCGATATCACGTATCCCGAGGCAATAGTCTAATTGGGAAGTCTCGGGCATAAACTAGCGCTACAGTCATCGTGTTCCACACGTGTCTTCTAAAGAGTCTCATAGTGAGGCACGTTGCTAACTTTCAACCGTCTGCGTTAGCTCGACGCGCATGTCTGTCAGAGGCCTTAAACTATATCCACGGTAGTCAACTTAAAACCGTTTAATTGCTGCCACACATTGGCAGTTATTGTCCTTTTTGTGTTCAAGGTGTTCAGACCATTTGTTATCATTATTAAAGAGTACTCGAAGATATTTGTATTTATGCACAAGCTCAATAGGAACATTTTTCATCTTTAAGCTTGGAATTGCAGCTATTAAGATGCTAGTTGCTCAACCATTAATTACATTTATGGGCATTTTGTTGGGAATAGTGGCCCTACTTGGGTCTCGACTCTTGAGCGTGACGAGTGAGGGTCGAACAAAGATCATCGGTCCAAGGCTGGGTACTGCTATTAATGTCCACATCTAGGGAAGGAGATTATGAAGTGGCAGTGCACCAGTTGGTTACCCGTGATCTTTGTTACACCAATATCTACTCTTCCGCAACACACAGAAATCTTCCTTCCATCCTACTGTGCAGGTTGTTGCTTCAGCCATATGGCGCTTCATGACTTTTGCTAAAACAACCATTGGGGTTGTAAAGGGCAGAGAAAGGAAACCCTCTGAAAAGAAAGATTTACTGGCAAACTAGAAGTAAGCCCTGAACTTGAAGACCCTCCAGAATTACAGTTGTCCTAAGCCACACCTCTGTCAGATGTCGTAATAATGGGTGGCTCCCATCACCTATCCCCAGTCATTTTTGTTTATAAAGCGCCTATACACAGGCAGTGTTTCAAAGCGCTCAAGGAGAGTGGGAACACAGGGGAGGGGGGAGAAACAACAGTCGCTCAGAGCCCTTGAAATTCTGATACGATAACGGTCTGCACAGGCAGAGTAAGTGCAAAAGATGCATTTAACAGTTGAGATACAGCAAATGGGCCTAACGGCGATTCTGCGGTTTAATCAAGTGCACATTAAGGGGTGAAGACACAGGAGAACTGACAGACGATCTTCAGGCAGAGGTGCATTCAGATCGTGCAAGTGCAAGAAATGTATTGGAATAAATGGTGATGGCTGCTGATCTTGTGCCATGCCTAATCACCAACATAAAAGGAATCTCTGTAGCAAAGTTTCTACCGATCCCAAACAGACTCCCAAATTAAGTTAGAAAACGGTTAATAACCTTCTGAAATTTGTGCCACCTTTTCTTGCCCTATGCCTGAACTGCGCAATGCTGACCAGTCTTTCTTGTCATGTTAGCGGTGGAACAATGAACAAGGAGACTGCCTGGGAGAGAGAAAACGAAGATTTGGCGTACCACAGGGTGACCCGCACAGCAGACCAGCAAGCCAATTGCACTACATGACACAGACCAGTATGAAGGATTTAACCTCCACATAAGCGAGCATGCATAGCGTTCTGCACAGCAAACTGGCAATCTCTGCGCTCTCCGAAGTTATATGTCGGTTTTACAATATTGCACATCTTTATTCAGTCTTCTGGGTTGTAAAACAAAAGTAGAAGACATAACTTTGTTTATGCTTATCTCTGGCCTACTGGGCATTGCTGCCAAGAAGCTACAGCTCCTACCAAGCCCTAAAGAAATATAAGCATCCATGAATATTCTGGCTGATGGCAAAGCTCCTTGATCAGACAGTCTGTGGGGGAAGCCTTACCTCCTCGCTCTAGGAGGCTGCCAATACATTACCTCTGTAGCCCATTAAGCCGGCTGATGAGTTTGGTTATACTGCACTCTTCGGTTGATAAATGTGCATAACAAAATGTTTTCCTCTGCACCAGCTACAATCTGCAACCTCTTATGCCATTCATTATTCTTCCTAATCAATCTAGGTTCATCCAAGGTCACTCTACAGCCCTTAATTTATGGTGTCTGTTCAACATTCTGTCTCAAATTCACCTTGAGGTATCAGTGATTGCAGTATATTAGACACCAAAAAAGTGGTTGATTCATTCTCTTGGAGCTTCTTGTTTGAGTCAAAGGGGAGGTACAGATTTGGTTGATACTTCATATTGTGCATTATGCTACAGTATAGAATTAAAGGAGGAACAGGGCATTGTAAATTAATATATCAACCCCATGGGAA
Organism: Ambystoma mexicanum; assembly: GCF_040938575.1. Lineage (NCBI taxonomy): Eukaryota > Metazoa > Chordata > Amphibia > Caudata > Ambystomatidae > Ambystoma > Ambystoma mexicanum. The sequence goes on from NC_090927.1 coordinate 1,186,424,107, forward strand.
CTGTCTACAGTTGAGGGCTCTGCTGGCTGTAGTCTACATGCACAATGAATAACTTGCTGTGACTTGCAAATTACATGCACGTTGGTCACATGTTGAAAAAATATTCAACTCATATCAACTTGCCTGCAACATCAAGCTAATGCAGTCTAAATGCATTTTACGTATTGTTGCACTGTTGAACAAGATAATGCAGTAGAAATGTTTTATATTTTTATTAGCATACATATAGTCAAACATGACTTTGTATACAACCATATGTAAAACAATCAAACAATTCATCATGTCCTCAAATACCTAATTGATCCTTCACATCTAATAACATAGGTAGTTTAAAATAACCATTACATAGTCGCAGAACTTGACTAAGTATATTAGATTAACCTAATTTCCATCCATAAAATGGTCCCACATTTCATTTTGCAGTCCCAATTTGACTTTATTACTATAAGATGTAAAAATAAATGTAGCGGGGTATGCAAAGACAGAGACGATTCCATTCCATCAGGAGATGCTGTGTAGTTTCAAGGTAAACCTCTCCACAGAGTCTACAAAATCTTTCATTGCATGGTATGCCTAGCGTAGCCCCTGCAATCACTAGGGAAAGGTCCAAAATAAATACAAATTTTAAGTATCTTCTGATTGTATAATTTGTGGGATAAGCACACACATATCCAGGTGTGCTATTCCTTCTCTGCATGCATTCTATACATGTCTGCTATTAACCTTCATTGCCGGATTAACTACTGCATTGTTATGTACCTGTTCCTGCATGCTCCCATATGTCTGTCAATTTAGACCGTGTCCCTCCCGGATTCGTCCCAACAAAAATCTCCTATACAACATTAATCTCTTTTATAAGCAACCATAGTAGTAATACACTGTAAATTAAATTCCAAACTTATGTATTCAGTTGGCAGCAAATCTGGCAATCTCAACTGTGATTTCAACACTTTACCTTCAGTGCCCCACTGTACATGCATGCACCCTGCCTATCCACACTTTTATTTATGGCCCTAACTTGTTGGGTGGTCTTTGAGCAGACATTCTCCTAGTGTGCAGTCCACTTCAAACTTATTGTCTACCACCACCCTTCAGTATTTATGCATAGTCACCTGCTCAATTGTATTTTGGTTTAGTGTCCAACAGTATTTTGTTAGCTTTGACCAAGAAGCTGCAAATATCGTAATTTTTATTTTAGCGATGTTCATTTTAAGACCATTCAATATTGCATGTTTCCCTACACTGGCGCCTTCAGTAGCCTCTGTAATCCCAGATCTGTATAGCCAACCCATGAAAATAATTTTACTGCACATCTTATTGGATATGCATCCAGACGATCTAATGTTTCTTTAAGATCTGCTAAGTATACATTAAATAGGGTCTGGGCCAATATGCACCCTAGTTTTAACCGCCCTACTTATCAGCAAATACTCCAAAACCTGACCCCTACCATCCAATTTGATTCTGACGTGTTTAATTGTATAATCCTAGTCAGTAGACCGGCAGGAATTTTCCAGGCAGAACGTTTATGCCATAATCGCTCTGAAAGAATGGTGTTGAAGGGTGTGCTAAAATCTATAAATGCAGCATATATTGGCTGTTGACGTTTCACCCATGCATGTTCCACTAGAGTGACTAACGTTATAAATGTATGTACCATACTAGATATTTTGTGGAAATCTGTTTGGTTATGTAGTAAAATATTATTCACATCAATCCAACCGCTTTACTCATTTGACAGCACTCTGCAAATATTTAATGTATAGCGAACAGTCGCTAATTTCCTGGGTTCTTCCCACTGCCCTTCGGTATAGGTACTATATTCCTATCCCTCCAGGACCTCTGCAAGACACCCTTTTGGCTCATTCTTCTGAACAGCCGATGGAGTGCCGCCGCCCAAAGCATTGGGATTAATTTGAAAATTGTGTTGATTAAGATTTTTCAATAGAAGTTCAAACATCAACCCAAAAATAAACTAGCCCACCCCAACCCTTCCCCAGGTAACTTGAGGGATAGGCAGAAAAGACCTAAATCCTTGTGCCAACTCCCAACACAGTCTCAGAAAATGTTCAAAAATTCTAAGTGTGTGAGGGTACCATTGAAACATATAATCACTGCAGAGAAAAAATAAAATAATTCCCCAATCTCACTTAAAAGCATCATAATCCCCCTGACCCCTGTATGTGACCCAATCCATAGCCAAAAAGTGGCTAAGTTTCTGAAGACAATCCAACTCAGAGGGTCTCTCTCTGCTTCCACCTCTGGGCTGTAATCAACCAGGCGGCCATAAGAAGACTCATGAACGCTTTCTTATAGGCCTTAGACTGCAGTTTAACCTCTGGATCGGCTTGACCCAGTAACCACTCCTGTGCACTTAACTTTTTATTATTAGAAAAAAGATCTTGCATATAAAATTTAATTCAATTCCAGAATGATTTTAGGACCTCACAGCTCCACCAAACATGCATCCAGTCCCCTGGCTCTGCGCATCCTCGCCAGCATTATGAAAACGAATTGGGATGCATCACCTGAAGAACAGCAGGGGTATAGTGCCATTGAAAGATTGTTTTATACCAGGCTTCTCTGATCTGGATGGACCGGGTCAACTTGGGTACATTACCCCATAAGAATTCCCAATGCTCCTTTGGTATATCTCTCTTAGCGACCGCTCCCATTTTTTCATCTATGCCCAAATTGGGAGTGATCCCTCAACCATAAGAACCTTGTCTATGGAATATATTAATTTCATATCACCGGTATTAGTGGTTATAAACCTCTCAAAGACTGTCCACTCCCTAGAAACAGCCTCTCTCATGGCAGGATTCGAAAGCCGATGCCAAAGCTGCGCATATCGTAAACTTTCTCCTTCCTGTAACGCAAAGAAATGTTTGCAATCCTCATAGGATCTAACCACCGTCCCCTCCATTATGTCCCTCACCTTGAGACATCCTGCCTTTTGCCATTACCCAAATGCCCCCGTTTCCATTCCCGCAGAAAACTGAGGATTCCCAAACAGTGGGGTAAAGGGAGCAAGAAAAGTGGAGAGATCGCACTGGATCGCCAACCCATCCCAAACATCGAGGCACTGAGATAGTATGTTGCTTAGTTTAACATTCAACGGTATATCGCTTCTGGCCAACCACAATATCGCCTCCAGAGGCGTCAGCACCACAGCCCTATCCATTTCCACCCAGTGTTTGGACTGATCCCAGGATAACCATTCCCGGATAACCCAAAGCTGAGCTGCTTCATAGCATTTCCTAACGTTAGGGCGGCCCAAACCACCTCTATTGCAGGGGTACATTAATGTAGTGAAAGCCACATAAGGTCTCCTATTGCACCATACAAACTTTGTAATTTCCGTATTCAAAGACCCAAAAAAGGACTTGTGAACCCATACAGGAAGAGCCTGAAAATAATAAAGAACTCTTGGTGAGATTCCCCATCTTGAATGTGGATAGGCGACCTAACAACTTTATAGAGAATGGGTTCCATATCCGTAGCTGCGCTATACATTATTTAACAGTGCTGGGAAATTCACTTCATACAATAGGATAGGACAGTGAGGAATAGTTACCCCTAAATATCTAATCGATCCCTCAGCCGACGTGAATAGGCTGGTCCATCCATTCGTAGAGACGCCATTAAGCATCCCTGCCAAATCAAACCTTTCCGACCTGCATGTTTATCTTTAGCCCCACTATGGCTCCAAAGTCCCCTAACACTCCAAACAATGCAACCAATAATGACTTTAGCTCTGTCAATGCCACCAACATGTTGTGAGCGAATGCAATACCTTGTGTGACGCTGCCAAAATCTATCCCCTTTACTGTCTCAGACACCCAAATCTTGGCCAAAAGATGCTCCAAATATAGCGCATAGAGTAAGGGAGAGAGTGAGCATCCTTGTTTAGTTCCACACGTAAGGGGAATACACATAGACAATCATGCATTAATCGACAATCGTGTGGAAGGAGACCTATAATTTGCCCTGACCATGATGATAAAATTGGAACCAAACCCCATGTATTTAAGAGTGTTGAAAAGTAAGGACCATCCAGTCAAATGCTTTTTCAACATCAAGCGTTAACAATATGGCTAGGGGCGCCATGATCACAACTTTTTCCATCAAATTACATACCCGCCCGACATTATCAAAGGTTTGTTGAGCAGGTGCGATCAATGTAGAGAGAAATGGGAACATACGGTTTGCCGGGATTTTAGTGAATAATTTAGCATCAGTTAATTAACGCGATGGGTCTATACAACCCACAGCTCGTCCGGTCTTTCTGAGGCTTAGGGAAAATCACTACCTTGGCTTCCTCCATGGAGGACAAAATGCCCCCTCTCCGCCTTAAAGTAATTAAAAAGTTGGGCCAGCCGAGGGAGCAATTTAGATTTGTATTTTTTATACAATAGAGCCAGAAACCCAAGGGGGCCAGGTGCTTTAAGCGGTACAGAATTAATTGCCCTTGCTATTTCTTCCTCAAAGATATCTGCTTCTAATGTCTCTCCTGCTGCCACTGTCCATTTTGATAAAGAAAGGCCATTGAGATAATCCATCAGTAAGGGGGACATGTTGACCTTAAATGTATACAGAGACTCCTAAAAGTCTGCAAACGCGTTTCTGATGGACTCGTCAGTGGCAAAGTTCCTGCCGCCTCTATTTATTTTAAGTATTCTTTGAGCAGCTGTATGCTCTCGCAGCTGTCTAGCTAATAACTGGTTGTCCCTATTCGCACTAATGTAATACTTTTGCTTTCCATATAGCATAGATGTTGCTGCACGAAAGGTGCAAATTGAATCCAATTGACCCTAGATGGACTGAATCACTTTTGCAGCTGCCCGGATTTCTTCACAGATAACGCAATCATAGTTTCCTTCAACTACTCTTGCATCCTTTTTCCTAAAAGCACCCCACTGCGTATCCTTACTTTAGCAGCAATAAGTTCAATAGGTGCATCATTCTCCAAGTAGAAGAGATCTATCTTGTCCCCAATTTCCTCCACCAGGACTGGATCTTTCACTAATTCAAAAGGAAACCACTCCCACCTACCCAGGTTTGCGAATGTCACCAAGACAGGTGCATGATCAGACGGGGAAATGGTTCCCAGGTCTAAGTTGCTCACCCTACCTATTAATGTAGCCGAGACCCAGACGTAGTCAATAATGGACATGGACCCATGGACATATGAGAAGTATGTATTTTCCCTATGACTACCCTTTTAGAACTCTCCCCACATCTCGAAGGGCCAAAAGATCAAATGTCTGTAGAAAACGGCCCAACGGACCAGTCATACCTGTCAAAACACCCGCCCACCCATCTATACAGTGTCCCAGACCATATTGAAATCCCTGGATAACGCGATCTCCCCCACCACAAACTTCTCTAATCATGTTGAGACCTGCCAGAGAAATCCATCCTGACCAGAATTGGGCACATAGACACAGCATGCTGTAGGGGACATTATCAATAAGAGCATGTGACAACACAAAGTGAGCATCTGGGTCCACCACTATCTTCTAAACTTGAACGCGCAGTGTGTTCTGAAAGGCTATTGGGATCCTGCATCTCTTTTCCAAATCGATTCCTTGAATCATCAGGGAAAATTACTTCAACCTGATCAAATCCATATCCCTCTTTCTAATGTCTCCTGCATTAATTTCAGGGCCTTTCCTCTTCAAAAACGCCTCCAAGTTCTTTCTCCTAATAGGGGAATTCATGCCCTGTTTGTTATACGTCAAGCATTTGAATGTTGCGCACACTTAACTCGCCAATGAAAAGAACTGGGGTGGCAACCCTTATCTGCCTCTGCCATCCCTCCCCAACAACACCCCCCACCCTCTGCCCAACTGCAATAATGCCAATACCCAGGTCGAGTCACGGTTCCTAGTGACTCTGAAGACAAAGCATCCCCTGGCATGACCCCTGGGTAAGAACCAGAAGGCAATTACCACCCTATAAGTGATCCCAGATGGCAACCAGGACGGTAAAATAACCCAACCAACCTTCACCGGGCCTCAGCCTATTAAAAATCATAGGTAACGTCATCACACCCCCCACCTGAAGTCAGGGGGGGCCATCCTCTGAAGTCCACCCCATCCCATCTCCAACCCCTGATGCAGCATGTGATCAATGGTTTTACTCCTAAAACTACTGAAGCAAAAAAAAAAATCCCAATGATGAACATGCAAACAACCAATGCTTTAAGACTCGGAGTCCTTTCTCTGTCTTTGGCATGAAGTCTGGCTACATTCCCACAGTTTGTTTCTACCCACTGGCCGACGCTTGGGGGTAGACCTATCCACCTCCTCCTCTATCTGTAGCATTGTCACGCCCTCTTCAGCAGTTGTTGGACGCCTCTGCTTGTTTTCCCACATAAACAGTAAACCAAATGGGAGCGTGCATTTATATTTGATATAAATTATTGTTCTGTGCTAAAAATATCGTGACCGGAACCATCGATTATCTCTTCAGGAACGTTAACTGTACGAGATCCCGGAAAAGGAGAACCTATGCCACATTTATGGTGACATTTTCTGCCAGCCAGGCTGCTCGTAAAATCAGTTCTATCTGATCATATACCATAAGTGTTGCTGATACGTCCCCTGGTCCGACGTCTTAAGCCCCTCATGGTGGATACGATCAATCCCAACTTTGTCACCTGGAATATCTGTCAGAAGCTCACGAAAGCAATTTTGAATGGTCTGTTTCATTATCCTGTATTGCTTCTGGGACACCTCAGAGACAAATGTTTGATCTGTGGGGTCTATTTTTCAGATCCTCAAATTGTATCTTCAGGTTGTGTGCATAATTCGATAGCTGTTCCAAAGCTTCATCTGTCTGCCTCAAGTCATCCACTACCTCCTGCCGAACTCACTCTGTGGTATCTATGCGTTCTTCAAGTTTCCCAAATTCAAGTTTCCCAATTTCCACCTTTTTCTCTCTCGTTGATTGTCTGATCTCTTTTTTGAGCTCAGTAAATTGGTTTTGGAAGAAGGACGTTAGTTTCTCCTGCATATCTTGGAGACACTGAACCAAGTCATCCTTGCTGATAGATACAGCTCCCACAGGCAGACTCTGGGATTCTGCATCCCAATTTCTGCTTCCGTTGACCACTCTCCTTTTCACTTGAAGTCTTCCCCCACACCACGTCAAGTCGAAGTCATGCAGTGAAGAACTTTGAGCTTGAGTCAATTTCAGCCGGAGGGCCCAGATAGTGCTTCACAACAGAGGAGGATCCATCAAAAGAGATGTCACTTGGGGTCCTCAAACAACCAACCTGCAGTCCGTTTGTAGTCCAGACCAATCTGATTTACTCCCCCTTACATGAGCACAGGGTGGAAAATACTGGCCACCAGCATAGGCACACAGTGAACTCGCCCTCCCAACACCCTTCCACAGATGTTGGCTTACCCACCACGCCCAGGCAGAAAATATTGCTTAGACACTTCTCCTCTGCAGTCCCTGCAAAATCAGACAACCCCTAGTAGAGAGGGAACTTTCACTTCAGATGGCCTGGCCTGGCAGACAAGCCGTTCGGCAGCCACCTAGCTTCTCACTCCTGACTCGGGCCAAATGCCGTAGCCCTAACCACCTGAGCTGCTCTGTTGACCCAGCCAATGCTGGACCACTGATCTTCCTGGGGAGCGGCCGCAGCAGAGAATTTGCTTACCGCCCACCAGCAATGGCGCATTTTGATCTCGGCCAGCCCCCCTCCTCCTGAGCTGGGGGGCTGGGGAGAGAGGGTCACCAACTAAAACCCACTGCAGGTGCCTTCATTGATCCCATGCAAAAACAAAAAATAATTCTGCTCCAGCTATCAATCCTCTCGCAGCTCAGGGAGCCCTGCCATACCTCTCCACGGCCTCCTGCAGTCCGCACAATGGAGCGCTGACACCCGCTCTCCCTGCTCTGGGATACAGGACCAGAGCGCTCGCCGATGCCTATAGTCTGCACGCTGCAAGCTTCACAATTGCCGGCCAATCCGGACCAAGACCACCACAGTCCCTGGAGGGACCCTGCTCATTCTCTGGCGAGGTCGTGCTTTATAGGACAGTCGTGCCGCACATCAAATGAGGCCCAGTGGAGGGGGCGCTGAACCCACACATCCTCACTGCAACAGGCTCCATCTTGGAATCGATTGGATGTATCTTGAAGTGCATTACATGTTCATGGGAAGTGGAGTCAAAGTGGAGTTGCCTGGAGGTGACTCTGTGCGGATTTCGTCTTCAAATTGAAGGCTGCTGTTTGCTACGTGCTATGTGAAAAGTGCTACCGTGCAGCTGAAGGGGCCCCTGAGGGACCCTCGGATGTGGAAACAAGGCACAATCACCACACACAAACTGAAACGCCAGACACAAGGTTGTATTCCCAAAATTTAGGGTTTATTGCAAAAACAAATAGTCTCAGTTGGTCAAATGGTCCCACACCCCGCGACGTGTGGCTAACAGACCTCGGGGGACGCAAGAGAGTGAAAATCGTACATCAGTTACATATATACAAAATGAGCATCTCACAATCAGTAATGACACATTTGACACATTCGATGCCACCCCTAATTCATTCCCTTTGAAGTGGAGGCGATGATTGACCATGGTGACGAATATGACACTTTAGATCACCATATTTAGTAACAGTTAGCAATCTCAAATTTACAGACACTATTCTTTATTTGCGAGAAAACAGCGCTTCTTTTTTCACGGACAAGCTGCGCGTAGGGGGACTGGCACATTCCAGGCTTTACTATCTCCTGGTTTCGATTCACGCTCTAGAGGTCCGCTTGCTCTCCGGGGGCTCACAGCGCTCAGAAGGGGAGCCGTTAAGAAGAGCATAATTCAAACCCTTTAATATTAGTTTCGTATGTTGCTATTCTTTTAAGGAGACTCACTGGCATCCTTGTACTGATAAGAATGCCTTGCTCCCCGCTTCCAAGGATATGTGAAGGAGGGAAACGGGCTTTTCTGTTTGGCTCCCCGCGCAATGTTTCAACATGTCTTTATTAACCTTGGACCATTGAAGCAAAATAATATCTACAGCAAAGCAGTTTTACATTAGGCAAAAGTGGCGATGTTAAAGAGAAACAGAGAGAAAATAAAAATGGCGATTCTGGTTACCTTTAAAATGGCCGCACTCTAGTTAAACTAATAGCTACATAATGAGTAATGAGCATATATTCTTTATACTTTAAATGAGGCGGTTGGTCTTCGGCCAATCAATTATCCTGCATAAGCCATCTGTTGGAGGGTTGTCTACTTTTCTAGACTGACACAGCCTGGTGACAGGTATCCCTTTAAGGATTTGAAGGCGGTGCTGGAGCTGACAGCCTCCCCCCTCCTCTTGTAAGAACTCTACTCCTCTATATAACCGCCCTTCCTCCGCGAAGTGGAGTCACAGTGGAGTTGCCTGGAGTTACCTGGAGGCTAGCTGGAGAAAACAATAACGGTGTCAGGGCAGAGCCTGAGAAGTCCGAGGCAGTCTAAGCAGCCTAGCAGCTCCTGCCCCGCCTCTGCCTGTTCTCCCCCCCCCCTTTCCTCTCCCTTCTCGCTTGTAGCAAGTGACCATGAGCTGTCTATTAAGAACGCTGGACATCCCAGTCACAGTTTAGACATCTCTCAAAACACGTGCTCAACTAAAAAGGATGAAACCCATTGAGGATTTGTAGGACGCATCCTGTTTACCAGCTTCAGAGCAACGCCAAGCTCACCAAGACCAAGTAAGTCTGCCGCTCCTTTATGGCCAGGACGTTGCTGCTTCAGACGCAGATGAACGCGTAGATTCCATGCTTCGCGCACCTTCACAAACATGCTGCGCCAATAGCGAAAGTGAGACCTTGACGAACGATATGCCCATTAAGGTCACCAACCCAAACACATAAACAAAGCGCAAATACTCAAACTGGCTGCAACCTTGATTCCAGCTCAACTATCCGAGGGTGCCTCGAAACTAGGAGATGCGATCTCGGTCGGTGCTGGGGTAAGAGGGTGTCATATCTATTCCGATGCTGAACCGGACAACATGGACTCTTTGGAACACTGCCTGTCCATTCCCCACTTGGACGGACTGATGGAACAGATGCGTATCGTCAATAAAATACTGTCGCACCGTAGTGTGGAGCTTGATCTACCTATGATTGTGGGCCTGGCCTCAGATATAGCTCCACCCAAGCCCGGCCGCTCAATATACCTCAGCGCTTCGGCTAACCTCCTGGAGAGTGCTGATTGTTTCTACAGTGACGACGTTTTCCCAGATGTAACACAAATTTCTGACTCTCAGGCAAATCAATCTGCCTTGCTTCCTCCAATCTTACACCCGGCAGATTACCCACAATCCATGAGCGCAACGCTTCCTACACACATCATGGAAAATGGCTGCAACTCACTGATCATTGCTGACAAGCTCTTATCTGATTTAGCTCAGATCAACAAAGCTCAGCAAATTCACACAGCAGAAACTGAGGCCCACGTAAACTCTACTTGTACCCCTCAAACGAATACAACCTACGGTTTGACTGCAGGTCCTGACCTTGTGAAACCTATAACTAGAGACCTTGCTGACGCAAAACGTAGGAGGAACCGCACGAGAAGCTCTTCCACGATGCAATGCTCACAGAGGAAATAGCCGAAATACGGCTCTCGAGTTACTCAGTGCTCACCAAAAAATTGTCTTCTGCCCCTAGCACTTGAGCTTGGGCCGCAAACCTCGAGAGCCGCTGACCATCCAAGCACAGACTCCTCTTTATCGGACACTTCACTCACCGGCTCCTTTCATAAAATTTACAAACACATTAACGAAAATATCAAAGATCTTACAACGCTGACTGCAGTCCTCAACATTAAACTAACTGATGTTGAGAGCAAGGGTATCCTTTGCAAAGAAGATCTAACAACTTTAAGTAACAAAATGGAGTCCATGATCAACATATCTCTGGCCAAACTAAAAACAACAACGAAGACAAAAAACTTCTCGCTGAATTGGCTAAAGAAGTGCTGAAACTCATCAGGACAAAGCCTGAGCACCGCATGCAACACCTCCCCTGGGCACTGACTCGCAAGACAAAGAACTGGTGTACGTCTCAATCACAGTCAACACCAAGCTTGCCACAACCGACCGTGGAACGACGGCAATGCTCCCTGTAATCCGTGACTCAACTGATATGCAAGTCCTTTCTAGGCTCCCTCACCTAGAGCCGACCGTGACCGCGGATTCCATGGTGCATGCTCACGACAGGATGAGCTGCCCCAACAAGCCTCCGTTAAGCTCCATAGAAGTTCAGAGGTATATTACTGAAATGACGAAGACCGTCTCGCTCTCAAGCTCTAACTCGTCTGCAGCCTTCTTGACATCTAAAGATCTTCAGCCCAAGAACAAAAAAACTACAGCTAGTGCCAGTGGCCCTGCTGACCTTCCCCATAGAGGCCTCCCTATAAACGCTCAACCAGCTGTGTTAGATGGTTTCGTAGAGGACTCAGTAGTGCAGGATATATCCTCCTTTGGCGAAGCATTGGCAAACAGTCGCCAAACTAGCAACCCTGCCCTCATAAATCCTCAAACGGCCTCTTCTTCGAGCAGTGCCCCTCGGACTACTAGCAGAAGCGTAAAAGACGGGGATGACATACCAAGCCTGGCAGACGTTCGCTCCTCTAAAAACCTGTTTTTTTTTTTTTACATCTTCAAAGGAGCTCAACACCCAGCGATTCCTACCTCCACCTTTTGCCTTTGGAAAAACGCAAGCAACCAAAAGAAAACTTAAAAATCAACCTGCGAAACATAAAAACTGTAGACCTAACTGTCCACAATAACACTGGGTTTAAGGACCCTAATTCTCAGAAACTAAAAGTGGTGAGTGAAGCCATAAACCCAAATGTCGACTTTACTGCTACTGCAAGGTCTCAGAATGACAAATCTGAACTTGTCAATCTATCGACATACGAGGACAAAGAAGAGGACCCACAAACCGAGCAGGCACTCCATTAAAAGAGCTCAGCCTTTGACTCGACAGAAATTGCTCCTTCAAACACAAGCAGTAATACTACAGCCAAGCCCTTGCTCTCTGAGCTACCAAGAGCTCCATTATCATCGAAACGCCAGAGAACCTGTACTTTAGGGATTTCCGCAATCCTGGCTCCCAACATGAACACACATGGGTACCCCCTTCTTGACAATGGAGGAAAAGCAAGCCAAAATTGTGGCTAGGAAGCCTCCTGCACCCAACTGTGACATCCAACTACCAAAGGAAACTCGTGTCTACCACAAAGCTAACGAGTCTTCAAACCACCAGCTAAGGCTGTCAACGCAGGATGTACCTCACCCTCGTGTTCATACCCCTGATGCAACCCAGACTTCCATCAAATGCGACATGACAAACTCTAAAATCACAAAAAAGGTCTCTATCAAAAACTGATTCTGGAAAGAGTGGACTCCTCTGACAATCTGATCTTGAACCGTCACTACATAACTAGGCTTTTCCATCTTGTGCCTAGTCCGAGATCGATTGTTCCGGACGACCTGAAAATTGTGGAATTTCACTCGGAAAAAAGAAATGACATGGTGACCTTGCACCTCACATCAAGAATAATACGGGACATACTGCTGGAAGCAGGCCCGGTGCTGTTGTCGCTGGGATTTGAACTTTATTCTATACCTCAAGTTGCTTCGTCCCCTGAGCCCACAAGTAATGGTGCTCGTTGCAAAGCTCCTCAAAAACCTGCAAAGACCTTTACACTAGATGCAGAAGAAAGAGCCCAAGAAAGCCAAGAGTCTCTTGCATTGCCTGAGACTAATTCCACACATAAAAGCACGGATGTCACCAACTTCACAGTGGATGAGCAAATAAAAGTAACCATCAAGGGCACTAGCGGATACTCTGACTCGGTTATCCAGGAGGATTCAACAGCATGATATGATATGGCATTTATAACGCGACTATACACAAGTGTTTCATGTACATCTGACAGCGGAAAAGGGGCATGGCTTTCTTCTGCTCTTAACAAGAAACAGGACAAGTAACGCCAGGAATCGTTAGACAGCCTGTCCTTGACATTTGGATCTTGGAACACACGTGGCTTTGTTCACCTGTTTCACACACCATGAATGCATGACCTTGACTTGCTATGTTTACAGGGAACATGGCTATCAGAATGCCCTACTTTACCACTGTTTGAGATAGCTCTAAATCCTGCGCTCAAACAGCCAAAAGGAAGACCAATGGCTGGGCTTCTAATCGATGTAAAAAAGCAATCTGGTCTTAGAATTATTGAGACGAACAACATTTCTCCTTCTATTCAGACCGCCAAAGTAATGATACTTGGATCTCGCGAACATGAGCTCCTACACATCATCAACCTATATTGGAAATAGACCGCCACAGGAATTGTTCCATTTATCGATCATGTGACCACGACGGTTGACACGATATTGGAAAACTCATGTGCCGCAAAAATAATATGTGGAGATCTAAACATTAATTGTCTGAACCTTTACACCAACACCCTTTCAAAGCCACTCAGAAGGAAGGCAAACTATCTAGCGGCCCGCACATGGTGTTCAGAAATGGATTCTCGTAACCTGGCACTTCTGAACGGGAACCTGTTTGCGACATTCCAGCTAATCCTACATGGAGCCGAGATCAGCAGTGCTCAATACTGGACTGCTTCTTTGTTTCTGAGTCTTATTTTACGAAAGGCTAGACGTTTAGAGTTCATCAAGATGGAACACCGTGACTACGACATGTTGAAGATGACCTTTTACATCCAAAACACCCCAACACAATTAATATGGCCTCATGCTGTCTCCTTTCATTCTGCCAGGATAAGACTCAACCTCAGAACTACTGATGCTAACTCGATTGTATCCAGCTTAACGTCAGAACCCGACATGATAGAATACCAGCATCTTCTGTCACAATACTCTGAACAGAAACAGGGCCTTAAACAGCGCAAGCTCTGCCACAAACACAAGTTTGATATCCAAGTGTTGCAGCATAAACATTTGTTGTGTGGTGAGATAAAGTTACCTCGTGAAGATCCAGGTCAATATTGTGCAAAAAAAAAACTTGTAATGCAGAAATACAAGAACTGGAGTAAGGCTCACAACGCGGTTCTTTTACAGAACGGCTCGGAGGAGATGCTGACAAAACTTAAGAACAAGAACTCCTCTGAATTCTGGAGCCTCATTAACAACATTGCCGCTCCCCAGGACACGCTACAAGCCTCACCCATTTCTGAAGAAATTTGGGTGAAATATTATACGGAAATGTTCAGCACTCACAAAGTTGAAACTCATGGAACCTCTGAAAATCTGGTGACTTGGGAGCTGAAGTTTGACAAAGTTGACATCTTGAGCTCAAGAAACAAATCTCGTGCTTCAAGAGCTGCCGGGACCTGACGGTCTCACAAATTACACTAAAAAACTAAATCCTGGTGCATGGGCAGACTTTTGCGTCACGCTGTTCGAAAGAATAACAACCAAACGTGCCACGCCTAAATTGTGGAAAAGTGCCATCATCGTACCCATTTTTAAAAAAGGCAACCGGTCTCGTCCGAAAGATTACCGACCCATTGCCCTTTCTCTACGTACTAGGAAAAATCTGTGCAAGCCAATTACAACAAATGCTGCTACACTGGTCAACAGAAAACAACTATATTGACTGTCGTCAAACTGGCTTTGTGAAAGGCGTCGGCTGTGGCCTTAAGACTCTTTTGTTGAACTTACTAAAAATGGAAACCATCCGAACTAATTCTCAAATTTACGTGGCAGCAATTTATTTTCCCATGCCTTTTACAGTGTTGACCGCCAAACCTTGTGTGACAAACTGGAAGCATCCATCTAGCCTTCTCGCTGCAATAAAGGAACTTCACTCCAACACGACCATCAAAATTAGACTGGACCAAGGAGGCACTCTGTCTTCAACAATCAAAACTTACAAAAGCGTTAAACAGGGCTGCCCCTTGGCGGCCATTATCTTTAATCTCTTTATTTCAGACATTGGAGACACATTTAACGTGGGGGCAGCTTTTCCTCCCAAAATTCATGGATCGCACGCTGGCTGGCTTATTTACGCAGATAACCTGATCCTCTTGGATGCCACGCCTATTGGACTTCAACGCAATCTGGATGCCTTGGAAATATATGTCAGCAAAAACGGGCTCTGTATCAACAAGCAAAAATGCAAAATACTGATCCTCTGTAACCTGTCAACTCAAAAAAGGGGATGCACGAAACAGGCCTGGCATCTTGAAAAAACAACTCTAAGAACATCGTCCCACATCAAGTACTTGGGAAGCAACAAAAAAGAAATGTCAACAACTAGCCTGCAAAGCTGCCATCATCAACATAAAATTTGGAAAATTTACCATAAAGCCTATGCTTGACTTCTACCGCCAAAAGACTGTTCCGGCACTCATCTACAGTGCAGAAAACATGTTTGGCTGTCCACACGATCTGTGGAATACACTAGAGAACAGTTTTTGGTCTAGAGCCTTGCATCTTCCTAAGGGTTGCCCTACTTGCAACATAAGAATCGAGCTGGGCTTGATATCCATACACGCTAGAGTGTGTTGGAACCTAATCAAACTCTACAGAAAGACCATTTTGACAAACCCAGCACCACAATTCAAAATCTTCCGGAAGCCAAACACTGATCCAGACTACACAGTTCTCTCCAAATGGAGCAAACTCTGTCTTGAAGCACTTGGCACAAATAATATAAAGATCACGACCTTGTTGGAAAACCCAGACAAAGCAAAGTTAAAGTTATGGTGAGCAGACTGGCATCTAACTTGCTCAGATAGAGCAAGTTCTCGCCTTATGAAGGATGTTCCTTTGGAAGCAAGAGCGTACGACACATTACAGCCTTACCTGCGCCAATTGCCAGATCAAAACTCAAGACTGCTCTTCCTACAATTTAGACTCCATCTTTACCTCACTAAAGATCGTACCATAACCTGGAACTTGAAAGAAAGTCTTAATTTATCTTTTTGCTTTTGGGAAAATTCTATAGAGACGCTTAAACATCTAACTCTGTTTTGTCCGAAGTTTCGATCGCTACTAACCAGATTGTTCGGACCTCTTTTTTGGGCGCGCCAAACATACTCTGTCGATGACTGGTGGCGATCTATGTTTGACGGTTCAGAGTGAAAACTCATGTTTGGGCTAGTGACGTTCTTGAAAGACTTGAAAACCTATCTGGCTGAACTGAATTCCACATCCTAAGTGGCAATAATTTCCTCATTAGGGATCCTGTGTAACCTTCAGGACATCTAGTGCAATCGATGGAAATTACGACATAGATGTTGACGTTTTGGAGGGAGTGTGTGGGTTTTATTGATGTGTGCATTCTTGTTTTGCACTTTTTTTTAAAGGTTATTCGAAACCAATAAAAGAAATTAAAAAAATAAAAATAAATAAAAAAACATGTTCAATCTGGGCCCGCCGCCGGTGATGGATTACATTTTTTTTTTTTTTAATATGTTCACCAGTTCTACTAATGTGGTTTGTAATCCCACTTAACTCACAGACCAGAAAAGGTTATTCACAAATTGCTGCACCTATTGTGCTAGCTATGTTAAGCCATCAAATCCGCATTGGATGCAGCGGTTACTAATGCCAGCTTACTCTTGACAGAGTTGATCATTCCCAAGAACAATCTATGTTCATTATTTTTTGCATGATGTGGTAACTGTAACCAAAGCTCTCTATCGTTTTTACTAAAATGACTATGCAGCCATTTCTGATATTCCTTTTTCCAATTTTTAATGGACCAATAACATTTGTATGGCTACTGATTTTCTCTGATTCATGCAGTAACCTTTTTATATCGAACTTTAGTTGATTTTTTGACTGTTGCACATTCCTACCGTATTTCCGCTTCCGACCGAATCATCTTCGCATTTACTATGCCCTTGTGCATTTATTGCAGTAATTTCAGATCTTTATCTTGTGTATCTGCGCACTCTTCAACACTCATTATAAAACTCTCTAATTCCCTGCCTGCAATTTGATTAGCTTTGGCCTGTTTAGGGACCTTGGACCATGCTATATTTTGACCCCCATTTATGGTCACTGCACTGCTGTTGTCATAAGATTGTACACTGAATTCCACGTTTAAATTGACACATAATGGTAAGTGTTAACTCTCTTGCTTAATCAAAATCGCCATGCCAATTACCAATGAATATGCCATTTGGTTGCAAGTCTGGACGTAGTATCTTTATACACTTGCCTTCCGCAGAAAGACACACTTGATATACTTGAAGAACTACTTCTGTCTAAAAGATCGACAGGCACAACCCAGAACAGTTTCATACTATGGTGTGCGGAAATGGCACCGACAGAACTACTTCTGTTTTAACCAAGTATTATGCCACCAAATCCATGGCACGGCAATGCGATCTCCAGTAGCCCCCACTGCAGCAAATGTGTATGTCGAATTTTTTTAAACAAAGTACATCTACCACCCCACTAATCCATTTTTCGCACAAATCTTTTTATGGTGTAGGTTCATAGACGACATATTGATCATTTGGGACGGTTCAGAAAGCTTGTTCTTGGAATTTACAAAATGGATTAACCAACAAAACCCGTTTCTGAATTTCACGGCTGCATACAGCAAAAGAGATATTAATTTTCTGGACATGTCGATTTGGGTTGACAACCAAGATCAAGTTTTGAAAGTCAGACCTTACCATAAACCAAACTGATAGGCACGCGTTACTAAGTTTCAATAGCTGCCACCCATGACATACATGCGAAAAATCTGCCTTTCGGATAGTTTTTAAGGCTTAAAAGAAATAATACACAAAAGCGCACTTTTTTGTTGGAAGCTGAGATGTTGAGTTCCAAATTACTGGCAAGGTAATACCCGAAGAAAATAGTGAGGAGGGCATTCAAGAGGTCCACTCAACAACCGAGAAGCACTATTGGAGTACAAAACTAAAACTACAAACACAGAAATTGTGTTCGTAAGTACCTTCACTTCCCAATCGAAGGAGATCACGAAGATCATTAAAAAACACTGGCACCCAAGGGGGTGGATGCCCGTTGGCAGTTCCACTGTGCGCTCACAAAAGGGCCTGAACCTCAAAGAACTACTCTCTAAAAATAACATTTCACAAAAGACAGACTCACAGAAAAGCGTCAACGAACTGTGGGGATTACCCACGTTGAGTCACTCACCTTGTGGCCAGTGTGTTAATTGCAAGTTCACCAGTCGCACCAAAGTGGTTGACCTAAGTCTGGAGAGACCATGGACACGCTCATTTCACCAACTGCAATTCTACCAACGTCCTCTACGCTATTTGGTGTCCGTGCCCCAAGATCTATATAGGGATGACTGAGCGTAAGGTGGAACAAAGAATCGGTGAACACAGAAGTTGCATCAAGAAGAAAGTTTTAACAGCCCCTTTGGTCAATCACTTTTTGACGATGGTGCATGTCAGTGGCACTTTAAAGTGGACAGAGTTGTGGCAATTGATGAAATCACATAACAGCGAGGCAGATGTTAAACTCTTTTATAAAGAACAATGGCAGATTTTTCTGACCAATGCTTCTGAGGTTGGCCTGAATGAGCAAGTTGAATAGCATAACTTTTAGAATGGAACTACTATTATTAAGGATGACATTAAGTAGGACCTGATCCTGGACAAATTATACTGGTGCCTCCGTTGGAGATTGATTAGGAGTGCCGCAAGTGAGTGTTGGGCATTTAGCACTGTATAAGACGATCAATTGGAGGGGACTCTTGTAGTTCACCTATCATACACGACAATATGTCCAGTGTAGTGAATTTCAGTCCTTTGGGACTGAAGACTTTTGGTTTTTTGCAATGAGTGTTTCCAATCTTAAAATAAAGGCAGCAATCGATCTACAATGAATACTAGAGTAACATTAAATGAGCATTTCACATTGTAATGTAGGTCGTGCTGGTTAACTTACCTGAGTCTCACAGTGCCCTGGGGCTATACACCAAAGTGTGATGAGGCGAATTGGGTCACTATACGAGAGTGAGCTCTTGTGATTTCCTAGAAATCTCTCCATGGACGTCATTCCAACTTGGAATAGATTTGCGTTGACGTGCGCTTTTACAGAGTACGAGCACTGGTCCCCCCAGTGCTTTTTACAGACCAGTGTTCCACACGTTGATTGCGCACTACACGTTACTAGAGTCACGTGAGGCCCTTGAGATAGTATTTCCTCTACGTTTTGGCTAGAGGTAATCGTGGCCGGCGAATCATTGAAGGCGTTTGAATACAGCAGACGCGAGAGGAGAGAAGTGCACCCCGGTAAATCACGGCTAGTGATAGAAGTCCGATTTTGTACACAGGGCTAACCTATGTTGTAGTCAGAGTAGTAAGGTTATGGCAGTTTGGTAATGTAGACCATGTTGTTTGCAGGTTTGCATATAACTATTGGAGCTGCGTAGCCCCATAGAGATGTACGCGGCTGTACCGAGCGCATAGCCGCGCACTGTCCCGGAACTCTCTGTACCTTGAGCACTTGATGGTTGGATTCAAGATTTCATCTACCTTCATGTTTTGGCGACGGAAGGTAATTGAATCACACGTGTAGACCATACAATGGATGTTTTGCAACCCATTCACATTAGAACCCCAACTTGATGTAACGAATAGAGCTCTATCCGGGGCCACGTGTTCTACCTTTTTACTCACAGCTTTCAGCTGTTAAAAAAAACCACACGTCATCTTTACGATGATACTTAAATAAACAGAACCAATGGATGATACTTATTTTCTAGATATAGGTGTTGCCTGTTGTGTGTTTAAACGCCGACATTTCAATATGACGTATAGGCGTACGTTGTAGATTGAGCATGACTCATACTGTTGTTTCATTTTCTTCTCCTCATCCTCTCCTCAGAGATTATGTCCAATTTGAAGACGCCCAAACCGAATTCTGCGCAGGAAACTTGGTATACCTTGTTGATACAGTAAGCCTGGTGTGGGTGGATTTAAGTACCCCATAGGTGGTGTAGCTGGTAGCTAGAATTTGTGTTCTGACCGCTACTCTGTTTCTCCCCTTTCTTCTGTGGACTGCCTTTCTCCATAATTCTTGTTTGTTTAATTGTCGCCGACATCTCGCTAGCATAGGAAGGCATCTAGTTTATAGTGTGGTTTGATAAAAATGCAGTTGTTTCCCCTGAAGAAGTTCACGGCGCTAATCATTCTCAATTATTAGATTAACGAAACATGTTGGGTTTTGTTGCACTGTAAAAAGAACAGTGCCATCAACCAACATATTTAGTTGTGTTTCCACCCCTTTAAGCAGATAAGGGGAGTTGTATCCTTAAAAACCAACCGTTTAGGTCCGGTCAGGCCTTCCTGAGTAGAGAAGCCGCCTGGTTCTGCTAACCATTGCTTTTTTTTGCACTTAATCTTTGTACTGTATCGTTTTTTAGATTTGTATAGGAAGGGTGTTTTTATAGTGTTTCACTATGTGCACTAGGGTTGTGAGATTTTTTTAGACATGTGTAACATATCGTGCAGATGTTTTTCTGTCAGTGGTATGTATTTTATTTTTTTTAATGTACTGTTTGACTTTGATCTTAATAAATTTGTATGTTTATGATAAAATCCAGACTCAGTACCTATTTGGTCGTCAGCTGAGTTGTCCAAACTAAGGGCGATTGTGTCAAGGGACACTTGGATTCTTGAGTTTTTTATTGTACATTGGATTCTGTGGGGCTGAATCCCGGTGTCTATAAATTGCTCCCGTTGTCTCCCCTCGTATTAGTATGCCGTTTGGTTAACAAAGATATAGTCAATTGTGGTGGGACTATTGCCACTAACTTTAGTGTGCCCTCTTTGGCCATCGCCAGGGCAATGGCCATTTAACCTTTTCAAGATTTAATTGGTATAGCATGTTAGCTCATGACACTCTCTTTTGATTGTTGTTAGGCAGAAACCTGTGCAGTTCCCTCTGGGACCACTGAAAAAGATTTAGGACTACAGGTGTTTGGCAGTAAACCCACTTGGTAGCAGTCTGTACCACACAGATTCACTTGGTAGCTGTGGCTGAGCAGTCAGACTTCCCTCAAGAAGAGTTAGGCAGTATACAGAGTATTCACAATAGGTCAAAAGAACATAGTAGAACAAGTAAACACTGACCAGAGCTTGGTGTAAAAGAGATATCGTTATTTATTTAAAAGCACATCTAGAAAAACACACCGGCACTAATAGTAAGCAATTCAAAAACACGGTCACTAAAAGATACACACTTCCTTAGAAGAACATTAGACAAGTTTTAAGTAAAGCCCCACTTATTTTCAGACAGCGGTGAGCGCTTAACACAGATGGCACTCTAATAATTCGTTTAAAAAGGGAGAGAAAAGCAGAGAATAATATGAAACAGATCCCAACACTTTCATAAGATCAAAGCAAGAGAGGAAGGCAAATTAAACCGTGAAGTTAGAGTTCAGTAGGTCGGATCCACTTTAAGAGGATCAGAACGAAATGTGTCCAAGGTCACACGGTTGAAGTGCACAAGAGTCTTGCAAAGGTTCAAAAAGAGTTGGACCAAAAGAAAGGGACCAGTTAGAGGGTCAAGGCGGCCAGCCCAGTCCACAAGGTTTAGGGGTTATTATTACCTTGTAGCAATCTTTAGAAAGGGAGGCCTGGCGGACACGGTACCTTAAAGTGGTGAGAATACTCCAGCGGGGGCAGTTGTTCCTGGCAGCGGATGCAAGTCGGTGCTTCGTCCGGGGGAAGAGAGGATCTCGTCTGGGAGGAAGACAGGAGTCTGTTGCACTGCCAGGGAATTAACCAGCCGCGGAGTTCCCAGGTAAAAGGAGCGGTCCTTTTATTCGCGGTCCAGTGGTAAGTGGCTATCCGGTTGCCGGGGTGCTTGGCACGGGCAATTCGACCACAAGACAGTCTGGGGTGCGAAGAGAAGAAGGTGAAATGGTTATGCCCACCAGTCAGGGGAAGAAGCCTCTCCAGCCGGGAGATCTTCTCTGTCGTTGGGAAGTGGTGAGTCGGTTCCGCAGGGCTCCACCGGTGGTGTTGTCATGGTAGGTCGGCTCAGCTTCTCCCTCGCCGGATTCTCAGGTCCTGTGGCGACTTCTGAAGTTCCAGTCCCCAAAGCCCTGCTTTTATGCCGCACACCCCCATTCACTCAGCCTAGCTGTCAATCAAACATGCTAAGTGGTGAGCCGGCCGGCTCACCACTCGGGCCAATCACACAAGAGTGCGACTTGAGTTACCAAGGTAACTCAGTCCAGGGTGCCTAAACCCCTCCCACATCCCCTGTGGTACCCAGAGTGGCACCACTTTTGGAGGCTTCTGTGGAGAAGCCTGCCAAAAAGTGGAACAAAGGGCTCGACTTGGGTTGGAGTCACAGAAGAGAACACAAACGCCATTTTAGAATCGAGTCCTGGCAAAAAATACCAACCGGCAAATTAATATTAAATAAATAAACTGGCGGTATGTTCGAGGCTATGAAAATTAAATAATTAAAGTTGGTAGCCTCGAATAATGGGAAAATCCCATAGGGATATATTCGCGGTCGAATATAAAAAGTAGTTTCCACTGCCACCAGCCAAAACTCAATCAGGGGGGACGGAGACGTGCCCCCTCGACTAACAGACCCCGGGGCAATCTAATTGCCCCGACCAGTACGTCCACAATATGATGGCTTGTACCGGTTTCTGTTAATAATTTGGGACTAGTAAAGCCAATGGTGACTTTACATGACCTGGGAGACAGTAGTCAGTCCCAGGTTATGGAGTCTATGGTGGGGTGTCACTATGACACCCCTGTGTTACTGCACGGAGGGTGCTGTGTAACACACATAGTAAAAACACATGAGACCCTATGGAGTAAAGGACCCCATAGCCCATAAAACACATTAACAGTCAAATGAACAACATAAATCATGTCCAAGAGTGGGAGAAAAAGAGTCTCACTCTTGGCAGGAGAAAAAAACAAACTCCAGAAATCCAGCAAAGCTGCTGGGGGACTCACTAGGTTAGGGCATTCAGCCTAAAGAGAGAATTCTCCCTAACAATTGTATATTTAATTCTTAATTGGAAAGTATTGGGCATCGGCAATAAATGCTTCTGTACTAAACTGTATGTTTGCATTAAAATTACCACAGATAAACACTGGAGTGGTTTCTTCTACTACACCCAGCAATGCCTAGACTGTGTTTTAATTATTTTCATGGGATACCAAGGCAAGGGGGCCTCATACACAATAATGAGAATATCCTTTTCATAATCCTTCTCTTTTAATACTTCCAACTAGTATGTTTTCTGTATTTTATTAAATTGTTTACATTTCCCATGGATTATGTACAGAAATGAAAAGGCTGCCCTTTTAAACCCTTTACAACAGGTGCATGTATGGTAGATCTTCCATCAAAATCAGGGGTATCCACCATCCAAGTCTCCTGCAAAATTTAAAAAGGGGAATACATTAATATGCTCCAGTAACCTCCCCCGCCCCCTCCCTATCAGTTGTATAGTGGTATGATCCCTGTGAATTCCGGGAGCACATCAGGAATAATTTATCAAGGCCTAGTCATACAATTATATTGAAAGACCTTGGGTAACCACTGCCAGTAGCCATCCACTTCCAAACTACCTCTGGCCCCTTCAGTGGTTTCTTGTACATTATTCCTACCATCTCTGTAGGTTGAAGCATTTATTACGCACGTTTTATCACACTGCAATGCTATGGAATTTACTCTCATTCGTCCATCTCGATTCTGAATTCTCACCATTACATTTGTAAGTTTCGATGTTTGTATTTGTTTATTTTTATCATATTTAAACTTGAGTATTTCAACTATGACATTAGTATCCCCTTTTGAACAGATCTATTTCATAGGCCATGATCAAATCCATTATTGCATCTGATGCAAAGTTTGTTAGATGTTGGTCTCTTTTCTCCCTCCACCTGATCTACAATAATAATGTCTTCAGTTGTGATAACTTGCAATGGTATAATGCTCTACAGTATTTGTACTAGGATTGCTCGATTAAGTGGAGGATGCCTACTCAAACTGCTTGCATCTGCAGAGCATTATGGTGATCTTGTTCATCCTCATATCGGTGGAGAATCATCGGGTCCAAAGATGCTTGACAGGCTCTAGTGCTAATCTCCCTAGTAAACCGGTCTATCATCTGTGATATAGAAGGTTCAAAATTGAGGGTATATTTAGCTCCTGCTTGTATCCTAGTAGAGCCTGGTTAGCTTGACACCAACAGCAACCAGGAGCAATGTTTGGTTCCCCAGGCTAACTGGTGCCGACCAAACAGACTTGTGAGACATTAACTCTGTGTGTTTGGAACAGTCTATAAATAAGTATTAGGACTCATCTATACAACATGTAAAGCATAGGAATTCAGAAATAATAAACAGAATATTAAGTTTTGATTTTATGTAAAAGCTTGTTTTGCAGAATGCTGTGTACAAGCTCCTCCATCCCTAATGGTAGTGCCTGCTCACTTATAAATGCCAGATACCCAGGAGCTGCTTTTAGCTCCTGCTTATTCAATCTGAATCTCGGACCCTGGACACATCATTCATGGACCATTTTGATACTTCTGGCTGTGTTATCTAAAATAACAACTCCATACCTTCTAACACCTCGCCCTCCTCCCCTTATCCGTGAGTTCTTTGAATTATCATACGTCCATACTCAGTTGTTACATTCTCATCTACAGTTTGGCTTCTTTCACCCTGTTTGGTGAAAATATCTGAATGGCTTTATCTTTAGACACTCTAACAGTGATGGGTGGAGGAGACGGTTTGCACGCACCCACTATTCACATTTTGTCTCCCCCCTCCACTCTGACATGTTCATTCTATCCCTTGTATTTTTACTCCAACTCTAATCACGATTTCCTGCTCTTTTTAACACAATCCTCTGTGTTCTCAGCAAGGTCATAGTGACCATGAACATCTTCGATAAGTATATCTGAATTTGATTCTGATGAGATAATAGCATTCTTATTTTTTTAGATGTGTTATTCTTGTACATCATAATACATTGCTGCACTCTTGTTCTTAAGTTTACCACTTCTATTTTTTCCTTTCCTTTGCATTTCTAGGGAATGTTCTGTTAGGTCAATCTGTTCCACAACCTCCTCTGTTTCCTGCCTTCTTCTAACATGTGTTTGTTCAACTCTGTTGAACCCTGCACCATCTTCAACGTGCCTCTAAGACTAGACTGTTCCCTTTTCTGACATAGGGGCAAGTAAGCTTGTATTCTATATATGTTGCGATCTACCTCACCAATTTCATTTGAGACTACTTTGGGGGGCATTTTAGCACTTGTGCATTTTTGAAAGATAGAATTTAACTTTGATTCCAGTCTTTCACACTTATTTATCAAAGATGTAAGTAGATTTTTCAAGGCTAGATACAATGATGTTGAGGAGCTACTCTCAGGGGCTTTCATGAGCGAGTACAGAGGTCCACACCCTCCAGTTCACTCCCCGCCCTATCCTCAATAGGCATAGGAGATATCTGGAAAAGTTGAGGCATGGACAACAAAGTAGCATGCGCCTCATCGCCCCTGTGCATGTCGATAGGTGCGATAGCAATTTCCTGAACCAGAGCTCGAGTTACCATATGACCCCCAGCACCAGATTCAATCATCTGTGTCCTGTCGCTCTGCCCAGCCCTAGCAGAGTAAGCATTTTCTCCCATATTATTCCCAACAAACGCTTCCAAACGGGGCAGTGCACGTTTCGTTTTCATCTTTTCCTCCAATTGTATTTGGAAGACAAGTTCACAGGTGTCTAAACTGGTAAGTGGATTTAAGTGTTTCAACAAGTTCGACTATTCTTACCATTTCAGCATCTTCCAAAAAAATACTTTTTTTGATATGCAGAGTCGCCATTCACCAACGCAAACACTGCCCCACCAATCGTCTCTCATCGCCATTCTGCCTGACGGTGCGATGGCGACGTGCTTTGCGCGGTTCACATCCTGCTTCAGCACTGTTTTCAGCCTTTTGTAGTAGATCAAAGGTCTTGCAGACCCGCAGTCTCTGCCTTTGTCAAGGTGTTGCTGACCATTGGAGTCCTTGAAAGAGTTGAATAATCGTATGCACAGTTTGCAAAATGGTAACAGCCAGCTAACACTTTTGTTTTATGTTTTTATATTGGATACACATTTAGTGTTGCACTGGTGAATGTAGTGGAAAGAAAAACGCATTTGGCAGTAGTAGTGATACATAGCCAACTATAGAGCGAACTATGCAGGCTGAGTTCCTTCGATGGTGCGAAAGGTGAGTGGATGTGGGACAAACTGGGTAGGAAGGGTCTTTCTGTATTGAGTGACAGTCTTACACCCTTCTGGCTACTAGGCCTTTACTGTTGTGTTAGCGCTATAACAAGCTTTGTTACTTGTACACCACTTTATGTTGAAGCAAGGCCACCTCACGGGACCGAGAAAGAATTTTTCATGTCTGAATACAGCATGTTATGTTGCCATTCATATAGCGCCCTATATATCATTTGTATGATCTCAAAGCTCTTGTGGGTTGAACGCCCTTGGGGACCGTAGTCCTGGTCAGTCGAGACAGTAGGGTAGACTATAGTGCTTGGGTGCACTCAATGGGCCAGATTCACAGAATGTTTTCCTGTGGGATTGTGCCATTATACAACACTTCTGTGAATCAGGTCCAATATGTGTACAGCCAGTGTGGTTTGCATAATGGTGGCTGCATCCTAACACTAGGTGCGGTAGTAGTGAGAGATCCGTTGAATGTGTGCAATCGGGTGGGTGGTCTCCAAGACAGCCTTCTGGCGGCATTATGCCTGTGTAGGAAGTTTTTGCGTGCAGTTAGGCCGAATCTTTTTTTCTTCATTTTTTTGTTCATGGGATATAGCTGCGTTCTAACAGGTTGTTGAGGTGTTCGTGGAGAAATTGTATTCGTGTAGCTAGGCTGAAGTTGATCGGGGGGGTATAGCTGCGCTCTATTGTTTGTTGGTGTAAAGTCGAGAGTGAGCATAGAGGTAGGAGAGGTGAGTGTCTGGAGTGGATGATGTATTTTTCCTGGTTAATTTCTGGCTCCGGATGATCTGGCAATTATAAGGTTCATGTTTTGCGGTAGCGTTACTCTTGAGGTAGATTTACAGGTTGGACCGGAGTAAGTTATGATTTGCCCGATCAGAGGGTCATTGTTAGGTTCGGCACTGTGTGTCAGGGAGCTCCTTTTCGGGACCCTGGTTGTGGTTTATGGTGGGTTACTGGTTAGGTCTAGGCAGGATACTGGATATAGGTTGGATATATCTTGCAGTAACGTAGCCCTAGTGAGGCAGTGGTGTTAAAGAACAGGCTGGACACAGAGGCATTGTAGAGACCGGTTGTTTGGTGCTTTGTGAGGGTTCGTATCTTAGGTGCGTAATCGGGCAAGGTAGGGAGTGAATGGGTATGATGAACTTGATGCCACGAGGCTCCTAGGCCTGTCTAGTAGTATCGGGAAGTGAAGCAGATGCATATCCTAGAGCCTGCGGGACACTAAGGCTGTCGACTGTGGCTTCACAGTTGCTATATCTGCCTTAATGTATGTTGGTTGCTTTCTGTGGTCGCTTCTCTAAGTATCCATAGGAACACTTGTTGGCCAACTGTAATTACTTTCCAATTTAATGTAATTGAACTCATGATTCGCGGGGATTGGGTCCTCCGACGTATTCCATATCTATGACAGGTAATGTCCACAGCTGTGCTGCTTCGGAAAATCTTTGGCGTCTGCGTCCTGCGTCGATGCGCCGTCCCCGAGGACCTCCTCCGACGGCCGACGTCACCCGATGTGATAAGTAGGACGCACGACGCCCATAGCCTCAGTTCCGTTTTTTCCGCGAACGTGTTTGCTTCGTGAATCTCGGTACGCCTCGACTCGTTGGAGTTGCTGTTTTCTTTCTCGGTTCGTTGAACCTGTTCGGTTGGTGAAGACCTGTTTGTGGCGATGTCTTTTTCATCTTCGACCCCGCGTCCGGGCTTCAAGAACTGCGGGGACTGTGGGTGCAAGATGTCGGTCACGGACTCGCACGACGCCTGCCTCTGGTGCCTCGGGGAGGCCCACGATACGGACGACTGTGTCGACTGCCAGTCGCTCACTGCGAAGGCCTTGCGTCAACGCAAGAAGAAACTGTCGGTAGGTCGGGTGTCTAAGCCCCGGAAGTAGAGGTCTGCGGGGCTTTCGACCGATGACTCGAGGGGTGACTCTCCGCGTTGTTGTCGGAAGTCCGGTGAGTCTCCTTCAAGGAGTCGGTCTCGCCACTCCTCTGCCTCTTCTAGGCATTCCAGGAAGCGCCGGCATAGGTCGCCTTCCCCGTCCTCTTCCGAGGACTCGGCCCGTCTGCGGGTCGCTTATCCCTCCATGCAAGCGACACCAGAGGAATGGGATTCCTTCGGGAAGCAGATGCTAGCGATTCTGGAATCGCAGGGCACCGGTCCATCTGCGCCTCCGAGTGGGGTCGGTCGGCACTAGTCGAGAGACACCGCCCGTACGCCTTCGGGCTCGGGTGGTCGGCACGGCTCGCCGGAGAGGTCCCGCTCAGACAAGGATACCCGTTCTCGCCATGCCCGTTCCAGGTCCCGGTCCTCGACGCGCTCGAGGTCCCGGTCCTCGACGCGCTCGAGACCTGCGTGATCCTGTGCCGTCTTCGAAGAAGACGTCGACTCCTGTGGCGCCGAGGTCGTAGATGATTTCTCTCGAGGTTCCGTCTTCGAGGGGGTCGTCGACGCCGTTGGCGCCCAGGTTGTCGAGAGACACGCTCGGAGCTCCGGCTTTGAAGACTGCGTCGACGCCGCAGATGCTGGGGGCGTTGCAGCTGACGTTGACGCCGATTCGCTCGACGTCGACGCCTTTTCTGTCGACGCCGGCGGCGACTCGCTCGGCGCCCTTGATGCCTTTTCTGTCGACGCCGACTCGCTCGGCTGCCTCAATGCCTTTCGAGGCGGTGGTGTCGGAGGTGCCCCATGGCACGGGTTTGCCCCTAAAAAGGCTATGGCTAAGGTCCGGCAGTGCTTTGGTCTGCAGAGGTCTTCCTCTCCCCGCCTGGAGTACATTTCAGAGGGTGATGAAGGCTCTGATGGCGGCCTGGTTCCGGTTACGGTTCCGGATGAACTTCTCGGGCCATAGTCAGTTTGATGACCGGAGGCAGTCACTGCATGATGCCAGTGGACTGGACACCTCTCCGGAGGTGGAGTTTTGTCGGCCGGAGCCTGGCACTCATGCCGATTCGTCATATCAGTGCCTTATGTCTCGGGTTACCGAGTACTTGGGTCGGTGAGCTCCCCCAGGGGAGTTCGTTCAGGATGATCTCACGGGCATCCTTGATCTCGGTCCACCCACTGACCCGGTTTTGCCTTTTCATATGGCTTTGCAGAGAAGGGTGGCCGCGGCTTGGACTGCTCCGGAGAGTCTCCTGGCAGTGGGCAAATCTTTGTCACGAAAATACCGTCCAGCCAGTAGCGACCCCTGCTACTTGTCTAGGCACCCCACCCCGGAGAGTTTGGTGGTGCAGGCGGCTACGGCCCCGGCAAAGCAGGCGTCGTATCCTACCATCCCTCCGGATAGGGACGACAAACATTTTGATGGCTGGGCGAAGAAAGTGTTTTCTTCTGGGGGTATGGCGCTTCAGGCGGCCAACTCCATATGTGCCTTGTCTCGTTTCACACACACTCTGTGGAACTGTGTTGCATTAGCGGCTGATCATATTCCCGAAGGGGATGAACGGGATGGTTTCCTTGCTATGGTTCAGGATGGCAAGGATGCCATGTGTGAGGCTGTTCAGTCGGGTTTGGACTTGGCGGATTGTGTCAGCCGGTCCATGGCGGCGAGCACCGTAATGCGCAGGTTTGCGTGGTTGAGGAAATCTGGGTTTGCTCCTGATGTGCAGTCCCGCCTCCTCAACATGCCCTTTGACGGTGAACACCTTTTTGGCAGCAAGGCTGACGAGAGCCTTGAGAGGTTGCAGACCTCCAAAGCTGCAGCGAAGTCCTTGGGCGCTGCAGTTCGCTAACCTCCGCCTTTTCATCCTAGGGGACAGCAATGGAGGGGAGGTTCCTTTCGCTATTACTCGTCCTTCAGTAAAGCGAGAGGAGCTAGCAGTCAAAGAGGCCATCGTAAGAGTGCCAGAGGTGGAAACAATGGTTCTCGAGGTGCCAAGGCCGCTCGGGCAGTTGCCTCTTTGCCCTCAGGCAATGCCGCAGCCGCTACCACTCAGTCATGAGGCCAGGTCCCATGGTTTGACGGTTGGGGGAAGGCTGGCGCAGCATCTTGTAGAGTGGCAAGCCATTACTTCGGATGTGTGGGTTCTGGAGATCATAACCCACGGCTACTGTCTTCCTTTTCGACAGAGGCCTCACGACAATCCACCAGGGAACCTCTCTTTGAAGAGTCCGCATCCGCTCCTTGCGCAGGAAATTCAAGCCCTGCTGGAGAAATGCGCCATAGAACTAGTGCCTGTAGCGGAGAGGAACAAGTGATGGTATTCCCCTTATTTTTTTATTTCAAAGAAAGACTGGGGATTGAGACCCATCATGGACTTGCGCGGTTTGAACAAACTCCTCAGGAAGGACAAGTTCCAGATGGTGACTCTTTCCCAAGTGCTCCAGGCCCTTCAACTTCAGGACTGGTTGGTGTCTCTCGACTTCAAGGATGCTTACTACCATGTGCCGATCCATCCCAAGCACAAGAAGTACCTGAGGTTCACGGTTGGCTATTCGCACTTTCAGTTTCGGGTCCTGCCGTTCGGATTGACCTGCGCCCAAGGGTTTTCACCAAGCTCATGGTGGTGGTGGCAGCGCATCTCAGGAAAGGGGGGATTCACGTCTACCCCTACCTGGACGATTGGTTGATCAGGGGGAGCTCTCCCGAGCAAGTCCTGGATCATCTGTCCGTCACCTGCCACTCCCTTCACAGGCTGGGCTTCTCCCTCAATTTAAAGAAGTCCCATTTGACACCAACGCAGCGGCTCCAGTACATCGGAGCAGTGCTCGACACGTCCCTGGGGCAGTGTTTTCCTCCTCAGGTGAGGGCTCTTCACATTCAGCAGATGGTGCACAAGTTTCAGTTTGCCCAGACTCTCCCAGCGTCCGAGTTCTTGAGACTGCTCGGCCTCAGAGCATCCTGCATTCTTCTGGTGCCGGAGGCTCGTCTGCGGATCTTTGCAGTGGGCACTCAAGCTCCAGTGGTCTGTCCTCTGGCAGGCTGTCGGACCCTGTTCAGGTGCCGCCCTCGGTAGCCCGGGACCTTCTGTGGTGGGCCGTCGAGGGCAATCTGATGAAGGGGGCCCCATTTTGGCTGCCCTGGCCGGAGGTGACGATCGTGACGGACGCATCCCTCACGGGATGGGGAGCTCATGCCAACGAGCTGACAGTCAGCGGTCGTTGGTCTCCGTCGGAGTCCAGACTCCATATCAATCTGTTGGAGCTGAGGGCCGTCAGGCTAGCCCTGAAGGCTTTACTGCCGACTGTGCGCGGAAAGAGTGTCTAACGGACAACACAGTGGCCATGCACTACCTCAACAAAAAGGGGGGGGGGGGCAGGGTCACTTCCTCTGTGCAAGGAGGCGATCCAGCTCGAGTTCTGGGCCATCCAGCAGGAAGTTTCGATCTCGGCAGTTCATCTGGCCGGAGACGACAACGAGACGGCGGACGCTCTGAGCAGGCAGAGCACGATCTCTCACGAGTGGGAGCTGGTTCAGGAGATTCTCCTGGAGATCTTCGCCCTTTGGGGGACCCCTTAAGTGGATCTCTTCGCCTCCAGTGTCAACCAGAAGTGCGACAGGTTTTGCTCGCGGGAATTTCCTCCAAAAGGAGCCTTAAGAGACGCATTCGTGGTGGAGTGGTCATTCCCACTGCTGTACGCGTTTCCTCCAGTCCCCGTCATCCCGCAAGTGTTGCGGAGGTTCGGTTCCCGGATGATACTCATTGCTCAGGCGTGGGCCCGGAGGACGTGGTACCCGGACCTTCTAGACTTGTCCATCTGCCCTCCATGTCGTCTTCCCTACCGAGACGATCTGCTCTCACGGGAGGGGGGGGGTCAGGTTTTCCATCCAGAGGTCAGATCCCTCAATCTTCACGCTTGGCTTCTGAAAGGTTGAGGTATAAGGATTGGGACCTCCCTGAAGACGTGATGAAGGTGTTGCTCTCGGCCAGGCGGCCGGCAATAAAGTCTCTGTGCCGTTGGAGAAAGTTCTGCGACTGGTGCAGAGTTCAGAATGTGAATCCTTTTGAATGCGACATTCCCATGGTTTTTTTTTTTTTGCTTTCTTTGGCCCACAGGGACTTGCAAGTGGGGACCATTAAAGGTTACCTGACGGTGCTGTCCCTATTTAAGCGCTCGTCTGAAGAGTGTTCATATTTTAAGATTCCTTTAATTTCGCAGTTTTTGAAAGGGCTCACTAATGTGTTCCCTCCGTCATCTTTTTGGGTGCCAGGTTGGGATTTGAACCTTGTTCTTAAGTTTCTTATGGGTGCTCTGTTTGAGCCTTTACATTCTTGCCCTTTGAGGCTGTTAACTCTGAAAACTGTTTTTAGTTATGGTTACTTCTGCTCGCAGAGTGAGTGAGTTACAGGCACTTTCAGTTAAGCCACCCTTCACTGTGTTTCACAAGGACAGGGTTGTCCTTAGAGTTCGTCCTTCTTTTCTTCCGAAGGTGGTTTTGGAATTTCATTTGAGCCATAAGGTTGTTCTTCCGGCGTTCTATCCTCCTCCACATCCTGGTAGGGAAGAGGAGAGGCTCCATAGGCTTGATCCTAGGAGAGCGTTGAGCTTTTATATCTCGCGCATGTCCCGGGTCAGAGTGGACGATCAACTTTTCATTGGTTACGCTGGAAAGCGTTTGGGACAAGCTGTGACGAAACAGACTTTGTCTCGTTGGATTATTTTAGCTATCTCCGAGTGTTACCGCTTGGCGGGTAAGGACCCTCTGGCTGGCTTGCGGGACCATTCTACCAGAGGAGTGGCTGCGTCTACTGCCCTGCAGAGGGGAGTTCCTATTCATCACATATGTGATGCAGCCACCTGGGCTTCAGTACATACTTTTGTACGTCACTATTCCCTTGATTCCATCAGAGGGCAAGATCTGGCCTTTGGCAAGGCAGTTCTATATTCCGCAATTTGTTTGGGCATGCTAAATTTGTATTCTAAATTCTTTCCCACCTCCTTGCTTGGTACTGCTTTGGGAGTCTGTCATAGATATGGAATACGTCGGAGGACCCAATCCCCTCGAAGAACAAGTTACTTTCTTACCTGGTAACATTCTTTCGATGGGATAGTCCGACGATGTATTCCATATCGCTCCCTCCCTGCCTTCCCCGCTGCAGAATTTCTTTTGCGATTGCAGCTTGCGTTCCGCAAGGCCTTGTGTGTCTGACTGGCAGAAAACTGGTGGCACACGTTCTGGGAAAAAACTATAATTGAGACTATGGGCGTCGTGCGTCCTACTTATCACATCGGGTGACGTCGGCCGTCGAGGAGGTCCTCGGGACGGCGCATCGACGCAGGACGCAGACGCCTAAGATTTTCCGAAGCAGCACAGCTGTGGACATTACCTGTCATAGATATGGAGTACGTCGTCGGACCATCCCATCGAAAAAACATTACCAGGTAAGAAAGTAACGTATTCTTCTATAGTTTGGTGAGTTCCGGTGGCCTTAGACTGTCCTAATCATGGTTTACGGAAAAAGCCAGGTTTGTAGAGCTTTACGGAAGGCCATGTAGACTTTGGTGTGTCGAATGTGAGGGGGGGGGGGGGAGTTCCACAGAGTTGGAGCCAAGGTTGAGTAGGCGGACCCTCCCCATCCTGGTTGAATTGGAGGCTGGGATCACTCGTAAGAGGGCAGTGCTTGACCTTAGTGAGTGTGATGGGTAGTAGGGTGTAATCTTCTCTTGTATAGGTATGCTGGGCCAGTCTTGTGCACTGCTCGGTAGGTAATGCATAGGATTTTGAAAGTGGCCCTTCGTCCAACAGTCAGCCAGTGAAGGGTGCGGAGAGCGGGGGGGGGCATGTGATCCCTGTGTCCCAGTGCAAGCAGGAGTCTGGCGGCAGCATTTGGGCTCTTTAGTGTTTTGCATGCAGGTGTACCCAGATATAAGGAGTTGACATAGTCCAGTCTCAACATAACAGTGGACATAATAGCGGCGAGCCTGTTGGGGTAGGTGAAGTACGGGAAAATGCGTTTTAGAAGCCTTAGATGGTAGTGACAGGATTTTGATACATTATTGATCTGATGGGGTAGGGTTCAGACCGAGTCCATAGTGCATCCAAGGTTTTTAACTATTTCGGTCGTAGGAGGGGGGCATCAATGGAGGGGGAGCCATGGGAGTGGATGCGGAAGAAGGACAGTGTTGCTGCTTACCATGATCTCAGTTTTATCTGGGTTCAGAAGGAGGTGGTTTCTTGTCATCCATCATTCAATGTATCTGAGGCAAGCTTCAAGGTCGGGTCGTGGGTTGAAGCTTGTTTTGGGAATTCTCAGGATAATTTTGTTATCGTCAGGGTATTAGTAGCAGGTGAGGTTGTGCGCACGGACAATCCCAGGTAGAGTGGTCAGATAGATTTTGAAAAGGCGAGTAGAGGCAGGCGCATTGTGGTACTCCAGTGTTCACAGTGTGGGCACTTGAGAAAGGGGGGGGAGCGGAGAGTGATTTGTTTCCTGAGGAATGAGGCAATCCATTTGAGTGCAAAGGCTCGGATTTCTAGGGAGTGGAGTCGGTCAAGGAGGATTGAATAGTTAACGGAGAACCAACGCTGCACAGCCCTCCGAGTCCGCCGAGACTTTGAGATCATCCCAGATGGAGATCAGAGTGGTTTCTCTTTCCATGGCGCGGTCGAGTAGGTTGTTGGATTACACGAAACAGTTGAGCTGAGAGTACGCAGCTCGGTCAATGAGTTTCGCCAGGAATCAGCCTGTAATTCTTAGGCTCAACGGGGTCAAGGGAAGCCTTTTTTAGAAGAGGTTTGACATGCACTATTTTAAAGGACTCGGCAAAGATGCCAGAGGTGAGAGAGGGATTTAGTATGGACATTGCATGTTCTCCTGCACATGTGGAGGAGAATATTTCTTTAAGAAGGTGGGCCGGACAAGGATCGGGGGGGGGGGGGATCTGGAGGGTCTGCTGCCGGATATTATATCACGGAACTAGTCTATCGAGATGGGGTTGAAAGAGTCGAAAGATGGCATTGCTGTGGTCGGAGAAGTGGAGACAGGGCAGGCAGGTTGGGGCAGAGGGTTAGGGTAGAACGTTTGATATTAAAGGTTGCCATCCTGTCTAGTGATGTGTTGTAGAAATGCAGGGAGAGGGAGTCAGTGTGTTTGCGTGGTCAGGGCAGAGGCACAGGAGAGTTTCACAAATTCAGAGATGATCATGTGGAGCTCTTTGCTGCTTTTGCGACAGTTCAGGATTTGTTTATTGTAATAGGCCTTTTTGTAATTGCAGTGGTGGCGGGCGATAGATCTGCTGAGAGGTGTTTTGGATGATCGGCATTTACTCTCGAGAGTTATTTTGCCTTTTGAAGGTCTTCGGGTGGGGTGTGAACCATTTGGGGGATGGATGTTTGTGAGAGGCAGTGGGCTGTGAGGGGGTGAGGGGGTTTAGTGATTCATTAATCCAGGAGTCAAAGGATTCGATGGTTAATGGTCTATCTGAGGTCGACTGTGCTGGGAGACTGTGCTGCAGGGCTTCAGCTAGGTCAGGGAGTACCTTGACTTTGTTCCAGCATTTGTGATCATGTGTTGGGGCAGGGTGAGCCGTGGGTGGAGGGGTGGAGTGTGAACACAGAAAGGGATCACAGAGCGGTCTGTCCAGATAAGCGGTTTGGGACAGGATACAGATACAAGGTCATAGGAGCTGAAGATTGTATCAAGGGTGTGACCTCCAGAGTGGGGTTGACCTGTGGTATGTTGGGAAAGGTTGAATGCCTCCAAACTGGTGACCAGGGGATGGCTTTGGCACATCAAACCAGATATTTAAGTCCCCCGGTAGTGTTTGTGTTTTTGTGTTTGGTGGTTTAACTGAATGGTAGCAAGCGAGTCACGGAGACTGTTGCCAAAAAGACTGTCATAGTTTGAGGTCTGGGGGGGTTTGTATATGAATAGGAAGCTGGAAGTGACTGTTGGCAGTAGAGAGAGTTTTACTAGAAGGGATTCACAGTTGGCATTATTCAGTTATTGGGTAGAGAAGCAGTGTTTATTTTAAATAAATAAGAAGTAAAGAGATTCAAAGAAGCAGGATTGTTTCGATTTAATTTAGTTTCTATCAAATGTAAGCTTTATCCTGGATCCAGATAATTATTTTCAATGATTGATGTAAATCAAAGAAACGGATGGCGATATCTGTTTCGCAAAAGTCCATATTGATGTTAGCGTAGCATACAAAAGTGATGCGACCAGTGTATTGATCATTCTTCATTGTATCCATCATTGACATTAGAATTGCATAGATGCATAATGTGTTTATATGTATATTGATGTACTTCTCTATTTTATCTATAAATAGAGCTTCTGTGCAACCCTGCATGTTTCTTGTCCGGGGAGGGAGGCTGTAGGGAAATAATACTGTTAAATTGGGGGACCCAGGTTCATGAAAAGTATTCAATAAATAAATATTGGACACGCCTGATTTGGGGTGGGTGGAAAATTCCCCCAAACTAGTTGCCGCCAAATTAAAACCACCTATTGCAGATTTTCTGATATGTATTTGTAAACTCAGAAATAAAGGAAAAAGCATATACATTACTGCCTCCAGACCTCAAGAGATATTGAATAACCAAATGAATTACTAGACTATAATGATTAATGCAATTTTTTGTGAGATGAATGAGTTAAATAAAGAAGTTGATGAACTGACGAACATTGAAATTTAAATTGTAATTTAGGGGAATATTAAAGGCCTGTCTGCGTAGGCACAGTTCGCATGAAACCTTGTTTTTGAAAAGTAACGAAGTTTGAATATTTGTCAATGCTGGGTTGCATTAAGCTGCAACCGCTGCAACATGGGGGATTTTGGAGGAAGGAAGGAATAAAGTGAATGAAGACAAAAATAAATGCACAAATTATAAGAAAAATAAGTCCAAAAAAATGAAATATAGGCCACCCTCCAGCTGCATCACATTTGCAAAACCGTTTTCAGCTACTTTTGATTATGCACAGATGGCGGGACTGATAATGTTCTGTTCAGCAGGAATCAAAGCCCAAGTCGTTTGTGCCCATACAATGGCTCAGACTGGTAAGGACTCGTATGAACAATGGACCGCACATAAAAGAGCAGAAGTTGTCATGATGGAAGGGTTGCCTATGCCCCTTGGTGTGAAAGATGTTACCGTAAGCCGTTAAACGATGCAGCAAACGAAGTGGACACTGTGGAAGGACTAAGGAAAGGATTAATTGTACTGCCAGGAGGAATCGGTCAGAATGCCTAGTAATGGGTTCCAGGATGATGTGTGGTTTTTAATCTGTCAGTTGACTAGTGACCTATAAAGCTGAGGGGCCTGCAGAGCAGGTTAGATGATGGCAGTGTGAGGGGTCGGAAATGAGAGGCGGACACAAGGTTGTAATGGTTTCAATATCAGACATCCTTATCAAAATAAAAAAGGCTGGATACAGGCATCTCTGATCCTATCCTAAAGTGAATTTCCCTACCTAGAAAACTAAAACTAAAGATCTGTGTCAAGTTGTCAAAATTATATAAACTGTCGTTGGGTCCAAAACATACAGATCCGACCCTCAAACTAAAAAGGAACAAATAAAAGTGTAAGGAAAATGTCTCTAGCTTATGTTTGGCCAAAAAGTGTTCATAATTAAAGCAAGTAGATACATTCAACAGATATAGTCTTTTCCAAGGAGAAACCTTGGATGCAGAGGGTGGTTTCCTTCCCC
This sequence comes from Ambystoma mexicanum, assembly GCF_040938575.1. NCBI lineage: Eukaryota > Metazoa > Chordata > Amphibia > Caudata > Ambystomatidae > Ambystoma > Ambystoma mexicanum. Next base: position 1,186,461,968 of record NC_090927.1, read on the forward strand.
TCGATATTTCAGGTAAAATGGCAAAAGTGTATTTTCTAAACAATTCCTTTGGGTCTTTCAGTCTCAGTTAGTTCCTGTGCAAATTATATGCCTCCTACCTAAACATTAGAGACGGGGGGATGTTAAATATGTGTATGAGGTACGAATGGTATTTTGCATAGAGTGATTTTCAAGAAGAGGTTTCTGTATTTTACAGTGGGAGAATTGTGTGTAGTGACAACAGGCCATCAAGAATTAGGATGGAATTATGGGGTTTTCTTCCCCAGAACGGGAAGAATACCACGTCTTGCCTGATGGGAGTCACCACCTTCCCTCAACATCAGTCTCCTCCCACATGGCCCTCCCTAATAGTACCACCACCTAGATCAGGACCAGGTAGTGGCTGCCGTCCTCTGGCCATGTGTGAGGAGATGTTTCAAGGGGAATCGGTGATGACTTCACAGGACTCATCACCTACCGTCCACCTAAATATCTAGCCTCCCGCTCTAGGGTCATTGGTTTGGTAAAAACCAATAGCCTCCCCTATATAAGGAAGAGGTTCCTTAGTTTGGGGTTCCCAATCCCAATAATAGCCTGTTAATGGGAATTCCACCTTTTCCTATGAATAAATTGAAGAATACGGAAGGGATTTTTTGCTAGCATTTCTGACTGTTTTCAAAATTAGGTAAGTCTGTACCTTTTGTGTAACCCTCGAATGGCAAGGTCTTAGTGTATGTCAATGCCTATTTGGGTTACGTGGGAGATCCACTGGTTAAAGTGTAGCATAGCGCTTCCTAAGACTACTTGTGCTTGTAGGTTGGAAATTACAGCCACCAATATGTCTACTCTCTTTCCAAGAACTGTAATAGGGTTAAAACATACTTTGTCTTTTTAGCCAGATGATTTCTTTTTGTCCAGAGGATTTCCACCCCAGGGGAATTGAGTCAGCTCTTATAGCACATCCACTACTCCCCTTATCCAAATGGACCCAAATAGACTTCCCTTGTAAAACAAGGATTTTGTAAAGTGTTTTGTCTCCGCTACATAGTATAGTATTGGATTTTCCCAGAGGCACTGTTTCTCTAGAGTGATAAGAGACAGCGCTTTCGCAGGAGAGTCCAGTATCTAATTTCTGGGGCCGCCCTGGTGACAAATTAGAGATTTCTGACTTATGAGATGGACAACTATGTGTGAGGTGTCTTAAACACGTGCAAATACAGCATCCCATTTCTAAAGAGAAGTAGTTTATAGTAGACTCATATTCTTCCCAAGAGGGATCTGATTCCTCCTCAGAATATGAGACATCAGTCTTTTGAGTTCAGGCTTTACTTTTCTTTGGGGAAAACCCTTTCAAAGATGGGGACACATTGGGAGATGTGGCTGCCTTCCCTAAAGTCTCTTGAGCGGATTTACAATCTGTTTCCCTTATCAAAGTATAAAAATTATTCTGGGGTGTTATTTTTCCCATGTTATTATGCTTGTCTTTTTTTGTGTGGGTCCCAAGAAACCTCATATTCCAGATTTCCCACTATTTTGCCTCTGTTGATTTTTATGGGGAATGGAGACATATTTAGTAAAAGAAACCTTAACAATTCTCCACTAGAAAGAAGGGGTAACATTTCTAACCTTCCCTCTTTGCAGGACATAAGATAGAGGGACGAACTAACGTGAACATCTATCCTCAGCTGCAAAGAAACTATCATTTTATCTTTTCCAGGTATCCAATTGTCTTGGAGACAGAACCGATGGTAAATGTTGCCCTCCACAGTTTTACGAGCTGGTAAAATGGTGTGACGAGATAACAGTTGAAAGACAACGAATACATTAGAGTGTGCATGAATTAACGTATCGTGGTCTTTTATGAAAGATTGCAATCTGCTGGCAGAGAAAAGAACCTGCTTAGGTTTCTCTTCAGATACAAACGTTAAAGAAATGGAACTGTAAGGAACTCATGGTGGCAACAGTAAAGACGGAAACAAGTGATCACAGTTCAAGGGTGTTTATTAAACTGTATAAAGGGGTGAGAAAACACCTAATCTAAACCTAAATCTAAGATGGGAGCAAGCTACCATCATCACATAATAATAATAAGGCAGTCCTATTGGCATCTTGTCAAATAAAAAGGGCCTATACTAAAAAAAACTATTGCCAAACCTTACCGCTAAATTACAAAATAGTGTGGGATAATATTCACCAGCAAAGAAAGAAGGTGTTCACAAAATGGTAAATCAGGATGGTATAACTGGGGTTTCCCTTCCCCCACGTTTTTAGAACGGGACAAGGTGGGACTCTCGAGCACAGAACACTCCTGGGCTTCTCCAGCCCGAACTTAGTTATTTTTGAAAACATCAGGGCCTTCAGTGTCCTAGTCTCTTCTACACCAAGTCTCTTGCCTTAGAGGTCCTGATGTACTATAAATAACAAACAAAAAGTGCCTAAACTTCCCGTCGGATGATTTCCTTTCACCTGTGGATCCTCCTCAACCGGGCTCTGATTTTTTGTAACGTTGGCTTCCCTCAGTCAGGTTCACGTGTGCCAGTTTCACACAGTTCACTTATTCCTAATACCTTGCAGGATTCACTTCCCTTAGCTTTTTCTAGCCCCCAGTCAGGCTTTCCACATTTGTCGTTCGTACAGCGTTTCCCTCAGCCGGGCACACACGCCTGTTTCACAATGTCAAAACTTTGGTAATGGGTTAAGGACTTTCGATTGTACAAGGGATTTTGGCTCGACCCTTGTATGACCACCTTAACTCTTTATTCGGCCCTTTCCTACAGCCTCTTGTTACTATAATGTTCACAATGAACACCATTCTGCTCAGAGATCAGCACTGAGGGTTTCCCAACCAGATAGCCAGCCAACAAACCAAAGTGGTGCAATTTGACATGCAACGGAAGTGAATGTGCTCCAAAACTGACTCTAAGGTAAGAGGGATGCTGGTCAGCTTATTTTGTACACCTCATGAAAACATTCAGGGTGGTTTGCAATTTTGCAACTTCCTAATAAATAAGCAAAAATGCTCCATATCATTTTCTCCCTTCATGGGAAAACGTTTTTATACTGCACCAAATAGTGGTGTGAGGCAGGACACCTCAGGCTGGGCTATTATGGGCGTTCATCTGCTTAATCCAGGCTTTGCATAGCCTTCGTGGTCTGAGCTGCATTTACTTTGTCCTGCTAATGGAGGGTAGCGAGCACATTTCAGGTCAAACTAGTGTGGTCTGTTTACCAGTTTATATGTCCAGGTGTACTCTGTGCATTAATTGCACGCTTTTCATAAACTGATTAATGCTCCTTTTTTTTTCAAATGTCTTTTGTTGGGTTCTTTTGGCGAGTGCAATTTGCCACCTGACACTTGAAAGTGAATGGGCATTAGACATTTATGCAAAATGATAAAATCAAACATGATATAATAATAATGGACATAACCTGTTGTTAACTGGTAATAAGCCACTGGAATTCAATATGAGAATGAGAGCGGTTGTAAAATGATGCACAGCAGGATATAAGTTTAACACTGTAGCAGGGCAACAGTCCATAATGAGGTCCATATGCAGAGGCGCCCTTGCACCATAAGCACAGGCTTGGAGACATTCCTACAAAGCGATGTAACATTGCAAATACAGCATAACAAATAATGACATAATATGGCATGGCTTGGCGCCTAATGTTTTCATCCTATCGCACTAACCTACGGTGTAAATTAAAGTGAAACAGCATTGACTTTATCTTCAAGCCAGAATACTGTTCAACTGCATGGATCATCTAAATAGGAGTTGCTAGTAGCAGACCTGTGTATGTGGTGGCTAAGCTATACATACCTGATGGCACACGCTCCTTATGCAGCAAATCTACCAACCGGCTCAAATCACAACTTGTCTGCAAAGAGTGAACCTGCAAAACAATCATTCTCTTGTCACGCACCCACTCCCTGGATCTTGATCCAGGTATCTGCTCGGAAGGCCTCCACAATTATCAATTTTTGCAAATCTCTCAAAGTTGCTTTTTAACAATAACTAACAGAATCAACAATGGATGCACAGACAGCAACTCTCCATGGTGCGCTACTGGTAAAAGATGCCAGCCCAAATGCTGGCTACCCACACCCTGTAGAGCACTCCTCTGCTCTCAAGCCAGTTCCACGCTTTAAATGATGAAATAAAATAAGATTAAAAACTCTTGTATTTCGAATATGTTCCCATCTGGCCATGTCGGGCCTTTTTCACTGACTTAAAGTAAATGATCTTGCGTTTTATTCGTTACCCGTGTCCAGTTCCCATGAAATTGATATCTAGAACCAAACTATACTGGAAGGGAGAATTGGATTCCTGACTTCAAGATATATTATTTAGTTGCTGACACAGATGGTTCAAGAATCACTTTGTGGGGGTCTAGGGCTGTCCATCGCTCTCTTGTCTAGTGTCCCCCTCCCTCCATCCTCCCCTCACACTTCTCACTCTGAGGCTCCCCCTCTTCTCCCCCCACTCCTCCTTCCAACTCTGACGCGCCCCATCCCTGCCCTGTTTCTCCCCTTTCCGCTGTGACACACCCCCTCCCTTCTCCCTCTGACTCTCACCCTCTCTTCTCCCTCCGACTCTACCTCTCCCTTCCCCCTCTGACTCTCCTTCCTTCCCAATACTATTCCTTCACAGTACTTTCTACCTGTCACCCTGTTTTACTCTGTATTCGTTCGTTTCGAGGGGGATTGGGTCCTCCCACGTATTCCATATCTATGACAGGTAATGTCCACAGCTGTGCTGCTTCGGAAAATCTTTGGCGTCTGCGTCCTGCGTCGATGCGCCGTCCCTGAGGACCTCCTCCGACGGCCGATGTCACCCGATGTGATAAGTAGGACGCACGACGCCCATAGCCTCAGTTCCGTTTTTTCCGCGAACGTGTTTGCTTCGTGAATCTCGGTACGCCTCGACTCGTTGGACTTTGCTGTTTTCCATTCTCGGTTCGTTGAACCTGTTCGGTTTGTTGTGAAGACCTGTTCGTGGCGATGTCTTATTCGTCTTCAACCCCGCATCCGGGCTTCAAGAAATGCGGGGACTGTGGGTCCAAGATGTCGGTCACGGACTTGCACAACGCATGCCTCTGTTGCCTTTGGGAGGCCCATGATACGGACGACTGTGTCGAATGCCAGTCGCTCACGGCAAAGGCCTTGCGGGAACGCAAGAAGAAGCTGTCCGTAGGCCGGGTGTCTAAGCCCCGGAAGTCGAGGTCTGCGGGGCTTTCGACGGATGACTCGAGGGGCGACTCTCCGCGTCATCGTCGGAAGTCCAGTGGGTCTCCTTCCAGGAGTCGGTCTCGCCACTCCTCTGCCTCTTCGAGGCATTCCCGGAAGCGCCGGCATAGGTCGCCTTCCCTGTCCTCTTCCGAGGACTCCGTCCGTCGGCGGGTCGCTTATCCCTCCATGCAAGCGACACCGGAGGAATGGGCTTCCTCACAGGAAGCAGATGCTAGCGATTCTAGAATCGCAGGGCACCGGTCCGTCCGCGCCTCCGAGTGGGGTCGGTCGGCACCGGTCGAGAGACACCGCTCGTACGCCTTCGGGCTCGGGTGGTCGGCACGGCTCGCGGGAGAGGTCCCGCTCAGACAAGGGTAGCCGTTCTCGCCATGCCTGGTCCAGGTCCCGGTCCTCGACGTGCTGGAGACCGCGTGATCCTGTGCCGTCTTCGAAGAAGACGTCGACGCCTGTGGCGCCGAGGTCGTCGACGATTTCTCTCGAGGCTCTGCCTCCGAGGGGGTCGTCGAAGCCGTCGGCGCCAGGTCGCCGATGCTGGCGGCGCTGCAGCTGACATCGACGCCGATTCGTTAGACGTAGACGCCTTTTCTGTCGACGCCGACTCGTTCGGCGCCCTCGACGCCATTCGAGGCGGTGGTGTCGGAGGGGCCCCGTGGCACGGGGTTTGCCCCTTGAAAGGCTCTGGCTAAGGTCAGGCACTGCTTTGGTCCCCAGAGGTCTTCCTCTCCCCGCCTGGAGTACATTTCAGAGGGTGATGAAGGCTCTGATGGCGGCTTGGTTCCGGTTCCGGTTCCAGATAACCTTATCTCGGGCCATAGCCAGTTTGATGATCTGCGGCAGTCGCTGCATGATGCCAGTGGACTGGACACCTCTCTGGAGGTGGAGTTTTGTAGGCCGGAGCCTGGCACCGAGTACTTGGGTTGGTCAGCTCCCCCAGGGGAGTTCGTTCAGGATGATCTCACGGACTTCCTTGATCTCGGTCCCACAACTGACCCGGTTTTGCCTTTTCGTATGGCTCTGCAGAGAAGGGTGGCGGCGGCTTGGACTGCTCCGGAGAGTCTCCCGGCTGTGGGAAAGTCTTTGTCGCGAAAATACCGTCCAGCCAGTAGCGACCCCTGCTACTTGTCTAGGCACCCCACTCCGGAGAGTTTGGTTGTGCAGGCGGCTAAATCCCCGGCAAAGCAGGCGTCGTATCCTACCATCCCTCCGGATAGGGACGACAAACGTTTTGACGGCTGGGCGAAGAAAGTGTTTTCTTCGGGGGGTATGGCGCTTCAGGCGGCCAACTCCATATGTGCCTTGTCTCGTTTCACACACACTCTGTGGAACTGTGTTGCATTAGCGGCTGAACATGTTCCCGAAGGGGACGAACGGGATGGTTTCCTTGCTATGGTTCAGGATGGTAAGGATGCCATGTGTGAGGCTGTTCAGTCGGGTTTGGACTTGGCGATTTGTGTCAGCCGGTCCATGGCGGCGAGCACCGTAATGCGCAGGTTTGCGTGGTTGCGGAAGTCTGGGTTCGCTCCTGATGTGCAGTCCCGGCTCCTCAACATGCCCTTAGACGGTGAACACCTTTTTGGCAGCAAGGCTGACGAGAGCCTTGAGAGGTTGCAGACCTCCAAAGCTGCAGCGAAGTCGTTGGGCGCTGCAGTTCGCCAACCTCTGCCTTTTTGTCCTAGGGGACAGCAATGGAGGGGGAGGTTAGCTATTACTCATCCTTCAGTAAAGCGAGGGGAGCTAGCAGTCAGAGGCCATCGTAAGAGTGCCAGAGGTGGAAACAAAGGTACTCGAGGTGCCAAGGCCGCTCGGGCAGTTGCCTCTTTGCCCTCAGGCAACGCAGCAGCCGCTACCACTCAGTCATGAGGCCAGGTCCCATGGTTCGCCGGTTGGGGGAAGGCTGGCGCAGCATCTTGTAGAGTGGCAAGCCATTACTTCGGATGCGATGCTTCTGGAGATCATAACCCACGGCTACGGTCTTCCTTTTCGGCAGAGGCCTCACGACAATCCACCAGGGAACCTCTTTGCAGAGTCCGGATCCGCTCCTTGCGCAGGAAATTCAAGCCCTGCTGGAGGAAGGCGCCATAGAACTTGTGCCTGTAGCGGAGAGGAACAAGGGATGGTATTCCCCTTATTTTTTGATTTCAAAGAAAGACGGGGGATTGAGACCCATCATGGACTTGCGCGGTTTGAACAAACTCCTCAGGAAGTACAAGTTCAAGATGGTGACTTTCTCGAGTCCTCCAGGCTGTTCAACTTCAGGACTGGTTGGTGTCTCTCGACCTCAAGGATGCTTACTTCCATGTGCCGATCCATCCCAAGCACAAGAAGTACCTGAGGTTTGCGGTTGGCGACTCGCACTTTCAGTTTCGGGTCCTGCCATTCGGATTGACCTCCGCCCCGAGGGTTTTCACCAAGCTCATGGTGGTGGTGGCAGCGCATCTCAGGAAAGGGGGGATTCACATCTACACCTACCTGGACGATTGGTTGATCAGGGGGGAGCTCTCCCGAGCAAGTCCTGGATCATCTGTCCGTCAACTGCTACTCCCTTCACAGGCTGGGCTTCTCCCTCAATTTAAAGAAGTCCCAATTTACACCAACGCAGCGGCTCCAGTACATCGAAGCAGTGCTCGACACGTCCCTGGGGCAGTATTTTCCTCCTCAGGTGAGGGCTCTTCAATTTGCCCAGGATCTCCCAGCGTCCGAGTTCTTGAGACTGCTCGGCCTCATGGCATCGTGCATTCTTCTGGTGCCAGAGGCTTGTCTGCGGATGAGATCTTTGCAGTGGGCACTCAAGCTCCAGTGGTCTCAGTCCTCCGGCAGGCTGTCGGACCCTGTTCAGGTACGGTTCTCGGTAGCCCGGGACCTTCTGTGGTGGGCCGTCGAGGGCAATCTGATGAAGGGGGCCCCATTTTGGCTGCCCTGGCCGGAGGTGATGATCGTGACGGACGCATCCCTCACGGGATGGGGAGCTAATGCCATCGAGTTGACAGTCAGCGGTCGTTGGTCTCCTTCGGAGTCCAGACTCCATATCAATCGGTTGGAGCTGAGGGCCGTCAGGCTAGCCCTGAAGGCTTTTCTGCCGACTGTGCGCGGAAAGAGTGTCCTGATTCTAACAGACAAAACGGTGGCCATGCACTACCTCAACAAAAAGGGGGGGGCAGGGTCACTTCCGCTGTGCAGGGAGGCGATGCAGCTCGGGTTCTGGGCCATCCAGCAGGAAGTTTCGATCTCGGCGGTTCATCTGGCCGGAGACGACAACGAGACGGCGGACGCTCTGAGCAGGCAGAGAACAATCTCTCACGAGTGGGAGCGGGCTCATGAGATTCTCCTGGAGATCTTCGCCCTTTGGGGGACCCCTCAAGTGGATCTCTTTGCCTCCAGTGTCAACCGGAAGTGCGAAAGGTTTTGCTCGCGGGAATTTCCTCCAAAAGGAGCCTTAGGAGACGCGTTTGTGGTGGAGTGGTCATTCCCACTGCTGTACGCGTTTCCTCCAGTCCCTGTCATCCCGCAAGTGCTGCAGAGCTTACGGAGGTTCAGTTCCCGGATGATCCTCATTGCTCCGGCGTGGGCCCGGAGGACGTGGTACCCGGACCTTCTAGACTTGTCCATCTGCCCTCCACGTCGTCTTCCCTACCGAGACGATCTGCTCTCACGGGAGGGGGGGTCAGGTTCTCCATCCAGAGGTCAGATCCCTCAATCTTCACGCTTGGCTTCTGAAAGGTTGAGGTATAAGGATTGGGACCTCCCTGAAGACGTGATGGAGGTGTTGCTCTCGGCCAGGCGGCCGGGAACAAAGTCTCTGTACCGTTGCCGTTGGAGAAAGTTCTGCGACTGGTGCAGAGTTCAGAATGTGGATCCTTTTGAATGTGACATTCCCATGGTTCTGTCTTTTTTGCTTTCTTTGGCCCACAGGGGCTTGCAAGTGGGGACCATTAAAGGTTACCTGGCGGCGCTGTCCATATTTAAGCGCTCGTCTGAAGAGTGTTCCTATTTTAAGATTCCTTTATTTCGCAGTTTTTGAAAGGGCTCACTAATGTGTTCCCTCGTCACCTTTTTTGGTGCCAGGTTGGGATTTGAACCTTGTTCTTAAGTTTCTTATGGGTGCTCCGTTTGAGCCTTTACATTCTTGCCCTTTAAGGCTGTTAACTCTGAAAACTGTGTTTTTGGTTGCGGTTACTTCCGCTCGCAGAGTGAGTGAGTTACAGGCACTTTCAGTTAAGCCACCCTTCACTGTGTTTCATAAGGACAGGGTTGTCCTTAGAGTTCGTCCTGCTTTTCTTCCGAAGGTGGTTTTGGAATTTCATTTGAGCCAGAAGGTTGTTCTTCCGGCGTTCTATCCTCCTCCACATCCTGGTAAGGAAGAGGAGAGGCTCCATAGGCTTGATCCTAGGAGAGCGTTGAGCTTTTATATTTCGCGCATGTCCCGGGTCAGAGTGGACGATCAACTTTTCATTGGTTACGCTGGAAAACGTTTGGGACAAGCTGTGACGAAAGAGACTTTGTCTCGTTGGATTATTTTAGCTATCTCCGAGTGTTACCGCTTGGCGGGTAAGGACCCTCCGGCTGGCTTGCGGGCCCATTCTACCAGGGGAGTGGCTGCGTCTACTGCCCTGCAGAGGGGAGTTCCTATTCGTCACATCTGTGATGCAGCCACCTGGGCTTCAGTACATACTTTTGTACGTCACTACTCCCTCGATTCCATCAGAGGGCAAGATCTGGCCTTTGGCAAGGCAGTTCTCTATTCCGCAATTTGATTGAGCATGCTAAATTTGGATTCTAAATTCTTTCCCACCTCCTTGCTTGGTACTGCTTTGGGAGTCTGTCATAGATATGGAATACGTCGGAGGACCCAACCCCCTCGAAGAACAAGTTACTTTCTTACCTGGTAACGTTCTTTAGATGGGATGGTCCGACGATGTATTCCATATCGCTCCCTCCCTGCCTTCCCCGCTGCAGAATTTCTTTTGCGATTGCAGCTTGCGTTCCACAAGGCCTTGTGTGTCTGACTGGCAGATAACTGGTGGCACACGTTCTGGGGAAAAAACTATAACTGAGGCTATGGGCGTCGTGCGTTCTACTTATCACATCGGGTGACGTCGGCCGTCGGGGGAGGTCCTCGGGGACAGCGCATCGACGCAGGACGCAGACGTCAAAGATTTTCCGAAGCAGCACAGCTGTGTGGACATTACCTGTCATAGATATGGAATACGTCGTCGGACCATCCCATCAAAAGAACGTTACCAGGTAAGAAAGTAACTTGTTCTTCTCAGGCATACCCTGCAATACCTTTTTTCTAAACACGTGCCCCACATTTACTCTCCAGAACCAATTCTACTCCATAGCAAAACAATCCGCCGCTCTCCTGCTCTTCATGCTGGACTCTTGTTCGTCATCCACCTTCACTGTTGACCTCACCCGAATAACCCACGCTTCCTGACCCTACTTTTATGCTCTATGAAGTATAGTGTGTGTGTTTGCATAAAAGGGGGATAGGCCTCTCCTTCTTTCTCCTCACAGGCCGCTATGAAACCTGGATGGCTGCCCAAAAGGTAAGCGTTCCTGTCTGTTTTCCAGACTTCGGTTTTTCCTGGTCTCCCTGTAATTTCTCTGGGAAAGGTAGGGTATGTTTCTCCTTTTTGTCCCTCGTGGTCAGAGGGGTCCTGGACTTTTTATGCTGCAATGTCGGGTATCCGTTTGATGATGCCGCTTTTTCTCTGTGTTGGGGCAGGACTTGGTAGCAGTTTGTCAATCGTTAAAGTTACTCTTCTGTTTCTGCCGATTGTAAAGTAACAGAAAAACATTTGCAAGTTTCTGTTCTTTGATGCAAGGCTGGCGATAGCAGTGTGACACTGGTCCATTTCCCTGCAGACCCTTTTTTAACATTTCACTGCAAATTTAAGATTGGTGTTAGGGTTTGGGTTTAAGGTATTTATTAGGGTGGGGCTACTGCGGGGGGTCCCCCCACCCCTTCATTTATTTGCCGTGAAATTATTATTATTTTTTTGAAACAAGCAAATAGGCCTCGAACAAATTGCTGCGAGAAAACATCATAGAACAAGCAGTGATCTGCATTTGTTTGATACTGGTACCGGGTAGGGGGGACAGGAATTGGGACCCTCTTGTTGCCGCCACCCACCTCAGGAGTAGGACTGGCTCTGTCTGACCGGCTGAGAGGAGTTGCATACCCTCTTGATAAGGACATGATTTATTTCATTATGTTATGAGAACACTTCCTTATACCTGCAGGCATAACCAGAGGATTAGGAGGCAGGGCATATTTATATTGGACTGGAGTTTTAAGGGATCAAAACTGTCTTTTTGATCCCTTAAAGTTGCCCTCTCTCTGCTTGGTACAAAACCTAACATAGGCTGGGTATCTCAAATCACTTTTTTAGAGGCATACCAATTTGGGGTATACTTTGTTCTTTCTGCTTTGCATGAGGCAATTTGAGTGGTTTGGGAACGGGCTGGTTTGAGAGTATCGGGTGATATCGACCACTGCAGTACCGTTAGTATCCTTATGGGTGGTTCAAAATAGTGTCGAGAGTGAGAACTTAAGTATGCCTTACTACCTACTTGATCTTTTCCTTCAAAATGGTCGAAATTCCCTTCAGAATCTAGTTTATTAACAAAAAGTACCCATATTCGGGACATGTTCTGTAGACCGACCTGATAAAACACATCAATTGTTGAAAATCAACAATCCTGTAGGTCGCTTTTCCGAGTCGCTTATCACTTGATGTGCTTTGGCTGACATACCATGGAGCAGACGTGGAGGAGAGGCGAGAGCTGGCGTGCTGCATCATACTGGGACCTTCTGTGCGCACTCCCCTCGCCTCATCCTAGCTCGGTGCAGTGTGTTGGCGGTGCAAATATCTCAGAAATGGTGCATCCTAGTGCCTTGAAATATGGTTTCGACCTTGAAGTTTTGTTCCTCGCTTCGAGACGCTTAAAATGAGCTTTGTCCGGTCCTTCTACGACCACATTGATGTTTCACCAATATCAGGCAAACGTCTCATGTGTAAAGGGGCTGAAATGCAGGGTATTGGGCGGGGTGTCCACATGTCATGTAGCCAGTAATGTCCGGAGGGTCCTAACTGGGAACTATGCAAAATTTGGTACAGATTGGTGGAAGAGTGTGGAATTGTATAAGGAGCAAACTAACAGATGTTCCGCTTTATGCAATATTAGAAGAAGTACCTGTTCTTCGAACGGGTTCTGTAGACTGACATAACACTGATCCTGTTGGTCGCTGTTCTGATTCGCTTATCGCTTGATGTGCTTTGCACCCTGAAGTAAACTGCACTGGGAATGGGCGCGTGTGGCTGGCTGACATATCCCGGAGCAGATGTTGGGGGGAGGCGAGATTTGGTGTGCTGCGGCATACTGGGACCTTCTGTGCTCTCTCCCCTCCTGTCGCCTCACCCTGTTCTGGTGCAGTTCATTGCAGTGCAAATATCGTGGATACCGTGCATACTAGGGCCTGGACCTCGAGTTTTGTTCCTCGTGTCGGGACTGGTCCTTCTATGATCACATTAATGTTTTGACGATTTCAGGCAACCGTCTTGTGTAGCCAGTAATGTCCAGAGGGTCCTAAGAAGTAATTTTGCAAAATGTGGATTAGATTGGTGAAACGTTGTGGAATTGTATAAGGAACAACGCTTTGCCACAAACCCATTTTGACTCTTATATAGAGATAAGGTTGTGGACATTGTGTATCCACATTCTATACCCTGACACAGCTGCACGGATTGACTTGAGATTTCTGAAACTAGAAGCAAAAGGGCCCTGGACTTAGGCACTGACTTTATGAACGAACAATGGAATGGAATCCTTTTAGTAATTAAGGCAGTGTCCTTTAATTCTAAATTTAGATTGATGTAATTTTGGATTTTACACTGCCAACACTAGACACCTGTCAGTCTTAAGACATTAAACCCATACATTGTGGGGATCTGTAATTGAAATACTGCCCCCACATGCAGATTTCCATATGATTTGGGTGTGTTCTCTTATGCTTATGAAACTTTGGTGTACTTTATGCTTTAGACTGTGCAATATGGATGATGTAAATGTCCCTGCAGACCCTACCCTCATGCCTAGAAACACTTGTGTACAGGCGCGTTTTAAATGCCACATCATATCATACATGGGCAATATTTGGATGTTATGCCCATATAATGTGTAGATTCCGCAAATAGTTTCTTTTTTGCCAAAATTTGTATCAAAGTGTCTATATAATCCATTGGAAAAATCAAAGACCCCCTACTGTGCGCGTTAGTATCCGAGATCTTAGATGGTCAAATCACAACAAGGATGTTTAGATTTCTTTACTGACATTGAGAAGTCGTCCTCCGGACATCTGGGTGTACTTTCGTACATATCTACTTTCTCAAGCTGACCTACAGTGATCGAAATTAAGATCGAATAAGCAGGAGCCTAAAGCAGCTCCTGAATTACAGCATTAACAGTGACCAGGAGCTACCACTGGGGAACGAGGAGCAAGTACCACTTCCACAAATCTAACTTCCACATAAAATGCAAGCATATACTTTTGTCCATTATTTACAACCCCATATGCTTTAAATGTTCTGTAGATGTGTTCTAATGTTTATTTATAGATTTTCCGAAACGCACAGTTAAATTCACATAGGTGTTTGTTTGCCATCAGTTGATCAAGGGAGCCAAAAGTAGCTCCTTTTAGCTGTTGGTGTGAAGCTCACCATGCTCTTCTAGGCTGCAGGCAGGAACTAAACGGCTCCCAGTTCCCCTCAATTTCAAACTCTGACCTAGGCACACAGTCTGCTGCATTGCAATTAGCAGTGATGAATACTGTGCTTCTGTATGTATGAATTTATGTATATACATGTCATTGCCTAGCCTCTTATTGTTCCAAGTAATTAAAAGTAAAAATAAAATGTATCGAGTCCAAATAGAAATACTCAACGTTTTTGACCTTGGGGCAGCCACTCAATCCCATTCCCAAGAAGGCGCTGATTACTTAGTGACGCACCATGCTGAGCTTTAAGATTATATATGCGTGTGCACACTTGATGAGCACAGCATTATAAGAATGCTCAACTTGAACAAGGGAGCAGCTGTGTTCAAACGTTTCGTTCACTGACTGTGAACATTTATGGAACATACATAGATGTTTTAATTGACTTTTTTTAAAATGATTGTGCTGTTACGTGACAATGGATTAAAATAAAAACTGAAATATGTTCTACTGTATATAGAAGAAATGTGGGGTGGACCCAAACTTTATCTCAAATAGCATTTATTTCCTTTTCTTTTTTTTAGAGATATACATCCCATAATGCAGAACGAGAGGTGAGTCAGGGCGGGTGTCTATAGTTCGCTGGAACTGGCCGAAGATGCACTGATTGATTGAAAGGCATGTGCAGATTGGCTTAATACAAGACAGAGACGTAAAATAGGGGGGAATTAATGGGAGGAGCAAAAGTCACCTTTCAAGTAGCTGTGCTTGGGCAAGGCCAGTGTAGAACAATCATAGCAGCAGTGGCCCTCCTGGTTTCTTCGGTTAGCTCAGGCATTTGAAACATCAAAAGGAAAAGAAAAGAAAATGTTGTTGTTCATCTAGACAGTTCACAATGGAGCACTTTGACGCATGGAAGGATTATCCAGCTGTCCCAGTGGAAGATCCCCCTCAGCTACCAAAGCTGTTAGTTGTCAAAGACCTAGCTTCATGTAAAGAATTTGCTTTTATTAAATGACAAAAGCGGAATTCCCTATCACAAAAGAAACATGTAGGTTTTTGCTTTTGCCAAATTTTCAGCAAATGGAGCAGCC
This sequence comes from Ambystoma mexicanum, assembly GCF_040938575.1. Lineage (NCBI taxonomy): Eukaryota > Metazoa > Chordata > Amphibia > Caudata > Ambystomatidae > Ambystoma > Ambystoma mexicanum. The sequence continues at coordinate 1,186,477,008 of NC_090927.1, forward strand.
CTGTCTGAATTCCCCCGAATGCCGTTGACAAAGTATAGGTCTAGTTCTCCCAACATTTTACCTAGAGGGGAACCTTCGCTGTTTTCACAGTGCCTCATGGCAATAGCGAATGCAGGTGCTGCTCTTCTGCCCCCTCCCTGCCAGCAGCCAGGCATGCAATAAAGAATTTAGCAGAGTTACTGTGGATAATGGAAGAATATGTAAATTGACACCATAGACTATGGACTGCACTGCATTATGAAACAGTTTTAGATTTTGAGGGGGCATAGTCTACCCCTCTATCCCTCTTCTCCCCCCCAAAAAAAACTCTGTAGGGTGGGAGCGACCCCAAGAGTACTCCAATATGTCCATTTTGAAAAGGTTTCCTCCACTGGGTCTGGTCTAAACACCCAAAATGTCAGTGGGTTTCAATGGCGGTCCACTAAAAAATGTCCCCCTGCGCCAAGGAAAACAGCCGATTGGTTCCTTGAACATTCTAGAAGTCCCTTGTTGGGTCTGTAGGTATGGTCAACCCAGATGAGGCCCCACAACCCCCAGACCCAGGTAGACGGTGAGGTGGTCCGGAAGTGGTATGTAGGGCTGCACTTTTTTTCAAGTTAACCCATATGACTGCTTTTATTATCATTAAGGTGTTTTTTTTCGAATCCTTACAAATAATTGAAAAAGGTAGCTATTTTAGTATATGTATGGTAAATAATAGGTGGGGTAAGGGTATAATTTAGCGTTGGAGAGGGGATTCTGGGGGGGGGGTTTACTCCCCCTCGCTCCCCCGCAATATATATTAAAACAAAGTTAAAAAAGCAAAAAGGATTTTTCGTTTTCCGGTAAAAAAAAAGTGGTTATTTATTTCATGTGTAAAGCGCACATACAACCCGTAGGCATTGAGGCGCTGTTGCAGGTATAAAGTTCTAGTCAGGCTATTGTAATACAGGCAGTTTCATACAATTATCCTACAGAGCAAGCAGTTGGGTGTTGGTTCAGAAAAGTTCCTGGCGAAGGGCGAGATCGGAGGGATTCATTTCTAGGTAAACAGCTGAGTTTTTAATGCTTTGCAGAAGATCCAGTAAGATGTATCTGCCCTCAGGGAGGGTGGGAGGTTGTTCCGGAGTTTAGCAGAAAGATATGGGAAGCTTGAGCTTCTGGCTTTGCATCTTTTCACTTTGGGCACAATTAGTCTATCTGTATAAGGGTCCTAGTGGGTCTGGAAGAGTGGGCTTTGGCAATTCATTTGGAGAGGTAAGGTGGTGCTGTGTTGGACAGGCACTTGTGGGTGATCAAAAGGGTTTTGAAAATGATCCACTCCTGGATGGGGAGCCAGTGTGCATCTCTTCTAGCTCTCGAAATGTGCTTTCTTTTCAGGATGTTCAGGGTTTCTCTAAGGCTGTTATTCTGGATTACTTGAAGTTGTAGTATGTTTCTGGAAGAGGGGCCATTGAACAGGACGTTGCAATAATCAATATTTGAGGTAATGACTGCATGGGCAATGGTTAAGCCTTTGTTTTTTTGAGAGAAAGTGTCTGGCTGCATTAAGGACATAGTTAGCGTAGGCTGCCGAGGTGGCCATGGCACTTTTTCTAGTCATGGTAAGTGAAGCATCTACGGTCTTTACGGTGTTAGAGACGGGTATCGAGCAATTGACGATTGTCAAGGCAGAATATTGACTGTTGAGGGTCTTTAGGGCACTTGGCTGGCCAACAATCATGATTTCTGTCTTGTCTCTGTTGAGATATAGGTGATTTGCTGCCACCCAGGTCTGAATTGTGGAATAGATTATGTTAAGGGTGTTAGGGTCATCTATGTAGTTGCCTGAGAGTGGCATCAATATTTGAATGTCATCGGCACAGTTAGTGTAAGCTATGCTGAGTGAATCTAAAATGTGGAATAGGGGCCTTGTAAAAATATTGTACAGCTTAGGGATGATGCAAGATCCTGTGGCACACCACAGGTGATAGGATAGGGTGCGGTGTTGGCGATCTCTGAAAAGACTCTTCAATCTTCCATTGAGAAAAGATGCTATCCAGGCAGTCGCTGAAGGTGAGAAATGAGCATGAGTGGTGAGGTGGTGGCAGAGGATCTGGTGGTTGACCAGGTCAAATGCTGCAGGTAAGTCTAGGAGGAGGAGCAATGCAGACCTGCCTTCATCCCTGATCTCATATAATTGATTTTTTAGATCGAGCAAAGCAAATTCTGTGCGGTGCCTTGGGCAGAAACCGGATTGACGCATCCCTAGGATGTGATTTTCCTCCAGGAATTGCTAAACTTTTTAGGTGGGCAGCTCGGTTCAAAGTTTTTAGCATGAAAGGGGCAGTGGTGATTTTCTCAATTTGGGTTTTATTTTCTTGAAATTATCACGGATATCCATTTTTTCTTTTTTTTTTTTTTTTGCACAGACCTGGCTTTGAGAAGCAACAAAGCACTTTACAGTCATGGGGGATGAATAAGGTTAGGTAGCATGGAAAGAAGGGAGTGGGGATCTAACATGGATGGAAGGGTGGGCAATAGTTTGCAATGTATCTAAAAGTACCCAGGGGAAAAAACAGTGGGGATCAGAACACTCGGTGCCAGTTATGCTGGGGATTGGACGTTGTAGGTGTTTGGGAGGAGCCATTCCTTGAAGAGGAGGGTCTTGAGCTCCTTCCTGAAATGTAGAAGTGGGGGGCTCCTTCTTGAGCTGTAGAAGTGGGGGGGGTCAAGCCTGATGTTGATGGGGAGGAGGTTCCAAAGTCTTGGGGTAAAGACCAGGAAGGTCTACCTTCTGGTTCTTTCCTCGCTGCACCGGCATAGTTCAAATCTGCAGATGTTCTTACTTCTGGTGGATCGTAAGCCACTGGAGATGCTTAGTTTCTCAATGAGGCAGCTTGAGGGCCTCACAGTGACAGCCTTGTAGATGATGCAGCAGGATTTGAAAAGGATACAGGCTTGCAGCAGGAGCGAGTGCTGTTCGATAAGGTTTGGGGTGATGGGTTTGAATTTGCGTAGTCTTTTGAGTCCTGCTGCAGCATGTAAGAAACATCTCAAGGGGGCCAGGGTAGTTGACGTGGAAGCCCTTCCGAAAGGACAATGCCACCATTCAGGTGGGGGGGGACCAAGACTTGGACAGCAAATCTGAAGTTATCGTCCGATATTAAGGGCTTGATTTTTCGCAGGAGAGAAAGTTGCTAGCCAAGCCTTTTGTGTCTTCCTTGCTATGTGCTGTTTGAAGGAGTGGAGTCTGTTGATGTCGAGCCCAAGGGACTTGGCACATGGCCAGCTGGAGTGAGAGGATAGTTCCTTGCGGTACTCCACAGGAGATGTGTATAGTTGGTGATCTGGAGGAATCCATTTTTACAAACTGGTGGCGATTAGTAAGGCACGAGTTGAATCATCCGATCCGATCTCGCTGATCCCCATGCAGCGATGTAGATTGTCGGTGAATGTCTGGTGGTCTACTGTATCAAATAGTGCTGAGAGCTCAAGGAAAACCACAAAGCAAGGATGGCAATCAAGGATTTTAAGGGGATCATCGATCACCTTGATGGTAGTTGTTTCTGTGCTGCATCTTGTTCTAAAGTCTGCTTTATGTACTAACGTAAAATTTTGTATTTGTGAAAACAAGAATTTGGCCTGGATTCATGCTCTTGGTGAATGTTTTGTGCATACACCACTAACCTACGCCCTTAACAACACTGTCCTCCCTTGACAAAACTACCTTTAAAAAAAGAAATGAAAAATTCAGGCACATTTGTTTTATGAAGTGCCAAAGTGATGAGCCTCCCAAAAAAGGTCCAACTTAACCATGAATACAAGGTTGCTTTTTCAGTGACCTTAGAACACAATATTATACTGCCATGGCCGTTTTTTTGGGTACACTGACTGTTCTCGTCCATGAACGTTCACCAACGTTTTCATGGTACTGATCTGGCTAAACACTGACAACAAATTTGACATAGTTTGCACATTTCCATGCCCAAAATGATTCCTGAAAAAAACATTTTATTTCATTGTGATTTCCAAAAAAATCATGGCTCCTACCCCATATCTCAAAATGGTCACTTTGACTTTCAAATTTGATAGCCCTTATTCTGTAGTTGTGCAAGAAAGTATTGATATATTGGGCATGCGCAGTACGCACAGAGGGACAAAACTAAATCAAAAAATGAAATCCTGCTCCGAATTTTTTTGGGGGGCATATCCTGACCCTGGGGTCAGCAAGGGAATGCACCGGCGTGGAGGCGTAGGTCCTTTTGAAGGAAGAAAAATGCAGAAATGTGGTTATGATTATCAATGTCCCTGCATCGGGAAGGACACTGTAACTGATGGGGCAGGGCAATTCAGATTTTTTCAGCCCCTAAAATCTTAGTGACAATGAACCATAGAGGATGCAGTTTTGGAAGATTTATCACTCTTGGGCAGAATTGAATGTAACTTGCCATGAGTTAGAGCCCACTTTACATGTTTTGGGGAGGTTAAGTGAGGTTATGTGCATAAGCTGCAAAGTAAATTAGGCCACACATTTCTTTCCCTTTTAACTATGCCCTCCATTGGCAGAAATGTGTGAAACTGTCAATGCCATATGCCCACCCCAACTTGATTTGTGTTGTAACATTTTGGGAAGTTATGCCCAAGGGGGAATATATGGCTGATCAAAATGAAAGCTTTTCCAATTCATTTCCCATACCTAAATGCTGTGGAAATGCATCGCAAAACCGCTGCTCGCATGGATTTAAAACTTGGGCAAGAAGTTGGTAGATGGGTGCACTGTGATGTCACAGGCCAAGGGATCAAACACTACTTGTAACCCAACATATATTGTAACAAGACTTTATTCGATTCCAAACAGAGTTCAGAGCAGGGCTGGAACCAAGACACAGGTAGATCTCCATATAATAATGCAGTGTATAAGGAAAGCCCATTTCAGTGAGAGGGATATTGAAACTCAAATATTAGGGCCATCATCTTAAGTCCAAGTTCCCTAGTTTACAATAGTTTGTAAATAGGGTTGTGTAGGCCTGAAAGCTTCACAAAGTGTTGTTCGCTTTGGGAGTATGATTCATTAAGGCACTCACAGTTCCTGAGGGGTTCCCACAGTTACCATTGTCGTGGAGTCTCCAAGCCTCAAGATCCTTACGTAGAAGTTGCTCACGAGCTTAGACCCTCATAGGCGCTGGCCGCTTTGCTTTCAGGTGACTGTGGAATTTAAAGGTGCTGTAATTGTTGTACACCTATCTATGGGTGGTGTGCCTTTCAATGAGCTAGTCTCCACCTGGTATTGAACAAGAGCACTTAATTTCCACTGATTCCTCTTGTCTCAGGTTCCCAGTTAGCCCTCTTGGCTCGGACTCTGTCAGCAAGTGTTTAATTTCCTTGGTGGGCTTACCAGACCCACCAGTCTTCACTGTCTCCCAGCTAGCCTCACTCTCTATTCCTCTCTGATGATCTTTGGTCTTACCCATCTGGGTCCACTGCAAAAAGGCTCACCGCTCCTTTAGTGCTTGTACATTGTTCTGCACTCCAGCGCAGGCCCGACTGATCTTGCCACTTCCGTTTCAACACTCCCTTTAGCCTTTTGCCCTCTTGAATGGCCAGTGCTTGGTATTTACTTTGGACTTCTGTCGTTTTCCACACTGCCCTCACCCCCCACAGTCTTAAACCTCTGATGCCCCCCCCCCCCGCCAATCGGCTTCTGTTTCAACTTTTCCTCTTTTCCCGCCTCTGTCCATCCTCCAACCGTTTCCTTAAACGTCGGCTTCTTTCTTACTCTTTCCCCTCTTCCCTTTCCTCTCCCTCTGTCTCCTCCAACACAAATCTCTCCCTCCCAAGTCTTCCTTCCTTCCTTCTTGATTTTTCCCCCTCCTACCCTCAATTGCAAACCCCGCCCCACAAATAGGCTTCTCTCCTCTGCGACAGCTCTATAAGGCACGTCAACACCCCAGCTTCACCTCACCCACATTAAGGAGAAACGCCTGATTTAGACTACCTGGCCCAGTAATTGCTTATTGATTTACTGGGCAGTTCAGGAGGAGCCCCTAAAGTGATCTGATTGGGAGTGATGCTGTGTAGTTCAGAACTCTGAGGAAGGCTTTCAAAAGTCTGGCAGCCTTTTTAAATCCATGCCATCCACTCTGGAAGTTTGTTTGGTTAGGGTGGAGTTTAAATCTACCCTCAGTTTACTGCATTTTCTTTCTAATGTTGAGTATCTGGGGCCATTTTGCTTCCTTTTCCTGGGGAATGTTTAGTTGATGTTTTGAGAGCGGTTGTAAGTGAAGCCAGTTTTATTTCTGCAAGCCCTGCTGCTGAATAGGGGCCGAGAAGATTTCCACTATGGCGTTGTGCCACAGTGTGGAGGAAGGTGGGGGCGAACAGACAGTAGTGGTACATTTCCCCCTGCTCACTTACCCACTGCGTTTCATGTTGAATGTGCCCTGCCTTTGTTCTCTGGGGTGCATTGCCGGGATTCCATTTAAAATTACGCTGTTACTCCCTACTCTGATTTGGTGGTTATGAGGCGGGTGGGCATTGGGCACAATGAGTCTTGTTCAGATCTCTGAGGCATGGGTTGAAGGCAATGGCCATGTGCTTGGAGTTTATGCACAGTCGGCAACTTGCATGATGCCATCCAGTTTGGTTTATTCTGGACAAAAACGACGACATTAAGATGACAATTTCATAACTTTGAAAATATTCCAGCACATCTTGGTCTTCCAATAAAACTCGTATCTTATATGGATTCATCTTAAATATTTCTACTTACTTGTGTGTAAAATAGTGACTCTGAAGACATTATCTATGGATGTGTTTACACTGACCCTTTATTAATGATTTGTTTATATTCTTTGCCGCCAATGTTCATGCTCTGAAGAGGGACTGGGATACAGCAAATTGTTCGGTTGTGTTCACAGTTCCTTTGCAGAAACGATGCGTTTAAAAAAACGTTGCAGATTTGATATCCTTTAAAAAGTTGAACCCTCCATATTTTGTGAAGGCTTTGCCAATGGGCACAGAACAATAAGAAATGAATGCATGAGTCTAGTTATCCACGTGAACACGAGCCTAACTCATTCTGTTTCACTTTCCACTTTGCTGTGTCTTCCCACTGGGGGAACCCGAATTATAAACCAGCTAGGTTTCTCTGAGTTCTATAGAATGCATTGTATCAAAATCTATTTCTCTTCCCTTTTAACTATTTTCTCTTCGAGTAAAAAAAGAAAACAGTACTATTACTAACTTACTCCATTTGCGCTTCTTCCTTTCATAGCCAATATTGTCCTTTTACAACATGTTTTTTAAGGGAAAATGAGGTACGCCAAATGTGGGACTGATCAATGTCAACGCCTAATTTCTGGACGTAGCTTACTATCGAGCTCCCTGGGTTGCTCTTGAGATATACAATCTTTCAAAGCTCTTGAAAAAACATGTTTTCTGGTTCAGATAAGTTTCACCCAATATAATAAATGGCATTGTCTAGTGTTCTCGCACATGGGGGGCAAACTATAACATTTTAGCCTACTGTTTCCGACCCCTTATGAGTTAAATGTCCCCAAGATAGCTTATTGTGCCTTCATACACAATCCCAAACACATAGATAATGTCAGATATGTATGTTTGCATCACACCTGTTGACCTTCGTACTCCAAAGTAGTTCCTGTTAGATTTTGGTGTCATTCTAACCAGGCTCTTCTAGGCTAAAACCAGTAACTAAATTGCTCCTAGCAATTTCAATCTCTGCCTGTTTAATTAACCATGGATGTTAGCATTCAATTTGCTCAGAATGTCTGTCCAAAATGGCAGGGCATATCAGCTTTTGATGGCAACAAAACGTATTGATTTTTACGTCCTTGAGTTGGGACAGATTTCCTTATTTTTTTTTCAGAGTAAATAAAAACATTGCATGCAAGAAAGCTTGTAACTTTTGAAGACACTGGTAGGAGAAGCTTGCCACTCATTCTTTATACAGTGAAATTGAATTAATGTATTAAATGATTATCCTGCAACAAAGCTTTATACAATAAGTTCCCATTTCCATTGCAGGCACAATGTTCTAGTAGTGTTAAGAGACAAGGCAGTGCTCAGCCTGGGGTGGACATTCGGATAGCTATCTCAGAGAATTACTTGGAAATGGAACGCATATTCCCTAATGCCAACATTTTCTTTGCGAGATGCATCGACTAGCCACAAACTATTTGCCATCTGCAACAGATCCGCCTTGACCTTTGGTATGGGGATGTAGCGATTTAGGGCAGATGTGTCCATAGCCAGACCTATTGCTCCATTTAAGTCCTTTCAAACTATGAGTATCGTCCTACATAGCCAAACCAAGATTAGCTGGTTGAATGGCCCTAAATAGATACACTGTTAAATAATGATTGGCTTTTTGTATTTGTCAAATAGCCACAGCTTTGTTCATTTTTAAGGGCTGCCATCACGGAGTCCCCTTCACTATTCAAACCTGCATGAGTAAGTCATATTCAGCCATGGTCTAGTTTTATTTTATAATATCGTAGACCACTCAAGTGCAAGGCATTTGCTTGCTTTTTGTTCTCTTGCCTTTTACCACCATCATCTCCCCCTACACCATTATGCCTCACTCTAGGTCCAAACCTAGCCTACATGCCTTCATTTGCACGTGCTTGTATTTATTAACCCTGTGGTTGGGCTGTCATTGATAGCTGTCTGCGTTTCTTGCTGGTTTGCACCTCATTATATAGGACTTTGTTACAGTAAGCAAAAAAGGAAATGTATATTCCAAACGATAGTCATGGAGTCTAGAAATAATAGTGTGGTTCTGTTGATTGCATAAAACTATAGATTCATGATGACACAATTCATGCGCAGTCTGATGAACAAGCTTGTATGAAAAAAATACAGATCGATCAGTCATAATCCTCTTAGCAACTATGCTGTGTTTGCTATACTTCTAACCAGTTGCCATCTTTTTGCATTCGTAATATCTTGCCAAGAGGCAAGTAGCGCTTGAGCCTTAGTATCTGTGACCATTGTCCAGTTATTTGGTTTTGTAAAGTGCATGGTTTATTGGTGCTGAGCCAGTCCCAATTTCCAGTGCTAACAGAGCCAAGCCAAATCGTCTGGGAGAAGAGCCAGGTCTTAAGCTTCTGCGGAAAAGCCTGCAAGGCTAGAGGAATATCTTGAATCAAGAAGGAGATGGTTCTGCAACGAAGGAGCAAGAATGGGTAAGGATCGCCCACCCCGACTGGTGGCCGAAAACTAGGAGCGACAAGGAGACCAGGCTCCCCAGAGCGAAGGCAACAAGGAGGATTGTATCACTTCAATTGAAAGGGCAGGAGACTAGGTGCAACAATAGAGAATACAAAGAGTTTTAGAAATCGTACACTAGCAAACGGGAATACTGGTGAAGCTGGCAAGTAAGGGAGAAGCAGGAGTACAGCGGCATAGACCAAAAACTAAGCGAGCAGCAGAGTCCTTAAGGATCTGTCATCAGTGCAAAGGGAGGCCCAAATAGAAGATGTTACAGTAGTCTGAACCGAATTGAATGAGTGCAGAAGCAGTAGAGATCAGAGATGGCAGAGCAAGTAAAGGGAAGATCTTCAGAAGGAATTGCAGCTATTAGTGGCAACAACATGCAGCCATGTTATTATGAGGAATTCGAGTGTGGTTGTTATTCAACTTGAAACAAAGACTGGGGATGGGCAAGCACCCAGAACAGAAGGCCATAAAGTCAGAGAACAGAAAGAATCAGAAATAACAAATACAGTGATTTTCATTTTGTCAGAGTTAAGGCACAGAGATCTAATATTCATACATTTAAATACAGCAGAGAGGTGAGATTGAAAGGCAGCAGCAGTGAACTCCTGATTTCCATCCAAGTGGATGAAATGGAAAGTGAAAGGTAGGAATAAGAGCAGTAAGAGGCTGAACATGAAAATTAAATAAGACGACAAAGTGATTAGCCCTAAAGAACACTACAGAGAACACTACAGGTTAGGGGTCAAGTTGTTGAGGAATACGTTAAAAGGAAGACTGATTGACAACAGTGCAAAATTGAAGGGCTGCAAGAAAAAGCAGTGGCACTTTCACATTGTAAGGAATTGTAATATATATTCCCAATACACCCCCAAGATAAAATGACTAGAAAATATAATCTGGTCAGTTCAACAGATAAGTCACTTGTGTCCTGAAAGATGTACTACTTTTACATGGCATCCTCTGCAGTGATCATAGATCAAGCATATTATGTATCAATATCTTTATTCAGAGATGTTTTGGTTTCGAAATAATGAATTTTTCTATCATAATTCTTAAAATTCACTCTTTTATTGTTCAATTTTAAATTGGATCAATCGGTGTGCCCAAAGAACTGCACCAGGGGATCCAAAACCTACCATATTAATGTTGGGTTATATAATTTAGGGCACTATGAGTAGTCAAGTAAAGTTTGCTTTAGTCGGAATGTTTTTTTGCTGTCCCTTTTTATTAGTATAATTTGATTTTTATAAAATAAACCTTCTATACTTAGTGTTAATTATCACAGGGTTACACACCTTCATCAATCATACAGTTATCAGTGCATGAGCCCCTAAAGACAGTACCATCTTTTATACCCACTTTTCTCATTTCAGACACTTATGGTTCAGCGGCACACCGAAAGGCAACTGCTGTGAAAACAATCTTATTAACATCCATCGAAGTTCCCACTGTGTAGCTACTGTGACCCCATATTTCTAAAGAGCAGGGTAGATCTACCTGGGACATTCTACGCATGTTGCTGCGTAATAATCTGATCTTTCATGGTTTCAATAGTGGACAGATTTTTCTCCCTTGGAATATTGTTCCAACCCCCCACGACCAGAAGGCCATTAGCATATGTAGGTGGTTATTCTTGCTACGCAGCAGAATATCCCAATGCATTTGGGCAACACCCTCCTTCCTCAGAGAATTTTAAGACGTGCATGCTCTTGCCCTTTCATTCAGTTGAGACTTGGTGTGCATGTGGCCAAGGTAAAGTGCTTAACACTAATTTTATATTCTTTTAAAATGTAATATTGGGAATTTCATCAATATATCTCTTCATCTGCTTCAATAGCTTAATACAGTACCATCCACAGGTCTGTTTATAAAGTCTTCATTTGAGAAAGAAAATAGTGCATCTTCTTGAGAGTGCCAGATTGTATGGAGGAGTTGGTTCTCCAACAGTAGCCTGTGCCTCCCATGTCACAAAGCCAACTCACTCCAGAGTTATTCCATTGGGGTTGAGTTAGGCAACCCTAATAACAATCTCTAGCATAGGTCCTGAATTTTACTCAATCTGGTCCTGTTTTGTGTGAGCTATAGATGCATTTTATTAATTATAAAAATGTAGCTAAATTTATACAAGGGGAGTTATCAAGCCTTAAACATCTTTGTCTGTTCTGCAAGACAAGAATTCATAGAAGTTTTCACCAAGCTAGCAGTAACTATCATTCACCTGAATTCTTGATACATTACCCCACCCCCTGGTGGAGGACTGGGATCTGTCTTGCAAAACAGATCATTGCTCTCTGAGAGATGTTCACTGTTTAACATTGTAATTTACAATAGAGCATCAGACTATGGCACTGTAAGCCAGTAGGGTCTGATCTAATATTGTTCCCATAAATAAAACATTGGATATGCTTCAATCCCATTTTTGGTGGGGAACTACAGGTGTGTAACAATTCCTTAATATCTGTATTCTGAATTTTGTAAAAATATCCATTCAGCTAAAGATACAAAATAGTGCAAATGACCACAGCCATTTCGTTTAAAACACTGTCTAAAAGAAAAAAGATTAGTGCCAAGTACAGCACAATAACTAAACCTTTTACTTAAAATGCAAGGTTGAATAGGTCCAATCATTCTTAAAATACAAAACCAGTGTACTAGTCAAAGATTAAATTAAAAGTTTAATATTAACAAATACATTTCTACATTTTAAAAACGGAATTACAAAGCGCAAAGTCAAAGTGCCAGCCTTGTAATCTTCCCACTGTTTAATTGAGTGTAAGACTGAGAGAGAGCAGAGGATGGATCCCATAAGCTCGGAGAGAATACACCAGAAATCCTTGACCCAGATGAGGGGGTGGGAGTGCTGTGCGTGAGAACACTAGTACGATATAGTGACTTTGATCCTCGGAAAGACTGGTTGGAGTCCCTTGGACACGGAAGAGTGGAGTAACTAACAGAGAAGGGGAGGATTTTTGGGACACTTGCAGGGCGAGGGGTGGGGAAGCCCCAAATCCAGTGTGTGTCAGAGAGGCCTTATGGTCCCTAGAAGAAGAGAAAGACTGATCTCTAGTACAAACTAAGCGGCAGACGCCCCTGTCTGAAACCTTTGTTATGCCTTTTGGTTGTCCTTTCGATATAATCCTGATTTCAAGGACATTCAGTAAATACTCACAGGGTGGAAAAGGCAACCAGAGGTCCCCGGGGATGGCAGTAGGTCTGTTTTAGGATTAGTGTCGAGTAGCTCACTGTGGGCCTCCTCTGAGAGGGTGACCTTCCCTATAAAAAAAAAAAATCACCCCGTCCAAGATAACATGATACGGACGGGATGGAAGTTCAGTTGGAAGAGCAAATACCAACAGGTATTCGCCAGGCTGAAAAGAAATGAAGGCGTGTTTTAATACCAGAGCAGAGTGGAATAAATGGTAAAATACAATCAGAGAGAGAAAGACTAACCTGAATTGGCTGGAAATCTACTTAGAAATTATGATCAGAAAAGATGGCAAAAACATTGTATTGATGTTTTCCAATGGAAATCCGAATCGAAGTAGGAACACCTAAATTAGGGGGTTAGGATGAGGTAGGGTAAAAGGGAAGGGTAGTTTAATTTGGCTAGTGGGAACCTTTTCAGGTACGCCACAAGGCTATAATGGGAGCAGAGTCCAAATGGAAAAAATAGCAAGGCGTCCAAAGTTCATAGCAGTCTGCGTTAGAAAGAACAAGTCATCGAAATGAAGGACAATCCAGTATCAATCCATTGTGAATAACGTGTCCAGAACCAGGTAAGCAATCCAATATGAATCCGTTGAGAGTAACAAGTCAGGTAAGCATGAGTAGACAGTACAAAATCGAAATCCAAGAGTAGTTTTACCATAGCCAAGGTCTTCGGCAGGAGGTCGACTTCTGTGGGAAGAAGTGTCCAATCCAAAAACACAAGTCAATTACCAGGCAGCAAGTGATATAAACAAGAGAATAAGATCAAAGCACTAACAGACTATCTTTAATCAGAAGCACTTGCGTAATGCATTGCAAGTTCATTTTTGCTTCCGGGTAGAGCGTGTGCCGTATGACGTGCGGTGCACGATGCCAGCATGAGTCTCGCAGTCATACTAAGAGAAGCAGAAAGTGGAGCAGGGGGGCATAGCCTTCTGCAACTGCTCTGTTCCAGGAGGCGCCATGGTAACTGCCACGAGCAGAACAGCGAGACCGCTCTGCCTCTGAAAACGACGGTGATGAAGGATAGAAGCCGGAGCCGTGACACATTCTCTAAGAGCTTTTAAATTGTGGCCATCCTAATAAAACTCTTTAACATTATTCTGGTGTCTGCATCTGTGTATTCCCTTGCCACGTGATGACATTTGGTACCAAGTCGGATGTGTAAAAGGCCTACTGAACCCTGTAGTTCAGCATTAAGCTGCTATCCTGAACAAATTGAAACCTTAACTATCAAGAAATCTTGAGGCACACCAAACAAATGTGACTAGTTTATATAGTTTGCATTGGTAAATTAGTGAGAAGAAACGTCATGGCCTCTAAGACATTATTGCATTTGGGCAGCATCAGTACATCAATAGTGGTGTAAAAGTGTATAACCAAATTCTTGCGAGGACTATACAGCTACAAAATAGCTAACATTTTCTTTATCCTCATTCATGCAAACCCACAATCTGAGAAACTGAGAGCTGTGAACCACCCTCTCCTCCTCCGTCGCCATCCCTCCTGCCCCCCAAACCTCTGCAACCCTTACTCTTGATGTCGTTTCACCACATTTTTTGCAATATTCTAATGTGAGAAGGAGGCCAAATAACTGCAAACTTTTGTGATAATGTCCTGGAAGATGGAATCTCTCTGGCCCCAGATAACCTGCCTGGATTGCGTTAACTACTACCTGGCGATGTTTTAAAAAAAAAAAAAAATGTATCCAATCCAATTATAATCTAGTGATCATGACTCTTTCCTAATTGGAATTAGATTTTAAATGAACAGGAGCCTTGGTCAAATTTATAATATGTAGGTATCTTTGGATGGACCATTTCCTCATGCCTTTAGTAGTTTTCATCACTTTCATTTCATTGGACAGTGACTTTTAAAAACGGGTTGGCATTTGTAGGAATCTCCTCTATCGCATGATACTAGCCTGCTTTGCTGATAGAGCCAAGGCCAGCTCTTTATGACATATTTTCTGCATGTTCACATATTAGTTCAACATGTCATGACATAGAGTGGCTCCCCTCTGACCATAAGGCCCCAAATTCAGAGTTGCTATAATTCCATTTTGTACCATGATATTTGCAGCAAATCTGACACTGGCTAACTCATTTCAGAAATAGTTTTCAATGGCGTCCAGACAGGACCTAGGATGCACACCCCAAAGTTCTAACTTCACATGACTTGAGCAATGGCCGTTAACCTGGTACGCTTTTATGGCAGCCCGGACTGAAATATTTCCCATTCTTGACAGAAAGGCACGAACCGCATCACTGGTCTTGGATATTGTTATATGTGAAGCCCTCAATTATTAGGACAACAGACTCCCGAGATAATCATACATTGTGACCCTTTAAAGTGTGTGATTTCTGATCGTTAATTTCAATTTTTGTTTTTTATTCTGACCAGCGAAAAATGGTTGATCAGTGATACAGGAGACAACTAGTGTGTCAAAGTTCTATTAATCACTTTTTTGATATTTGCTTTCTCAAGGAAAAGAGTCGGTTTTATGCTTTAAGAACTAGGAATCCTACTAAAATGTGTTCTCCAGCATGGGGTCTGTCATGAATATTCCTTGTCTTCAGGCTGGGAATCCTCAGTAAAAGAAAAAAGTTTAACTTTAAAACTATATTTCTCCTCTAACCCAATCACTGTCCTCTGGGTCATATTGCCTCCATCCAATGACAGTCCTCTCCCTCAGCTCCACCCCTGGTGGCCATCTTCAGATTTTTACTGCACGCTTCAGAGTTGCTTGGCTTGCCTGCCACACCCTGCCACTCCTAGTTGAGTCAGCATATGTTAGACACCCCAATAGCAAGTAGCCCCACCCAAGTGTGCATGTGGGGCAGCTTTAAGAGGAAAGTTTCAATGTTAAATTCACGGTGCACCCAAAATGAAGTGCCATGTCCATAATAAAGGTATTTTTTGACCCAAATGAATGTCTTGTTTATTGTTCCTTATGAGCCTTGTGCCAAAGGTGCCAGGACTGTGTCCATCCGGGCCCCCTGTGTGTGTGACCCTGTAAGGTCTGGGTCCTTGGCCCGATGACCATGACAGATAATCCTTTGTTGGACTCCTCCAGTCCTTTTGGATTTTGATGTATTGGTAAGAGAAATGGACTCTGTCTTTGGCACCCCTCACAAAGCGTAGGCGCATGCCCTGTAATTATTGTTCCTGACGCAAATGAAGACTGAGAGGAAAGAGAAGGGGGGAGCAGGGAGTAGAAACTCAGGAGAGTGTGGCGGATAGTCAGGAGAGAGGAGAAAGCGAGAGAAGAGGCAGAGGTGGGGGTAGAGAAAAGCATGCAAAGGTGTGACTTTAGAGGTAAAGAAGTCAGTAGCCGAGAGTTTGATTAAGATGGAAGGGTCAGGAGGATGAGGGGTGAGAATATGAGTACCTGAAAAAGACATTGACATAGATGTGAGAGAGGGAGAATAAGCGAAGAAAAGTACCGTTTTTGTAAAAAGATTTTTTTAAATTTTTTTTAAAGAGTTAAGAGAGTCATTGGATAGTGCTAAATGAAAGACCGTGTTCAAGAGCAAGTATGTTCTATTCAAGTGCTTCGTTATGCCCTTTCAGCACTTTATGAATGATCTATTTGAGCACATCTTTGACCGGTTTATCATTTAGAGATGACCTACTGATATCTTCACTTTCTCCAGAAGACTATGTATGACATGTGCTCCAAAGGCATAGGGAAGATTGCCTGTGTGCCAAAGCGGAAAGATTTCTCTTAATGTCAGTGGTTGAATTTCTCAGTTTTGTGTTATCCACAGATGGTGTGAAGATGAGATGGCCTGGCCAGTGTTGGGCTGGCCTGAGCTGCAGCAGTTCTGGGTGTTTTGCCAATTTTTATAGGGGTTTTCATTTATGCCTTCTCAAACAATCTGACTCCACCTATAAGGTGCTAGTCCCTTTCCACTGGTTTGAGAAAGCACAAGAAGCTTTCCAGAAGCTGATGCTGGCTTTTGCCACTGCTCCCATTCTGCAACACCCTAATCCTGAGGAATTGTTTTATGTTGAGGCCAAAACTTCAGCCTAGGCCATAGGTACCCAGAGCGAGTTGGTACATTTGTAATTTTGTCTTTTATTGAGTTTTATATAACGCTTTTTACCAAAGCGCTTCACAAAGAAACAGTGAATAGTACATTAAAATCAGCGTAAACAATTGTGTTCGGGATCAGCCAATAGCAATCAGACAGGAGACTGAAGTAGGTGACATTTTAGGGAAGAGCGAAACAGAGAGTAAGAGGTTATGGATCGGAGGGATAGTGGAAGAAGGTTCCAGTGGAGAGGGGCCAGCAGTTGAAAAGATCGAAAACGAGATTGTGCACAAGGGGCACGTGTAACAGTAAGTAAGTGACCGTGCAGCAGAGCGGAGAGGACGAGAGGGAGAATAAAATGAAAGAAGGGAAGCGAGGTAATCGGGTGCAAGGCCATATAAAGATTTGAATACTAAACAGAGGAAATAGAATTTCAGCCGAGAATGAAGGAAGAGCCACCCAAGAGAGTCAAGAGAAGAGGAGATGGAGTCATGATAGGATAATAAGCAAAGCGAGCAGATGGAGGAATGATATATTGATTTGAGTGGGGCTAAGCAAGAGCGAGGGAGACCAAAGAATAGAACAAAGCAGTAGAAAAGTCGAGAGAAAATTAGGGAAGGGACCAAGAGCTTAGTGGCATGCAAACTGAGAAAGGGGCGAATATTGCAAATATTAAACGGGTGATAACGACAAGCGTGAGAGTTAAGTGAGATGTGATGACTAAAGGAGAAGTTAGAGTCAAGATAGAGACCGAGATTACGGGCAGTAGGGGAGATCAGCAGTGTTGAGGGGGGAAGAGAATAGGAGGAGGAGGAGGTGGAGGTGGAAGAGTAGTAGCCGGAAAGAAAATAACTTTTGTCTTTCTGGCATTTAAGGTGAGAAAATGAGGTCATCCATGACTTAATGGCAGTAAAACAGGAAGAGAGAGTGGCGTGAATGTCTGGTGTGAAGGACGAGAAAGAGAGAAAGCTCTGTGTCATCTGCATAGAAATTATGTGACACTCCAAAAGAAGAGATGACCGGAGTAAGAAAAGAAGTGTATAGAGAAAAAATAAAAAGACCGAAAACAGACCCTTGTGGAACTCTGTGGGGAAGAGGAGAAATGTTGCCGCCCCAGGATAAGGCAAATGTGCGGCATGTGTAAGCATGCCAATGTAGAAATAAAGCGTAACATACCAGTGCATAATAGTGTCAGACCTCTCTTAAACTACGCAACATCCAATGTACCTAAAATAATCTCCAGACTATGAATTAGATTGCTTAGGTAGGGATTACAATTTGCCAAAATTGACCTAGATGTTTGGAGTGAATATATAACCCAGTCCTTGGGTGAGAAACAGGCACAGATGGTCAAAGGTCACACAAGCGGAGTCTAGCACAGGGGCAACGCGCTGGTCTTGGGAGCAAGACCACGCAGGGCAACAGAGGTTCAAATCCCGGATCCGCGCATAGAAACCGAACTCTGGTCTGGTATTATGCGCGTTATAAAAAACCAATTGGATAAATAAAATAACCGATGGAAGGTTAGGGGAGTTAGTGTTGGGGTGGATGGGGGGTTAGAATCAGGAAGTGAACAGTATATAAAGGAAGCCAGTGAAAGTCAGACTGTGAGTTGTTCGAATGAGGTCAGGTGGAGAGGTGGCGGACCAACATAGCTGGGTTGGTGGTGGTGGTGGTGGTGGGGGCCGGGGGGTACCAGGTAGAGTAGGTGGTGGGGGAGGCTGCAGGTGTAGAGACTAATGTGAGATATTGGTTGGAAAGAGAGGTACTGTGTTTATGAATGTTTATGCTGTGAATGAGAACGTCTTTGAGAGTGCAAGTGGAGGAAGTGTTAGTGGGTGTGGAAAGGGGGGTTAGAGTAGCAGTGAGAGTTGCAGAGAGGGACGGGGCTGAGAGGAAAGGAGCGGAGAGTGGGTGAGATTGAGAGTGTGGAACATCAATGGAACATCAGAGGTGGACGGAATGTGAGGAGAGAGGAGTGCGATGGTCCGTGAAAGAAAGGAGCAGGGTGTCTTTTACCACAAGACGACCATCGCTTTTAATGTTGAAGAAAACTGGGAATTATTAGGATAGATTATCACTTTAGAAGAACCCTCTGAAGGGAGAAAGATAAGGCTGTTGCCTTTCGGCCATCACCTCTAGGCAGTATGATTTCGATAGTATGGGTTACGAACTCTAGTCCCCATCGGATTGGGGATTAGGGAAGCCTGGATAGGGTGGAAAAGGAAGCCCCCTGGGAGACTAGAGAAAGAGGGACGGTCCTTAGTTGGACCCCCTTGAAAATTATAATTACTTTCAACTGTCTGAGAATTGGCATGTTCTTGAGGCCATCTATGAAAACATGATGGGAGGATGCTTCTACCTTTGGGTCTGTGGTGACTTCAGAAATTCTGCAGGCAGTGAAATAATCTAGGGAATCTTTGGAGTAACAGCAAAGTGACAGTGGATGTCTCCCCAATTTGGCATGACTTGCAGAAAGTCTCAGAGCTAGTCGCTCACAATCCAGCTAAGGTAAAAGAATTGAAAAGCAAGGTCAAAACTCTTTGAATGCAAATGAGTGGTCATGGAGCACACAAGGTCCCAGGAAAATGGAGGGTCCTTTCCAAAGATGAAATGGAAGAATCCTAAGATTACGGTAAGGTGTGGAGGCAAAGACCCAGTCTCCTTCATGGAGAAACTGCTGAAGTTCATTAGCACATCCCAGCTTTCCTCACTCTTCACTATTAAAAGAGCACATACGGCGCTGGTGCCGAAACCTCCAACTAGAGCACGGTAATGCCCAAAAAGAATGGACGCATTCGGCATAGTAGAAAAGTTTGAATCCCATAATGCCGAACAGGAGGGTGGAAGGGTGTTGTGGGGGTGTCCCCTGCTCCCTAGTTTAGCGTTATGGGCTTTGAGGGTTGCGGGGGTGTCCCCACTTATATTACATGAAAAGCAGAGGTCAAATGTAAAAAAAATAAATGTGAAAATGTCAGCTTAGCTCAATTGAGACTTATTTGTTTGAGCAACAGATTTTTCAATTAAATCCCAGATCACCACCAAGAGCTGTGATCGCAAAGTTAATGAATTTTAGAGATAAGGAGGCAATCTTTCGTTTTTCCACGGACAGCAGCAAAATGTATATGTGGTGACACAAATCTGGTCATGTACCCAGATTTAAAGATTGAAAAAGAATAACTTGTACCAGGAAGCAAAACCTCCTGTCAAGGAGGATAATGTCCCCTCTTAACCTGGGGTAGGAGGCCTGCCAGTGGGTCCTTATCTGAGTCAGTTCTGCCACAGTGGCCGGGTGAGGGAGTTGGTAGGGCAACCGTCCCCGTTCCACCCATGTGAAATACAGCATATAATGGGAAGTCCCACCTTTTATCATCGCATACCTTTCGTTGCATCTGTGTAACCTGTGCCCTGGTGGAACGTGAGGCAGAGATTGGCCCGGAGAACCAGGTGAGACTAAGAACCAATGGAAGGGGGAGGAGGATAATAATGAACAGAAAGGGAGTGTGTGGGTTTTTGGGTGGGGGTCAAAGGTCGAGGATGAGGCAGACCAAGAACAGGGATGGAAGGACGGTGGTGCGGACCATGGAGGGGACGTGCAGAAAGTGTTCAGGATGAGGTGTTGGCTTGGTGAGATAAAGTGGTACTTGGGTGTGAGTTTGTGTGTGGTGGGTAAGAGGAGTGATACTTAGTTGGAGAGCATGGGAGTAAGTGAGATTGAGTGAGCAATAAGACCTGGAGAGTGAAAGGAGATTGAGTGTGAGAGGAGGAAGGGGGTATTTAATGTAGAAAGGGGAGACTCGTAGAGAGTTGCAGGAGGGAAGGAAAGGAACATAAAGTGTGAGGAATAGGAGGGAATAAAAAAGATAAGAGCAAGCGAGATCTGGGTGATTAAGGTACCAATTCCGGGTTCTTATGAGACCCCAGGCTAAGGTCCACCTAGCAGGCCCTGGAGGGAGTCGGCTAGGTGACGTTGTTACCTTAAGACCCACAACGATGGCCAGTCCGACTTTAGATAGTAAAGGTTAGCAATCTCTAACGATTATCTTGGGGATTATTCTGGGCTAGGGTGGAAAAAGGCTACAGGAAGAAGAGGGAGAGCGAGGGAAGGCTGGTAGGTGGACCCCCTTTAATTTGTTCATAAAAACCATTGAATCTTTACTGAAATTTGGTGTGTTCACAAGATCATCTGTGACGTGAGATATAAATGAATTATCTGTAGAGTTTACCTGGAAAGATGAAGATGATAGACAGGTGTCAGGCACATTTTGTGTGACCTGCTGAGATCAGTGACTCTCGCAGCCCCAGAAGATAACTTTGAGCTCTAGCTTGGCACTGAAGCCCTTCGTTATTCTAATTAGCTAATTCTTTCAATATTTGGTGCGGCGTCCTGACAATCCAGATTGTATGAAGCTTACTGATATTCTTCAAGCACATGAACTTTTGTTACTTAGTCTCTGCCTCCCATAACCATGGCCATTGTCTGGACCTAGTTATGTTCAGAGGAAACATGCTATCTCATCCAAAACTATACCAGTTACCTGGTCTGATCACTTTGCGGTTGTTTTTCTTATTTCAGTGGATTATGTAGGTCCTCGCAAAGCTCCTAACAGCCACCATTGTGCTGTTAGCTGCAAAAAAGATCTTAACGCCATTACAGACGTTCAATTAATATCTGGATTGATTGCATTCTGATCTGATGTTAACTGCAATGACTATTATCAGACCAACATGTAACTCTTACAGAAATCATCTGAATTGAATGCACCATTAAAACATATTAAAAAACAAGAGCGAGAACTATTTGTGGTATTCTGGTTTCTTAAAGAGCTTGAAAAAAGACTATTTTAAGAAACAGAAGAAATGTCTCAAATCCAGAAGTCATAAAGATCGGCAGGCTGCTAAAGCTGCACTGACTAGTTATAAAACAGGAATTCTTTGAGCTAAATCCCAGTTCCTTCAAAATCAGATAGACCTTTCCAAAATCAGATAGAAATAACTTTTTCCTGTCATTAAAGATCTTTCTCCATCTGCATGTATTTCACTTAGCCCTACGCCATCACTCAAATTGGTGAATATCTTAAATTAATTTTGTATGACGAAAGTCAGTTCTATAGATCAAAATATTAATTCTCAAGTCCTGTCTTCCTATAATTCAGGATCAGATGATGTGGTATCCGCATCTTCAGCAACCCTTCTCAAATTTACATTTACTCCAGTCAGTGTAGAAGTAATCGGACATTGATTTCAAAATTAAGTTACAAATCAAGATTATCACCCAATCCCAGCATGCGTCGCCAAACAGGCTTCTTTTTTAAGGGGATTTTTTCACTGCCTTTGTGAATGCATTGCTGGTTCAAGGCTGTGTGCCCTTAAATTGAAAATGAAATCTCATGTGACTACAC
Organism: Ambystoma mexicanum; assembly: GCF_040938575.1. Taxonomy (NCBI): domain Eukaryota; kingdom Metazoa; phylum Chordata; class Amphibia; order Caudata; family Ambystomatidae; genus Ambystoma; species Ambystoma mexicanum. The sequence continues at coordinate 1,186,498,855 of NC_090927.1, forward strand.
TAATTAAAAAAATCCCCACTTGGCCGCAGCATTCTCTGCAATTATCAAACTATTGCAGGTCTGGTGTGGTCAGCTAACATTCTTGAAAAAAATAGTGACGACGCAACTTTTGGGAACTAAATGGAATTCTGGAGATTTGACTATCTGGCTTTAGACCTGGCCAGGGCACGGAGTCTGCCTTATTGGCAGTCTTGGATGATATTCTCTGAGCCGCTGTAGAAGGTGACATCCGCTGCTAGTCATGCTCGATTTCTCTGCAGCGGTCAACAGTCGATTTCGACATTGTTATATCTAGGCTGGTCAAAGTGGCCCGGATATCTGAGGATCTGTTGAAGTGGGTGTTGTCCTTTTCATTTCGGTTTAGACAAGTCAAGGTGGGAACCTGCTACTTGATTCTCTGCCAGGGCTATACAGTGTACCACAGAGGTCTTCTCTTTCCCCCTTGTTGTTCAGTTTACATCCGGCCAATGTTAAATATTTTTTCTGTGTTCAGTCTATGCTACTACTCTTATGCCGATGACACGCACATTTATGTTGGACATAATAACCCATCAGAAGCCCGTAATCGGGTGCTAGCTTGAGTGCTGGAAGCTTGCGAATAAGCTCCGTAATCCCTCTAAGACCAATGACCTTGTGTTCGGGCCAAAAAATCTACTAATTAGCTTTGTCTGTGACTCTGCCCTGCCCTGTTTGAAGTTCGACCACCTTTTCTACTAAGGTCAAAAACGTAGGTTTATTTGGCAGGCAAATTTAAGCTTTAGCTCGCATGTTCGTGAAGTGGTTAAATCCATGTATTACCAACTCAGACTTTTGAGACCAGTCTGGCCTCTTATTTCGGAATCATACTGCTCTGCATTTGTAGGGACCCCGGTCAATTCTAGGTTGGATTATTGCAATGCTGTACTATTGGGCATTCCAATTGGTCAGATTCATCACCTCGAAGTTGCTCAGAATGCTGCAATTGGACTTCTCCACAATCTTCCCAGATCTTCATCCATTTCTCTGTATCGCAGGAATCTGCACTTTTTGCCTGTCCAGCAGAGTATACTTTTTAAGATCCTCTGTTTGATTTTTAAGTGTGTATATATGACACTGCCCCGTGCTATCTGGCTTCCAAAATCTCTCTTCATAGTCAGAATCTTGTATCCGTCCCTTTCTCTCACTTTTTACACACCAGAGACTGGTGTTTTTCTATTGGTGGGCCTCATGCATGGAATCTTCTGCCTGTGGAACTCCGAAAGATCGACTCTTTGCCTCTGTTTTGGAAAAAATCTAAAAACATTTTTGTTCTAGGGATTCCTCTTGCCTGACGGCTCCATCTTCTACTCTCACAATGAATTTTACATCTGCGCCTACATGCAGTTTCTGCTTGGTTCCTCATGGATCTGAGCATTATAAATTGAAAATCAAATCCGATCATCCCCCGAGTAATGTGAACCAATGACAAAAGAAAAACTGATTTAGCTGATTAGAGGAAACTGCATGATTGGCATCACTATGCGCACCGATCTCAAACTTGCAACCCTAACCTCACTGAAGGTTTGTTGGTGCTTCCTGGGGGGTTTATTGCAGTGCTAGTCGGTGTATATTCGGAACCAGTTTATTTGATGCCTCTTCCAAATTTAAGCAGTGAAGATCTGGGGAGTTCAAGAACTGAGAAGATTATTGCTCTCCTTTGGAGCTCATATTGTAGTCTTTGTGCCTAGTTCCTTCTATGTAATTCTTAATTCTCACTTTTCAGTAATCCCTTATCTTTTTTTTGTATAGGAAAACATAAATCACTACTGTCCACAGTCAATTTATGGGTGCCAAATTACTCACTTATAATACCAAGTACTCTGTGGTCTTCCTTACTTCCATATATTTTATTTTGGGGTATAAAGGGAAACTTGGGGTATAATTAAAAGGAAACTGACATGTGTTGATCAAGTCGAGTTTCCCTACAGCAAGGATGGCACAGTTGGCGTAGGGCTGGATTAGGTCCAAGTTGGCATAACAAGGGGGGAGGGGGGAGTCTTTGCCTACCATTTTCTTTTTCTTTTTTTTTGTTATACAAAAAAAGTTGTTGTCAATTTCTACATGTGCGGTTGTCTGTCTCATTGTTGGGAAGTGAGAGGAGTCCACACAGGTGAGGGGACCTTGTCATAGAATGGTCTTGGGCTGAATAATTATCTTGAACAATTTGATTCAGAGTAGGGCCTTTCCTGTGCAGACTCAAGTTGCAGGTAACATGACTGCAAGATTGTAATTTGCTATCGCCTTAGTTGGTTAGATTGGAAAAGGGAAGGATAGGTGTCTGGTCGCTATGTCATTGCCGTGGTCACCTTGGTGAACAGCAGGTATTTTTAGTTAACATATATGCCCTCACCATTGTGGATGCACTCTATTTGTGTTCTGTTGTAACACTGTGCACCCGTCCGTTGGAGAACTGCAGGAGACTGCAATTGTAAACCTGATAAATGATGTCTAGCCCATCTGTGTCACACTAACACTGGCACAGTGTTATTTAGAGTTGGTCAATGTTTGGCTAGCGTAACACTGTATTGAGAATTAAAACTCACGTTACTCACCAGTGCATAAAATTCATACGTTTAGCGACAACCTTTTTTTTAAATCTCTACGGTTCATTTTCACACGTTCTGAGGTGTGTAGTACGTAGCTACAGGAATATCTGACCATGCACCATTCCGTAGTTCAAGTAGAGGGGCTAAAATCAAATCAACAATTCCATAATGGATGATGATGTTGGAGGTTCTTAAAGAGACTACATTCGGCGAAGCCCTGAGAAATGGCATAGTTTGATGGAACAAAGATATGTTGGAGTCTAAATTAGTAATTCTGTGATGCATGGAAATGACATCTCTAGATATACGAGTGCAAAGAAAACCCTTCATGGCAATGTTTTTTTAAGCTGAAGAAAGGATTTGTTCTCATAGATAACTCTACATTCATGACCGAGTACACATATAAGCTACCTGAGGCACATACAGCACATTTTAGTTCACTGAAGGCACTACAGTGCTTCGAACACTTATATTTGCAGAGTAGACAACACACTTAGGGAGACAAATCTGGTTTCTTGGCTAGTTATTGAACCCAGACAAAAAACAAACAATTATGGCTGTAGTAGAAATCTGTTGCTATATATTGAATGATCTCTACGCCTTAATCTCAATGCAAAGCCCTGCTAGTGCCTGCCATATTCTACTGTGCCGCTCTGCCTTGAATAGACTTGATCGCATGTAATTGTGTGCATGCTGAAACCAAGGTATGTCCGAAGTAAGCAGCAAGAGGCAGCCCGCTTAATATGCTGCTCGCATCTTACATATTTATGTTCTGGCACAGACCAGCAAGATTTAGAATACCTCCTTGCTCTTGCTTTACTCGGCTAGGCTGCTCAAGTGTGTAGATTAGCAACATTATGCGGACCAGGCACAGCCAAAGTCATGTGATAACTGTAGTCTGGACTAGATGCTGCTGAATCTGTATCCGTGAGTCTGTTCCATCTTCATCTTGCAAGATGTTCTCTCCCTGGCCTGAGAAAGTAGTTGAAGCTTATGTGCTAAGCTGTGAGAAGACTGTAAAATATCTAGGAGACGATGTGATACATTGTATACTGTTGTCATCGAATATAACACTCCTCCCATAAAAGACCATGTTAACTGAAGGTATAAAATCAATGGGGAGGGGTGTTGCTGTTCCATGCTCCATCAGTACACTGGGATCTGCGTGCGTTTGTGCCGTGCTGTGGATGTCTACTTTGCTGTTTTAATTACTGCCATTAAAGACCCCTTACCCAAACCTCTGTCTATTGGATTATTGCTGAATTTCCCTGGTTTGGCCTTTGAACGTAATTCAAAGGCAGTCCATAGGCGTTTTTGGTAGCCACGTTTTGTATGCAACAAGATAAATAGATGGCTGCGATTTATGGATGCTCGTAGGTCACCGGTGCTGGAAGTCACTAATCATGGTTGATTTGTTTCAAATCTTTGTCGTGAACTGGAATGTCACAAGCCAAGGGCCAAAGAGACCACTTCCGATTGTCTCAAAGGCAGTGATTTGTATACCAGGCTCAAGCACAACAAAACAAGTCCACAACAAGACTGGTGTCCAGAGTCAAAAGTGTCACATTCTATGCCAATTTATATTCACAGTTGGATTGCTATGATTGCTCTGTACATTTTCAGTTCTTGTGGACTCCTCAAGGTATGTGTGCGTGCATGACCCATATGCCAACCCTTTATCAATGGGGTCCACTATCTTGAGATCAGATGGCCATGTCATCGCCTGCCTGATCCCATTATGGTTCCCCATGCCAGCGTGTGGTGTATTCACTCGCTTACTTTGTGTGCCTCTGGTCTTCCTTCTGTCAATTGCTGTAAGCTTATGGTAAGCAGGCACTAGCATTCACAGCACCATCCACAGACCACACTTGCTCAGCACCACTCTCTAGCCACTTCTATTTTCTCGCTATTGCAGACTGCAGTTGTGGTTAAAAGGTTCCAACACTTAAGTTTGCTCTGTCACCAGGGCCATCAATGTGGGGGAACAGAAGTTCAGTTCTTCATCTAGGCATCTTATCATATGTAGGAGAATGTGGTTGGGCCAAGAGATGAGGCTTGCGGATGAGTGCAATGTTCTGGGGGTATCCTCCATGTTCCATCTTAGGGGTTACAGTTGAGTGGGTGTCTTTCCATATCCCATAAGGTCACTCTTACCCCTGTGCCCTATCCCTTTTGTGGGATTTTATCACAGACATAGTTACAGTGTGCATGATGACATGCTTGAATCATTCATTGTGTGCAGTTACGGATGCTAAATCTTCGTGAGTGCAGCAGAAACCCCTTGTGCTCCTGTAGTAGTCATGCATTATTTAAGTTAACATATTTGGTAATGCAGGCTACTTGAATTTGATCTTGGAATCCTCTTGTGTGGCTGTTTGTTTTCAGGCATGTGCTACAATGCACTTGTAGTGTTGCCTGCAAACACGTTGTTACTGTAGACCTGCTCCTCACTAATGAACACTGTGGGGGTGTCTGTTGTTAACATAGCATAGTCATTCTGGGCGACTGTACAGGTTTGTTCACTGGCTAGACAGGTAAGGACCATCCAGGCGCTTTCCTCTGGGATTCTGGCAGTCATTGAGTGAATTTGACACTGTGTTGGTGTACCTGTCCTTAGGATTTAACAAGGCGTAGTGTCCATGCTATGTGAGATATGCCATGTAAGAAATGTGGTTGTTGGAAGAGAGTGGAAGTCATGAGCTATGTGAAGTGTATTCTTTTCTTTACTGGTGACCACTGTAGACTTCCCAAGATTCCCCCCCCCCACCCCCTATTTATTCTTAGCAGAAGTCTTGCTACTGTGTTTGGAACATATTGTAATTTCTAGGCAAAGTAGTCTGGCATTCCAAGGTAAAGACTGTTTGTGTAATGTATTCTTGACCATATTATTAAGATTATGGCCAGGGTTTGGTTAGGACAGTTTAGGTACAGAAGGGTGCACCTCATTGAGTGTAACTGGTAAATGCATTTATGTACAATTGAGTTGCTGTGGTTCTGGTGAGTCAGCTGTCCATGAATATTAATAGTTTTTTATTACAATTGATGGTTCCAGTCTTATTCCCATTTCCAGTGACCAATGGAGTCAAATCTGTGGTTGTTTTTCATTGCATGGAATGAATATTTCAGTTTTGTTTGGGTTCAGACAGTTTAAGATTGTTGTTGGTCATCGAGAGGTTTATCTCATTGAGCCATTGGCTGAGTGAATTATTTGAGTCTGTTAATAGTCCTCTTGAAATGTAGTTGTCTGCGCAATTGTAGCATGTTAATTCATGTTTTTTATGAGCAGGGTCATATATTTGTTAGAGGAGTGGTGAGCGGTGTGATCCTTGCGGGATGCTTCATTTGGGGGTTGTAGTTGTTGAGGTGATGGGGGTAGGTAGATTGTTTCCTTTCTGTCTATGAGGAAGCATATTAACCAGTGCAGAGTTGTAAATGTCAGATTACTGTTGTCTTTTGATTAAGGGTATGTTGCTAATGGGGTTGAAGGCTGCTGATCTGTTCAGTGGAATAAAAGCAAATTGTATGTTGTAGTCCGCATTTATCTATTTATCTGAAGGTCATCCCATTTGGAAAGGCATGCCAATTCTGTTCTTCTCATTGTTCTGAAGCCTCTGTGGGATTCTTCCATTAGTTGGTTTGATTCCACATACTCTAGTATTCCTTTTTATACGAGGTTCTCTAGGATTTTGACCGGGTACAGTATGTTGGAAATGGGCATGTTGTTAGTTGAATAGTCTGTGGTTTTCACTTTGTTCTTTTAGTGGTTTTAATGTTGGCAGTTTTGAAGTTTTTTGGTACGATCTGTGTTTCTAGTGAATTCATCAATGTTTTGAAAGAGGAGCTAGGATTTCTTTGGTGAGTAGGTTTTTGTATATATCCAGTGGGCAAGGGTCATTGGGGGATCCAGGCTTGTTGCTCTCCTTTTATTAGCTTGTTGAAGATTTCTTAGTTTGGTCTGAAGTGAGTTAGTTCTGTTGGGGGTATCTGGTTTACTAGATCTGGAAGGCTGTGGTTGTGTTTGTGGTTGTTGCGTCAATGATCTGTTGGATTTTGTATATATTGCTTTTGAGGTAGACCGCAATATTGTTGCATAGAATTTGGGGGGCTATGGCTGATTTACTGCATGAGGTCGTTTTTTTTATTTCATTGATGATTTTGTACATTTCGGTTAGTTTTGTCATGGATAGATTTCTTTTGGCGTAGCAGGATTTCTTGGATTTTTAGTATGGCTGCTTTACAAAGGTGGATCTGCTGTTGGTACTTTTTGTTCTGGTGAATTCCTCCCCTTTGCACTTGAAAAAGGCAGAGGATAAAATGTCCTTTTCAAGTTAACCTAGCTGTTGGCTCGCCACTTCACATGACAACTGGATTTGAAATTGCAAGCCAGCAAAGAACTAACACAGCCCAATATAACTAACCAACACTGCACCCAAGAATAGCTTGCTTAATTGGTCTTTGAGCTTTCTTAATGATTTTTGGATTCCACTAATACCCTACTAACAGGTTTTTTTGTTCTTGTTCATTAGTCTCTGTAATGTTTAAAAATACTATCTAAACCTTGTCTACTTCAGCTCAACTTGTCAGAATACTCTGTTGCATTTTTGAGAAGTCTCTCATTTGCTATCCTAGTTACCACTTCTGCTTCTCGTAGGTTCAGCAGCTCCAGTTACCTTTTCAATTGTCCAATTCTTATTTGCTGAATGGGCAATCCAGACCCTTTTTTTCTTTTTCCAAAACTCATAAACCACACCCAAGTTACCCCACATATTCTTTATTGGGTTTCATTAGCATCTCATAACTTTTAAAAGCACTTTGAAACTCTTTGTTATGAGCACTGTACTTTCCCGTCTTCCTGGCTTGAAAATGATTATTTCTGGGCCATCACACATGGGACGTATGGTGATCTGCAGGACCGTTTTCCATACGGGATAATTTTCAGGCAGTTTAATCATGGGGCGCAACCTCAACAGACTTTAGAAATGTGTGATATATTGCTGGTTTATATTGGGTGGGTAGTGCATTGTGATAAAGTTTCCATGTAAACACGTTGAACCAACGTTTTTAAAGTGCTATTGAGAAAATGTCCCAATCGTATCAGAGGCTAATGGTAAACATCACAGGTAATCTAGACGAGCTGAGACTCAAGGACTTTGTAAGGGCATAGCTTTTAATGGCCACGTTGGCCAGGGTATGAACCACTGACTTTGCTGTCTTCCAGTTTGTGGTGCTCCTCTGTACCTTGAACTCTCAAGTCCTCTTCTTTCTTGTTCAAAGTTTGCCATCTTGCTTGTAGTTCAACTGCCAGCTCTGTCTTAAGACCCTATGACAGAGAATGCATGCTTGATGACGTTGATTTTGCTGTTCTATATGACAGCAACATCTTTATATGAACAGGAGCTCCTGAGGGAGTAGAATAGTGAGCGGCTCCCAGTGATCAGATTTTTTAGCTTTCCTTGAAAATTTTGAAAGTATATATATATTCAATGTATTGTGCCAGATGGGGATATAGTAGGTACTCCCTGCTATATGTTCAAAATCCCTGCTGGTTTATGAAATTCTTGCCTGTCACAGAGCAAGATTTAGTGTATTCAAAAACTGTTCAAATTACATGTCTAACAACAAGTGTAAAAACATTGACGGGTGGGGTAAACTGGTAATTTTAGTACAAACAAGTGTAGACTTAGAGCATTGTCTTCTGTATTGGGCTAACCCATTGTGTCAAAGGAGTGATAGTTTTCCCCTGAGAACAGCTTTTGCATATAATTAGCAATTTTTGTTGCCTTATCTACTGAAATATGAGGTAAAACCTATTTTTGGAGTACTTTGGGTTAGCTAATGTGTCTTTTTTTCTATTAACAGGGAGCCCTTGTGAGTGCCTTGACTGATGACACCTTACATTTGTGGAATTTAAGACAAAAGAGACCTGCCATACTGCATTCCTTGAAATTTAGTAGAGAAAGGTAAAGTTGCTTAAGCATGAACCTTGAACCATAAACTAAAATCATACTTTGTGGGAAATCGTGTTTTGTACCGTACACCTTTTCCTGGCTGCTGCTGTAGTTCAAAGCTTCACTATTACCGTAAATTCTCTATGCAAGGATTCCATGATCTTTAATATAAAATATCTGCCCAAGTTTAAGTGCCTTTTTGCTTCCTTCATTTAACTTTTCTGCTTATGTTAATAATGAAATGTAGAAATAAAAAAGGTTAGTCATGTGGGGATGCAATAGTGATGTAATTCACCCTCATTCCCTCAATAAGAGAATGGAGTCCTCATCGTGGTTGTGGGACAAAATGTAACAGAGATTGAGCTCTGAAAGCTTGGTTGAACACTTCCGGTATAATAAATATTAATTGCATTTCATTCCTGTTGTTCGTCATCCAAATTTTAAACCAGTCATTGTTAATACTCCTCAGGGAGCATGTTGTGGACACACACCCTCATTTATGAGGACGTTTGGAAACAGTAGAGGTGTTTTCACAGAATTGCACTGCCTTTGAACATTCTAGCTGCAGTGACATTACTGCACAAAGGATTGTGTGAGTATTCAGTGTTACCAAACGCTGGTGGTATTGTAGCATTAGACTTCACAGTACATATGCAAAGACAATGCAAACTTGTGGTAATTCCAGCACACTGTTGCTTCCAAACTAGATTTTTGCTCTATGCTTTTCATGCATACAGAAATACAGATTCCCCATACTATGAACATGGGTCAAACACAAACCATGTTGTACAGGTGCACGTCATTATACATCTTTTCCAAGTTATCAAATCATATCCTATGGGGGCGACATATGCTTCCCCAAGATGTGTGATGGGGGGAAGGAAACTTTCTTACTGGTGGGCTTTTTTTTTTATTGTGGATTTTCCTGCTGTTGGGGTGCTGGATTGCAAGCATTGGGCCCTTCTCCTACCAAAAACAAGGGAATAGGTCTACAGAAACAGATTAATGCAGCACCCTGTTTATTCATAGGATCTAAGTGTCATCAGCGTTTTGGCTTTTAGGTATGTCATGTGACAGCACACAGACTCACCCATAGGCGCGGACCGTGTCCTTGTTTGTGTATGTTTGGGTACATTCTTCCTGAACAATGTATGGGCCTTGGATGCACAAGCACACCACAACATAATGTACACAACCTATTCCTTTTTACTATGGTGCCACATGCATGACAGGGTTGATGATGGCCTACAACACTGCACTCCTCTGCGGCAATATTCAATGGACCTTAAAGAGAATTGGTGCATGTTGTATGACCACAAATGAATGCTACTGAGGACAAGGTGAGAAAGAATGTGTATACCGATGGTGCCTATCGTCTGGGATTGATTCATCTTCCTTTTGAGATGGTTCACCAGATGACAACCGTAATCTAGCTGCTTACCCCAGTGTAACATTTTCTGTCCCCATAGTGCTGCTACAACTGCACAGAAATAGACTTATAAGATCGAGCAGACTTTAGGGATCCTGAAGAGCAGTTTTGTTGCCTGCACAGACTGTTGGTGAGTCACAATACATGGTGGCCAGCTTTTACTGTATTGAAGACTTGTACTGCACCCGAATGACATTGCAATATAGAGCATGACACCACAACACAGTGCAAGAGGACATTGATGCAGATGGTATTATGGTCAGCCCTAAAATAAGGGCTGCATAGGCCACTTTTACTCCCTAAAAATAGGCAAACATTCCCCAAAAATACAAATGGGGAGTAAAAATACTCCCAACAAAAAATAGGAAACGACGCATAGAACCATGTGCCCCTGCTTTCACCCACACAGCTCCATGTTTATGTTTGGGCCACTAGTACCACAGGAAGAAACTACTATTATAGCTGCCTGATCAGAAAAAGTAAACCTGTATCTTTTAATGTGCATGAATTGGGTGCAAAGAAATATTGATAACAAAACAAAATCTGTTTTCCAGTTAAAACGTGTACTCGCTTATACAATACTTGAATTGGGAATTGCACTTCCATTTGCACTCACTAAAAATCATTTTACTCCCAACTTTAAAACATAGGGAGTAAAATACTCCCACTTCCAAATAGTATCTGGAGCACTGATTATGGCAATGCTTGAGAATCGGATGGACAACACTCTGAGCCTTGCAAGGCAAGCTTCATGGGATATTTTGGCTGCCTTCACACTCTGCTGCTACTTGGAACACAGCACACAGTCTGTTAATTTATGGCCTGACAATCCTGCCCACTCCCCATGGCTTAAACATTCGCCAGAATGCCTGCCAAGAATTCCACAAGTGGTTGCTAGTCAGCATAGGGGTTAATTGGTGCTGTGTTGCCCTAGTTGTCTCCTGGGCCCAGATTTAATAGTGTGCACCTGCGCACAGTCTGCATGCTCTTTGTGCACAGGCAGTCTATTTTGAAATCTTACTGGTCCGAGTGGTGCGTGGCTTTTACATCCCCCTCGGCCAGGCAAAATAATTCAAGGCACTGTTCTCTGCTTCCTACTTACGTAACCTCTTTCCTATGCAAATTAGGATGGGCACACGTTTTCTCGTGTGCTCTGCTATTTTTAAAACGTTTGTGTTTGACTAGCTTCATTTCTTTAACATGTTTTTGCACCAAGTGCCAATGGTATTTTAGTAGGGCTTCTCCATTGTTTTGAATCATTTTTTGATTTGTGGGTTCTACCTCTGCGCAGGCGTCTTGTGTGACTGTTTGGCATAAAGCTGTGTACATTTTCCCAAATATCACTGTGGATCCAATCTCCCTCATTTTGAATCCTGTGTGCGGTTTGTCTTGCCTATTAACTTGCCTGCGATTCATTACTGATCTGTAGGATCAGTTTGCCATTGTGCACCCACACTTCTTAGCCTTTGTTCCTGGCTATGCCTGTTCTAATTTGTCCCAAACAATGCCACTGCAGTGCTTGTGTTTAGATATTGCATTGGCTGCTTTGGGCATTGCATCAAAATGTAAGGTTCAGTTTGGTAACCCCTGATTTCTGATCGTCTTAAACTGTAAACCTATGCCACCGTCCTTGGCTTTTTTGTATACAGTGGGATCTTGATCAACACATTGAACAATGCCCACAAATAGTTACTAACCCCTTGCATGTCTTGGGTGCATCCTTTTAGCTGGGTTCGAAATTTAATAAGAAACTATACGCCCATACTAGACTTGGGTCATTTGCATATCAACCTTAATTGTTGGTTTTTGACAAAATCCTATAGCTTGTAGCCCTGTGGGAGATGGATTTAAAATGCGTACTGAAAAATGGGATGTTGCCCTATAGAGTAGGCTGACTGCCTTGTAAACAATTTATTTTTTTAAATTGATCTAAAAGTTTGATATGATGTTTTTCAAAATTGTGTAAAAACTGCTTTAAGTTCAAACTAATTGAAGTATATATGTATTTTCTTTTGTAGACTTTAATTTGTTGAAAAATGCCGCCCCTGATGAAGAGTTTTTTTATACTCGAAACGCGTTGGGCTCACCAAAAGACAAATAAGAAGCAAAAATTGTTTTTTATAAAACAAAGTTTCAACTGAATCATTTATGGACATTTTCTACAGAATTGATTGAAAGTTATCAATATTGTATTTCAAAAAATTTACAAAAAATGTTCAAAAGGCCTATCTTGGCCGTCTAGAAAGTGTGCAGGGGACGTGGCTATCCACATTGGATTTCTTCTTTGTTTTTTGTATATAACCAGCCTAGGTACCAAGGCTGTGTCTTTCTCCCCCGCACCTCGAATTATTTACTAAAGATTCTGTTTAAACCTAACTAAATTACATTCAAATTGGTGTGCAAGTGTACTTACCTGTGTTGGTTTTCAATTGGGCCCTTCCATCCAGGACAGTGAAAATATAGCTTGCCACATACCCAGATTGTATTTGTAAAATATCTCTTGCTTCACACGACACCACACAATAAGTATGCCCACTCCCCATACACCCAGGTAGAATCCCAGAGAGCAAAACAGGGGTTGAGAATGGGACTTAAAAGGATTAAGTGTCCATGACATACACTGTCCATTTATTCTGGGTCAAACGTAGATTGTGCCACCTCCCCCATAGGAGTGAGAAAGATCTTGCAGGCACGCTCACCCCCAATGCCCCTGGCAGCGCCTTGTTCTGTGTCACTGTTTTCGGCATGGTAGTGCAAGTCATTCCAGGTTTTCTAATCTTGATTATTGTCCTCACTTTAAGCAGGATGCCCTCTGAGATCTGACTTTTAGCATGGAGGGATAACCGGTGAGAGCTGAGGCCATACAGATGGTCACTTAACAGGTGTACCACTGACAACAGAGCCTCCAATTCCGTATTGGAGAACTTTGGTTTTCTGAAGTCATCGCCTCATCTTCAAGTGTCTGGTGACTAGCAAAAGCAGCTTCATTACCATGTGCAGGCATGGTGAAATCAGTGTGGACAGCAGGGAAAATGGAAACTATATAAGGAGCACTTAGTCCCAAACTCCTCATCTTCAGATGATGGTATGGAGCACTTCGGGACCCAAAACGACCAACGGTGAATGGCTCGACCCATAACCTAGCATGCTCTTCATCTGCCAAAATGATGGACAAAGTGTCGGCCCCATCCTTTAAGTAAAAGAGAAGCATTGCCGCTAGATTTTAGGAGCACATACCTTACCATGACAGACTTGAATTCATGGGGCACATGCCTACTGGATGATTGGGGGGGAAAAACCAGACCTGCTGTCATGATCTCTGCTTCCAAAAGGTCAGGGTTTTCCCAACTCCCTTGGAAGCAGATCCATAACCCAGGTTCCGAGTGCCAACCAGTCCCAATTGGGACTTTTTGGACCCAGTCCTGGCGCCAGTGGCACCAGGCTCATAAATATGCCCAGTCCCAGCGCTGGAAGCGCCGGGCTCATAATGCTTGGGTGGACTTACCTGCAGCAGACCATGCTGCTTACTTGCCTGCCAGTTGAGCCTCTGATCCTCTTCTGTTTGGAACTACTTTTCCTGTTGGGTGGGGCAGGAGCCACTCCCTAGATTCAGAACACTGGAACTCTTCTGGAAAGCAGGAACTCTTTTCTTACCTAGGCGTGGCTGTGGAAGGAGACACCTAAGCACTACAGGAGGCTATTTAAACCACACCCGATGGATGAATCTTGCTTTGCGCTATTCTGCATCCTCTGCAGCAGAACGCTCATCGTGTCTTCTGCATCTGATCCTGGGCCTAAGGAAAAAGGCTTACCATCCTGAATCCAGTCTTCAGCAACACCTATAAAGACAAGAAAGAAAAGGTTAGCATTACGGTCTTCAGTGACAGCTCTTCACTTACCTGGTCCATCGGCTGTCACCAACGTCTCGCGCTGCATTCCGGCATCTGAAAGACAAATGCTTACCTACTCTTCGTGCGCTCCGGAGGTCTTCACACTGCATTCCGGCATCTGAAAGACAAAAGCTTACCAACTCTTCGCACGCTCCGGAGGCCTTCGGCGCTGCATCCCGCATCTGAAAGACAAAACAAGGTGCGTTTAAAGACATTGGGAAACTTTAATACTCATGTGCCATTACTCCTTTCCACATCTAACCCAGTGGGTATTCCGGCACCCTGCAGCCGCTCCGAACTTGTACCTGCAAAATAAAAAGACAGTTAGAGCGCATCGTGAAGCAGGCAACAAGCGCTTACTTACGTGCTTCCAGGCGCTTCTATTCATCACACGGGCTCCATCTTCAACTCACTTCAGCCCGTCATCCGCCATCGCCGGAACCCTGCAAAACAAGAAACATCATTACTAAAGACTTTAAAGACATTAGAATTACTCGAAACTTACAGTTCGTGCAGTAAACGACGGACAGCAGTCCTCTGAAGTCAAGAGGCCTGCTCCCCTTATCCAGTGAAGAAACTGGTTACAGCACCCTGCCCCGAGGCAGATGGAGAGCACGGCGTTCACTTACCTAAGACATCTTACCCTTCGAGTCAGACATACAGTGCACAGAGGTCCAGCCCAAAGAGCCAGCCGTGTGTTACACATCACCTTTGAAGATACGGTATACGCCCAGTCAAGACCGGCGCCTCTACGGGAATCAGGTGAGCGTTACAGAACGCAAAGCCTACCACAAAACTCCCGTCCAGGCGCTATGGAAACCTCGGATACCGACCAGCTAGCCCAGTTACTTGGGGAACTAAGGGCAGAAGTGCATGCAGCCCGTCAGGAAACGAACGCTCTAAGAAGGGAACTGATTATTTCCAAGGAGCGAACAGATGATCTCGCTAGACAATTGCTACAGTCACAAGCCGGACAGACCCCGTTACCCGCATCTGGGGGAAATCTTCCTTCTACATCCTCTATGAATCCAGTGCAGATCAACCTACCTGGGAATGTACCTCTGGCTCCGCCCGAACGATTTTCTGGTGACCCAAAGAGGTTTGCAGTATTTATCAAACAGTGCCGGTTGCATTTCTTATGCCGGCCAGCAGCCTTTCCAACTGACCAAGCTAAAGTAGCTTTCGTGCTTTCGTACCTTAGTGGCAATGCGGCAGACTGGTCGATCCCTCTAGTAAATCAAGATGATCCGGTCCTCCATGATTTTCAAGCTTTTCAGCTCAGTATGGAAAAACTGTTCGCAAGACATTCACAGGGGCAGGCCTTGGACAATGAGCTTCTTTCGTTGCGACAAGGTAATCAAAACCTTTTGGCTTATATTGCGTCTTTCAACAGACTGATAGTGGAAACTCAATGGCCTGAGGACAAAAGGATTACGCTGTTTTATAGAGGTCTACGTGGAGAGCTCAAAGATGTGTTAGCCCAAGTAGTGAATCCCCCACAAGATTGTTCGGACTATATAGACTTAGTCGTTCAAATAGATCACAGACTGCAGAACAGGAAGGCCGATCGTTCCAAGTTTGATGCTCGAGTATTTTCCAAACCGCCAACTCCTTCCAAAGGAGTAGACTCCGGGGAACCCATGCAAATAGGGGGTCTGAAAGGTCCTCTAACACAAAAGGAGCGGGAAAGGAGAAAACAGTTGCAATTATGCCTCTATTGCGGAAACTCAGGGCACTTCGAGACTGTCCGGTGAAACCTGCCAAGAAGGCAGTAGGAGCTGCAGTTACCAAAGTTACAAACTCTGAGCAGGGAAACGACCTCGCCCGACAAGAATAGAGGTCCTCTTGCCGAGCGTGAAAACCAGTTCCGTGACCTCACATTTCGTGATACCTATGGTCCTTATTAGCCCTGATAATCCGGATCGATTACATGCAATTGAAGCTTACGTCGACAGCGGTGCCATCGGCAATTATGTGGATCATGAAATGGTTTTGAGGATGAATCTAACTCTTTGTCCCAAGGCTGTAAAGGACGTCATTACTACGGTGGATGGTACGGAGATAGCCTCCGGGCCAGTAACGCATACCACTCAAGAGGTGACGCTAGTAAGTCAAGATGGACACCATGAGAAGATCGTGTTCGATGTGATCAAGGCCCCTCAGTTTCAGATTATTCTAGGAATACCTTGGTTAGAGAAACACAATCCTCTGATCGATTGGCGAGCAAGAACGGTCCAGTTTCCAGAATGTGTCTCTACTTGTCACCCTCCACCTGGTGTTGCACTGGCAGCAATTTCTTCAGAGACTCCCCAGTTACCTCCCGAATACCTAGAATACCAAGATGTTTTCCGGAAGGATCAGGCTAACTCTCTACCTCCTCATAGGTCTTATGACTGCCAGATAGACCTGATACCTGGATCTACTCCTCCTTGTAGTAGAATTTATGCCCTCACCGAGCCTGAGAACCTTCACCTTCGACAATACCTGGATCAATACCTGGCAAATGGGTTTATTCGTCCTTCCAAGTCCCCTGCTTCTTCAGCTTTGTTCTTCGTTCCAAAAAAGGAAGGAGACCTTAGAACTTGTATAGATTATCGCTCCCTGAACCAGATCACCGTTAAGAATAGATATCCGTTACCTTTGATCCCTGAACTCCTGGACCAAGTCAGAAAAGCATGCATATATACAAAGCTGGATCTTAGAGGAGCTTACCACTTGGTACGAGTAAAAGAGGGCGATGAATGGAAGACGGCCTTCCGCACCAAGTATGGGCTATTTGAATATCAGGTCATGCCCTTCGGACTTTGCAATGCCCCGGCCGCCTTTCAATATTTTATGAACGATGTCCTCAGAGAGCTCATAGATGTGTGTGTTGTTGTTTACATTGACGACATCCTCGTTTATTCTTCATCGGAATCTGAACATCGGAAACACGTGAAAATGGTCCTCGAAAGATTGCGTCAACACAAACTTTTCGCTAAGTTGGAAAAATGTGTTTTCAACGTGACTGAAGTTGAATTCTTGGGATTCATATTATCACCTGGCGGAGTGCGTATGGATTCAAAGAAGGTCGATGCAGTTCTCAAATGGCCATCACCATTCTCCGAAAAGGTGTGCAAAGTATGTTAGGCTTCGCTAACTTTTACCGCAGGTTTATCCCCGAATTCTCTCGAATAGTCCAGCCCATCACTGCCTTGTTAAAGAAAAACAAACGTTTTGAATGGTCTACCGAGGCGGAACAAGCTTTCCAGGATTTGAAGACTAAATTTATCTCTGCACCAATCTTAAAACACCCTCGCCCCGAACTCCCCTACATCGTGGAAACTGATGCTTCAAGCCTTGCCATGGGGGCAGTTCTATCACAAAAGGACCCGGTAACCAATCAGTTGCATCCCGTGGCATTTTGGTCCCGCAAATTCTCGCCTCCTGAAATCAATTACACGATTACTGACAAGGAACTTCTGGCTATCAAGTCTGCCTTTAAGGCTTGGCGGCATTATCTGCTGGGGGCCCGACACACCCTTACTGTGATTACGGATCACCGAAACCTGCAATATTTGAAAACCGCAAAAGCCCAATCCTCTAGACAACTCCGTTGGGCATTATTCTTTGCCGAGTTTGACTTCATAATTACCTATCGACCTGGTACAAAGAACAGTAAAGCTGATGCCCTTTCTCGGATGGGAGTGGAAGAACACTTGATCAACCCTAAACCTGTACCAATCATTCCCGAACAAAGAATTCTGGGTGTAAACGCCACAGAATCCATAGAGGAAGTTAAGGATAAAGCCAGGCAACTTGTAACTCCAGCAGACATACAGAATTGGCATCTGCAGGGAAAGGACTTTGCAGTAAAGGACAACTTATTGTATTTCCAAGAACGATTATACCTACCCAGCACAGATTTACAGAAAAAAGTAATCTCTTGTTATCACGATTCTTTAATGGAAGGACATCCCGGTATGGCCAAGACCTCAGAAAAGATCAAGCGCTACTTCTGGTGGCCGTCTTGGAAAAAAGATATCGGAGACTTTATAATGTCCTGTGGAGTATGCGCCCAAAACAAGAGTCAAAAGGAAAGACCAGCAGGCCTCTTACGCCCTATTGACATCCCACCTCGCCCTTGGCATACGCTTTCTATGGACTTCATCACCGATCTACCTCCATGCTCCGGATACAATACAATTCTAGTAATCGTGGACTTATTCTCCAAGATGGCGCATTTCATTCCGCTCAAAGGCTTGCCAACAGCAGCAACTCTGGCCCGAGAATTTCTCGAAAACATCGTCCGACTGCACGGTTTTCCTTCGGTTCTAATTTCGGATCGAGGTAGTCAATTTATTTCTCATTTTTGGCGAAGTTGCTGTCGGTCGGCTCAAATTGATGTGAGACTATCGACCAGTCACCACCCTCAGACCGACGGACAAACCGAGAGGACCAATCAAACTCTGGAACAGTATTTACGCTGCATGCTGCAACAAACTGAAAAAACTTGGAAAGACATCCTTTGGATAGCCGAATATGCCTACAAATAACTCTGTCCATTCGGGAACTGGGAAAACCCCGTTTTTTCTTTTGTACGGCAGTCACCCTCGAACCTCGGAGTTGGATCCCCTCCAAGATCTTGAAACACCAGCAGTAGACTACCTGCATTCTACAATCACCCAAGCCTTTAAGGAAGCTGTTTCTCACCTTCAAAGGGCTAAAGAACAATACAAGAAAGGAGCAGATCAACATCGGAAGGAAGCCCCTCAATATCAAGTAGGGGATCAAGTCTGGTTATCCACCAAATATCTACCTCTAAAAGGGCCACGCACATTCAACCCAAGATACCTTGGTCCCTATTCCATCACTACCATAGTAAACCCAGTAGCGGTCAAGTTGGACTTGCCCCCGCACATGAAGATACATCCGGTCTTCCACGTCTCTCTATTAAAACCCGTGCAACCTCAAACCCGACTAACTAAATCTCCAAAACCTATCCTAGTTGATGGAGAACTCGAGTTTGAAGTCAAAAGCATTCTGGACTCCAAGATCTCCAAATCTAAACTATTTTACCTAATTGACTGGAAAGGCTACGGCCCCCAAGAGAGATCCTGGGAACCTGCTGAATATGTCCACGCTCCTCGCCTAATCAAAAGATTTCACCGAACATTTCCTGACAAGCCAAAACCCCCGGAGAAGCCCGGTTTGGGAGGGGCCTTGAGGGGGGGTACTGTCATGATCTCTGCTTCCAAAAGGTCAGGGTTTTCCCAACTCCCTTGGAAGCAGATCCATAACCCAGGTTCCGAGTGCCAACCAGGCCCAATTGGGACTTTTTGGACCCAGTCCTGGCGCCAGTGGCACCAGGCTCATAAATATGCCCAGTCCCAGCGCTGGAAGCGCCGGGCTCATAATGCTTGGGTGGACTTACCTGCAGCAGACCATGCTGCTTACTTGCCTGCCAGTTGAGCCTCTGATCCTCTTCTGTTTGGAACTACTTTTCCTGTTGGGTGGGACAGGAGCCACTCCCTAGATTCAGAACACTGGAACTCTTCTGGAAAGCAGGAACTCTTTTCTTACCTAGGCGTGGCTGTGGAAGGAGACACCTAAGCACTACAGGAGGCTATTTAAACCACACCCGATGGATGAATCTTGCTTTGCGCTATTCTGCATCCTCTGCAGCAGAACGCTCATCGTGTCTTCTGCATCTGATCCTGGGCCTAAGGAAAAAGGCTTACCATCCTGAATCCAGTCTTCAGCAACACCTATAAAGACAAGAAAGAACAGGTTAGCATTACGGTCTTCAGTGACAGCTCTTCACTTACCTGGTCCATCGGCTGTCACCAACGCCTCGCGCTGCATTCCGGCATCTGAAAGACAAAGGCTTACCTACTCTTCGTGCGCTCCGGAGGTCTTCACACTGCTTTCCGGCATCTGAAAGACAAAAGCTTACCTACTCTTCGTGCGCTCCGGAGGTCTTCACACTGCATTCCGGCATCTGAAAGACAAAAGCTTACCAACTCTTCGCACGCTCCGGAGGCCTTCGGCGCTGCATCCCGCATCTGAAAGACAAAACAAGGTGCGTTTAAAGACATTGGGGAACTTTAATACTCATGTGCCATTACTCCTTTCCAATTCTAACCCAGTGGGTATTCCGGCACCCTGCAGCCGCTCCGAACTTGTACCTGCAAAATAAAAAGACAGTTAGAGCGCATCGTGAAGCAGGCAACAAGCGCTTACTTACGTGCTTCCAGGTGCTTCTATTCATCACACGGGCTCCATCTTCAACTCACTTCAGCCCGTCATCCGCCATCGCCGGAACCCTGCAAAACAAGAAACATCATTACTAAAGACTTTAAAGACATTAGAATTACTCGAAACTTACCGTTCGTGCAGTAAACGACGGACAGCAGTCCTCTGAAGTCAAGAGGCCTGCTCCCCTTATCCAGTGAAGAAACTGGTTACAGCACCCTGCCCCGAGGCAGATGGAGAGCATGGCGTTCACTTACCTAAGACATCTTACCCTTCGAGTCAGACATACAGTGCACAGAGGTCCAGCCCAAAGAGCCAGCCGTGTGTTACACATCACCTTTGAAGATACGGTATACGCCCAGTCAAGACCGGCGCCTCTACGGGAATCAGGTGAGCGTTACACCTTCCCATCCCACCCAAATGCACATACTCTTTCCACCCCCAAAACACAAGAAAGTTGCACACTTCACACCATTTTTGGTAAATTACTTTTTGGGGAAACAAAACCAATGTCAATTTTGACTAGTGCATTCCCTGTTCCCACAGTTTGCTTGCAGCAAAAGAAAGCAATGAAAACAGAATTGAGTCTGTTAAACTCCACTCTTTGGTGCAGGAAATGAGTAGAATTCAGGAAGGTGTCTGTCACATTATTTGGGCTCCCTCTAGGTCTATATTGTATGCTAATAGGTGGTGCTTGCAAGCACTAGCATGGTGCTCCATTTGGTGGCAAAACAAAATACCAGATAAAAAAAAAGCTTGGACACAGAGCAGCCACATGCCACAAAACATGTCGCTGCCATTAGGCTTAGTAAAGCTAGGTCCAGGTGTTTCCTGTGATGAGACAGGGATTCAAGATCTAGATATTCTTTGCTGGGCTCCTGTAATTGCACGTCTTCCTTTGGATCCATTATTACCTTGACTCTAACATTCCCTCTGTCCTCATCCTCCTCGATCTCTCTTCTGCCTTCGACACGGTCAACCATACCATCCTGATCAACCGTCTCTGTGAAAACCTGGGTATCACTGATCAGGCTCTGGCCTGGCTGACCTCTTTCCTCTCAGATCGACCCTCCCAGGTCCAACTTCGGTCCTTCCTTTCATCTATCTTCCTCTCTACCTGTGGTGTTCCCCAGGGGTCTAACCGCTCACCCTGGCTTTTCAACCAATACCTGGCAACTCTCGGCCACTGCATTGCTACCTTCTGCTCAAATTTCCAGTGCTACGCTGACGACACTCAACTCATTTTCAGGCTGCCCTCTGCCACCTCCTCTCCCTCTCTCATCTCTGATTGTCTAACTGCCATTCAAGATTGGTGTTCCGCCAATGATCTTTGTCTGAATGCCAGCAAGACGGAGATCCTCCTCATCGGCACTCCTTCACCATCCTTTCCCCTCACTCTCTGGCCGGCCTCCCTTGGCCCGCCTCCTACCACTAGCTGCGAGGCTAAGAACCTCAGGGTCATCTTTGACTCCCCCCTTTCCTTCTCCGCCCACATCTCTGAGGTCTCTAAAAAGTCAAATTTCCGACTGCACCTCCTCAGAGGTACTATGTCTTGCCTCTCCTTCCCCCAGAAGCTCATGGTATCCCAAGCTCTGGTTCTCTCTAGCTTGGACTATTGCAACAGCCTCTTTCTAAATCTACCTGCCTCTACTCTCCGCCCTCTGCAAATAATCCAGAACAGGACTACGAGACTTGTCCTTGGCCTCAGGCCCTGGGATCGTATCTCGCCAGCTTTGAAATCTCTCCACTGGCTCCCAGTTGATGCAAGGATTAAGTTCAAAACCCTCTGCATTGTCCACAAGGCTTTCTGGGGTCTGGGTCCAACATACCTTCAGATATCCCTCCGCAAATACCTCCCCTCTCGAGCTCTTCGCTCCTCTACCTCCAACTCCCTCAGGGTCAGTCGTTTTTCAAAGAAACAAGCTGGGGGTAGATCTCTCTCTTTGGCTGGGGCCTCCCTCTGGAACAGCCTCCCTGCCACTCTAAAACTTGAGGAGAACCATCTCCAATTCCGGGAGCACCTCAAGACCTTCCTCTTTTCTTCTGCCTTCGCTCCCCTCTCCCCTGCTGATCTGTTCTCTCTTGGCATCGTGCACCTGGCCACCCTGTGCCCTTCTGGCCCAGGTACCTGCTCACCCTGCCACCCTCCCGCACTGCCTCCGGGCCACCCTTTGCACTGGGGTCTGTATCTGTACCCATACAGCCCCCCCTTTTTCTTCCTGCACTTATCAGACCTACCCTGTCTACTGCCTTAAACCTAGCACTTGCAAATTGCTGGCTGCATTACCACTGTTTGTTGCCTTTAATATTTATTTATTGTTAATTATCTGTTTATCTTCTTTTTCGCACTTTCCACTTCTCCCTTCTTCCATGCACTTTTCCCCTCCCCCTCTCCCATGCACTTGCGCATTCACAATTTCACTGGGCCTAGTAAGATCGCTGTTTTGTTCTCCCCTGTTCCCCTCCCTTGCCTTGTCATGCTCTGAAACACTTGTGTACGAGTGCGATAGAAATAACATATCAATCAAGATCAATCAATTATTGAGATGGTGGTTGGGTGTTTGGAGGCGGGCGCGAGTAATGGGTACTGCTTGATCAAGGAGATAACATGTTAAATGCGAGCTCCTCATCTGATGACCTCAAAAGATGGGACAAGCTCATACATCCCATCACTGTTTTCCTCATTGTTGCCATTTATTGTCGTTTGTTTCTAGAGTGCAACCTTTAAGAGGTAGCAGGAATGTTAGTGTCTTAGTCTACATAGGTTTGTATATTCAAACTGCAGTCATTGGCTGGCATGTCTAGATTTGCATTGACCTACAAATCATAGGTCTCCAGGACTCCACCACTCTTGATTCCAGCCTGGTCTATGATTGACCTGGCCTTCTCCTATTACTTCAGCTCCAGATATGGTTTTTGGCAACTTCTGGTGAGGGACTTATAAAAATGCTCTGCAACCTTGATGCATGCACTATTATTGGTCCTTCAGCTGATTATTTGGGTTGCAGGTTTGCCAACCACTGTGACTTTGGTGAGGATATCCTTCGACAGCCATGTAATCTATGATGCAGTCTTTGTGATGAATCCTGGCCTAGTATTCCTGTGGTGTAGTCTTTGTGACAAATCCAGGGGGATAGTCGCCGCTCCCCAAGGGGGAGCAACCCCTTTGGGACTAGGGGTGCGGGCCCGCTATGCTTAACACCCACTATGGGTCAGGGTAAGCGGAATCTATTGGAGAGGGCCATAAAGTACCTCCAACCCCCCTACTCCGGTCACTAACACCTTGGAAGAATAACAAGGGATTCGGTTTTACAATTACCAGATACACCCTTTATTAATGGCGGACTGGTCCAATCTCATATAAAGAATGAGGAGAGATTCATGACCAGCCCCTCTAGAGGAGCGTCCCAGGGAGGACCTTTCAGAAGAGCCTTAGCAGTCCCCACTGAGTTTAACCGTACCAAGCTGGCAAGAGGGGGCATTCCTACAACAAAGAGAACGCCATTGACGCCAGGAAAGACTGCAGCCCACACCAGCGAAGTGCAGCTGCAGCAGTTGACCTGCTAGAGGAGTTGTGAGAATGAGGGGGAGGACACTCAGAAGGGTGAAAACTGCTGAGTCGGTGCGAAAGTGACTCCGCTGCAGCGGTACTGCAGGTTGGGCGAATGAAAGAAGGGGGATTCCCAGCGCGAGAGCCATGTCGGGGACCATGATGAGGAAAACCATGTGAGTAAAGGACCCTTGCACGTGCACTTTATGGTAAAAAAATAAAAGACTTTTGCCAGTGCTAGCCGAGCGCCTCGTATAATGGTGAAACTCTTCAACAGGGTTGCAGGCGCTCCGCTCTGCGCCCTGACACAGGCGTGTCCTGGTCCTTTATGCTGGCACTCCCCTGATTACCAGGGGAGTGGTGTCTGTAAGAAGTGCCACCCCCAGGTGGAATTTTATCAATGCTGAGGCCCGGGATCTCTAATCAATGGCGCTCCTCATAGCTGGGGAGTGCCCAATGTGTGTTAAACCCTCCTGGGGTTGTAATTTAAAGAAAGGGGCAATCCCTTTGACAAATGGCCCACGGAGACCTGTGCCACACCTGGCAGACATGGCCCAGGTGTGAAACTGTGGAGGGCACCCCACTTTGCTAGTGAGTGCTGGACTGCATCTTGTCAAGCAGCAGCCTAGCCCAAGTAAGACTTTGAGGTCTCCAGCCATGCTGCTGCTATCTGCTGCCACAGAAGGGCCACCACAGAAGAGCACAGGAAGAACAAAGATCAAGAGAGCAGCAGCCAGAGACCTTGAGACAGCCCTCACCAGGTTGTCTTGCAAGGAAGATCTTTTATAAATAGTTTTTTTAATACAGTGCACTGTATAGACTTGTACATGTTTTTTAAAGACTTTTTTATATTTTTAATATTTGAAGGGCTCTTTATATTTTTGTATTTTACTTTTTAGTAATGGAAAACTCACAAAAACCTGCTGGTGTACCGGGAAAGTATATAAGGAAGCTTTTACCAACTAAAAAGAACCATATACCAACGTTCCTTTTTTCCACCTTTCCTTTTGTGCTCCAGTTACTCTAACCTTGTGTTTTTCCCTTAGGGGTATATTGGAATCCTGCCCTGCACTTCTGATTTCACTACAGCCACCACTGTCACATTGAGGTATACCGGGGTGATCTTGAACCCAGGAGAGCAGGGTCTGGAGGCAGGTAAGAGGCAGATCAAGTTAGAAGTAAGGTTTAAGAGATAGATTGTGTGCCCGCCTGCACATGTCTCCCAATAAGGTGCGATAAACAATCACCCCGCTACACAGGATTGGGTGAGAAGAGCCTGGGAAAGCTGCAGCAGAGCCCAGTTGACAAGCGGGTATGCTCGAGAATAACAGGTACAAGGAGACTTCGGTGGAAAGGGAGAAGCGTACCCCAAAGCAGTGGAAGAAGAGGGGAAAGGAGACAGTGACAATACCCCAGAGTGGGCAGTGGAAGTAAGAAAATCCCCAGACTGGGGGGAGACCTGGACTGGGATACCTGAAGCCCTGAAGTACAGTAAGAGCTATATCTTTTGAAACTTAAAACTATGGGCGAAAGCCTTGCCAAAAAGAACAGTGTTGTTGTAAGAAGCCAGCAGCCATCTCAGCGAAGTATTTCTTTATTGTTTGAGTAGGATTTCAGAAAGAGGACATTGATATTATGTTACTTATTACAGACTCCGAACGATCACCCATTTTGACAGTTTCTTTTGATGGCATAGGGACGAAGCTGTAGGGTTAGGGAAAGATAGTTTTTGAAGTGGTGAGAATAAAACCCTTTTGTTTCATGTCTCATTGTCCGAGTCCTGATTCTGATCTACTACACCTTGTTCATCATGGACTTGAAGAGAGACATTCATCCCACCAGCCCCCACTCCCTTCTCCCACCACTAAATCCCACCCATTATAATTTGAAGTTCTTGATTTTGGTACTTGACCATGCATATTTTATTGGACAGGAACCTAGTGGATCCTGATTTTATGGAAATGTGGGAGTAGCAGGAAGGTTCTCCGGGCGTCTGCCACTGTCAATTGAGGTATGCCATAGAGGAAGGCAAGCCAGTAGTCGTGGGGCGGTCGGGCAAGCATGGCAACACATGAGAGGGCAGTACTAAAGTGGCACACCATGAGTATGTCAAGTAGAGAAAACAGTCATCCAGGAAAATGTTCTTAAGCAGTGGTTACAGAGGAACCGGTTTCAGACAGCTGCAGTCCAGTGCGATATTTGTGGGGATTAGACAGTGATGGACAGTTTCGGGCCGTAGGACAGAGAAAAGCAGATCGTCTTCAGTACAGATCTTTCATCCATGTCTGGTGTGATTTCATCTTACTTCTGGGTGTAGTTTTTATTAATGTTCCATTATTAGTGTTCCAGGTACATGTGCGGTTTGTACACATGTACACTGTTTTTATATTCATAGATTTGTTTTGATATTGTAAGAATACATTTCAATATCTGAAAATAAAATAAGGATTAATGTAATTATGACCTGCATAAAGCGAAGAGAGGCAAGATTGTGAGAACGCAAAAAGGAAACTAGTTTAATGCAGCAAGGAAAAAATCATAACGCAAATCAAAGGACCTAACTAAAGACGGGGGGTAAGGATATAAGGGAGAAAACTAAAACTAAGTAGTAACATTATTTAAAACGCACCGATTGCACAGAAAAAATAAATTGAATGCATTCCATCCAGAAATGGATACCAAGAAAAAAATTGCAATGCGAGTACATAACAATATAAGAATTGAGTGCAAAAGTATGTATAATTAGCATGGTGCATAATATGTAACTACACTAATATATGTGATAGCATTCATTTGGGTGAATATTTGATTATACATCTATAGATAAGCTAAGAAATCATAATATAAGAGCTTAATGACATGCCTGTGACAAAATGACTACAGTTATGCTGGAGTACAGGGATGAGTAGTGAATACAACTCCTACTCAGCTCTACTCTAATATGCCAGCAGTACATCCCAATTCTAAAGGCGAAACTGGCAAAACCCAACAAGTATACCTCCCTCACTTCCTTGGGTAACACAGGTCAAGGGCAGGCAATACTCTTTAGGAGGGATGTGAGCTAGTACAGAAGCATACCTAACAATAGTACTGCAGTACCAAAGTAAAGGAATGTCGACCTAAGACTGTATAAGATTGGATACTTAAATTAACAAAATAAACAAATCAAAAACACTAACCCACCCCGCTCAAGGAAAACCCCAAAAATGCAGACTTGGGCGTCAAGGGGCACTCTGGGTTTGAAGAGAGTGGTGCACAGACAATGACTTTAGCCACAATTGTAAAACAGTTGCTGAAAAGGTCTTCAAAAAGATGAGCAGTACGGTGTTACAAGTCACTAGGGCCCTTTTGGTCAGGCCAGGGGGACAGGACCACTTCAAATGCATGTAATT
The DNA here is from genome assembly GCF_040938575.1 of Ambystoma mexicanum. Taxonomy (NCBI): domain Eukaryota; kingdom Metazoa; phylum Chordata; class Amphibia; order Caudata; family Ambystomatidae; genus Ambystoma; species Ambystoma mexicanum. The sequence goes on from NC_090927.1 coordinate 1,186,525,862, forward strand.
GCTTGTCTTTGGGTCTCATCATTGCCAAGCCAGGGTTCTAGGTGCCTTGAATGAGTCGAGTCAACGTAAAGATGTTTCAAGTCTGTGATGCCTACTGAATCGCGGGCGTCATGATGGTCCAATGATGTAGTGCAGTCCTGTAGAAATGGTCTTTTGGAATTCAGATTGAAGTGACCAGCAGCGATGCGTTGAGTGGACATCTTGAATTAGTCCAGTCTGCTCGAAAAGGTCCAATGGCACAATTATGTTCTCCCATGGTGATCGACTCAAAGACGCTGGAGCACAGGCGGGCAAACTGGAAAGTCTTACAGCAGAACAAAAAAGTGCTGATTGTCAAAAACTGATCAGAGCTGGAAAACAGGAACCAGAGGTGTTTGACTTCTGTGTTCTGCAGTGACCATGTCCAGGGTCTCCAGCGACAAGGTAAGTACGTTCTTCTGCACCTCCCACTCAAGAAGGTTTGTAGAGGGCACTTATGGAGTTCTGCCTCCTGCAGTGAGCAGGTACTGAGTACACGTGGTCTCAGCTGCAGTTAGTCTTGTCCAGCAAGCAGTCAGCCCATAATTCCCTTGTGATGAGTAAGGAGAAGAGCTTGACTCTCCCTTGGAGATATTGGTCTTCACCTCTGGCAGGAGTCATGGTGCACACTTTACTCCTAAATCAACTAGGCGGCCTTATATAGGTAATGGTCCACGGCTGTTTGGTTCCTTTATAGCCTTCTACAAGCAGTTGAATCTTTACTGCTGTTTCAGAATATTCTTACCTGGTGATGTTATACTGAGAGTGCTTTGTCTGTAGGATTTTCTGAGGGGCACAGGAAGTGTGTGAGAACCAGGAAAATGCAAGATGGTAGAACCCCTCTTTAGCTGGAAAGTCCTCTCCTTGGCTACTCTACTCCGCCCCTTCCTCTGCCCACATCAAAAGGTTTTGGTTTATTTAACACCCTGGTGTGCCTTCCCTTGGCCTGGCAGAGCCCTTTGAAGCACTGGACTCCCTAGCTAAAGTTCCTGTCGTCGTTGGAGGTGATAGCCCTTTTCCAGGGAAGACCAAGGCTTTTACTGAGGCAGAGTCCACATGTTTTGAAAGAAAATCTGCACCAGGCAGTAAACACAAGGAAGCATCTGACCAGGAGGATCACAAGTAGCCAAGCTGATAAAATTACATCAATGGGTTTTCGCTAATATAATTGTGGAGACCCAGAGATCACTGTTTCATAACCGGGCCAGGCTTATGTTTGTCTGTCATCTGCCACCAGATGCTGGAGCCCGTACAGTTATATATTACAATTTAAACTCGAATTGCCCACAGTTCAAGGCAGATCTTGTCATGCTGGACGTCTGGGCACAAAAGTTACCAGTAGGAATTCCCATGTCAATTTGTGACTGTCATATTGCCAACCTACAAAGCAGCTGCTGAGGGGTGTCAGTAGATAGCCTCAGCCAAGTCACATATGTGCACAATACTTCTCTAGCAGGGAACATTATGAAAGGGGGTGTCTGATTAGCAGACGTTACTTTCAGAGACCGAGCTACTGCATCATTTTATTAATACAAATTTTAAAAGCTGGCTATTTCGCATTCACAGTTGGCATGCTGTCAAAATGCCTTAGAATGTATAGCCAAATTATTGATTTATTTATGTCTGCATTTATTTCAGCGCACTAAACCGAGAGGCATCAGGCCGCTAGTTTTAGAAAGTGCATAGGACAATTAATAAAGTTTATAGGTTACAGAGTAATCGTGGTAGGTCAAACAAGCTTTGTCATGCCTCGCCTCATGTTATAGGGGGCTACTGCAAGCATGCTAGTCAGCGCAAGAGACAAAATTGGTGAGAGCACACAGACTGGGAGAGCCTCACCTCATGGTATGGGGCTACTTCAGGTATGCAAGCATATGGGACAAGTAGGTATAAGTTACAAGAGCAGCACAGGGCTGCAGGTCACGTGGGTAATTTGCAGACATGATAGGTTAAAAGAGCAGCGCAGGGCTGCAGGTCAAATAGTTAATTTGCAGACATGATGGGTTACAAAGGCTATTCTGAGGGGTACAGGAAAGTTTGGGAGACCTAGGAAAATGCAAGATGGTGGAACACCTCTCTAGCTGAAATGTACTCTTTGGCTACTGTACTCCGCTCCCTTTCTCTGTCTACATTTACATTTGTGTAAGCCGTGTCACATGCCCCGAGGCCTCGGAGCGCACACAAGAAACAAAGACAAGACAGACAATTCAGGCAGAACCAGAGATCAGAGACTGAGCAGAAAGATAAAGGCAATGAGCAGATTAGACTGGCGATAGATTGAAAAGATATATCTTCAGCCTTTTTTAAATTCAACAGTTGTTAGAATTGTTCTGAGGCTGAGCGGCAAAGCATTCCAGGCAATAGGACCCTGGACATCAAAGCTGCGACCGCCGCATTAGGCAGATTTGAATCTCAGCTGTACCATTCAGAGTTGATTCTCAGACCTAAGTGTATGGGTTGGAACGTAGTGTGTCAGACGATCCGCAAGATATTTTGGGGCCAGGTTAAGAAAACACTTATGGGTCAAAGTAAGCAATTTATGCGTAATCGTAAACTTCACAGGGAGCCAGTGAAGATCATGCCTAGAAGCAGTTACAGGAGCTTGCCTTGAGAGGCCTGAAAATGTGCAGACATCAAAAGGTCTGTTGATTCACACCCTGGTGTGCCTTCCCTTGGCCTGGCAAATAACCTTGCAATTGTACACTCACTCGGCTGTAGACACTTGAAGACCGATAATCCACAAATGGCTTCCAAATGCATTAATCTAATTGATTGGTTTCATACATTTCCAATATCAGAAACTAGCGGTACCACCCGACGTTGCACAGGTTTGTAGTTGACATGTACGTGGAGGTGCTTGTGTATGTTTTATTGTCATATCTTCCTATTTTTGAAATATTTCAAAAAAATCGGCAATCTGTCAAAATCGCCTATACTGATAGCACAGGGCCAGACCCTGCCATGTACAAGGCAAATGGGTGGGGCTGGTCACATGTCACTATTGCCACTACACCCCAGAATAGTATGCCACCCTCTGGCCAAAACGTCATCCCACCAACTGTTGTGGGGCTGGAGTCCCCAATGGCAAAGTCAGCAATCTCCCGAAATTGCCCATACTGATGGCACAGGGTCGGACTGTGCCCTGTGCAGGGCGAATGGGTGGGGTTTGTGTAATGTCACTATCGCCAGTACACCCCAGACTGGTATGCCGACCTCCGTCCAAAACTTCAGCCCACCAACTGTTGTGGGGCTGGAGCTAACAATCACAAAATCGTCAATCTCCTAAAATCGCCCATACTCATAGCACAGGGCGGATGGGTGGGGTTGGTCAAATTTACTATCGCCAGTACACCCCAGACTGGTATGCTGACCTTGGGGCAGTATTTCAGCCCACCAACTGTTATGGGGCTGGAGCCAAACTGAACATACAAACTTTCACAAAAATATATATATATAGTTTTCCTCTCCTAGTAAAGTTAATTTAAGCCTACCATTAATGGATAGATGTGAACATAGTTTTTGAAATAATCAGTTAAAACTTTAAATGAACTAGAAATCAAAATATTATTTTATCCTGACTTTTTGATAGTTTTGCACTAATGACAACTGTGATGTCTGCTCTCTGTCTTAATCTGAGGATTGTGCTGTGGACTAGGACTGTCAGTTACTGAAGATGTCTTTAAAGAATGGTAGAGTGTGCAGTCTGACAATTCACTAAGGGCCTTTTTGGTGGTCCAGGGAGACGAGATCACTACAAATATTCTTAGATGCCTGTCTTTGGTTTGGGGCCCAACAGTGTGGAGCAATGCTTTTAGGTGCTTTAAATGGGGCAAGTTGGCATAGAGACATTTCGATTCAGTGATTCCCACTGAGGAGTCTGAGTCGATGGTTGAACAAAGAAGTGCAGTCCTGTAGTGGTGATCAGCTCTAATTGGATGAAGGAACCATGCAGTGATTGGGCGAATTGGCATCTTGAATCAATCGAGTCTGCTCGAAGAGGTCCAACAGTGCGATGCGGTTCTCCAGTGGCAATCAGTTTGACGATGCTGGAGCGCCGGCAGGTATTTGGCGAGACGGCCATTTGATGGCTTCACAGTGGATAGAGAATACAGCAATTGCGAAAAGCGGCTCTGAGTGTGTGCAGCAGCTCAAAAAGTGTCTTGAAGTTGTCGATGGATTGAAGCTGCAAAACAGGGTCCAGACTTCTGGGTGCTGGTGTGACGCCAGCCATGGTCTCCAAAGGCAATTTAAGTCCTTTCTTCTGCACTTTCCAACCAGAAAGGTTTTAGTGATCACTTGCAGGGATCTGTAACCGCCAGTGAGCAGGTTCTTGGGTACCAGTAGTCTCAACTCCAGCAAGCCTTGTCGAGTCAGCTGGTCAACATATATTCCCTTGGGATGGTTGGGGCGTGGGGGGAATACAAATCGTGTTCTTTGGCTCTATGGCATCAGAACCGGCAGTATTCCCAACCAGGTTCCAGATAAATCGTTCAAGTGAAGATTAAGATAGTAAGGGGAAGGTCTTCTCGCCCCTAAACCCCCCCCCCCTCCCCTCCCTTTACTTATATAGGCAATCTGCTACATCAGATCGGACACCTGGAGAAAGCAATTTAGGCAGCTGTTCAGAATCTTATCCCTGGTGATGTCATACCCAGAGTGCTTCTTCTGCAGGAACTGGAGACAGAGTTGATAGTGTCTGACCGTCTTGTGTCTAATGTTGCTGTGTTTGATTTGGTTGGCCAGGAGCTCACTTGCTGAGTTAACTTGTTGGTAATAGTGAAGTTGGATGCACCTCTGTTTTGGGCCTAGCTCTAGCAATATATGTTTTAGTGTATTTGATGGCGGCCTTTGGTCCTTTATCTCCATCCCTCTTATGGAGAGCGCCTAACTCTCAACAGCGTGTTCTGAAATGTTTACATGTAATTGTTGGTCTTCTTCCTGGTCATCTGATAGGAGTTACCTTCGCTAACACCTTACCAGGCCCTAAAATACCTATTTGTTTAACAAGGCCTTTTTTGTTCTTGTGATATTGTCTGTTTTTCTTTGACTCTTATCACCAGAGATACATGATCCGATAAATGGGTGATTATGTGTTTAAGACTCCTCGCACCCATCTGTTTTATGGACACATCTTGACTACTACACAAATCATTAAAAACAGAGAAATGAATATAGTTTCCTTACAATTGTGTGTTGTGCCCTCAGTGTCATGATGTTCAGTTCTTCAATTATATCACATCGGGTCAGCAAACCGGTCTTCCTACATGGAAAAACCCTGTTACTCCTATCACAGAAGAGAGCCCTTCAGCAAGGCTCAACATTTACATTCCCCACTAGGTGTTCGCTGGTGATAATTTATTCTTGGCGAGTAAGAAATCATGTGCTGTGTGTATGTATAGAATTGAAGTGGTAAGTGACTTTTTTTATGGCTAGCAAGTAGGTTGCGTCTTGAAATGTTTCCCTCTGCCCTGCAGTAATTAAATCCCCTTGCCCACTACGGCCATGATTGGTGGGAATCTGTTTCCTTTCGGCTGTCCTAGATTTGAAGGAGGCCCCTCTGACTGAGAGGAAGGATGGGGCGGCGGCGGTGTGTGCTTTAAAACCCTGAAACCTATGTGCTGCCTAGCTGTCCTCTATCCCTCTACTTCGTAAAATACGCTGTTGCACCTGTTTGGGTTTCGGTTGATTTCATAGACCATTACTGAAGTTCTAGGCAACCATTCAGTAGTGTCCTGGTTTCAGTACCCTTTTGCCTTTGAGCATTGGATTGTAGTTGCCATCCTCACTCTATTGATGCTCTATTTATTTATAAAGGTATCATTTTGTGAGTCCTTGCTTGCCATTATTTTTTTTTTTTTCCATAAGGCTTTTATTCGTCAGTTATTAGCCACAATACAAAAACAGTACACAGTATTACATAAGCAGTTAATAAGTGATCATACGGATGAATATTTAAAATCAATGTAATTTTAAAACCTCGTGAATATTATCAATCAGTAGGCGCATGGCAGACCATGGCATGTTAAAAAAAAAAAAAAAAAAAAAAAAAAAAAAAAAAAAATACATCCCTTACAGGGAAAGCATTTTTCCTCTTGAATGCTAAGCTAACATGGGTGGGCACGGCCCTTAGTACAAGTCGATAAACTGATTCTATGATAATCAGCCTAAATTGCATGTGTGCTGTTCGAGTACATGTGTTCTATTCTCTACAAGCTCAGATATATTGCCACCAGAATACAATGGGCCTATAAGTGGGCTCTAAGCCAGGTCCATGATAAATACATGGCCAGTTAAGCCATCCGCAAGTTAACAACCATTCATCACCTAGGTCCATCATTGTTCAAAGCCCTTGACCTTATACGCCATGCCTCTGAGAGATAAGATGCCACAAAATATATACAATGTCAATATTCTGGTAGTGGGGGAAATAGTAACAGGGCGTCCCTTGTTCGACGTATACCATAGTTATTAGTGTGTTTTTAAAAATACTTATTCCTCATACCAGCATACCTCTCACAAAAGAACAGAAAATGGCATAAGGTATCTCTAGCTTGGCCACAGACCCGACGGGTGTAATTTCTCGCTGCACCCGATTTGCATGTGCGCTAGGCCAGGTTTAGTTGGCCCAATCTCAACTTTGTATACAGGCATCTAGCATGGGGGGGTCTAACCACATCCAGATGGGTTTCAAACCGCAGACACAGTTTGTATTCCAGATAGTAATCTCCCATGGCCAAATTACCACAGGCATTAATCATATCTGCTGCAGCGGGCTCCTGTACCATGCTCTTTAGTTCATGGGCAGTGCCTAGTGTTATGTCTGATGGGTTTATCCAATAGGATTCCAAGTGGAGACTAGTCAAGTACCCTTTAACATATATACACCAGGGCAAGGAGCAGCCACCCTAGGAATCCAGCAGATGTGATATACCCTCACGGTACACCCTGAGCTCTGGTGTAGTCCCTGCCCTAATCCAATACAGAACATGCCTAAGGACAACATCAACACCTATTGGATTGAGCCCCAGTTCTAAGTAAATTGGTATGCCTGTGCTTGGGGGTGGCAAGCTGAGCAAGCACTTAAAAAGCCTCTCTACCACACCCAACGTTTTGACTGGGGCATGGCCCCAGATCTCCGCACCATTCAATGCTGTGGCCTGAACTTGGGCAGTATATACAGTGAGGTCAGATGTAATAGCCCCCCGTCCATGTGCAAGAAAGAATCTCCAGATTGCACCACTATATTTATCTAAGGCTGCACATGATTTAGCTTACTGAGGGGTCCGCCTCCCCTATCCTGCAGTCTTACACCAAGATAGTCAAAGCTACGCACTTGCTCCAGGCGGTGCCATTCATGTGAAGTTGAATTTTGGTATGTCTTTAATATTTTGGCAGGAAGACCATAGCCTTGGTCTTCCCAATATTGACCTCCATTTGTAGATCAGTATATTTATCGACAAAGGCTCCCAGGGTAGCTTCCAGACCTTTAACGGATGTGGATGATAAAATTGCATCATCCACAAAAAGGAGGATGGGAATAGTCTCCAAACCTACTTTGGCCTGTTCGAGGCTCCTTCGCCTAACATGACGTACAACTTTGTCGATGTATAGGAGTGGGGCGAGGACACAACCTTGCCTCACCCCTCTTGAAGGGTCAGTCAGTTAACCACCTGAGCCTCAGCAGACCCTTGCTGTATTGTTCGAGTACTGTATTGTTCGAGTACATTGTTCGAGTACAGGTGTACGATGATCTGGAGGATGTTTTCCGGTATTCCGCTTTTAACCATAATAGACCACAGTTTATCCCGTGACATGCAGTCAAACGCGGTCCTGGGGTCCACGCACACTGAATACAGGTTCATGTTCCTCGGGATCGCACATTTCTGCGTAATCAAACTCTGGCGAAACACCTGGTCTGTGGTGCTTATCTTAGGGCAAAATCCCACCTTTAGGTGGTAATGATGCCCTCCTGGACAACCCATGCCTGAAGATGTTCTTATATAATTTTGGTAAATATCTTCCCTACCCCATCTGAGAGGGATATGGACCTACAATTGGCTGGGTCCTCCCTTCCTCGTTGTTTATTGGTATTATTGTGGTTTACATAGTTGTCATTTGAGCGTTGCCAGATAGTCGGTCAGGATTTGGAAGTTTAATGTGAGGGTATTTAGAGCTTAGTAGGTTGGGCTGTTTTTAAAAGGAAAAATTGTCATCCAGTCCCAAACTTTGTTGTAATGATGGATAAAATGCAAAGTTAACTTGCATAAAACGCCTACAGGAGTTAAAATTGGTTCTAAAACTAAGAGGGCTGTTTGAGGGGGGGGAGACCCACAAGATAGCTTCAGTTTCCCCTTGACAGATTTGTCTATCTCAAAAAAGAAGAGTCAATTGGGGGAAAATCAGGGATTCAGGCTTGCTGGGGGGAAATCAGGGATTCAGGCTTGCATTCGAATCTAGTGGCTGGGTTGACTCAGGAAATCCATGGTATCCTTGAGAATATGGCCAAACCAGGGGTGGTGGTGGCACTTTTTAGGGGTGTTCTAGGGGCATTCTCGAGTTTTTCTGTTAAAGCATAAACCCAAAGGGAATATCGAGGGGATGGGATGGTTTGAACACGCCTGTAGGACCGCCAAACAAGCCATGTAGAATGCTCTGAAATCTCTGTCAATTGCTGGAAGCAAGATCATACAAACAAGAGCCCAATACCGCAGGGCGATTGAGAAAAGAAAATGGAGCTTGAGGAATGGGCGTGGGAAGATTTTCTTGAGGCTAACAGGACCAGCAATGCCAAAAGATTTTTGGAATTTAAGGGTGGAGCTGGTATATAATCTGAAAGCAAGTCATAATGGCACCCATGTAGCAACGGAAGCCTGGGTGTCACATTTTGGTTCTCTGTTTGGAGCCAGTGTTGTACCAGTGGAGAGGGGAATCTGTAACTGGACCCTTTGTTTCAAAATTGATCAGCTCTCACTAGCAATCAGGGCACAGGCCCTTAATCGAGACCAGGTCCAGATGCAATACCGGCAGATCTTTTTTTGGACCAAATCGATCTATGGGCGCCGGTTCTGCCCGAGCCTATAGTGCATGTCTAATCTCTGGTCAATATCCACCCTCCTGGAAATCTGCTATTATTTTCCAATTTTTGAAAAAAGGAGATTCTACTTGCCCAAGGTCCTATCGCCCCATACAATTATTAGACACCTCATTTAAACATTTTGGAGGGTTCCTGTTGGGTTACACAGAGTCCTGGCTCGCGGAAAGGTCGGGCCTCTCAGATATTCAATTTGGCTTTCGCCCAGGAATGGGAACTATGGAACAGGGCCTCAGTTTGTACCTCCAGATTTCTAACTGTGTTCTGCAAAGGAGAGGCGGTCTACCTTGCTTTCATGAACCTAAGCACAGCCTTCGACAAAGTCATGGACTGTGCTGGGGTCCCTGGGGTGTCCCGAAGAAAAATAGGTGGTACTGCGAGAGATGCACTTAGACAATAAGGCCAATGTTCGGATTGGACCGGGGGGGCGGTGCACGGAGTGTTTCAATGTTGGGATGGGGGTCCGGCTGGGGTGTGTATTCTCCCCATTATTGTTTACACTAGACATTAATGGGCTATTGAAGGCTCTGGTGGGAACCTGTCTGGGCGGCAAGGCCTTTCCGGTTCTGGCCTATGCCGATGACACGGTTCTTATGGCCAGAACACCAAGAGCCCTGTAGGCTTTGATCGACACCTGCGCAACCTTAATGAATGGGTTGGGGTTAAAAATCAACTCCACCAAATCTGCTGTGATGGGCTGTGTAGGAAGGAAGAGGCCTGCCAAGATGCGCCCTATGGTTTGTAATGGGGGGAAACTATCCTGAGAGTAAAATAATTTGATTACCTAGGGCTTAGGTTTTCGTAGGCTGTCACGGGAATTGCTTATTTGAAAAAACAATCTTTGAAAATGAGTCTGCAAACGACTGGCATATCCTGTTTTTTAACAAGGTGTAAAGACCAGCCCCTGAAAGGTCTACGCCACTCAAATGAAGGCGGCTACTTTGTATGGAGCCCCATCGTGGGGACATACGACCATGGAACTCCAGGGAAAAGAAAATGTTCCTCAAACAGCTTTTGGGACTCCCGGGCTCAACACCCCTGTGCTTCTGTTCACAAGGAATTGGGGATAGAATACTGTGAGGACCAATGGGCAAGCGACCCTTAGCTACGACTATGGGCAAACAAGGATGCAACATTATGCCATGTAACTATTAAATGTACCATGAGTAGGGATAGTTGGTGTAAAATGCCATGGTTGGCATATGTAAGGGAGTCCTTGTGTATTAGAAACAGTCAGGCTCGTTTTCCTCTGGCTGCTGTGTTGTCCCCCATGCAATTGAGAATGTACAAGCAGGCCGTGCATGAGGGGCTATCTGAAAAGCGGGCCAACTCAGTATGGGCCACTTCTTCTGAAAGCCAACACATGTTGATCAGCAGGATATCTGCGATTCAGCCGTACCTTGTATGGCCACGAAAAAGAATGACAGATGGCTTATAACGAGGGCTAGGTTTGATTGCCTAACGTTAAAGGGCAATACGGAAAAGTGGCCAGGCTTCCCTAATGATCCTAGCTGCCCAGTGTCTGGGGTGGCAAAGGAAGACCTAAAGCACTTTATATTACTTTGCCCTGTATATGGGAACATTAGAATAAGTACTATCTTGCAGGTGGTCAAGATAACTAATATCTGCCTTTATAAGCCCGCCTTATTGTTTCTTTAAATGGCTGAATCGGAGCCGACTGCCTGGGCCCTTTTTTCCTATTTGAAAAGTGCAATATACCTCAGAAAGGGTATAGAAAATGCTTTTATTGTTTCGAGACCTACGGTTTAACTTGTTAGTCTAAGGTTTTGAGTTTGTAAATGTTGTTGATGTCCCTATGCTGTACTGAGATGATTTGATTGCTGCAAACCTGATCTTATATGTTTCTGATGTTTGTGTTTGATCAGTATTTTATCCGAATAAACTTTATATTTTATGTAACACATTGCGCTTTTCTCAGGCTAATTTCTAGTCTAAAGAACTGAATTGGCATTGAATGTTGGCAAGAAGTCTGTATCGTTTTCATTGAACAGATTTCAATAAATATAAACCAGTGCTTCCTTTTAAACAACTGCATCGATTATGCTGCATAGTGCCCAAATCAGACGGAATGGACTCCCTTTTATGAAGACCTACATAAGTAGTCGGCAGGGTCGAACTGAGGCATTCAATTGTCTGCCCTGAAATCCCTGTTTGAAGTATGGGGATTTTTGGGCAGAAAGGCGCGCAAATATGCATTTTTCACGCAAATAATTCAATAAATCAGGCAGTTTGTGTTTTTGGTTCGGGCATTGCCCTCTAGTCCAGTCCGACCCTAGTAGTCGAACAATACAGTTGATTTTCTGTGTTGCAATAATAATACATTTATTGTGAATTAGTTAAAATTGAACTTTACACAAACAATATAAAATACAGCATGCAGATAATAAATTAAATTAATACCTACATTCAATCTACACATTACACTTTTAGGTAAACATAACATTTAAACATATAACATATAAATTTAAATGCAATGCAATACATAACTGCCTGAGTCAGTGAAACAGGTCTCACTTATTTTACATCCCATGTGAACCATGCATACATTGAGGTACCTGAGGCCAAAAGAAATAGCAGCAAGCGACGGGCATGTAAGCCAGGCCCTAGGAGACCACTCTAGTGTCCACTATGGCCAGTTGGTTTGGAAATAGACTTTTGAATCTGCCCCAGACCCTATATAATGCCAGTTGGGTCCCAATAGAGTCCGAATTTAAACAATAATCCCAGAAGGACTCGCCCTTGATGGTGTCATAGTTGCTTACCAACTTTCCCAACAGGCACATATATAATGGCCCTAATTTAGGGCACAGTGTTAAAACATGCCTGGTGGTTTCAAGATGTTCCTCCTTCATACAGATAAGACGATACCTGTTCTTTACTGGAATACCCAGCCGAGGCCCCGTAACCACTAGTACTTAGAGTTGGTTTGTCCTTAACCTTAGTATGAATAGCCGTACCTCCGGGTCTGGGCATAGTAACAGGTATTGTTGAGGCTTTATGTATCTATGCATTACATGTGATACCGCTTCATACCCCTTCAGGGTGGACCAATGGATGTAATTCTGGGTCCAATCCCATCTTTTGATTTTGTGTATAAAGGATTTTGTTAAATGTATGAATGTGTTGGGCACTTCTTGTTATAAGCCCAGTCTATTTCGGTAAAAAGACTCATTTAGCTGCTTATAGCTGTTACCCTGGGGCGACTTCATTATCAAGATTAGTACTGGCCAAGCTAAGTAATCTACATGTAGAAGTAAAAACAGTTTTCAAGTAGAACACACCTCGGGCTTGCAAGGCCATACCTTTCAATGAGGTTAAGCCTAGTTCCAACCTCAAATACTGGACAGAACAGGCAGGACCCATACCCAGTGCTGCGTGCCAATACTGGCCCTCTAACACATTGAGCAGTTCAAACCCTGTATGGCTAATGCCTCTAGGCCATACAGGATTGCCGGAGCGAAGTACTGCTGATAAAGTTTAATGATACCTGCAATACTATACTTTGCAGTGCTTTTGGCTAATTTACAGGTCTGCAAAGTAAGGAGTTTAGCTCGCCTCTTCTTCTGAAGAATAATCAGGTCATAGTTAGGTAGAGTATCAAATTCTAACCCAAATATGGGTAAGATTGTTCAATGTCTATTCTGCGCAGGCTAGTTTCGACCCCTGAACGACGGGGGCCACTTTTGATTATAGCCAGGATTTTTGTCTTTCTCAGATTGATGGTACGCCCCAATTGTGCTGAATACAGGGATAACTCCTCTAGCATGCTCTTTGCTCCCGACAGTGTACGATCAAACAGTATCAAATCGTCAGGATAGAGCATGCCTACAATGGGGGTATCCCCCAACCTTGGTGGGCAGTTAGCCTTGGCAGACATCCGGGGTAACAAATCGGCAATATACAAATTATAGCACATAGGTGCCCCCACACAGCCCTGTTTAACTCCCATGTTGATAGAGATGGGATCCTTAGCCTCTCCCTCATTATTGAGCCTGACCCTGGCACTTTTATTACTATGCAGGCTCATCAATACGTATATTATCCAGCCCGGGCATTTTAGCTCTCTTAACTTGTTCCACAGGGTCTCCCTTATAACTTGATCAAATGCACTACAAAAGTCCACAAAAATTATGAATAGATTAGAATTTTCATTACTCAAGGTATTATTAATCAATAGGTCCAAGACCTTGATGTTATGGATTGTCCCAGAACCAGGTCTGAAACCCGTCTGTGCATAGTTCAAGATTGTGTTTGTTACAACCCAAGTTTCGAGTTCCATGAGGACAAGTGTCATAAATATTTTGCTGGTAACGTCTAGCATGGAGAGAAGTCGGTAATTACCAACATTACAGCGATCTCCCTTTTTGTGTACTGGTATAACCACGGACCTTCCACATGAGGACGGAATCACAGCATTTCTGTGTTGTACTTCGCTTTGCCCACTGATATATAACGTCAGGGTAACACATTATGTAAACAGCAGGACAGGTTGTATATCTGTGTGGCCCCTGCTCCACTGAGTTATCTAATTTGTTTTTTTAAACAACTAAAAAAACGTAATTCTGGTATATTGTCCATGCTAGTTGCCCGGGAAGGAATGTTGGTAGGATGTCCATGGGAGTTGTGCATCTCCTGTGAGTGGCATGTTTTGGATGATCAAATGTTACAAACGGAAACCACATTAGTGTTTTTGCATTAGATTATCCGAAAGGGTACATTGTTACTATGTTTAGAGATGGCTCAGTTAAATCTATTTTGGAGCCATTGTTTTTGTTTCAACTTAATCTGGAAAATCAGCAGTTGCTAACTGCTGAGCTTTAATCACGTTCAAAAAGGACGAGCATACTCGTCCTTGGCACTTTGTGGGTTAAACCAGTGCACGTAAACGGAATTTGAAAGTGGGGGAGGGGTAAGACTTGACCATTGCTGGGTTTTACACCCTAATTTTATGGCACTGTTTTTGGACAGCTGTTGCAATTATGGAAACTGCACTTCATCATGTTCGACAAACATATTGTTGCATCTTCATTTTTCAAGCTTAATTTCATCTATGCCTCATTCAAAACAGCAGCAGTAAACCAAGCAGGAACCTAGAGAGGCAAACATTGGTGGTCCGGAAGTAAGTTGGCAACGGTGCCGGTGCTTCCATGTCCCCATTCCTGTGGAGTCCTATCGGATTCCACAGGAATTGGGACTTACACTTTCTGCTGCATGTCCCCTTTCTGCTGCATGTCCCAGTGCCACTGGCATATCAGGTGGCGGAATGGTGTTACGAGTACAGCGATAACCGCCAAACTCGGAATGAGGCCCATTGTGTTACCATCTCTATGCTTCTCGTTTCTAGTAGGGAATACGTTCCATGTCAAAACATTTATAATTTACAGCAATAGCATGGTCAGCCCATTGAAGGGAAGGATGAAACTTAGCCCACTAAACATTCATGCCCATCCATATTGGCATGCCCATCTGTATTTGCATTTATTTATTTTCTGGTGTTTATAATGTGCTCTTTCCAAAGCACATTAACTATGCTGTGCTACCAGTTTAAGGACATGGAGATCTGCAAGGCTTTCAAAATATCAACTGAACTGGAAAAGGGGCAAAGCTCAGTGGGCAAGGATTTCAGATTCAGGCAAATTTGTACTTCATACAGGAGGGTGGCCTGAGCACCCTTCGATTACTTGGCTGTAATTAGGTCAATTGAGTACATTCTTTAACTTTGCTTTCACATGTATGCAATGAGAACTGTGAAAACCTGAAAATATGCAGATGTTTCAAGAAGCTCGAAGGCACATTTAGACCATCAAAGTTTCGTTTCATTTCTTCATATCCAGAATGAGACACAGTCATAGAGTGCACTTGTAATGCCCATGTCTTTATGAAACGCACATTGAATTATACGAAAGGTAATAACTACATCATTTGGAGGTAAACGGACCGCACTTTTTTACAGAAACATTTTCAGAGATCATGACAGGGACTCGCATGTTTTACATCAACCATAATCGGTTACCAGGACCTTGGCCCTAGCAGCCCTGCTGACCAGCTAGCTGCCAGTTTCTGCCCACTCGCTGTGCGGAGCAACCCACCGGGCTACTGCCATCATTTCCGCCCACTTGGCTTGTTGCTCGATGGTGGACCCCTCAATCCACAACCCGAGTAGGAAAATCATAGTTCCTCAAGTTCCACATTTTTGGTCTTGGTCCGAACATTTCGATAATCCATTGTGTAGGTCCCCGTTAAGTGTCAAAATGTGACATGCAAATAAAAAAGTATAATTACACACATCAATCTTCAGAACACACTTGTAAAATGATGGATACCCTGTTCATAGCTAACAACACGGCCACCATGAGGGGTTGGGTGGGTGGCTGAACTTATTCTGGGGCGTAAACAGCAGGGAAGAGGATGGAGCAGCAGCTCAGTGTCTCTTATAAGGAAGCATACCAGATGTACAGGTAAGGACAGCCCTCCCCTTCCGTCACCCCTTTGCCCTGGACGTTTTGTCACAGTAACAACGGGGCCCGCCATGGCCCACGAGACACCCCCCATGGGCGCCTCCATATTCTGGGTAATAAAACACTTAAGAAGGAAAAGAAACTTTCCAGCATAAATAAGCATTATACGGAACATGAGTGGGATTTACAATTTGCTAACCTCCATAATCCATTGCTAAAGGGCCGCTTGACATGAAGAACCTGAAAGAATCTTTGTTTCTACTATGAAAGTGGCCCTATAATGACAAGGACATTCTTGTGTCCGTAAAACCCTCTTTGCAAATTTGGCGAGCGATATTAGCCCCGTGCAAAGGTTACTTTGTCGTTTTAATCGAAAATGTACTGCTCATTTTTAGAAGCTTTTAGATTCCGTGAGATTTGTTGCATCTAGTCCTCTACCGAGGTATGACGACTGCATGGAAGAATGGATTCATGGTTATTGTAGGTAGAAACGCAGCCATACCAATGTGTCATCTGCGTGAATTTGACTTAATGAATTTAATGCTTTTTAATCTTTGTGGTAGATCATATAGATATAACCAGCATTGGCAATGTCAACAGTTTTGGCTTTTGTGTAGGCATTGAAAATGCATTTGCCTGGCACTACCGTAGTGGTATTAACTGTCCATTGATTGTAGCAACAGCAAAATGATGCAAGTTCCTAGTCATAGAATGGCAGTGCCCGGCAAATAACTAATATGTATACAGAAACCAAACTGTCATCTTTGCCAGTGGTTGTTTTTAGCAGGACTTCAGTGAAGGACACATGGTGCTTCTAAATCGAGCAGCTGAAGGCAGACCTTAAGACATTTTTATTACACCAGTCCACTTGCGTGTTTACAACTCCAATTATGTCATTAACTCTCAGAAGACTGCTTTGAAAAACACTGGCAGGCACTTGAGCACATTGTTTGATGTAAATGATGCATAAAGCTAGCTCAGAGTTCCCAGGAGGATGCGTTATGGCCGGTAAGCGGCAGGACATGGTTGGGAATGGCCATGGGCATTAGCACGGCCATGGGTAATCAATGGGTGGGTAGATAACCAAACAACATCTAGAAGCTGTGTGTACCCCATATCCCCATTTGGCATTTCTCCCTAGCTGTACTCTACTGCAATAGTTTTGGCTTATTGCCACCTAATAGCCAGAACTAAAAAAGACAAGTTGACTGTGGGATGCTTTGGTGACCGCACATTTAGTTCACCAGGATAAACCGAATTTGGGTCAGTTTGGAGTCTAAACTAGTGAGAGCTACAATTCCAATGATAGTCTGGAAAATCGGCGTACTATTTCTAGCACGTCAAGTGGTGTCTCATCCTTGGGGTTGTGGACTGTGTACCAGCAAGGGACCCTGTTCACAAATAATTACGAGCTTGTCTGCACACTTCTCATATTCGTCTTGGTTTATCTAGTCAGGAGAAAGACAACAGCAACACACTTCTTGGTCCCCGATTGGTTTCATTATAATATATGGGTGTCACTCTGCAACCTCACTGTTTTCCAAGCATTTTAGCTGCATCAATGAGATGTCATCACTTAGGAAGAAGTGGTGATTTTCCTTAGACCTGCACACTGCCTTGTTCTGCTACAAACCTGTGATGAATGGTGTGAGCAGCCTGATCATGCCCAATTCGAAGGTTGTTCTACTGTTCATTTAATGTGGTTACCACGTGTTCCGTTGCAGTTTCCGGCAAGCATTGACCATGATGCTTTGAGGAACAACTGTTGTCAGCCAGCTGTTTGCTCAAAAATAGTTCCAAGTGCTGGTCTTAGTTGCATTGTTTTTTTTAAAACTTTATGTAATACTGGCATGTTAGCAATGCAGGAAGGACATGTTTCACGTATAGAAGTACAGCATATATGAGTGACAAAGGTATATAATTAGACAGAGCAACATTTGAGACGTGGGGATGGGGTAGGGAAGGGACAGAGAGGAGACAGGACACATTGGGTCATGCAGGGGGTGTTCTTTATTGCATTGTGATCAGTACACTTGCTGCATGGAAAGAGCAGTGTCTATTTCCAGCTTCAACAGCTGTGCTAGACTTGGCGCGTGAAATAGTTTTTGCCTGTGAGGACGGCAGAGCACAACATTTTCAAATAATTTCTAAATTGTTAACATGGGCGTCATTTTGGGGGGGGGGGCAGGGGTTTTTGTCCCCCCCAACTTTCATGGCACAACATATTGTCCCCATTAATTTGGCTGGGGCACCTTTTCTACAGATGTCATGTCCCCCGCAACATTTTCAGTAAAGTTACTCCAATGATAGTTAAACATCCCATGATAAAATCATATTTTTTTTAAAAAAGTCCTTCAATGTGCTCTGATGGCACTGTTAGAATGTTTTTTTTGTTAGAGCACCGATTGCTGCTTGCCCTGTGAAGACATGACTTTTGAGCTACGTTTGTAAATCGTTGACTCTGTGCATTAAGGTTTTATTTTAGGCATCTGTTTTTAATTGGAAAGCACCCATGTGTTTATTTTTTAATAGTCTGTCCCAATATACCGAAACTTGTTGCAGTATTTTTTTATTTTTACAATTCAAGTTTTCAGTGAATACATTTTATGTTGCTAACATTCCATTTCTTTTCACATTTGTTAGTTTGAAATTGACATTGAATGAGAAGATATGATAGTTTTATATAGCGCCTATACACAATGTGTTTCAAAGCGCTTCATGGCAATGGAGTGAACAAGGGAAATACAATGACATTCTTACAGGCCATGAACAGTAAGGATGTGAAATTAACTATCATACTCGGACTGATGACATTTCAGATAGTGCAAGAGCTAAAACATAGATAAGGAAGGGAGGGGGAAGTGGGGGAAGGAAATGGAAACAGTCGACTACCGTACTAGGCCTGACGACATTTCTGGTAGAGGCGGAGAAAAACAAAAGGTGAGGGAGAGGGATGCAGAAAGGGAGGGGAGGGACAAAACAAGCGACTATCGTACTAGGCCTGACGACATTTCAGATAGTGCTGGAAGCGGGGGGGAGTAAAGGGAGGAGATAGACGAGGTTGCTATCATACTAGGTCCAGTGACCATTCTGATAGAGTAAGTGCATATAAGAAAGCAAGGGGAGGGGATAGAGAAAGGGAGAGGAGGAGAGAACAGAGTAAGCAGTCAAAAAAAGTGGAGAAGCAAGAGGGGAGAACAAATAAAATTGCAGAAGTCAGTAGTAACACACAATGTTGCAAGCCAGGATACAAGAAGATGGGAACAGAATGATTCAGGGCCACCATGAGTACAAGATTTAAAGGAAGTCCAGCATGATAGTTGAGAAAGGGTGACGCACTGTGAAAACATGAAGTCCATAAAAGTCAAGTCCAGCCTTGGCCTTAAATAGTTTTAAAAACCAAAACTTGCAAGCCAGTAAGGCATTTGACCTAGCCACATTACCAAACCCGTGAGCAGTGTGACTTCTACGTGCCCCTCCCGCCAGCCCATTTCAGAGACCCTGGTACACATTTGTGAGTGTGAATAGCTGAGCTCTCATTCTGTAAGAGTTTAGGTTCAGCCCACCTATATGTTCTTACCTTGTCTCATTCTAACATATGGACCGGTGAAATCTTTCACAGGTGCATGCATTACCAATCTTGATTTAGGAACAGGGGTTCTTGATCCAGGCCTGGGATCTGCCGCTTTTAGCGTTTCTTCTGTTTTGGGCGTTCACTCTAATGATTCCTAGTGTGACGAATCGGGGGAATTCGTCCCTTCTCCCCAGGGGAGAGCCCCCATGAGAGGCTAGGTAAGGGAGCCTGCTCTGCAATACCCTCCCTAAGGGTAGTGGCAAGTGGGACCTCACTGGGAGAGGCTTCCTCACCCTCTCCTCCCCTTGTCTGGCGACAAAGACTTATACGTACTATGGCCTATATGGGGTGTTTCAAAATGCCAGATACCGTACAGTTTGAGAACTGGGACGAAGAATCTCCTAATGGGTATTGTTATCTTATGCAAAAGAATCATGTCTCTTTAATTCAAAAAGCTGTATTCACTGCAATGAGGACATTGAGTGTGAGTCCAGAGGAAGGAGAACGAAAAGAGAATGAAGAGAGAGATGATCGCACACGCAAGCTGGGCAGGCCCCACCCTGCGTAACACCTGGAGACGAAGGAACCAGGGTGCACTCGAGTTTCAAACTCGCTGGACGGAACCCCAGACAGACTTGCGGCGGACCCTCATCATGAGAACCTGACAACCCAGAAGCCCAGGAAAAGGTGGTGGCGAGACCACGGAGGGAAGTACGTGGTGGAGAGCTGTTCCGCATAACATCACAGATTCCACCGGTAGGCCGGAGAACAGAAGGCGTCGGCTCAAGAGAAGAGCACTCGCGAGGAACAAGGCTTCTGAATATGTTCCCCTTCAAGAAAAAAAGTAACGGGATGAGCATGAAGCCTGGGAGGGTTTAAGGGAATCATTATATCACGCAGTTTACACGTCACAGTAGAAGCTATGAAACTAATTTGACTTTGATACACAGTAGCTACAAAGGTTGTGAATCACGAGAAATGATTGTTGAGAAGCTTAACAGTGTGAGAGGAAATGATTGTTGAGAAGCTTAACAGTGTGAGAGAAACTAATGCATAAAAATAATACCATGGGAAAAGGGGCAGATAACTTGTCATTCTGTACAAGACAAAGATAATAATAGATAGAAAGGAAGAGATCAACCAGAGTACAGAGGAACTAGGCAATTGAGCCAGACACGAAGCCAAATTGACCAAGATAAATGCAATTGGTATTACCCAAGAAAGAGAATATCAAAGTAAGATTACCTGCCAAGAATCCGCTAAGGCCTAGGACCAAGAAAGTAGAGCTAATAAGGAAACCCCAAAAGGCAACTCCAGAGACCAGTGTGAACTCAATAACCCAATTGAGGAACTTCAGAGACTGATTGGAGAAGTCACAAGAGACTATTTGCGGATTGGGTGTTAAAGCTGGTACTAGTGGTACCATCAGGAGAAGGGAGTCATTCTCACCCAAGTTAGTTTTCATAAGTGACATGGTCAGTTAGGGTAGTTTTTGGACAGCACACTTAATTATTTGGGACATTCGCAACTGACACAAACAAGCTCTTTAGTCAGTAACACAGATAGGGACCACCAATAGCGATAGGGAAAGTTGGGGCATGGAGTGGTCCTTTAATAAAAATATTGTACATAATGCCATTTGAGAGTCTGTGCCAAGCTGCCTCACCACACTAGCCACCACACGTGTGTGAGAATAATGTGTCAGTTAATCATGAGATTCATGTGTCAAAATGCCTGAAGAGCAGCAAGTTGCTGACACCTGATCTAGGCTAACCTTTTGAAAGTGCCGGACTACAAACAGGGCAAATAAAGGCATTTTAAAATCTGTAGAATACTATAAATCGTTCAGCTTCTGCATTTTGCTAATTTGGACCATGCACCATGTTTGGGTAGGTTGTTATGCCAGAGTTTCTATGAGCTTCCCACTCTTAACTGCATCGAAAGCCATTACCCAGGTATAGGTAGGTAATTGGTTTTAGGTCGGCAGCATTTTTTACATTTCAATGCAGGATGTTTCTTAAAGTTAAATCTTAGAAGGACTGGTCATCAATATGCCAATTGATTTCTTTGTCAAGGTGTAACGCCTCAATAAATTCACATTTTTTCTTGTATGAGAGCAGTCACTCTTTCTTATTTTGAGCTTAGGATCCTCATTTATATGCCCCAGGATCCATAGATTTTGGGCTTGTTTCACAGAAGCATTTGAGAGTGGCACAATCCCATTAGAAAACACTTTGTGAATCAGGCCCAAAGTGTCAGTGAACACCATGTGGTAGACGGATCTTTATTTTTTGTATTGCATATATTTTTGTTTTATTTAGACTTTTAGTTTATTACAAACCTTTTGTCTGGAAAAATAAAAACTTGTCAACAGATCCTCACTTTAGTCACATATTAAAACCATCAACAAGGCAATGTTTGTCTCGCATATCCTTCTGGGTCCTTTCAAACACTTCTTATAGAAATGTAACCAAAAGAAATATTGCTGAATTATTTTCTCCGCAAAGGAGGAATGACCAGAATTCCTCAGCAACTCCTGAATACTAAGTAGCAATCCATTTTCCCAAGTAGCGAGTTCTTAAATCAGTCAAACCTGAGCAGAACAAAGTAATGTGTTTCAGGGTTTTGTTTTTCCCCTCCTTAGAACAAAATCAACATTCCATATTTGCAGATTGTTTATAGATCAGCATGATCTGCTTAGTGGGGTAGAGATTTAATCTAAAACTCATAAATTGGGACTTGTTCCACCAATTAGGGAGTTTAATGAGATATTTTGGTAAAGAGCCCCGACGCTTGCTTTCCATCTTCATCGCCGTCGGCAACTTAAAAACATTCTTTTAGTCTTGGGTCTTGATCCAATCTAGTTGCCACAATTTCCATTTTGCATTCTCTGGATTCTAGATAAGTTCTTCCTGTGTGGAGAGTAGATATTTCAAATAAACTATTCATCCGTCTTTCCATTGGGTTTGTAGGGGATTACTTCCCAACTTTAACGCATCTCTCAGTCAGCAATGGTTTAGCTGGTTGGTCAGCACACATTTCCGATAAAGGGCCAAGGTTTTCCATACAGTTCTCGTCTGGAGGGAAATCAGGCCCAGCTCCAACCTATTCAGAGGTTGAGGTGAGTTTTGGAAGTCTAGTATTTTCCTTCAGAAAGTTCCCTCCAAAGACGGCCATAACTCCCAAGGGTGTAGACGGGAATCCCTCAGATCCATATATCAGTGTAGGAGTAACCTTCTGATTGTAAAAAGCAATTACAGGCAACATTAAGAATTTTCCATATTTTTTCTGGATCAGCCTAGCTTAGCTCACAAAAATTCTCAATTTTGCTTTCAATGCCAATTGGCGTGGCAAGTCAATACTGCTCACCTCGTTAGTTTGTTCCAAAGGTTTTTTTATTCACAAACCATTTGAAGTTGGGCACTCTAGGGGAGAGTTTAGGACCACCACCACCACCATCATTATGTTCATTTTGGACGAGTTCATCGTTTACCCATTCACAGACACATACTCGTTGAGGGCCTCAAGACTCTTCTGCAGACCAATTGGCGATTTGTCAATCGGCGCTAAATCATCAGCGAAAAGAAGTCTTGTCAAGAATTGTCCGCCAATCCTCGGTGGGAAGGTTCTGATCTTGTCCATATGTTCCCCCACATCAGTGAGAAACAACTTAAATAAGGTCGACATCAGGGGACATCCTTGCTTCAAGCGGCTGAAAGTGTGTGTAGGATTTTTCAAATGGCCTTGAGCATTAAGTCACATTTGTATCGTGGTAGATTCATACAAAGATTTAATAGCCGCTAGCAAATTGTTCGACATTTGCAAGCCTCCATTTTAGACCATAAAAGATGTCGATCTACGCTATCGAAAGCTCTACACAAATCCACAAAGGCCAGGTGAATCCTAGAATTTTTCTTAAAGGCAGTACCTTTCAGAAAATTTAAATCGGTTCCAACGACCTTTAGTGAATCCCGTTTGCTTTGGATCTTCTCTTCCCACCTGGCTAATCCATACTTTTAGTTTTAGCAGAAGTGCCGCAAATAACTTCCCCATAGGATCAAGCTGCGCAATTGAGCAATAATTCACCGGATCAGATCTATTAACTTGTTGCTAGATGGGGACAATTATTGCTGTTTTCCAAGAGGTTGGAATTTCTCGTACTCTCATCAGTTTTAATAGGTCAAGTATATGAGTCGACCAAAGGTCTGAGTTGACCATAATATATCATAGAGTTTGAAATCCCATCCGGGCCCGGTGTTCTGGAATGATTAGACTTTTTAATTAGCAGTTCGACTTTCTGCTGATCCAGGGGAAAACTCCAATCAGCATGGGACTTAGCCATCTGGGTGGATGTCATGACTTGCCAGGATTGTTCTGAAACCATATTGGCCATAGAGAGAGTGCGCAACAACCCCCGCCTCATTTAACATTTGCCAAATAGATCTAGAATCCTTTTTTGTCTGCGCTTTTAACATGCGCTCAGCATCATGCTGGATCATCGCAGCTTTGTGTATTTTAAGCCAATTTTTATACTTTTGCTTTCTTTTTTTCTTAAGCATTTGTTTGGGGTCTAGTGAACCACCTATGCATCTTAGATCCTGTCGGAAAAACTTCTACGCTTGGTTAATCTATTCATCAAGTACATGTTTGTATGGTTTATCACACTCCCAGAGCTTTTTTGTGTAGGGGTCCTAAACTCCAATAATAATGGTGTATAATTCACCCCCCAACCTCATGAAGCAATTATTTTGATTTCTAACCTTTATCCTTTGAAAAGTACTCCAATGAAGGAAAGGAGAGATCCACAATCTCCTAAGAGTCCCTCTTCCCATCCTGTCCTAACTGCACTAATTAGTGCACCTTTTCTGATTGCATAGAGCATATTCAACATTGAAAATGAACTGCATTTTTTTTTTTCAAGTTAAAACAAAATTTAGGAGACTCCAAGATGGCCGCCGGGGCAGAGACGTGCTTAGGTCTCTCTCTAGACGGTCTGCGGCAAGAACCACAATAAAGACAGACCATCTGCGCTAGTCTTCCTACCCGTAACACAAGCACAAGCCTGATGCACCTGTCAGGAGTGATCCTTCCCTGCAGGAGCGGCGGTCCACAGACGCGGCAGAACAGAGCGGAGGAGCGCGGCCGTTCCTTCCCCACCGGAGCACATTGCGGGCCGCCGTGGAAAAGACAGGTCCCGCCAGGAGAGGCTGGCAGCCCAACAGCACCCCCAGCAACGCGGGACACCCGTGGCTGCGCACGCGTGCTGCGGAGTGCCTCCCCACGGGGCGGCAGCAGGCGCGCAGCTCCACAAACCCAGCCCTCAAGGGATCCGTGCAACGGAGGGGCGAGAGAGGCGAGGAGTGAATGCGAGGCCCCTCAACAAGGGAAGCAAGGCTCCGGGGCCTGGACTACATACACCTCGCCCTAAAGGTGAGCGCCCCCCAATGCAAAAATAAACACAGGACCAGTTACCCCTGAGGGGCACCCAACCACAGCGCTACCCACCAACAGGTTCACAGAGAGAAGGGGAGGAGCGGAGGGGGAATAAAGGAGTGCACAAACAAGGACCCCCCCAGGCATAGCCATCTGCAGAGAGGGGGGGGGGGCAACTGACTATAACCCCCCCAAATCGCTCGACAGGTGGGGGGCAACAGAGTAAGCACTCCTCCCCTACCCCAAAAGCAACTTTTCCCCCAACAGCCCCACCAACATCAGTTGGGAGACCAAGGGGCAACAAGCAGAAGGATCGACCCAGGAGTGATCACGAGGCATCCCCCCCGACCCCCAAGCAGCAGAGCTACCCCTTGGAGGACATGTCGAAAACAAAGGGGAAGGGGGGGCTCCACACTTCCGAATTCAGAAACCCAAACAAGACGCAAATCTGGTCCAAATGTGGTCGGCAGAAACCCAGGTTCACACCAGAGGAAGGGCACAGGAAGACCCCCCAGGAGACCGCAACCATCCCAACACATGCCAACCACCCCATCAAGGGATGATATGCACTCATGGTTCATGGAACTACAGGACAGGTTTATGACCACGGTCCAGGACCAATTCGTCACAATGAGAAATGAAATGAAGCAGGTGGTCCAAGAAGTAAGGATAGATGTGGCTAAATTAGAAGAGAGGACAGATACGATAGAGAGAATCGTCCAGAACCTAGAAGTTGAAGCAAGGAAAAACAGCGAGACACAGGAACACCTGGTGAGGTTGACCCACAACCTAGAGATCCAATGTGAAGACCTAGAAAATCAGTCCCGTAGATCCAACATCCGAATCAAGAACATGGCGGAGACGGTACTAGATAAGGACCTTAAATGCGTGGTCCAGAAAGTGTTCAGAGACATCCTGGAAGAGCAAGATGCAGACACCATTGGGATTGACAGGGTTCACAGAGTGGGTCCGAAAAGAACAGGGGCGCCAGGGGAAAGACCAAGAGATGTGTTAGCAGCCCTCTACTTATACCCACAAAAAGAACAAATCTTAAAGAGAGCGCGGCAACTGGACCACATTAGAATGAATGGGACGGATATCCAACTATACCAAGATCTGGCCTCAGTGACCCTACAAAAAAGAAGAGATCTGGCACCATTAGTTAAGGAACTAGTTGCGAAGGAAATACGATACAAATGGACATTCCCGTTTGACCTTCTGTTCACCTGGGAAGGCAAACAAAGAAGAGTGACCGTTTGCGACAAAGGGCTTCACATAATGGACATACAACCAGAGGGAACGGATGGAAGGGGCAACAAACCAAATGGACCATACCACAAAAGGCCGAGAGGCTGGGAAGAGGCACGACAAAAGAAGAAACAAAACTGGTAGAGAAGTGACCATACAAGAATATCCACGGACAGCACAATTCAGCGGCCCGGCAAGGGGCCCCTGGAACTGAAGCTCAGGAAGGACTGAGGAAAATGCAGGGTATAGGAACCCCCGCGAAGTTAACACCGAGCACATTGAGGGCTGGGAGTGATAGGCACAACGCCCTAGCATCCTTAGGTACCCAGGCCCTCCTCGGGACTTCAGTTGGTTCAAAGTTTAAAGTTTGGGGGGGGGGGGCGGGAGTTGGCAGGGGAGGGGGGGAGGGAGGGGAGGAGGTGAAACTCCGGAAGAAGAATGGGAATAGTCTCTCAGGGAATCATACCTATTCACAACGGGCTAAGACAAAATGGGGAAACTTAGAATCCTGGCTTATAACATAAGGGGCCTGAACTCCCCAGTGAAGAGGAAAAAGGTAGAGACCATGCTGAAGAGGGTAAAAGGGGAACATGCTGCTGCTTCAATAAACCCACATAAAAGCCCAGGATAAACAGAGTACATCTCGGGGGGTACAAGATCTGGGCGCAATCAAATGCTAAAGATAAAAGGGCAGGGGTGTTGATAGCAGTAAAAGAGGGAATGGATGTAGTACTAACAGACAGGCTAACAGATAAGGAGGGAAGGTACGCCTTCGTCAACATTAAGATTGATGGATGCCGCCTAGCCCTGGCAGCGATATATGCACCCAATACGGGTCAAGATGGTTTCCTTCGAGATGCAATGGAGAAGCTGGAGGGATTTGCTAAGGGTGAAGTGATCTTGGGGGGAGATCTATACATAGCATGGCACCCACAAACAGATAGGAGCACGGGGAGTCCCATAAGCTACGGTGCACCGTCCAAACACCTCAAGCAAAAAATGAACCAGATGGCACTGTGCGATGTATGGAGGGAACTCAAGTACAACAGAAAGGATACACGTATTTCTCGCACGTATATAACACAATGTCAAGAATAGACTATTTCTGGGTGTCGGTGGGCCTCATGGGCAAAATTCAAGAGATAGAAACGGGCTCGATATCTCTATAAGATCATGCCCCGCTATGGCTGGAGGTGATGACTCCAGGGAAAGGGGGAGGACTATGGCGCTGGAGGCTCCCACAAGATATTCTTCTAGACCCAATAATGGGGAGGTGATAAGGGATAAGATCACAGAATACTTTGAACAAAATGATACAGGGGAGATCCCATTGGGTGCAATCTGGGAGGCATTCAAAGCGGTAACCCGCGAACACCTAATAGCACTGAAGGCCACCAAAGATAGTCAGAGACACAGCTGGGAAAAAGAGCCCAAAAAATAAATTATGGAAACACAAGAGCAGCTACTGTCCCATCCCTCCAGAAGCCTCAAGAAGGCCCTAACACACGTCCAGGGACAACTGGAAATGCTCTGCACCAAAGAAGCAGAGAAATCACTCCAGTAACGTAAACAACAATCTATATAAAAGCCAACAAGGCAGATAGATATCTGGCGAGACAGCTATGCGAAAAACAAAAAACGACCATCAAGAACATCCGAAATTCACAAGGGGAAATCAAAACGCGCACCCAGGATAATGGGAAGGCCTTCCGGACATTCTATCAAAATCTTTGTGACAGACCACCCGAATGGAAGCGACCAAGACATATACTTACAATCTCTCCCCATTCCCAAAATCCCAGAAGAAGATAGAAAAGCATTAGAGATCCCGATGAGTGAAGAGGAAGTAAAAAAATGCAATAGCTGTACTCCCTAATAACAAGGCACCCGGCCCAGATGGCTTCACCGCCACATTCTATAAAAAATATGCAGATTTACTCACCCCGGTTTTGACAAGAATCTTAAACTCCTTCAAAGAAAATGGAAATGTGACCCCGTCAATGAATGAAGCTAAAGTATTGGCATTCCACAAAGCAGGAAGAGACCCATCCTTCCCCAGCTCCTACCGCCCCATAGCATTGATTAATCTGGATGCCAAGATATACACAAATTCTGGCAACAAGGCTATCCCCACTACTCCCCACCCTAATAAACACTGACCAATCGGGTTTTATTCCAGGGAGACAAACGCACGATAATCTTAGTAGAAAAGACGGGGGGGGGGGGGAGACACACACACACACACACACACACACACACACACACCTTTTGACCGGGTTGAGTGGTCAATACTATTCAAAACACTAAAGTGTATGGGATTTGGTGATCAATTTATAAACATGATAAAAGCTAATTCCAACTCCCCATCAATCAGGATAGCCATAAACGGCGAGGTCACCGACAAGGTAGAGCTAACAAGGGGCACCAAGCAGGGATGCCTGCTTTCCCCTCTTCTCTATGCCATATTCCTTGAACCACTCCTAATCAGAATCAGGGAGTCAGCCCGCATAATGGTGATAGAAATGGCAGGCACACAGCGTAAAGCAATAGCATATGCAGACGACATGCTGCTGGCCTTAGCCGACCCGTGGAGGACATTAACCATAGCAATTAGAGAACTGGAGATGTCCGGGGCAATCTCAGGCCTCGGAATAAACAGGAAAAAATCAGAGAGATTACTCCTGGCAGGCGAGAGAACGGAAATAGAAAGAGTGGCAGCAACACTAGACCTAAAAATAGCAGAAAAAGGAATCAAGTACCTGGGGATAACTCTGACACACAAGATAGACGCTCTATACATTGAGAACTACCCGCCAATCCTGGAACCGGTAAAGAGGGATCTGGAGCGCTGGAACCCCCTAATGGTCTCATGGTGGGGCAGAATCCAGGCGGTAAAAATTAATATCCTCCCCAGAATCCTATACTACTTTCAGGCTCTCCCAATTAAGGTCCCCAAATCATTCTTTAAAGCGCTGTCCAAAGCGATCTCGACCTATATATGGAACAGGAAACCCCCAAGGATCACCAGAGCGACCCTCACAGCTCCGACCAGAGCGGGGTGAATGTCCCTCCCACACTTCCGCAAATACTATCAGGCAGCACAACTATGGGTTCTGAGGGAATGGCTGGGAGACAACCAACAAACTGTATGGGTGACGCAAGATAGGGCGGTAGCCAGATCCCCCTTGGAGGAAACCGTATGTAAAACTAAACAACATAGGCACCCTAATCTCCGCATCAGTGAGATCATGAAAACCACCCCAAAGGCCTGGGATGAACAAACGCAGAAGGGCATCATGACAGCGGTGGAAGGCCCCTTTACACCAATCTTCCGGAACCCCCAATTCCCGCCGGGAATGGAACGGGGTGCCTTTGAAAAATGGGAGGCCACAGGATGCACAAAAATAGGGGAAATGTTTCAAGATGAATAAAAAAACGCTCATTCAGCGAGTGCATAGCTCTACTAAACCTAACAGAGGCGGACAGATACAAATATGAACAGCTCGGGCATTGGCTGGCGACACCAGACATCAAATCGGCGGCCACAAGGGACCTCACGGCATTCGAAAAAATACCTAATAACCAAATCAGGGTCAACAAAGCTGGTCTCCACTCTGTACAGCTTCATCAATTCCCGAAAATAAGTTAAATGGGCCTACATGGTCAAATGGGCAAGGTTATTGGCGGAAAATATCCCCAAACAGCAGTGGGTGGATCTATGGAATAGCATTCCAAAAAAGGGAAATGTGGCTACAAATCATAACCAAATGGCATTATGCGCCACAGAGACTACACTCCATGTACCCCCGAACATAAAACACATGCTGGAAAAGCTGAACAGAGGTGGGCACGTGGAAACACATCTGGTGAGACTGCCGAGGGATCAAAGGCTTCTGGTCAGAGGTAAAGACGGAAATGATAAAGATCTTCCCGGAGGTGGAACAATTAGGGGAAAGAGTATGGATATGTGGAATGAAAGACCAAGTGGCCAAGAAATTCAAGAAGTCACAATGGAGAAGCTTCATGGGCCTACTCATAGCCGCATGGGCGACGACAGCCCAAACCTGGAAGAAACGAGAACCACCCCTGCTTTACGCATGGCTACAGAAGGCCATGGAAAAACTTACACACACCATACAGGGTTCAAAAGAAACCTTCACAAAGGAATGGGGAGACGTTCTGGACTACCTGCAATCAGACTATATGGAGCAATGGTACCCGCACAATATCCGAATATCAGACATCTTAAGCTCATAGACATTCCCAAGAACAACAGAGACAATGTAAAGATCTTCCGGGGTGGGAGGGGGGAGGTGGGGGAAGTTGGGGGATGATTATCAGTTCTCTGTTTGTATTCGAAAAATAATAAATATATATATTGAAAAAAAGGATGTTTAAAAAAATGTAGGAATTTTCTTCCAGACATGCATTCCATATCCCCCATACCTTCTAGATTGTAATCATCCTTTGCATCAAGGGTAGCTAATCTGGATTCATATTTCCTATCATCTTGTTCCCCCACCTGGGAGCCTCCCCCCCCACATAGGAGCCTTGTCCTGCACCGCCCCCTCCTACAAAGGTCTTCCAGTGAGCAAGCCTTGTACGACTATTGTGCTGGATTGTTTCGAAGAAGGAACAAGGCAATCCCAGCAGGGGGAGCGACAGGGCTCCTGTGTGGGGTATGGCTTCCAGGCAGAGGCACAAGATAAGAAATATGAATCCAGATTAGCTACCCTTGATGCTAGTGGGTGATGGGGGCAGCAGACTGTCTTCTTCATTGCATGTTATAGTTTTCGTTTCGCATTGTCCCTATGCCAGTGGGATGCAAATGTTTTGTGGCATGTTTTATATTTGGACGTGTCCCTTCTGGCTTACTGCACAAGTACTGATATGCAAAATGTTTTTCCTTATATATTATCTTGAGATTGGCTTGTTGAAGTTCTTGTGTGTGCGCACAACATCCAGTAGGTGCGTGTGAAAAATGGCGAAAGTTGAAGTAAATTTTAGGCATAAAAACATTGAAGTAACTGCAGAAATTTGATATGCGAGCAGCTGGTAGGATCAGTTGCATGCCTAATTTATTGAACTTTCATGGGCTAGAACAAAAGTAAATTACATTCTCATAGTTTTATATGCAAATTGTCATGTTAACCTTGGCACCGTTCAATGAATCTGCATGAAACATTGCAAAAGAAAATAGGCCTACTTCTGAATGTCTATGAAAAGGTCTGTGCAGGTTCGTCAAGGACAGGGAACAGTTATAGAGGAGTTCTCAAAACATACTTTTCCCCAATCTTCTTAGTTGTATTTTTTGATAGCATCTATTGCTTGAACTGCAGGACAGATTTACACTGGACTTGGCTGAAGGCCAAGCCTAGTATCTACTTCAGGTAGCTTAGCGGGGCCTAAGACTCAGGCCGAAGACTATGCTCCGGGCAAAGTGTCCAATTGTGAAGTGTGAAATAACACTACCCAAGATTACCAAACACAAAGAGGTTGGTTTAATACAAAATCACTTTTTCTGGCAATTCCTTAGATTTACTCTTTCAGAAAAAATGTATTCTACCTTCTCAAACCATCTGGCTCCTGCCAATCTTAGATGTACAGAGGCTTTTTAACTATCTCTTTGGAAAGACTAGAAACACTATTGAAAAACTAACAGCCACTTGGAAGAATCTCAAACAGGAACATAAACTGCACAATAAGTGGTATACCTTAGATCTAGCTAGACCTAACACAGTGGAGTCGTCTCTGCCATGTTAGGGGTTAGCACGCCAACTTGATTTTAGATGCTCAAAATAAAACAGACAATTTTTCCATAGCAAATTAACTAAATTAGATTATAAATAAGCCTACACCAGCTCAGAACTTGACTAATGACCTAGCTTGAGTCCTCTATTAAGAACATGGAAAAACTAAAATTTTCCATGAAGGAGTCAAATCCACAGTGGATCTTGCTGTAGGACTGCCCAAAA
Organism: Ambystoma mexicanum; assembly: GCF_040938575.1. Taxonomy (NCBI): domain Eukaryota; kingdom Metazoa; phylum Chordata; class Amphibia; order Caudata; family Ambystomatidae; genus Ambystoma; species Ambystoma mexicanum. The sequence goes on from NC_090927.1 coordinate 1,186,557,680, forward strand.
CTAAGGCAGTATCCCTAAATTAATTTCTTCCCATCTCTGTAGCAGACATTACAACAGTTGCAAACAATAAAAGCTGCAAGTGCGCTCATCTTATCTAGCCCAGCGACCAACAGATTGTCTCCCTTGCCATTAGCCCTAAGCAGCTCTTTAATTTATCCCTCCAGTTTGCGACCACACCATGAGTCCTAAAACAAAATCAATCCTCAGACAACCCTGAGGTTGTGGCAAATAACAGATCTACAACAAACACCCCCTTCCGAGCCAACATTCTAGAAAGACTGGCCGCATACTAATTTCATGAATACAGCAGAATCGTGAACCTACTTTGTGATGGGCAATCAAGATTCCAGCATGAAGGCATCACAGTAATCGCCCTGGTTGTCATAAGACATCCTTGAAATCCTGGACAAGAACCAGATTTATTAACCTACTTCATGTAACAGCAGCATTTGATACATTGATCCACAGCATTCAATTTAACATATTGAACTGTACCCCTGGCATAAGAGGGACCGTACTTGATCGTTCCAGGCACCCCTGTGCTTGCGTCGTCAAATCCGGAATTCCATGCCTACATGTTCTTTGGAATCCGAGCGGGGGGGTGGGAAATGAGGCTCCGGGGGAAGATCAGAGATGCTGAATTCCAGCCAGTCGTGAGTTTTGGACACTCCTACACTCAGCCTTTGTAATTTCAGCTTTCCTGTGTAGTGACCCCGATTGTGTTTCTGGACTGTCTCTAGCGTGGACTAGTTGGTGGTGGCGTTATTTCCTGTTTGCACGTTCCTGATATTTGGTTTGTAGTCTAACCCTGCACTTCACTTGACCCTTGTAATTTAGGTTTTGCCGAATGATGCCCCTTATTACGGCGCCACTATCCTTGTTGCGCTGCAATCTCCTTTGGGTTTTTTCTGATTCAATCTGACTGGGATTCCCTGTGGCTCTCTTCTACTCTTCTTGAACTGATTGGGGACTAGTTGAGATTTGTGAGGAATGTTCAAACTGCAAGTAAGTGGGACCTTTTTGCTGTAAACGGTTCACCCGGTGTTGCTCTCCCTTAGCTGCATCTTCATGCTGCTCGGGTAGCTCCTCAGTATTTCATGTGCTATTTATATTTTGTTTCTTCCATACTCGTGCCATCCATGGTAGATTCATATTTTCTTGGACCTCCTTAGATTTGTATTTTAATATGTGGACTTCTTGAGCATACTCCGACAACTTAGATCCTTAAGTAACTTATGAATAGAATATATTATACAATCTATAATATCCAAATATAATATATAAATATTAATCAATACATTCACCAAATCCTTCTAATTCTATGTGAATGATATTCCACTAATGTTTGAACTAACACAAACGGACCACAATTAAAAAATCCATGACTACCTTTTAGCAATCTAAAATGAGTTGACCAACAACAAACTGTTTCAATGATCTAAGAACTATCATTCTCAATTTGGGTAACCCTCCCACAGCAGAATTGCACTTAAAGTGGTCAGACAAAATAGACCCACCCCCACAGAAACAGCTAAAATCCAGGTGATCATATTTGATAACATCTTCTCCTTCAATGATCAAGTGTCGACATTTGCCAAAATGCACAGACAGCTCCTCACAGTCTGACCTTGTTAACCATTAACTACAAAATCAAACTAGTTCAAACAATTAACTCTAAGCAACAGGGCTATTGCAGTGCCCTCTGTCGTGACTGCCTAAACATCTTACTGAATAACTAAATTTCATGCTGAATAGTGACCCTAACATGACAACCTATTGAAAAGCGCATTACGGCGAAAACCCTTTTCGCTGCTCAAAATGTACTGGAAAAAGAGTTCTCTTTAGAGAGCTGTGAGATCCTCCACTGCCCTCAAAATTGGGATTGCTCATTTTGAGAGAATATTTTCCACTAATAGATCCTCGGTGGCACAGGGACAAAACTTCAACTTAGTTTCATCTAAGACCAGAACAAAACATCATATGATTTGAAAGATCACTTAAAAAAATGTGTTGAGTATGGCCACTTGTTGCCAGACTTTGTGCCCATGTCTGCATGTCTGCAGATGCTGGTCCTTACTAGTAGCTTACATTGAGTGTCATAGGTGATGGGCCTGGCAAACCTGGCCTTGCTGGGCATCCTGGCTGTGGGTTGCGGCAGGTGGCTGCTCTTATAATGGTAATAAAAGCAAAGTACATGCTCAAACAGTTCTGTTATTGAAACATGGTGCGATTGAAGTCTGCCTGGATGGAGTTGAAAATGTTCAGAAGACCGGCTCTTGGCTGGTGCCTGCTGGACTTGTCTGTGCTACATTTTCATGTTATACTGTGTTGTACTGGCTAAACAGATTACGCCACAAATTCTTTGGCATATATCACACCATTTTTGCAGAATTGAACTGTCAAGGATCAGAGCTGCAGTGACTACCTCAGGACTCTTATGTGTTTAATGCACAGGCATGAAGGTATTATATTTATACACATGCTGCAACTCGGACATTTCGTCTGCACACGTAGACATGTTTATCGCGTGAACACACGACCATCCACGCTAGACAGCTACACAAAGTCTGCAGAAGCTATGGCCGTTCAAACAAATCGGCCCCATCGAGGAAACCGCAACATCCAGAGCAAGGAACAGACATAATAGCACCTCCAATACATTAAAGGTATTATGCCCACCCTGGATTATCCATTAGATGACCTTAAAATTAAACTGGAGGCTTCCCAGCATAAAACCAAACTGTGGAGGTGAATAAAGGAGATGTAACCACTCTTTGGGACACTGGAGGGTATATTGCAAAGGCATGATGCTGACTGACATCAATGAATTTTAAAAGGACCTGGCGATAGTGAAAGCAAAGAATGACGACTTGGAGTCGTGGTCTAGATGCACTAATACACATAGTTGGGCTGCCTGAAAACTCAGCCCGTGGCTCCATGGAACTGTTTTTGGAAAGGATGCTGCTGGAGGCTCTGGGCAAGCTAGTTTTCTCACATTTTCTAATAGTGATTTTGTGGCAGTGCTCCAAATAAGAATTTGAATTGGGAGTATTTTACTCCCTTTTTTCTTAAAGTTGGGAGTAAATTAATTTTTAGGTAGTGAAAATGTAAGTCCAAATTGGAGTATTTTGCAAGCGGGTAAAAATGTTTTAACTGTAAAGCGCGAATGTTTTTGTAATAATTATTTATTTGCTTGTAGTTATTCATACACATTAAAAGACACAGGTTTACTTCTTCGATCGGGCCATAATAATAGTAGTTTCTTCCTGAGGTACAACGTGCACTATTGGTCCAAAAATATCCATGAAGCTGTGTGGGTGAAAGAAGAGGCACATGATTGTTTATTTTTTTCGTGGTTATGAGAGAAACCTGAGGGTATTCTCCCAAGTAGACCTCAGGTATCCCTTATTCAGTTGGCCGGTGAAGGGCTGACTCTCTTAGATTCCAACCTGGGGGTCGAACGAGCAAGGGAGGATCACCTGGGTAGTGGATCCCGGGATTATTCTCGAGAGAATACCCCAGATGAAACGCAGTATTATACCAGGGGCGAAGGTGAGAAGGACGAAGTCCCAGAGGCCTTTGTAGGTTCTTCTGCATCTACCTCCCTTCCACCCAAAGAATCTCCCTTACCTGTGTCAAATGGCCCTAACACATCTGGTACATCCCTTAGAAGGCCAAACTCTGTTGCTTTCGGAAACCACATCTCCCAGAATTCCTGTTTCCTACCAAAATACTCTGTCACTCGTCCCCACGTCCCTCTGATTATTTTCCCAAATTCTCAGTCTGCTTTGACGAAACACTACCATTCCCACAATACCCTGTGTTAATTTCATGCTAATAATTCTGATTATTCCTGTTTGTTTCACCAACCCAATAAACCTCACCCTTCTGAGTTTACCTAAAACCTTTAGTACGAAGGCTATAATTCCGTATAACACTTTTTCCTCATCCTACCCCGTACAATGTTTAGAAAGTTTAAACCTGTCCTCCTTTTTTACATGAACTGTCACGATACCTGCCCCCAGACATCAGGAGCAGACCAGTCTGCCCAGAGTATTTGCACCCATGGGGACCTGTAAGGCCCCAAGGGATTGTTTAAGGGCTTCTTGGACTCAGTCCTGGCGCCGTTGGCGCAAGGCTCATATTGCCTCATTCAGGCAATCCAGGTCATCTTGTGGAGAAAACATGTGCAGGCCGCCTTGAGGCCTTTTTGAAGGGATTACTTTATTCAAGGGACTATTTCTTTGGGTGTGGTACTGGGACTACTTTACCTGGGGACTACTTCTGAGTGGCTATTTAAACCACGCCCGGCGAACAGAACACGCTTCGCGTTATTCTGCACTCCTGCAGCCTAACTCTCAACGTGCCTGCAGCTCCAGTATCCAGTCCTCAGCCACGCCCGTCTTGTTCTTCGAGATCTGAACCTGCAAAGGGGAAAAAGAAAGCAGATTAGAACAGGAGCCTTACCATTTGTCATCGCAAGCATCTGGGAGTCGCCGCACCTGCAGGAAAAGGAATACCAGTTACCGCACTGTACAGCCAGCATCAGCGCCGCGGGATACTCACCTATGCTCCATTCATCCATGCGATCCAGCGAGGCACTCTGACAAGATCGCCGTCCGGAACATCCGCACCTGCAAAAGATAAGAAAAGTTAACAGGTGAGCTGCGCCTCGCTAAAAGACATTTAGACCTCGCATCACCAGATACTTACCGAGGTAATACTCATTCGAGATCCGGCGAGTTTCCATCATACGTCCTTCGCCCCAAGGGAACGCTGCACCTGCAGAATAAAGAGGACAATTGATTAATCACATTAATGAACAACATCGCATACTAAGACTGTTTGCTTATTGCACATACTGAATCTTACCTTGGCGCTACCTCGTTTCTTTCGAAGAAGAGACACCGGTCTTGGGCAATTCTACAAGAGGAAGAACTATAAGACAACTTGAACTCTAAAGCATTGCATGCTACCTTGGACTAGCATAAGACTTTCCTTCGAGTCTTTGTTGTTCGGGACTCTGCCATAAGATTACGGGATCAGTGAAGTTAACTGGATCTCCAAGTTCAGTGCACCCTTGCATTCCGACGCAGGATGGAGAGCCCATCCTTCTTAACAATAAGGTGAGACATATAAGGGGGAACACAAGGTGGTTACGAAAGTAGAAGTCAAAACATCCTTCTAGCGTTCAGCTAACTTGCCATTTTTGCCACTCTAGGAAAATCCTTCTACGTGCCAGACAGACAAAACTAAGTGGGCAAGTGCAATCACTCATCACTACACTACGAGTCGCATTGGTGGAGACCGTTGCAGTCCAGCTTCGCTCGGCGCCCCTGTGGAACCCAGGTGAGCGTAACATGAACACTTTCTCACACTGGGACAGACGACAAACTAATACCAAAGCTGTTTCCCTGACATGTCCCAACACAAGGGTCAGGCAATTGACCAGAACCACACAACCCTGATAGCCCTTTGCCTTCCCCACAGGGATAAAAGGTGGAGCACGAAAGCACACGAGCAAGGCCGAACGCACAAGGGGACAGCTATTCTAGACCGGCAGTTCAAGAGGAGGAGAAAGGCGGCATGACCTGAAAGGACTACGAGGAGGGAGTTGCCCTTTTCAACTCAGAACCGCAAAGCCTCTGATAAAGGAATTGCAAGACCGGGGAGAACAGCTGGCGTGTGGTGTGACAGGTGTCAATGGTGCATGGGGGCCTCCCGCACGGGTAACACAGGCAGGGAGGCACACTGGCTACCGTGGTACCATCCTTGAATCCAGAGGTGAAACAGGCCAGAGGGTTCAACACAGCCAGTGAGTCGGAGAAAGCTGATAGCAAATCGAACTGTGTTGAGACCAAGGTTCCAAGTGGCAACATTATATGTGACTAAAGAACTTGTGTGTTTGAACTTTTGAAAAGCCCAGAGACGGGCCAGCAGCAGAGTGGTTGGCCGCAGGAGGAGTGCTCTTTCGAGGGACTCTGGTTGGCCGCTTTGTTTTGTGGTACAACTAAAAGTCCCAGAAGGCCCCAGGAGAGGGTAGCGTGAGGTTCAGGGTGGTCCTACAAAGGCCACATAAAAATCCTTTTACAATTGAAAGTCTCAGACCCATCGACTAGATTAAAGCTAGGGGAAGGGAAACCCCCTCGCTTCCTGACAAAATACTGAACTCGAGCCTAAGGCAAATGTTAACCCGACGGAGGGACGCCAAAGAAAAGCTAAGGGAAGGGAAACCCTGCTTTCCAAAAAAGGGTTGCAAATTAAGGCAAGTATGAACCTGACAGAGGGATGCCAAGGGAAAAGCTAACAAAGTAAATCCTGCATCGTGAACAGCAAAGAAAACTGTGAAATTGTCAAATGTGAACCCGGTTGAGGGATTTCTGCGTATCAGGGTGAAATCTGATACAGCCAAGAAGATTGTGTTAAGAGTGAAAGGCCGTAGTGAACCCTACGGAAGGAGACCCAAGTTACAAGAAGGATCCCAGCCCTGAGGAGTGAGATCCAAGGGGCGAAGAGCAATTGCCCATGGTGCAAGATCACGGAAGGAACTTTTGTTTATTTTGGTCCAGCAGGCCTTCTAAGGCAAAGGATCTTCGGCACAAGAGACTAAGCCCCTGAAGGTTCTGATATCGTTGCACTGGAATTGCCAGCCTCGTGCTGGAGAAGCCTAGGAGTGTACTGTGCTCAGAAGAAGTCCCGCCTTGTCCGTTGCTAAAAATGTAGGGAAGGAAGACCCAGCCATATCATCCTGACTTATCATTTTGTGAACATTTCTTTATCTGGTGAACATTATCCCATACTCTTTTTGTAACTAAGTGGTAAGGATTGGCTTTGTTTTTTTTTTGTTAGTATATTTTATTTGACCAGACGCCTCTAGGACTGCCTTATTTTTTTTGATGGTCGTAGCTTGCTCCCAACTTAGATTTATGTTTGGATTAGGAGTTTCTCACCCATTATAAAGTTCAATAAACACCCCTGAACTGTGATCACTTGTGTCTGTCTTTACTGTTGCCACGATGAGTTCCTTACGGGTATTTTTACTCCCAATTCTAATTTTTTGGACTATTTGCCTATTTTTAGGGAGTAAACAGGGCTGATACACCTTGTATCTCTAGGGCTGCTTGTCGCTTTCTGGAATCAAGGCCAGCTCCTGGACAACCCACAGACCCATTATTGCTGGAGTTTTTAACTAAAGAGATCATAACCTTATACTCGGAGTTGCGAGAGAGATTGGGAAGTCCGATTTGAAAACTAGTCCCTTGATGCATGCAACCCAGAATACATTTGTGCCAGTAAAAAAAAACTCTATGCCAAAAGGAGTTGCAATTTCAGAATCTAATCCTTTTCTAGCCCAAAGAGATTTGTCGGTAAGTCTCACATTTTCACATCTCTGCAAAATGTGCAGCACTACCTCATGACATACCCCAAACATGGAAGTTCCTAGCCTAGCTCAACCTGCACTAGCAGTGACACCTGACTGCTCTGATAGTTGGAGTGGCGTAGACTGAACTAGTACAGATTATTTATTGTTCCCTTGCTATTTCCCTATGCCCATCTCCAAAGGGAAGGATTGGGTTGACCCTGTGCGTGCTTTGCCTAACTGGGGTTAAGTATACTTTTTTAATTAATTGTTTGCATAATCATAAGGGTCTGATAAGTGCATGTGCAATGTTACAGTGGTGGGACTATCTCCACTGGATACGTTGAGGGTGGGGGTAGGGTAAGGGAATGGGCTTTGCTTAATACCGTTGGTTATAATTGTTCCAGATACAGGATGAAAATGGGTCAAAGTTTTCTCAGAGTATTTCTGTAAGTTAAGACGCAGAGGCATTACTTGGGCACATTGCTAGTGTATTGTGGATTATGTCCAGCATTAGAAATGCTGATTATATGTGCAATAGTGAATGTCGGGGGATTTAACGTGACTATGACTATAAGTATTGCCACCCTGCCAGAGGCCAGGTATAAATGTATTGTATTTGCAAGAAATACATGTTGCTATTAAGCAACATCTGAAAGAAATACATGTTGCTCGTAAGCAACATTAACATAGAGGAGGGAGAGTGGCTCCATCCGATTGCATAATATTCACACAACTCTAGAGGGGTGAGGAACTTGATAAACAAGAGCCTACCTTTTGTGTACAGTCATATACTTATCGTGAGATGGCACACAATGTATCATGTACTTTCACACTCATATTGCGCATAGTCTATGCCTTAACTATAATGAGGCAGACTTCTTCTGAAGAGTTTTTGATAAATGTACACCTTCAGCATGGGGTCTGGCATGGATTCACATGCTCATGAATATTCCCCGTCGTCAGGCCGGGAATCCTCGGTATAGAAAAAAATCAGTATCAGTTTCGTTTCTGATCTGTCTTTCTTAGTAGTAACCAATCACTGGTCTCTGGGTCATACTGCCCCCAGCCAATGACTGCCCTATCCCTAAGCCCCGCCTCTGGCAGCCATCCTCAGATTTTTACCGCACGTTCAAGTGTTGGGAGTCCTCGTGCTGTAGCTCTCGAGCTTTTGCTGCGTTTTCGTGCTTTTTCAGGAGATTTTTCTCATTTTTCGGTTAAATAGATCCTCAAGCTCCACCGTTTCTACATCCGATCAACGGGGATCCGTTTTGGAGTTTTCTACGCCCCTCAAGGGTGAAGATTTCGTACAGTTAAGCTTTTGGAGGATTCCAGAAGTTCCGAGGCCTACCCCGGACATGGCCCAGGAGAAAGGAAGCTCGACGCCCGGGAAGCTGTTCAGGACCTGCCCTGGATGCCAGCTTCAGAATGTTTTTAAGGAGGACAAGCATTTGTTATGCCTCTACTCTCTCCGTGAGGACAAGACGCACACGGAGAAGGACTGTGCGTTTTGTGGGAACATGTCGGAGCGGACCATGAAGGATAGTCACCTCCGTCTCGCCAACTGGCTGGAAGGGTAGAGCCCGTCAGGCGAGAAGAAGAAAAAGAAGTCCGAGCGGTCTTCTAAGTCCTGTGAGGGCGCCCCGGCGACAGGGGCCCAACAAAAGGCCAAGCACCGCGAGTACGCGGCACCGGGAGCGCCGAACGGTCGGGCTCCTTGGTTGCCAGGCAGGGTGCATCCTCCCGGGCGCCGTCAACCACGAGCCAACGCTCTGACTCGGGTAAGAGGAAGTCCGAGAACCCGGCGAAGCTTCTGGAGAGGCCCCGGTCGATCTCGAAGATTCGGGCAGAGCGGGGGGGAGGGTCGAGGCTTGGACCCACCCCCCAAGGTGAAGGCCCCAGGCATACAGAATGTGACAATGGCCTTAATTCACCCTGCTAAGACCTCGATTGAGGATGTCGCAGCGGCCCTGGCTCAGCCTGTGGAGGCTACGCCAGTGGAGGCGACCTCAGGACCCAGAGTCTCCCTGCCTCCGCGGAGGGAGTCGTCTTTCAGGCCCATTGAAAAGACACCCACGAAGTACTCGTTGGAAAAGGTGGGGGAGGGGCAGGTGGCCATCGTGGATACGGACATGACCTCTGAAGAAGAGCTCATCGAAGTCGTGGAAGAGGCCCAGCCCATCGGGAGGGATCCCGACGAGGGCGATGACGAGAGCGACGGTGTCGCCGACGAGGTTCCTCAAGAGCCCTCGCGCCCGTTGTTTTCGGCACCGCAGGACACTTCAGCGGCCATTTTGTCAGCGATTCAGTCCTTATGCTCGGAGATAAGGACAAGGTTGCCCTTCATCCCGACGGAGGTACCTGAGCCAGACCCGACGGGGGAACCGGAGCCGGGACCTTCGGAAAGTCCACCACTTAAGAGGAGGACGCAGCATCCTACGCCACCTCTCCCACCTCTGCGGCCTGCTCTGCCTTCCCCCCGGTCTACTACCCACGGGGATGGTACAGGCACGGACACAGCTATGACAGGTACAGATGACGACGGAGGCGATGACGGGACATGTCCCCCGTCATCCCCTGCTCGGGCGCCCCATCCAACGAGATTGGATCCTTTCATGCCATGATTTCCAGGGCATCCGAGCTCTTACAGCTCTGCCCAGAAGAGAAGAAGGAAGGGTTTCTTTACCAATGGCACGAGGCTAAAAGGAAGACAGTCCTCGCCGTACCACTTCTTGACATCTGGGATGAGGGACTCGCCCTCAAGAACCCTGCCACGGCGCCGGCAAAGAGGGACCGCCTTCGGGCGCAACCTACCCCGGATTCGGTCGTCTCGGCGCCGGCAAAGAAGAAAGCTGGGGTGGCATTGGCCTCGACATCAACTTCCCCGCCGGACGGCGAGGGCAGGAAGCTGGACATGATGGGACGACGGGTCATCTCATCCGCAGCGACGACTATCAAGGCGGCCAAAGCCCTGGCTATCGTAGCCCGCTACGACAGGGAGTTGTGGTTCAAAATCGCCCCTCTGTTGGACTTCCTTCCGGACGCCAAAAGGGCTGAGGCCCTTGAAATTCTACAGGTAGGTGAGATTGCTTCGGACCACGCCATCACGGTGGCAACGGACATCGCCGACAGCGGTTTCCATCAATTGGGCAACAGCGTTTGCCTGAGACGACGAGGATGGCTCAAGGCGACGGATTTCCGCCAGGACGTACAAACCAAGGTTTTGGACATGCCCTTCGACGGGAACAACCTGTTTGGGAAGGCGGTTGATGAGTCCCTTCAGGCCATCAAGACAGACATGTAGACTGCCCGGGCACTGGGAGTGCTCCAACGACAGCCGTCCTTTCGGAGCTCCAGAGGCAGACAAGGTGCCTGCAAGGGATCCGGCAGTGGCTCCTCCACGTACCGCCAAGCGGCAAGATCTTCGTCCCAGGAAGCCTACAGGGGACGCGGCAAGTCAGGTGGTGTCCGTTGTCGTCGACAGGGAGGTCAAGGAGGCAAGGCGGCCTCCAAACAAGATTGAACCGACTGTTGGGTCGAGCCCCCGCCGAAGCACCCCGGTGGGAGGCTGGCTGGCGAGGTTCGTCAGCGTGTGGGAGTCCATCTCCACCGACCGTTGGGTGCTGGACGCCCTGGCCCAAGGGCACGCCCTCGAGTTTCAGAAGAAGTGCCCTCGCGTTCCACCCATGGCCAAGAAGGAAAATCACGTCCCTCAACTACTGTTGGAAGTAAGGGCGATGCTCAAGAAGGGTGCCATCGACCTCGTCCCAAACAGGCTTCGGGGCTCCGGAGTTTACTCAAGGTACTTCCTCGTAAAAAAGAAGACGGGAGGATGGCGCCCCATCCTGGACCTGTGACGACTGAACAAGTACATCAAGGCACAGAAGTTCCGGATGGTCAACCTCCAGCACGTTCTGGGACAGGTGGAGGAGGGCGATTTCCTGTCGTCGTTGGACTTGGAGGATGCGTACTTCCACATCCCCATTCTAAAAAGACACCGAAAGTTCCTCAGGTTCGTGTCCAAGGGCGGCACTACCAGTTCAAGGCCCTCCCGTTCGGATTGAAGTCGGCACCCAGGGTGTTCACAAAGTGCCTCGCACCGGTGGCGGCGTGGCTGCGCCTATAGGGGATCTAGGTCTACCCCTACCTGGACGACTGGCTCATCCGGGCAAGGACAAGGGAGCTCGCCGTGGAGCACACTGCGAAGACCGTCCAGCTGCTCACAGACCTGGGATTATCCATCAACTTTCCAAAATCCCACCAGGTTCCGTCGCTAGTCGCCCTGTTTCTGGGAGCCAAGCTCGACACAGTGGCGCGGCTGGCCTCGCCGTCGGAGGAAAGGACCAGGACCATTCTGGGCAAGGTGCAGCGTCTGCTGACCACGGACATGGCCAGGGCAAGATCCATCAAGTCCATCCTCGGGATGATGTCCTCCTGCATTTATCTGGTGCGCCTTTGCAGTCTTTGGATGCGCCCCTTACAAGAGTTCCTCGACGCCCGCTGGGTCCAGTCAGCGGGCAGCTTCGAGGAGAGGATCCCTCTCAACAAGACTTTCTGTCAGGCGATCCGGTGGTGGGGTACCCGCTCTCTTCTGTCGGCGGGTACGGACTTTCAGACCCCAGCTCACCAGGTGACGACGACGGATGCCTCCCTGTAAGGTTGGGGAGCGCACTCAGGAGATCTTCACGCGAGAGGCCTTTGGCTCCCGGAGGAGAAGTCACTCCACATCAACATCTTGGTCCCTGCAGTGTTCTGGGCCCTCGGGTCTTTCTTCCGTCCCTCAAGGGCAAGGTGGTGAGGATCTTCACCGACAACACCACCACGATGTCCTACATCCGGAAGCTGGGCGGAACCAGATCCCCTGCCATATCCAAGGAAGCCCAGGATCTGTGGCATTGGGCCGTCGCCCAAGGGATGTTTCTGATGCCTCTTCATCTGGCAGGAATACAAAACGCGATCGCTGACTCACTCAGCAGAGAGCTGCGCTCGTGCCACGAGTGGTAACTACGCCAGGAGCCATCACCTCCGTACGACGAGTGGGAGAGATCCAGGCCCTATCTTGCAAGCCGCCATACTTGACGTTTCACGACACGAGGGTGGTGCTGAGGAGGCACCCCTCCTTCATGCCCAAGGTGCCGTCGGACTTCCACCTCAATGAACCCTTGGTGTTGCCAGTTTTCTTCCCGTCTCCTTCGTCGCCGGCTGAAAGGACTCTGCACTCGCTGGATGTAGCTAGAGCGCTGAAGTTCTACGTGGACTGCACAAAGAGCTTTCGGAAGACATCACAGCTGTTTGTGAACTTTGGGACTGTGAATCAAGGGAAGGCTCTCTCGAAGACTTCCATTTCCAGATGGCTCTCCGGCTGCATCATGCACTGTCACCGGTTGGCAAACCGACCGCTGCCCGGCCGTCCGAGAGCCCATTTGACCAGAGCGATCGCTGCTACCACGGCGTTCCTGTCTGGTGTGCCCCTGCTGGACATCTGCAGGGCTGCGACGTGGAGGTCGACGCACACCTTCACAAGATTCTACTGCGTCGATTGGGACTCCAGGGAGGAGTCCAGGGTCGACCAAGCAGTGCTGCGCAACCTGTTCGCTTAAGGTGAGCCTGGTGAGGAGGTAAGAGATGCTTAATGTTGAGCCTGTTGCCACCTCCCGTGGTTGTGCATGTGTGTACTGCTATGTATTCTCTTATTCATGAGCATGTGAATCCATGCTAGACCCCATGCTTGTTCTCCAGCATGGGTTTGGCATGGATTCACATACTCATGAATATTCCCCGTCGTCAGGCCGGGAATCCTCGGTATAGAAAAAAATCAGTATCAGTTTCGTTTCTGATCTGTCTTTCTTAGTAGTAACCAATCACTGGTCTCTGGGTCATACTACCCCCAGCCAATGACTGCCCTCTCCCCTAAGCCACGCCTCTGGCAGCCATCCTCAGATTTGGTAGCACCTAAAGTGGCAGTATGACCAAGTGAAGAGCCGCAGAGGGGTAGGCGGGAGGGTTCGCATGTGAATCCATGCCAGACCCATGCAGGAGAACAACAGTTACAGGTAAGTAACTTCCTTTCTTGAATTCTAATACCTGATGGGTAGTTGGTGACAGTCCAAATAGCCAGATGTTCTCCACTCTCTGTGACCTGGTCCAAGTCTCCCATTTTTTCTGAATTATTGTCCTTTTTATAGGCTAGTTTATGCCGGGAGAGGTGCCCATGGTTCGAAATCTCACTACTTCTATTATTCCACAGCACATGAAATGCACACCAGAATATATAACGGACTCGGTTGCACCGACCCTAGTTAAATAAAACTGCAGGATTTACTATTCTGCCTGCTACCCTTTCAGATCTTACCCGGTAGTCCTGTCTATACAGCTTTCAGTACCCCCAATTGATGGGCCCTTTGGAAATTTAAGCGAAAAGCTCTACTGGATGAGGAGTTTGCTACAAGCATTCATAACTTGCATCCTAGGGATATGTAAATGGAAGGAATTTGAAATTGTCAAATCCATGTGTAGCATATTAGGGGAGACTGTTGGGATCACAATAGATTAATAATAAAGACAAATCGATACTTGTATTGCTGAAATCTAAACTAAATGTGTTCCAAGAACTGGTTTTCTTGGAGTTCTGACTACTAGATGGAAGACATGCTGTCAGGTGATACGCGTAATCTGATAAGCCAGGTAAAGCCCTAGCATGGGTCATAAAACGGGAAGTAGGGATGTCGCACCTTGCTGTGGTTAAGGACTCTCACAATGTGTTAGAGGCAGACCCAAAAGCAGTTAAGTGATTGGTGCAATTCTGTGGTTCCTTGTACACTACAATATCCGATGCATCCCCTATAGATGTAGACGCTTACTTAGACATTGCCATTCTGTGGTCTGAGGATAGTCCTAGGAAAGAACACAAACGCACCTTGATAAAAGATATTAGTGAGTGCATCACAGGCCTGGTATTAAGTAAATGTCTGGGTCCCGAAGGCCTGACACTGGCGCTTGCAAGCATTATGCAGATATTCTAACACCAAAATTGGTATGGGTGTATGAAGTGTTCTTAGAAAAAGACTGCTTACCTCCTCCTACTGGTGAAGCACACTTGATGATATCCAAGTTAAGAAAGAAAAAACTGAGAAGCTGTATAAAGAATGGACAAATCGTGTCCCATTTATTTAGATTTGCAAGCCAACAAACGGACAGCATCCTATCATGCCCAACCACCCGAGCCAACCCAACCCGCCCTCCACCTCACCTACTCCTAAAATACCCCTGTGGTCAGATCCCCACCAGAAAAGATCACTTTTGACCTACCCCACCCATCAATAAAAAAATAGGCATCTTTGTACCCAATCTGAATTTCTCTCCTGTTTCCAGTTCATTGCAAGCAGTCACATGATGTTCCTCTTTCAGGCCAAAGGTATCAGTCTTATGATATCCGGTGTCCATCTCAGGTGAAGGACGTCAAGCCACTGTGAACTTGATAGCCTCCTAAAGCGCTGTCTCAGCAGTCCTAAAGCGCATGCCCTTCATAGAGGCCTCGAGTGCAAGCATTACCAAAAGTCCATAGGCAGGGATTACCCTAGGAATGTCTGCTGTGAGTTAAAGAATAATAATAGACACTTGGGCTGATATGATAGTACATATGATAGGGGCATTAGTTGTCTGTGGTGATGGTCCATACTGAGCAAATGTTTCCCTCTCAACATAATTTCCCCTCATGTCCAAACAACACATCATATGGTGCCTCTAATAGATGGATTGGCCAACATCACATTGATTCATGATTCTGTTAAATGGGTGGAAATTGCCTGTCCACTCATTAATAAGATAATTGATAGCGAGTGTATAACAATCTGATGGAAAGATGCACTTCTTATACTGCCATTGAAAAAGGGAAACAAATTAGATTGACGGTATATATATTAATATTTCTTCTAGATTCTTTAGGCAAAGTCTTTTGTAACTTTAAAATCCAATATTAAGTTTTGCCCAAATGGGCTTTTGAGAAAAATGCTTGTCGATGCATAGTCTTATTGTAATAAATGCTGTAGCTAAAGATGTGTATTGCAAAGATGAATTGCACCTTTATCTGGCAGTCATTGATTTTATTAGACCATTTGATACAGTCTTTCAATGATGTCTTCTCTGGAAATTGGATAAATGTGGTCTGCCGTCCAAACTGTTGAAATGCAAAAAAGCCCTGCATAGTTAGACTACTGTCAAAGTAAGACTTCACAATACAGTACTTATACAGAAAGAATGAATTGAACCAAGGATGCATGTTGGCTCCCTTGCTATGCTCCATGTATATAGCTGACTTTGAGATATGTTTGCAAGAAGCCCACACATTACCTCCTAAATTAGGAGTAAACTACTTTCACTAATCATCCTATGCAGAAGATATAATTCTATTTCTGGACGCGTATTGGTCTTCTAAGAACATTGGCTGCCTTGGCCTCCTTTGCAGCGACACACTATTTAATAATTAATATGTATAAAACAAAAATAATACAATGTCTTTGAAAGATCCAGCAAACTCATGTGGTACATAGCAAACCATGCTTTGAAAGTTGTCTCAGCGATTAAAGTAACGACTGGGACATACAATCCAAAACTGCTGTTAAAAAGAGAGAAAAGCCCCTATTTTTGGGCACCTATATTTGCAGAATTGATCAGAAATTGGGTGATTTCTCTCTGCACCCTTTAATTACGCTTTATAAGCAAAAGGTGTGCCCACTGTGACGTATGGTGTGCAGGTACTTGCATCTAATATAAAGTAGCTTTGAATAAATTTGAATTAAAGTTCTGGCATTCGTGACTTGGCTTGCCTAAAAATTCCCTGATCGCTCTCCTAGAAATCGAGCTTGTTCTGGTAGCTCTAAGCACGATAGTTAAAGTTAGGAGTGGAATTTATCAAAATTGCACAATCTCTGCAAGGATACTTCAAACATCAATCAATCAAAGCTTTATTTCGGCTTACAATGTCATAAAAGCAGTACATCGTAGAAATTTAAAACAAAAATCCAATTGAAAGTGCATTAAAGCACAAGTCGGGTCCACAAACCACAAAGTACAAAACATGTATAACAATATAAATAAAAATGATAGTCATTAAAATGTTATGGCATTTTCATGATTTACAATCAAATGAAATTCATATCTTTGTAATTAACAGCCAGTTTAAATATGTGGGTTATGTGCAATCATCTTCAATAACAGAACACAGACATAAACAAATTTAAGACACTAAAACATATGATTTAAAATTCTAAAAAGTAAAACCATGAAAAAAACATTTTCTAAAATACACTATGGACAACAAACTCACAGCTTAATTCTACCATACAAGTATTTTCTCGATTAACTAGTAGACAAAGTGTGCTAATGTTGCTAAGTGCATTTAAATATGAAATGGTGATAAGGTCAGCAATGGACAGCAAACTCGTAGCTTAATTCTGCCATACAAACATATTGCTAAATTTCTTGATTAGCAGAAAATCCTAGTGCAGCTAAAGTACATCTGAATACAATCCTTAGATAAAAGATGAGACAACAATGTTGTAAGCTAGAATGCTCAATTGAGAACCCCTCTTGATCTCAAGTTGTATCAAACAAATACATTATTATGATTGATCTTACAGGGCATTTTGCCGCCTTTTCCAAGCCCTTATGAGATAATTGCCTCTGGAGTGTACTGCCAAACTATCCTTAGTGGGGCTACATTAGGTCATGGCCTGGGCTGTAGTTCTTGTAGCTTTAGCCCAAAAAGAGGTCTCAAATATCTTTTTCTTAAATCTAAGTAATGGGGAGAAAGCGATAAATACATTAAAGGAATGGTTCGGTCAAAAAAATGTTATTGCCCCTACGGGTCGGCCATGTGTTTTTAAGCCTAAGTCGCTCGATTTTAGAAAAATTTCCTATGGACCTTACCTGGGTTTTCGTCCATTAAATGCACACGAAAACAGGCATCCCTGGCTCACCTGCTTTTGCGGCACTAAATCATATCCCCCGCCCCTGAGCCTGACATTATCAAAACATTCATATTCCCCGCCTCTCTCCGTGAAGTTTCTGTGCTGCGTAGGCAAACGCACCCAGTCTTCTACGCGACTTCACACAGAACCCGGAAACCAACACAGATCGGCTCACAACTCAGCGCGCCACAATTCGGAATATGAAACTGTACTTTAAAATCAAACAGCAACACAGTAAATTTGGTAAAGTACAATTATTTGACATTAAATGTTTATAGAATATTCAGCAATTGCCATATGAACTCCGAAAGTCATTTATTTTCTTTTATCTCTATCCGCAAATCCGTAAAAGTTTATCGTGAGTCACGCGCTGTTCCTTTATGGTACACAGGGTGTTGGTTTTCGTTCAAAGAAGCACTTTTGTCGCACGTTGAACCGCAAGGCTGTTCCATCAAGTAGGCACTAGGCCAGCGTAAAGTTTGATATGTTGCTTCTAGCCGCTAGTACCGCGTAAGGGCATATGGGGCCTTGGCGATCGTCCCATAAGATCATCAGGATTGTGCAGTTGTTTACATTAAGCTGCAGCTGGCGGTTAAAAAAGCCATCTGCCGGTGTCTGAAACTGGTGGCAGTGGCAAAAGGGAAGGGTATACCTGTTTTGAAAACATAAAATGTATAATTAGTCTCACCAGCCGATCTTTATTAATATTATTCATTTGATTTATTACGGCCGAGCTGAAACTATTTGCTTTCAAGGATAGTGCAATGGAGTATGTTCGGCTCTAAAATCAATGCGAAAACTAACAAAATAAATCGTTAGTACACAATGAGAAACGACTTTGTCTAAATGCGTGTGGAATGTGGACCTGCATGCCCATGTGCCCGCTACAAGGACGATCCCACAAACGTTTTCAAAATCTTCATTCATTCATTTATTCATGCATCCATTCATTAATTCTTCATTCCGGTATAAAAGCGTCTAAAGAGTTACTTACATTATATTTGTAATTTTCATTGTGTCTCTGCGTAATGCAGTCCGTAAATCCCACTTTGCTCTTGACAACGATTTTTCGTATACTGAACTAACATGAAACTCGGTCTAGTTTCAGAATTTTCTGCCTTATCGTCTTACGTTATTGCACCCCCCACCCTCCCTTCAAATGACGTTCTTTCAGCATGGTCCCTGTCTCTCAAGGTCAAAAAACAATAGAACCTTATACTGCCAGTGCGAGTTGTGGGCCTCTTCAGGGCGCGAGTTGAAAATCAAAGCTGCTGACCTTCACTAGAAATGAGCATACATTCTTTCTTTGCAACATCCCGTAATAGAGCCATATGTGAGAACTTGAGGTTTCGAATCCATCTATGTAGTGCGCCTCAATGTGCAAATGCGAACTGGCTTCTCTCCCATCTGCAACGGCTCGCTTGGCGCGTTCTAAGGCCCCCACTTTTGTCCTCGTTGTCTGCAAGCTTTGAAGCCCCAACGAACCATAACTATTGACTTTTAATTTTTTGGGGAAGGTCAGGGAAAGTATAAAGTACTCGAGGAGTTGAGTTGAAAGTGAGATTTATTGTTTGCTTGTTTTATTATTTGCAATACGCAAGCCTCCACTCTGTTAACAGTGCCCAGCATTCAGAAGAGATTGCGAAAATTAGTTACATCAACAAAAATATATACATACACATATAGACTAGGTCAGCAATATGAGGTGAATAGAGAGAGAATTCAAATATGATACCCAGGTTGTTCGGCACCCAGGATGGTGAAGGTAGGGGTTAGGGTTAGCGTACTTTGTATGCACACTGTACAATAACATTTATTTACAAAAAGACAATCGTATTACAATTATTTAAACCGGGATTTGTACTTCACAACCAGCTCTCCTTTGGGTGGACATGGCACAGTGGCAATGTTGGGTGGCAATGGATCAGTGCTCTGCACAGAAACGTTCAAAATTCCATATCTGTGCTTCTCTAATACAGCAACAATAAGGCTTTTGACAAAGTCAAACTCCATTTCCTCATAGACTGGTTTGATCACCCATTGCTTCTTTTTGAAAAGGCCTTAGTGTAGCGAGGCATCCTTACATTACCCTTAGACCTAGATTGTTCACGGCCAAGATTCTCGTTATGGGCGTAGACCGCTAGTAGAGTCCTATGTCTCATGCCCTGTATGCTGAAATGCAAGCGCTTTGGCCTGTACTTTAGGCACATATTGTGGAAAACCTCCAAACCTCCTCTGTGACAGAATTCTGTCAGTCCCCTCAAATCTCTTGATAGAGTTTTATTGAAAACAATCTTCTCAATGGCTTTGTGTGTCGGTGAAGATGGATTCAACCACTTCTTCTTCCATGCCTCCACTGGGGACAAAGGGCCATGTTCACATTGGTGGAAATGTAGGTTTTCTGACCAGCGGTGCACGTTGGTACAGTGGTGCATCAGTGAACGCCATTTTTCAAGTAGTATTTCTACTGACCCTTCACAAGTTTTGGAGCTCCACCAAAGATGGTTGCTGATAGACTGGGACCACTCTGAAATACTTTCCAAACCTTTTTTTTCCCCTGCAGCCGAGATTTTCTTATTGATTTAGCAAGATGCCATATGTCAAATTGATATCTAATATGTGGGAACTGCTCTCTCATTGTCTTGGCAATTGAAACGTGTCTGTCCGTGGCTATGAGGTCGATGTGCATTCCCCTCGATTGCAGATATTCCACTGATTTTTTATAAATCCTAGTTTCTCCATGGCCACTGAGGAATTACATTGTGTTACCTGCACGACCACCGAACTCACAATTTTCTTACTATCCATGTCCTGAAAGTGGTAGGTGCAGTACTTGGCAGAAAATCCAGGGCTGTTGCACTGTCCATCGCCGGCTAGCCTGAATCGTTTGCCTTCGAATGTACTTGCTAGAGACAATTGTTCAATTTTCCAAGCATCACTAATGGCCGGAAACAGATAATCATGTTGGTATTTGTAGTACTGCGTTTTTTAAATGAAATGGAGTCCCACAAACTGAAAGAAAGACTTTAACTTTCTCAAACTGGAGCCACTAAAAAATGATGCAGCTGCACACAGTAGATTGCCTGCTGGCAGTTTCCCCAGCATCGGTTGTGCAGACCATAAGAACATATGATGTAATCTACAGGCGGCATGTATTGTGACGTTACTGCCTTGTTTTTGACGAGTCACATGAATCCATGGCTTCCCACATACTTTCCCTCTGACGGAATGCCCACATTTCAGCATACTTATAATATCCCTCAAACAACTGTCGAATACTACGTATTTGTCCTCTTTCATTACTGTCATCCTGCGTCAAAGTTGTTTCGGCCTGTGACGTTGAGGACATATCACCACATTTGAAAGAAATATCGCTGCTATCAAGTTCTGATGCGTCGGGGAATGCTGCTGCTGGTTCATTCTCTGTCATTTCAACATCTGCTACTTCAACATTGATGGGAGAACACAACAATGTCGACAGCTTTTTTGGTGGCAATTTTTTGGCGGGTGTAGATTGTGTGAATTGATCTGCGACTACTTCAGAGCTATCTTCAATACATCCAGTATCATGTTGTTGCGGTGGTGCGGTCGTACTGTAGCAATGGTCCAATACATCTTTGCCGGATTCTCCGGACACATTCATTTCATTTTCTGTAAATTGGACATTAGCATCCCGAGTCTGAATTAATAGTTCCTCCTTAGCCTCCATAGTGTAAATGGTCTGGCAAGCAACATCTCTCATTCGCTTCACTGTCTGTGTATGTATAGTTCGTAGACCCACGGGTAACTAGAGGACAGATTGGAAAAGGTATGTTCAGTTTAAACACAAGATAAAGTATAGTACAATTGACTTGAAAAAAACCTAAAATAGTCCCCAGCACAAAAACAATTCTACAGTTATGAACTGTTTGTAACTAACCTTATTTTTGTTTCTTTTCTTTGCAACTTTTTTGACTCGACCTTCAACATCTGCACGCTGTTGCTCCGATACGTATCCGCATGTCTCCCCTTCCTCTTGCGTCGCAACGACTATATAGACAGCACAGAATGAGGCTCCATCGACTCCCTGAAACATAGTATTTTCATTACTGTGTATCAAAATATTGTTAGCATAAAACACACGTGAGGACGAACACACATGTACGTCTCAATAGCCAGACATGATTTAAACATTGTGTGGAACAATCAGACGACAAGTATTCGAGCTCTGATGACCTAGTTCGATGGAGCTGTCGGTATCCATACCTCTGGCTCTTCATGGACTGCCACGAATGATTGTATTGAAGAGGAGGCATCAGCAACTCCCTGAAACACACTACTTCGGTTAGTATGGTTTTCAATATTGTAAACATAACACACACTTGGTCGACGGCACAGGTACATCTAAAGAGATAACCACAAATGTTGCATTGTCTAAAAGAATCAAGGAATATTTAAATATGATCAGATTTAATCGACTTATTTCTCTGATTTCTTTACATCTGCATCATCTAAATGGGATCTTGTGATTGTAGTGGAAGCTCCATCATCTCCCTGAAACACAGTACTTGCGTGAATAGGGAAGAAAGTATAGCAAATGGAATCACGTTATATGATCACGCTCGATGGAGCTGTCAGTATCCATACCTCGTGCTGCTGAAGAATATCTAGGGATGTTGTCAATGTGGTGCGCACTTCCGAAAGCTGTTGCGCCGATTCGTATCCGCATTGTCCCGCTTCCACCGGAATTACTTGAATGTCAGGCTCCGCATCAAGTGCATGGGTTGTCGATTCAAGAACTGCCTGAAACATAGTATTTGCATTAGTAAGGATTACAATATTGAAAACACAACACACGCTTGGGGTCGACTGCACAGGTACATATCAACGGCTAACCACGAATGAAACATGGTGTAGAACAATCAAACGACAAGTGTTCCAGTCCTGATGATCACAGTCAATGGAGCTGTCAGTATCCATACCTCGTGCTGCTGAAGAACATCTAGGGCTGTTGTCAACATGGTGGACGCTTCAGCATCTCCCTGAAAGACAGTACTTGCATTAGTATGGATAACACTAATTATAACTGAAAACAAACACCAGGGGACGACAACTAAGGTGTATATCAATTGGAAAGCACTAACCAAACAATTGGTAAAATAATCACACAATACACTATTACTTGACATGCATAAAACAAGTCTGTAGCGGAATAGCCAAGTATGATTACCCGATACGCGCTAGAAGTGGTTGATAACTGCGAGCACGTGACGGAAGTAGAATGATCGTGCTTCAGATTCAAGGGATAGTCAAGAAGTTGTAAAGGTAAATTATTGTTTGATAATGAAATGCCAATATTTAAAATTGCCATGTAAGGAGGCGGAATACTTGAGTAATGCGCAATATAGCACAGTTGCCTGTGCCCATATATAGATTTCGTTTGTGGGTTATGAAATCTAAAAATAATATATTCATAAATGTCATTATTCAAAAAGCTATACACTCATATCAATGTCGAAAGTATTACAAATTGGAAACAACACCTAAAGTATCAATGAATCCATTTGGCTACCTACACACTACCGCAAGGCCTAAAGCTAAAAACGGACACTTGACTCACCAGTGGCGGATTGTGGACGAATAGAGTGGGAATAGCATTTGCGAGCCATTTTCGTGTCGATCGCCGTTTATTCTTCTTTGTTACCCAAGATGTGGTGTACATGTTCAAGGGAAAGTGCCGGCTGCAGATGCGGTATCGATCACCCCTCTTGTCCTCAAAGACTTATTGGACTCTACTTTCCAGCTCATCCAGTGGATATCCGCAATGTCTGACCCATTCTCTTATTCGATCAACAGTTTTCGGGAATACATGCATTGTAGTGCCTTCAGATTTAGCATGGGTCTTCGAAGGGCAACCGCTAATCGAACAGGCAGGCATTGTTGAAAATTCTGAAAATTAAATATCAAGATTATTATAAAACCTTGATGAATAAAAATGTCATAAAAAAGTAAATGAACCATACCATGCTCAATGCAAGGTTTGTTTTAGTTGCCGGAACTATACCAGTTCATCATGTGCGGCTTAGTATTTGCATAAGTTACAGAAATGTTTAAAATTATGTGACTAAACTCTGAACATGTGACTCGTTACCTGGATGTTCTGTCTTGCACGAAAAGGAAACATGCTTACATTATAGACTGGAACCCCGAAGGATGCCATTTGATGACAATTGACACAGATGAAAATAAATAGATCTATTGATAGCATAACTATTGAAACTCAAGTCAATAGCAATGAGACCAATGACCACAGCTCTATTGGGTACTGTAACAGCAAATAGATTGAAATGTAAAAATGACCGAAAAATGACTAGGATACATGGCCTTACCTTGACCAACAAACAGTTGGACTCAGCAGGCCGAGCAGTATGTTGCAGGAGAATAGGTAGATGGCCACAGGTAGCACACTGACGAGTTTGCTCGAAGCGGTCACAGATAGCACGGCGACGAGCAGATTAGCATAGATCTCAGTGCTTCTCAGGTAGAAGGTTCAGGAGTTGACTTGCAAAGCACAAAGATGTTCTCATGAGACATATCAAGTGATTTATAAAGTATTAGAAACAGGGTTGTGTTTGTGAATGACTGACGTGTGTATGTCGTGGTATTATGTTTATTGCAGGGGTGCGGCCTGCCTCGGGGGAGGCCTGCCTGGACACGGGGTCTGAGGAGGCCATGTGAGCGATGGCCCCTGGGCGTGGGATACCTTTTGAAGTGTACATGCTGTTTGCCACCTTGGCAGTTTGCGCCCATGACAGCCCCCCATGCCAGTGCTTATCCCTGGGTGCGAACCGCCTTTGATAGAGGGGGTGGGATGGATGGGGCTGGGGCATGCAGATAAGGCACAGGAAGACTGCTGAATGAAAACACACTTATGTGGATTGCAGGGGTGCGGCCTCCCGTGAAGCCACCATGTAAAGGAACGATAGGCCACCAGCCTGTACCACCTGTGAAAAGGAATGAAACAAACTGTTTTTAAATGACCAAGATAAGTTTAATAATCGTTTGTTGTCAATGACAATTCTTGTAACTAATGGCATTCTGTTTGGACAAATGCTATCTAGACACTGCACACTATTGAACGACTTTTGTGCGTTACAATGATATGTATATGTAATTTTGGATATAGTAGAAGACTGTGAAATAGGAGTGGCATGACAAGCAGAGTATACTTACTCGTTACTCGGATTACGAGGACGAACAGTTGCGCGAAGTTCGTGCATAAGCAACATCATTATCCTCAACACGGACCGTGTGAGGCAGGCTGCCCTGAAGTCTGGCAGCCCGGTGATGCATTGCGGTCGTGGCTCGCCTTCTGAAATGTAGGCCACGCATTCCGAGTTTTCATAGCAGCAGCAGTTCTCGTCCTCGGTTGGCATTAGCTCGCACCGATTGCATGTGCACCAGGTGGAAACGCTGTCCATGCGACTAGGTCCAGGCTCTTCAGCTGTTGAATCGTCCTCCTAACTGCCGTCCGAAGACCCATCGTTTTCGCGTGTTTCCCTTTCCAGTAGTTCCTCCTCGGTATACTCGGGCTCGTACATGTAGGGCATTATTGTAGCCATTGTGTGTTCAGAGCACAGAAACGAGTCACAGAATACTCAAAGTAACACAGAGAGAGGAATGGAATCGAAAATCTGCTGCTGTGTGTTGGGAAACGGTCTGTTTATACTTATTGAGGAAAGAGGCGTCCTGCCATTTCCATGGCGACACGTCATTAGCTGAAGCGCAGCGAATGTTGACACGAGACGTGCTTTGGCGTTGTGAAATGGGCGGTACGCGTCTGCTGATGACAGGCTCAGGGGCGGGGGGATATGATTTAGTGCCGCAAAAGCAGGTCAGCCAGGGCGATGGGGGGAAATGATAGGATTATCACAAAATGGCAGCTCCCTGATGCCTGTTTTCGCGTGCGTTTAATGGACGAAAACTCGGGTAAGGTCATTAGGAAATTTTTCTAAAATCGAGCGACTTAGGCTTAAAAACACATGGCCGACCCGTAGGGGCAATAACATTTTTTGACCAAACCATTCCAATGATGCTTTCAGTTTTATCAGTGCCGAAGGGACATTCTGCTGGGAAGGTACTATTTGCTACAAAAGCTTGCCACAGGCAAGATCCCCAATCACAATTTTATATACCGGGATCTCATTTTCTTGGGCATACAACATCCAAATATACTTTTTATCTAAAGGCCTGTTTCAGATCCCAAGGCCTAGTTAGCTCAGTGGATTGTCTTATTTTGTTCAAAATCTCGGTTTCCATTTTCACTAAATAAGCATTCTTTATAAAAAAAACATTTTGAATTTGCATTCATACTACCAGGGCTATTCCAAATATCGCTCAGCCAGATTGCATAATACTCCTTTCTTATGTGGGCAAACCAAGGTAATAGCCTACCACCTTCCTGCCCCATAACGTCCTTTCTGTATTTTGTTAATCTACCCATAATCCAAATCATGGCCCAGTAGTAAACTGGCATTGCCTTACAAATTCTATTCTTTGTACGTTGGTTTCTAGAAAAATGGGGAGATTTGCTAATCCTAAAATGTTTCTCCGATATTCTCAGTAACTGAAAGATTTGTACAATTAGTAGCTCACTTTTAATTCTGCTCCATACAGGGCCACCTCCCTGGCTTGTAACTTGTATGCCTCTATAGAAATCCTTACTGCTCCATTGCCTTGCTTTCTTGTAAAACTTTCCAATGCCCTGTTGTACCTTGACAATGTTACTCCTGCCGTGGCAACTTGCTAATCCCGGTTAGTCGGTTTTTACCAGAGTCCTTGATAGTCATAGGTCCCTCGCGCATCTCTAGGTTTAGGACCGGTTTTTTCTTTAGCTTATTGCCCCTAAACCCAAAGATTTGGGTTTTGGAGTGAAATTCATCAGTTACACATTTCCCAGAAGGAGACCTAAAACATCTATTGAAAAGGGCTTAGTAGAAAACAACTCGGTAGATAAACATAAGCTAATTCATTTTTCTCAAAATGAATGATCTTGTAAATAATGAGGAGAGCTCTTTGGAACTTTAAACGCAAATCTAAAAGATGAGATTGGAGAAATAACTGGGCAGTCGCCCAAAATAATCCTGAATTGATCCTTCTCCTGAAAGATATGTGATCTTTTCCTCCAAAAACCCTAAATGCGTTTTTATAAAAAGTAGACTCTTCTTGCTAGAAACTCTGGATATTGTAGGGCCCAGAATAGGTTTGGATAAGTCAAAAAGTTGTGCTTTATAAAAAGCTGATACCATGCTGCAAAATCTTAAACATCTATTTTCTATTGTACGGCACTTGCTATTGGCAGTTTAGATTTTATGGGAAATGTGTTCATGATCCATATTTTATGGCACGTTGAAGGAGCGGGCAGCAAATGGGTTTGTTGCTTGTCGTCACTCGCTTCTGGCTCCTCCTATAATCAAAACTCACTTTATAATCTTATCGAAGTAATTATGGTATGTAATTTAAACGCATATGGTGGTTTTATTATTTGTATCGAACATTTGTTTTCTATTGTGTATTTACATTTCTAGAACCATTTTTTAAAAAAAATGTATATGTTCAATGTGTATAAGGTTTAATTTTAACCAAATTTCACCATCATAAAAACAAAAATATTAAATTGGCTATTGGGTTCTGTGCTGATTCTCTATATGGTTGAAAATAACAATTCTACTCTTTATCAGCCATTTTATTATCTGCATTATTTGTTGTACTTTGATTTGGCTCTTATATCTGTAACTATTTGATGTCAATACTTTGTAGTGACAATAATGCGGACTAAACAAAA
This sequence comes from Ambystoma mexicanum, assembly GCF_040938575.1. Lineage (NCBI taxonomy): Eukaryota > Metazoa > Chordata > Amphibia > Caudata > Ambystomatidae > Ambystoma > Ambystoma mexicanum. The sequence continues at coordinate 1,186,584,831 of NC_090927.1, forward strand.
GCCAAATACCAAGCCAAGTTGCAGAAGCTTAACCCAACACATGTCTCATCTTTGCTGAGCTTTGTGAAGGCAATGACTAAAAATAGTTCTCCAGCATGGGGTCTGGCATGGATTCACATGCTCATGAATATTCCCCGTCGTCAGGCTGGGAATCCTCGGTAAAGAAAAAACCAGTATCAGTTTCGTTTCTGATCTGTCTTTCGTAGTAATAACCAATCACTGATCTCTGCGTCATACTGACCACAGCCAATGACTGCCCTCTACCTAAGCACCGCCTCTGGCAGCCATCTTCAGATTTTTACCGCACGTTCATGTGTTGGGATCCTCGTGCTATTGCTCTCGAGCGTTAGTGCTATTTTTTCACGTTTTTTCTCAAAAACTTCGTTTTTTCGGTCAAAAGAGCCTCAAGCTCCACCGACTCTCCATCCGATCAACGGGGACCCGTGTCGGATTCGTCTGCGCCCCTCAAGGGTGAAGATTTCGTCGAGCTATGCTTTTGGAGGACTCCAGAAGCTTCTCAGGCCCGGACATGGCCCAAGAGAAGGGAAGCTCGACGCCCGGAAAGCTGTTCAGGATCTGCCCTGGATGCCAGCTGCAGAACGTCTTTAAGGAGGACGAACACTCCTTTTGTCTCTACTGCTTACATGAGGACAAGACGCACGTGGAGAAGGACTGTGCGTTTTGCGGCAATATGTCGGAGCGGACCATGAAGGACCGCCATCAACGTCTCGCCAACTGGCTGGAAGGGAAGAGCCCGTCAGGCGAGAAGAAGAGGAAGAAATCCGAGCGGTCTTCTAAGACCTTTTGAGGACGCCCCGGCGACGGGGGTCCAACACAAGGCCAAGCACCGCGAGTCCGCTGGCACCGGGAGCGCCGAACGGTCGGACTCTACGGGCGCCAGGCAGGGCGCACCCTCCCCGGCACCATCAGCCACGAGCCAACGCTCTGGGTCGGGTAAGAGGAAAGGCGAGCACCCGGCGAAGCTCCTGGAGAGGCCCCGGTCGAGCTCGAAGGCCCCATCGGAGGGGGAGCGAGGCAGTGTCCCCCCCCCTCAAGGATAAGGCGGTGAGCGCACCTAAGGTGGTGAAGGCCTTAATCCATCCGGCCAAGCCCTCTATCGATACTGTCGCGGCGGCCCTGGCTCAGCCTGTGGAGGCTACACCAGTGGTGGCGACCTCGGGGCTCAGAGTCTCCCTGCCACCTCGGAGGGAGTCCTCTTTTGTGCCCATCGATAGGACCCCCGTGAAATCCCCGGCGGGGAAGAAAAAGGGGGGGCAGGGCGTCGTCGTAGATTCGGCCTCAACCTCGGAGGAAGAGCTGATCGAGGTCTTAAGCCACGGCCTTGGCGTGGAAGACCGGCCCGTCGGGATGGATCCCGACGCAGGTGACTACGACATCGTCGAGGGTGCCGACGGGGCCCCTGATCGCCCGTCGGATTCCTCTCTGCCAGCGCCGCAAGACAACTCGGCGGCCATTTTGTTGGCTATACAGTCCTTATGCTCAGAGATAAGGACGAGACTACCGTTGCCGACGGAGGAACCTCTCCCGTCGGGGGATCCTGAACCGGGACCTTCTGGTGTTCCCCCCGCCCAAGAAAAGAAGGATTCACCCTCCACCTACTTTTCAGCCGTCGCGCCCCGTCCAGCCCTCCTCCCCGTCCACCCGAGGGGATGATACGGGGACTGACACGGCAGCGACGGGTACGACGACGAGGTATACAACGAGGATCTACCGTCGTCACCTCCCACCAGGGCTTCTCCGCCCGACGAGATTGGATCGTTCCACTCCATGATTGCCAGGGCATCCGAGCTTTTCCAACTCTGCCCTGAGGAGAAGAAAAAGGAAGGATTCCTTTATCAACGGCGCGAGGCCAAGAGGAAGACGGTCCTCGCGGTGCCTCTACTGGACGACATTTGGGATGAGGGCCTCGCCCTCCTCAAGAACCCTTCCACGACGCCAGCTAGAAGAGACCGGTACGAGAAGAAGTACCGGGTCCCGGACGCGGCCCCCCTGTGCCTCTGGGCGCAGCCTACCCCGGACTCCGTCGTCTCCGCGGCGGCCAGGAAGAAAGCGGGGGGGGGGGTGCGGCCTCCACATCGACTTCCCCACCGGACGGCGAGGGAAAGAAATTGGACGCTATGGGACGCAGGGTCATCTCGTCTGCAGCGACGACGATTAAAGCGGCCAACGCCTTGGCTATCGTGGCCCGCTACGACAGGGAGCTATGGTACAAACTGGCTCCCCTGCTGGACTTCCTACCGGACGACAAGAGGGCGGATGCCCTGGAGATCCTACAGGAAGGTGAGGTGGCGTCGGACCACGCCATCACTATTGCGACGGACATCGCCAACACTGGGTTTCGCCAGTTGGGCAACGGCGTGTGCCTTAGGCGGCGTGGATGGCTCAAGGCTACGGACTTCCGTCAAGACGTACAGACCAGAGTCCTGGACATGCCGTTCGATGGGAACAACCTGTTTGGGGAAAACAGTGGACGATTCCCTTCAGGCCATTAAAGCGGACACTGAGACGGCCCGGGCCCTTGGGGTTCTGCAGCAACGACGGAAGCCCTTTTGGAGCAGCGGAGGCAAGGGCGCCTCCAAAGGTTCCGGCGGCGGTTTCTCCACCTACCGTCAAGCGGCCCGCTCGTCGTCTCAGGAGGCCTACAGAGGACGAGGCAAGTCTGGCGGACCCCGCCGTCGTCGCCAAGGAGGTCAAGGCGGCAAAGCCTCGTCGAAACAGGATTGAACCGGCCGTGGGGTCGGGCCCCCACCGAAGCACCCCGGTGGGAGGCCGGCTGGCGAGCTTTGTCAGCGTGTGGGAGTCCATCTCCACCGACCGTTGGGTGCTGGACGCCTTAGCCCGGGGCCACGCGCTCGAGTTTCAAAGAAGGTGCCCGCGCGTCCCCCCCGTGGCCAGGAAAGAGCTTCACGTCCCTCAGCTTCTCCTGGAGGTAAAGGCGATGCTCAGGAAGGGCGCCATCGAACTCGTCCCAAAGAGGCTTCGGGGCTCCGGAGTTTACTCGAGATACTTCCTCGTGAAGAAGAAGACGAGAGGATGGCGCCCCATCCTAGATCTGCGACGTCTGAACAAGTTCATCAAGGCGCAGAAGTTCCGGATGGTCACCCTCCAGCACGTCCTGGGGCAGCTGGAGGAAGGAGACTTCCTGTCGTCGTTGGATTTGGAGGATGCCTACTTCAATATTCCCATCCTAAAGGGGCACCGAAAATTCCTCAGGTTTGTGGTCCATGGGCGTCACTACCAGTTCAAAGCCCTCCCCTTCGGACTACGGTCGGCACCCAGGGTATTCACCAAGTGCCTACCCCTACCTGGACGACTGGCTCATCCGAGCCAAGACGAGGGAGCTCGCCGTGGAGCACACGGCAAGGACCGTCCAACTTCTCACGGACCTGGGATTCTCCGTGAACTACGCCAAGTCCCACCTGGTACCCACGCAAAACGCACTGTTTCTGGGAGCGAAGCTCGACAGTGTCCCTTCTGGCCTCCCCGTCGGAGGAAAGGACCAGGTCCATCCTGGGCAAGGTACAGCGGATGTTGGTTTCCGACGCGGCCAAGGTGAGGTCCATCAAGTCCCACCTCGGAATGATGTCTTCTTGCATCTACCTCATTCCCATGTGCAGGCTCCGGATGCGCCCGTTGCAGGAGTTCCTGGACGCGCGCTGGATCCAAACGACGGGCGGCTTCGAGGAGAGGATCACACTCGACGAGAGTTTCCGCCGAGCGGTCCGGTGGTGGGGCAACCGCGCGCATCTGACGGCGGGCATGGACTTCCAGACCCCAGACCACCAGGAGACAGTGACCACGGATGCCTCCCTGGAAGGGTGGGGAGCGCACACCGAAAATCTGCACGCGAGAGGCCTTTGGCTCCCGACGGAGAAGTCCCTCCATATCAACGTCCTGGAGCTCCGTGCAGTGTTCTGGGCCCTCAGGTCCTTCCTTCCGTCCCTCAAGGGCAAGGTGGTGAGGATCTTCACCGACAACACCACCACCATGTTTTACATCAGGAAACAGGGCGGAACCAGGTCCCCAGCGCTGTCCAAGGAGGCGCAGGACCTGTGGCATTGGGCCGTCGCCCAAAGGATGTTTCTGGTGCCGTTTCATCTGGCAGGGATAAAAAACACCATCGCCGACTCACTCAGCAGGGAGCTGCGCTCGTGCCACGAGTGGGAACTACGGCAGGATCTAGTGGATCGCCTCTTCCGACGGTGGGGCACACCCCAGATCGACCTGTTCGCGACGGCGACGAACTCCAAGTGCCGGAGGTTCGCCAGCAGGTTTCCCCAGGCGAGGAGCATGGGCGATGCTTTCTCGTTCCCCTGGGAGGGCCTGTTCCTCTACGCGTTCCCTCCTTTGCCACTGCTAATCCGGCTCGTCAACCAGCTCAAGAGGTCACGGTGCAGGATGATCCTCGTCGCACCTGCGTGGCCGAGGCAGATATGGTTCCCGGACCTTCTGGACTTGTCAGCGTCCCCGCCAATCAAGCTGCCGGTGGACGCAGATCTACTCTCCAGGGAAGGAGGCGCCATCATCCACCACGACCCGAAATCGCTGAACTTGTAGGCCTGGCTCCTGCAGCGCTAGAGTTTGGAGGATACGACATACCGGCCGACTGCAGAGAGGTTCTTGCAAAGGCCAGGGCGTCCTCGACTCTTAAATGCTACGGACACAAATGGAAGAGGTTCTCTGTCTGGTGCCACGCACAGAAGATTAACCCTCTACGGATTACGGCTCCCCAGGTACTGCCGTACCTGCTGACGCTGGCCAAAGCTGGACTGGCACACGCGTCCATCAAGATTCATCTTGCTGCGATCTCCCGATACACCAGAACCACTGGCCGGACGTCCTTGTGGTCTCATCGTCTGGTGAAAGAGTTCATGAAGGGACTGTTCAGATCGTTCCCGCCGGTGAAGGCCCCGGCGTGGGAGCTCAACGTGGTGGTGACCAAGCTCATGGGACCTCCGTTCGAGCCTCTGCACTCGGCCCCGTTGAAGTTTCTGTCGTGGAAAACGGCGTTTCTTGTGGCCATCACCTCCGCACGACGGGTGGGAGAGATCCAGGCCCTTTCCTGCAAGGCCCCGTACTTGACTTTTCACGACACGAGGGTAGTGCTCAGGACGCACCCCTCCTTCATGCCCAAGGTACCGTCGGACTTCCATCTCAACGAACCCTTGGTGTTGCCTGTGTTCTTCCCGTCGCCTTCGTCGCCGGCTGAGAGGACTTTGCACTCGCTGGATGTGGCTAGAGCGCTGAAGTTCTACGTGGACCGCACGAAGTGTTTTCGGAAGACGTCACAACTCTTTGTGAACTTTGGACCTGTCAATCAGGGGAAGGCTCTCTCGAAGGCTTCCATTTCCAGATGGCTCTCCGGCTGTATCATGTACTGTCATCGGTTGGCAAACCGACCGCTGCCTGGCCGTCCGAGAGCCCATTCCACCAGAGCGATCGCAGCTACCACGGCGTTCCTTTCTGGTGTGCCCCTGCTGGACATATGCAGGGCTGCTACGTGGAGGTCGACGCACATCTACTGCGTCGATCGGGATTCCAGGGTCGGCCAAGCAGTGCTGCGCAACCTGTTCGCCTGAGGTGAGCCTGGTGAGGAGGTAAGATGCTTAATGTTGAGCTTGATGTACTGCTTAATGTTGAGCCTTTGCCACCTCCCGTGGTTGTGCATGTGTGTACTGCTATGTATTCTTTATTCATGAGCATGTGAATCCATGCCAGACCCCATGCTGGAGAAGGAACAAGTTACTTACCTGTAACTGTTGTTCTCCAGCATGGGTCTGGCATGGATTCACATGCGAACCCTCCCGCCTACCCCTCTGCGGCTCTTCACTTGGTCATACTGCCACTTCACGTGCTTCCAAATCTGAAGATGGCTGCCAGAGGCGGTGCTTAGGTAGAGGGCAGTCATTGGCTGTGGTCAGTATGACGCAGAGACCAGTGATTGGTTATTACTACGAAAGACAGATCAGAAACGAAACTGATACTGGTTTTTTCTTTACCGAGGATTCCCAGCCTGACGACGGGGAATATTCATGAGCATGTGAATCCATGCCAGACCCATGCTGGAGAACAACAGTTACAGGTAAGTAACTTGTTCCTTATCCTAAACATGTGACAACTATAATTCGGTTAAGATTTTAAAAAATATGATATGCTAGGTTATGTAGTAGGCGACTACATCAGCACAATACAAATAATCATAAATGCAATAAAGCATAAGGATTAGCCATATCTAAGCAGATTTCCATTTGCTACTAGATTGTATTGAACTAGGTTTCAATTTAATAATTGGAAGGTTGAAAATGATTGATTAAGGCAACCTTCAAATAAAGCATTTGTAGATAAAATTGTAAGCGAGCATTCAGACTGCATAGTGCTCAATTAGCATAGGTGAGTCATAAAACAATTGTACATAAATGAGTGCATCATCCACCATTTAGTTTATTTTGACGGGTAACTCCAAAAAGTTTATATTTTGTCGACCCTCAATTGGATTCCATGGGAAAAGATAATTCACCAATAATTAGCAAAATAATGGGGGTTTTTGTAGATCAAACATTCACACACGGGTGGTATCTAGGCTCAAAAGGCAAATAAGATGTTTGTTCTCCAACTCAAAGGCCAGAATAGGTTCTCCTTCTAGTCATTGGTGTGGCAAAGGGAAAACTATTTAATAGGCACGCCCAGCATATTCAGCGTTTATCTTCAACACATGCCAAACAATGCTCAATGGAAAGCTATAAGAGGCCAGCTGCTGCACTCTTATTAACAACTGGAAATAATATACATTTATAGACGAAACAGAATTTCTTCTTTATCACTTGTGTGTCAAAAAAGCAAAATGTTTAAAAAGCATAACCAGCTTTTTCAGCGAGGAGTAAAATAATTCTCAATGGATAGCTGCAAGGGAGAGCTATTACTGCCATAAATAAGGAATTGGTTTGTTGTAGACTTGATCATATGTGATTGCATGTAAAAGGTCTCTTAATATAGTGTTTATAAGTGTCTATATAAGTGATTAAGTTGCCATTGATTGAACTAATTGAATGACTTTTAGTCTATTTTGCGTGGACCACTGAATAAAGTGAGAAAGCATTTTAGGAGCCCAAGTATTAGTGTTAGAGCTGTACAACAGTGCTATGTCCTGTGAATTTGCCTCCCAAACTAAGTTATTTACTAAAATGAATGCAGTTTGTCATTATCATGTAGATGGTCTCCAATGGAGAAGGCTGTGCTTTCACACCTCACCAGCAGCATGCCTATAGGTGCTGATTGTCAGGGTTGGACACCATTAACCAAGCAGCCTCTATATATTTTGAACGTGATGGAAGAACCGAGAAAGGTTCCTCTGCAGCTTTCTTGGACTTTGTGATTTACATTGAAATACATATTTATGCAAGGAAACAGTGCTGATTGTTGATAGTTATCCTCCTTTTCAATGGATTGCATGCTCTAATTCAATTTGAATCAATCAATACTTCATTTCGACCAAACAGTCATAAAAGCCATACAAGAAGAAATAGATACAGCACTAAAAATGTTTTGTTGAAAACCGCTTTGCAAAGAAGTGCAAATTGCACAGAAAGTACTTCAATATGTGCAACGCAGAGATAAACAGACTATACCGGTCTGAAAAATTACCAGCATATAAAGTCAAGATTTTTAAATTAAGCTAACATTTTATTGCCTAATAGTCAAGCCCTGTGGATGTATTTAGCCATCCTATATACCACATCTTTGCCATCCGTACTATTGCACAGTTTCAGAGCAGCCGCAAAGCAATGGATATTCTTAGATGGGAACAAGGGCTTTAAATGGATTCTTCTCAAAGTAATCAATTGAGCACAAAACCGTAGAAAATGAGACGCAGATCCTTCGTACCAACCACATAAGGGGCAGGTACCAGTGTTAATTGTATCCCAGGTCTTAGTGTGCGAGGTGACCCTGAAAATTCCTAGACTAAATTGCAGGTACAAAGTGCAGGCATCATCTTGGGGATATTGGTTATATGCAATATTCTTTTGGCCCCACACACTCTGCGGGCCATACCCTTGACTGGGTTTTATCTCACACCCTGACCGTTGTCGATCTGACAATTTCCCTGTACTTTTGGTCAGACCATTACCTAATTTCTTTTAATGTGAACATGCCTAAACGCGCTAGGCTTGACACCTACCCCAGATTAATTATTCAGTCGAGGAATCGAAAGAATGCATCACCAAAAAGATTATCGTCCCTACTTACTGCACGTCTGGGCTCACCAGATCACTTTGAGAATGCTGACGACGTGGCTAGCCATCTTCTCACTATGCTTGAAGATGCCATTAATGCCCTCGCACCAATCGGATCTCGTCAAGTCCAAAGTGAAACTGCTAAGAAAAATTGGTTTAATGAAAGCATCCTCCTTCACCGACAGAAGAAACGGTCAACCGAATGACAATGGTGCTCTAATCCCTCTTCTCTTACCTGGGCTAATTACAAAAGCCTTATTTTAAAAATCAAAGCAGCCATTATAAAGGCTAAATCTGCGACAGAATTTGTCAAGCCAATTGTAGCTCTAAGGAGCTTTTTGCTATACTCAATGAATTTAAGACCAATCCAAGTCCGGTGCCTGGCCCCGTCAGAAATAATGAGCGGTGACACTCTATTCACAACACCTTCATTAACAAGGTTGTTGTGCATCAAAATGCCTCCCACGTGTTAAGGAATTCTCTTAACTCCAGCGACTCATCCCTTGGTACTGGTGAATTGACCTTGTCTGCTTCTGTGCTGCCCAGCTTTTCTTTTCCTTCCTGCACTGAACCTTTTATTGTTGAGCTGGTCTCGCAAATGAAACCTACTTCGTGTCAGGGGGACATCAGGCCATCCAGCCTTTTTATTAAGTGCTTTAATGCATTGTGCCCCTGTGTCACAAAACTTGTTAAACTCTCCTTCTCGGAAGGCTTTATTCCTTGTCTTCTTAAGGACGTCTGGATCTCCCACCTTCTGAAGAAGGCTCATCTTGATCCCCTTGCAACAGATAGCTATCGCCCTATTACTAACGTTCCATATATCCTAAAGATTCTGGACAAAGCTTCCTACATTCAGTTTCAGTGCTTTCTTGAGCAAATATCATTCTGGGTACTCCTCAGTCTGGTTTCAGAGCCACGGTACTGAGACGGCTCTTCTGGATCTAAAAGGTAACCTTCTCAATATTGTTGATCAAGGCCACTCTGCCATGCTGATGCTTCTTGATCTTTTGTCAGCTTTTGATCTTGTGGACCATGCTCTTTTAGTAGAACGTCTTCAATCTGTGGTTGGCTGTTCCAGTCTAGCCACTTCACGGGTCTCTTCCTTCCTGGGGCCACGACAGGCCAGAGTTGCCACTAAGGATGCCCACTCTTTGCCCTCTCCCATCACTTGTGGGGTGCCTCAGGGCTCCTGTATTCGTCCACCTCTTTTTAATATTTATATTCTTCCATTTCTGGCACAGTTGGACAACCTGGGTGTCCAATACACTAATTATGCTGATCACACACAAGTTGTCACAATGTTTCTGGACAATATGTCACGTATTCAGCCAAACTGAACAGGATCTATGCTGCCATTCATGAGTGAATGGCAGTTAATTTGTTGTCTCTTAATGCCACTAAAACTGAGCTTCTTGTTGTGGCCTCTGCACCCAAACTCAAAACCTATCCGCCGGAGTATCTTTGCTTCACCATTCTGAATGCCGTTATCCCGGTGGTTAAGAAAGTGAAAACTCTGGGCGCCACTTTAGATTCGGAATTGACCATGAAGCATCATGAGGCTCAGATATGCAATTCCTGTGGCATTGTCAATAGGTTGCTCAGTAATATCCGACCCTATATGTCAACTGAGAATGTCGCCATTCTGACTGCGGCCCTCATACATTCAAGACTTGATTATTGCCACAGCCTTCTGAGTGGTTGCACCCAGTCTGCTTGGTCTTCGCTTCAAGTCACCCAGAATGGTGCTGTGCGCCCCATTACAGGCTTAGCTAAACGTGCACATATCTCACAAGCACAATGAAATTTGCACTGGTTGCCAGAAAAACAGAGTGACACATAAGATCCTCACTTTGACACACAAGTGTCTGCTAGATGGAGCACCCAAATATCTTTCAGCCTGACTTAAGTGTTAAACCCCAACTCGCTTTCTAAGATCTGAGAATCAGCTCAAACTCATTCAGCCTAGGTTTAGACTGGTTTCTGCAGGTGGACTGAGCTTCGTTGTGCGTGGCCCTACTGCTTGGAACTCCATCCCGTTGATCCTTTGGTCCAAACTGTGACTTTTAAAAAGGGACTAAAGACAATGTTATTCAATCAATCTCCTGATTAGTATTTTTTTTTTTGCTTTTCTTCTTGATACTCCCCCGACAATCTGATCTATTTGTATTTGTTCTTTACTACGTTGCTTTCTGTTTTGTGTTGTGTGTGCGCCCTGAGGCTGCGGGCATGTGGCGCACTCAACAAGAATTCAAATAAATAAGTAGCCTAAAATCCAGTTTATATTCCAAGTATTGTAGCCTCAGACTTGCCTCTTCCATTTTTACCTGGTTAACTTAGTGGCAGCAATTTTTATTATGCTAGGACTAGTTTGATCAAGAGAATCGGGGTTTGCCAAAGATAAAGTAAACCGCGATCTGTGTGAATTTTCTTTACATGTAACAACCATGTTAAACTTTTCCCGCCCTCAAAAGTTAAAAAGTGGGCCATTGCATCCCTATATTTCCCCAACTCAGGGGTGCCCCAGCGCCTGGCCCAATACAAAATGGGTCTCAGATTAATCTCATCTTCAATTGGGTGTAAATCCAGTCTCAGCGGAGCATTTGGGGTGCCAAATGGGAGGGGAAGAAGTCCCTTTAAAATCTTGTTTTCAATTAATTGCATTGATTGAACATTTGCATATCCCTAGAAAACCGCTCCGCAGCGTGCTGCTGATCTAGCCGGAATTTTATATATTACTAAATCTGGGGTCAGAGCGCCTTTGCCATATATTTACAAAATACATTTTGTACCACTGCTGAATTTAGCCAGATTAGAGTGATATTTTTCAATCTGTGACTTCGAAGCACCAGCTTCAGAGAAGCGGATGGCCAAATAATCATTCATATCAACCTGAATCAACCTAGATTCACCTGCGCAGATCCGCAACTCTTTTCTTGGAGCTTTTTCATTTAAAAACCAATAACTTAGTTTTGCCGGTGTTAAGAGACAATCCCAGCTCATTGCACTTGATTATAAATTGCTTGAGATTGTCTCAACCTGTCTGGAGTGGTAGATAAAAGCACTGCCTCGTCCACATAAAAAAGGGCATGCAGGATATCGGCACCCATCGAAGGCCGATCCATGCAATGTATCTGTAGATCCTCTATCACCTCATTTATACAATGGCAAAATAAGAGCTTGCGGCAATGCACCCTTGTCTTACCCCCTTATTAACTGCAAGAGGGGTCGAAATGCCCCCAGCCAAACCAAATCAGACTTTTTAAATTATAGAGACTGAACCATGGAAAGCAAATGGCTAGGTACATTCTTATTTTCCAAAACCTTCCAGAGTGACTCCTGGGCAACAGCCTCAAATGCTGTCTTTAGATACACAAATACTGCATATAATTTCAATTTCTTGAACACTGTATATTTCTTGACCGGGATCTAACTGAAACCGCTGAAGCCAGCTTGAACAGCAGCCTGTTATTCTTGTCTGCCCACTTTTGGAGATATCTTGGAATGACCTTCCCAAATACTTTGCTAGAACTGTCAAGGAGCGAAATTGGTCTGTAATTTCCCAGATTGTCCTCATCTTTAAGGGAGAAAAAGACAATCTCGGCATTGCGCCATTATGCAGGAAATGCATTCTCCCTATTAACTGCGTTTAAAAGTCAACAAAGCACCTGAGCCCATACTGTCATTTCTTCCTTGAATAAATCAATAGGGTTGCAATCTGGGCCCAAAGCCTTCCCGCTCTTTTGAAAGTCAATGGCCACCTGCACATCAGATAAAGTAAGTGAGAAGGTAGTTCCCTCCACTGTGTGTAATTGGGATCGGAGGACTGCGATAGACAGTTGATCAGAGGGGAGATCGGGTGAGGAGCCATATAGCGCAGAAAAGTGACAATGCCACCTATCAGTAGTAATGCTGCAGTGCAGAATATTATCTCTGTTGCACTCCCTACCCACTATCAACTTCCAGATTTTAATGGAGTCTCCACTAACAGTTGCATTCTTTAACTTGTTACCTTTATGCTTGGAGAAAGGCAATTTTTGTCATTAAGTAGAACTTTATAATGTGAAGGCACTTATTTGTTAAAACTATTCTGCACCATCATATTTGTACAATCCAAATTGCATATGCGTTCAATGTGTGCAAGAGCCATGCTGTATATTTCAAACTTGACAAAAGGGGCCTGTAGCTTATGTGACTCAATGTTTTTCTGGGCATGTCCTTCTGTGAGGAATCTGAGAATGTCCTCACTGCTTTCCTCAATATATCGTCCTCCCAGGCAGCCAGGCAAAGGGTGTCTCTTTAGGATCCTGACCCTGGGGGTTGATATGCGAGGCAGGATCACCTGGGCAGAGGAGACTTGGAGAGTGGGGATGAGGCACCCTTGGGTGAGAGACGGTATCCCCCATTTCCCTCTAATAAGGAGTAAAATGTGCCCCAGGCTTTTATATGGTATTAACAATCCCTTCCCCTTTTTTGCCAGAAAACCATCTCCCGACACACACCAATCTGGTACTGAGACGAGGAAGAGGCAACAAAGAAACATACATCCTTCCTTTAATAACTAGACATACACAAACACCTCAGTGGTACTTTGACGAGGAAGAGGGATGCCGAGTACCAAGACAGTTATGCAGTTGAAGAATATTGCCTGCACTGAGGCAAAAGGGGTGATATAAATGGCCCGCTCAGGTGAGGCTAAAGAGATCGCCTGTGCAACATTTGCAGGAGAAAAGATTACCAAAACCGGTATCCGCAATCTGTGGAATACTTGCGTCCTGTGCACACTCGGAGTGTTTGTGATAACAAACAATGGTTATGGAATATTAAGGTAATTGGAGTAAAACCAACAATTTTCAAGAAATCAAGTTGAGCTAAATAATTCAAGATAAGACTTTTTTAAATCCAAGGTAGTGTTATTTAAAAGGTCATCATAACATGAAATGGATTGTGCATATTCTTTGAATCATACTATGTAATACATGTATTTCAATCAATAAACATATAATATTCTTAGACAGTGAATAGCTTATGTAACGGTGAGCTCTACGTGTTTCGGGACTATCGTCCCTTCATCAGGAGAAACATTTCATTCGTATTTCATCAGTCAATCTTTGACTTGGATCAGTTTTGTGTACAGAGGTAAAAAATAATAATAAATATAACAAGTATTAGCCAATCACTGACTGGTGTGTATATGCCGTATTTACAAGTATTCACAATTGGATAAATTATTCAGTGTCATATGTATTTCTTGAACATTCACCTGTGGACAATGAAGATGGTGTACGTAGCCACGTGTCTGGGTAGATGTATATATCCTCCATGGGTGAAGTAACCGAAGATAAGTATATAGAGAAGGAATTAAATGTATTCTTCTCTTATTCCCTAGGGTATACGAGTTCCAAAGTTGGCTCCTTACCTGAGATTCTATAACTGGAGTTTAGGTTGTGGAATATGTGGTAAACGCCATTGTTTTGAGATTGCAATAACGGTAAGTAAAGCAGCATGGTATTGTGCAGAACGGTAGAGTAGTCTGTTGCGAAACTGTTCTTGCTGTGGGTAACGGAGAGGATATATCAAAAATGTGAGCTTGATGTAAAGCAACCAGGTTTTAAAGTGAGAGGTTAAACCTGAGTGCTCACCCAAGTACATTTGGAATTCCAATCCACGGATGTGTAGATGCGTGTGCAAGCGCCGACCTCGTTCGTGTGTAGATTCAGGTCAGCGTTTGATTCTCAGTGATATGGTGCACACGCGTATCCACGCGGTGATGTCACATGTAAACAAATGACATCACTGTGCGGCGATGCAGTTGGAGCGCTTGTAGTGAGGTGTAATATGGTTCTAGTAGTAACTGGAGCCTCTAGAATTAATGTAAATTGATCCCACAACAAGGAATCTATAGAGGGGTGCAAATAAAGAAGCTGTAAGAGCATCAGTAAGATAGAATGAACTGGATAATGTGCATACAGGTGAACGTCAAAAAAGGGCATATATGCTCACAATCTAATATGTTACAGAATTACTGTTCATTGTTGAGGAAACAATATAGATTTGTGGAGCTGCATGTGTACTCAATGCAGCAATTGGTTATATCAAAAGAGAAAAGATGTAATCACTTCCCAATTCGGTAATGGGCACGAACTGGAATTAAAAAGCAGCCTATATGCTCAGTCTAATGTGTGACGCAACTGTACATTGTTGATACAACATTGTAGAATTGTCTAGGTGCATGTGTACGCAGGGCATCAGTTAAGTATATCAGAAGAAATATTTTAAAAGATGTAATCACTTCACAATTTGATAACGGGCACGATTTCTATTGCCTAATGGGTGTTACAAAAAAGCACCCAGATGGAAGTTTTCATTCATTCATTCCATTAGTGGTAAGACTGTCAAGCTTCTCGATCCAGTATAGTTCCCTCTGATCAAGAATGGTCTCCTCCTCTGGGTGATTTGTGTACTACTTCAAGTACAATAAGGCTAATTTGAGGCACTGAATGTTTCTCACTAAAATGCCTGGCCACCGGTGAGCGGGTATTGCCAGTCCTTATATTACTTTTATGCTCATTACAACGGTCCTTTATTTTTCACACCGTTTGTCCCACATAAAAACTCCTGCAGGGACAACTTAATCTACAAATAACTGACATGGTATCACATGTTGCGAAGTCCCTTAATTTGATGTTGGCTCCTATACGGGGATGTCTGATATAGCTGCCTTTCATTATGTTATTGCAGTTGCTGCAATGTAAACAAGCAAAAGTGCCCATTTTTTTTTCGTTTTCAGTATGGTCTGCTTAGTAGTACTTGCTCTTTCGGCTTTCACCAATAGATCCCTAAAGTTCTTGCCCCTCTTGTATGCAATCAGGGGAGGTTTTGGGAATAATTCCTGGAGTTGAGTCCAATTGAATTAGCCTCCATTTTTTCTTAATGCATCTGCTTATTTAATGGCTTTGACTTGAGTAGTTAAGTGTGTAAAGAAAAGGAATTTCGAGGGGATTGGGTCCTCCGACGTATTCCATATCTATGACATGTAATCACCACAGCTGTGCTGCTTCGGAAACTTTTTCGGCGTCTGCGTCCTGCGTCGATGACGTCGATGCGCCGTCGTCGAGGACCTCCTCCGACGTCATCCGATGTGATAAGTAGGACGCACGACGCCCATAGCCTCAGTTCCGTTTTTTCCGCGAACGTGTTGCTTTGTGTTTCTCGGTTCTAAGCCTCGACTCTTTGGAGTTCTGTTCTTTCTGGTTCTTCGAACCTGTTCGTTTGTGAATTTCCTTTGGCGATGTCTTCCACTTCGTCTTCAACCCCGCGTCCGGGCTTTAAGAAGTGCGGGGAGTGTGGGTCCAAGATGTCGGTGACTGACTCGCACGACGCCTGCCTCTGGTGCCTCGGGGAGGCCCACGACACGGATGACTGTACCGACTGCCAGTCGCTCACGTCCAAAGCCTGGACGTAAGAAGAAGTTGTCGGTAGGTCGGGTGTCCAAGCCCCGAAGTCGAAGTCGGCGGGGCTTTCGACGGATGATTCGAGGGGTGACTCTCCGCGTCATCGTCGGAAGTCTCGTCGGTCTTCT
The DNA here is from genome assembly GCF_040938575.1 of Ambystoma mexicanum. Taxonomy (NCBI): domain Eukaryota; kingdom Metazoa; phylum Chordata; class Amphibia; order Caudata; family Ambystomatidae; genus Ambystoma; species Ambystoma mexicanum. The sequence goes on from NC_090927.1 coordinate 1,186,600,662, forward strand.
TCTAGGAGTGGGTCTCGCCACTCCTCAGCCTCTTCGAGGCATTCTCAGAAGCGCCGTCACCGGTCGCCTTCCAGGTCCTCTTCCGAGGATTCTGCACGGCACGTCGGTTACCCCACCAGCCGTGCGACGCCGGAGGAATGGGCTTCCTTCGGGAAGAAAATGTTGGCGATTCTTGAGTCGCAGGGTACTCAGCCGTCCGCGCCCCCGAGTGGGGTCGGCCGTGTGAGGTCGAGAGACGCCGCTCGCAAGAGTGGTCGGCACGAGTCACGGGAGCGGTCCCGTTCGGACAAGGAGGCTCGTTCTCGCCGTACCCGTTCCAGGTCCCGGTCCTCGACGCGTTCGAGACCGTGTGCTCCTGTGAAGTCTTCGAGGAAGACATCGACGTCTGAGGCGTCGAGGGCGTCGACAGGCTTTCTCGAGGCTCCGGCTTCGAGGACGTTGTCGAAGCCGTCGACGATCAGGTCGTCGAGGGACACGCTCGGGGCTCCGGCTTCGAGGGCTGTGTCGACGCCGCCGATACTGGAGGCGCTGCATCTGACGTCGACGCAGATTTCCTCGACGTCGACGCCGATCCTCTCGGCGCCGTTGCCGGTTTTCTCGGCGTCGGCGCCGATTCGCTCGACGCCATCGACGCCTTTCGTGTCGGAGGTGCCCCGTGTCACGGGTGTACCCCCTAGGAAGGCTCTGGTTAAGAGCAAGCACTCTCGGGTGCCTTTTCGCCACCTGGAATATATTTCGGAGGCGGATGAGGATTCTGATGGCCTGGTTCCTAGTCAGGTGCCAGATGAAATTGTCTCGGGCCATAGTCGGTTTGACGATTTGAGGCAGTCACTGCATGATGCCAGTGGACTGGACACCTCTCCGGAGGTGGAATTTTGTAGGCCTGAGCCTGGCTCCCATGCCGATTCCTCGTACCGGCGCCTTATGGCTAGGGTGTCTGAGTATCTGGGATGGTCTGCTCCCCCAGGGGAGTTTGTGCAGGATGATCTGACGGACATCCTTGATGTTGGTCCCCCAACTGACCCGGTACTGCCGTTCCATATGGCTTTACAGAGAAGGGTGGCGGCGGCTTGGACTGCTCCGGAGAGTCTCCCGGCGGTGGGCAGATCCTTGTCGCGTAAATACCGTCCAGCCAGTAGCGACCCCTGCTACTTGACCAGGCACCCCACTCCGGAAAGTTTGGTGGTGCAGGCGGCCACGGCCCCGGCAAAGCAGGCGTCGTACCCTACCATCCCTCCTGATAGGGACGACAAACGTTTTGATGGCTGGGCGAAGAAAGTGTTTTCTTCTGGTGGTATGGCGCTTCAGGCGGCCAACTCCATTTGTGCCTTGTCACGTTTCACGCACACTCTGTGGAACTGTGTTGCGTTAGTGGCTGAACATATTCCCGAAGGGGATGAACGGGATGGTTTCCTTGCTATGGTCCAGGATGGTAAGGATGCCATGTGTGAGTCCGTTCAGTCGGGTCTGGACTTGGCTGAATGCGTCAGTAGGTCCATGGCGGCGAGCACCGTGATACGCAGGTTTGCGTGGTTGCGGAAGTCGGGGTTTGCTCCTGATGTGCAGTCCCGGCTCCTCAACATGCCCTTTGATGGTGAACACCTTTTTGGCAGCAAGGCTGACGAGAGCCTTGAGAGGTTGCAGACCTCAAAAGCTGCAGCGAAGTCGTTGGGCGCTGCAGTTCGCCAACCTCCGCCTTTTCGTCCTAGGGGACAGCAGTGGAGGGGTGGTTCCTTTCGCTATTACTCATCCTTCAGTAAAGCGAGAGGAGCTGGCAGTCAAAGAGGCCAACGCCGGGGTACCAGAGGTGGACGACAGGGTACCCGTGGTGCCAAGGCCGCTCGGGCAGTTGCCTCTTTGCCCTCAGGTAACGCCGCAGCCGCTCCCACTCAGTCGTGAGGCCATGTCCCATGGTTCGCCGGTTGGGGGAAGGCTGGCGCAGCATCTTGTAGAGTGGCAAGCCATTACTTCAGATGTGTAGGTTCTGGAGATCATAACCCACGGCTACTGTCTTCCTTTTCGGCACAGGCCTCGCGACAATCCACCGGGGAACCTCTCTTTGCAGAGTCCGGATCCGCTCCTTGCGCAGGAAATTCAAGCCCTGCTGGAGAAAGGCGCCATAGAACTGGTGCCTGTAGCGGAGAGGAACAAGGGATGGTATTCCCCTTATTTTTTGGTTTCGGAGAAAGACTGGGGATTGAGAACCATCATGGACTTGCGCGGTTTGAACAAACTCCTCAGGAAGGACAAGTTCAAGATGGTTACTCTCTCTCAAGTCCTCCAGGCCCTTCAGCTTCAGGACTGGTTGGTGTCACTCGACCTCAAGGATGCTTACTTCCATGTGCCGATCCATCCCAAGCACAAGAAGTACCTGAGGTTCGCGGTTGGCGACTCGCACTTTCAGTTTCGGGTCCTGCCGTTCGGATTGACCTCCGCCCCGAGGGTTTTCACCAAGCTCATGGTGGTGGTGGCAGCGCATCTCAGGCAAGGGGGGATTCACGTCTACCCCTACCTGGACGATTGGTTGATCAGGGGGAGCTCTCCCGAGCAAGTACTGGATCATCTATCGATCACCTGTCGCTCCCTTCACAGGCTGGGCTTCTCCCTCAATTTAAAGAAGTCCCATTTGACGCCAACACAGCGGCTCCAGTACATCGGAGCAGTGCTCGACACTTCCCTGGGGAAGTGTTTTCCTACCCAGGTGAGGGCTCTTCACATTCAGCAGATGGTGCACAAGTTTCAGCATGCCCAGACGCTCCCAGCGTTCATGTTCTTGAGGTTGCTCGGCCTCATGGCATCCTGCATTCTTCTGGTGCCAGAGGCTCACCTGCGGATGAGATCTTTGCAGTGGGCACTCAAGACGCAATTGTCGCAGTCCTCCGGCAGGTTGTCGGACTCGATTCAGGTGCCGTCCTCGGTCGCCCGGGACCTTCTGTGGTGGGCCGTCGAAGGCAACTTGATGAAGGGGGCTCCATTTTGGCTTCCCTGGCCGGAGGTGACGATCGTGACGGATGCATCCCTCACGGGATGGGGAGCTCATGCCAACGGGCTGACAGTCAGCGGTCGTTGGTCTCCGTCGGAGTCCAGACTCCATATCAATCTGTTGGAGCTGAGGGCCGTCAGGCTAGCCCTGAAGGCTTTTCTGCCGTCTGTGCGAGGGAAGAATGTCCTGATCCTGACGGACAACACAGTGGCCATGCACTACCTCAACAAAAAGGGGGGGGCAGGGTCACTTCCTCTGTGCAGAGAGGCGATGCAGCTCGAGTTCTGGGCCATCCAGCAGGAAGTTTCGATCTCGGCAGTTCATCTGTCCGGAGCCGAAAACGTGACGGCGGACGCTCTGAGCAGGCAGAGCGCGATCTCTCACGAGTGGGAGTTGGCTCAGGAGATTCTCCTGGAGATCTTCGCCCTTTGGGGGACCCCTCAAGTGGATCTCTTCGCCTCCAGTGTCAACCGGAAGTGCGAAAGGTTTTGCTCGTGGGAATTTCCTCCAGAAGGAGCCTTAGGAGACGCGTTCGTGGTGGAGTGGTCATTCCCGCTGCTGTACGCGTTTCCTCCAGTCCCCGTCATCCCGCAAGTGCTGCGGAGGTTACGGAAGTTCGGTTCCCGGATGATCCTCATTGCCCCGGCGTGGGCTCGGAGGACGTGGTACCCGGACCTTCTCGACTTATCCATCTGCCCTCCACGTCGTCTTCCCTACCGAGACGATCTGCTCTCACGGGAGGGGGGTCAGGTTCTCCATCCAGAGGTCAGATCCCTCAACCTTCACGCTTGGCTTCTGAAAGGTTGAGGTATAAGGATTGGGACCTCCCTGAGGATGTGATGGAGGTGTTGCTTTCGGCCCGAAGGCCGGCAACAAAGTCTCTGTACCGTTGCCGTCGGCGTAAATTCTGCGACTGGTGCAGAGTTCAGAATGTGGATCCTTTTGCATGTGACATCCCCATGGTTCTGTCCTTTTTACTTTCTTTGGCCCACAGGGGCTTGCAAGTGGGTACCGTTAAGGGTTACCTGGCGGCGCTGTCCATCTTTAAGCGCTCATCTGAAGAGTGTTCTTACTTTATAATCCCTTTGATTTCACAGTTCCTGAAAGGGCTCACTAATGTGTTCCCTCCGTCACCTTTCCTGGTGCCCGGTTGGGATTTAAACCTGGTTCTTAAGTTTCTTATGGGTGCTCCGTTTGAGCCTTTACATTCTTGCCCTTTGAGGCTGTTAACTCTGAAAACTGTGTTTTTAGTTGCGGTTACTTCCGCTCGCAGAGTGAGTGAGTTACAGGCACTTTCAGTTAAGCCTCCCTTCACTGTATTTCACAAGGACAGGGTTGTCCTTAGAGTTCGTCCTTCTTTTCTTCCGAAGGTAGTGACGGAATTTCATTTGGCCCAGAAGGTTGTTCTTCCGGCATTCTATCCTCCTCCGCATCCTGGTAAGGAAGAGGAGAGGCTCCATAGGCTTGATCCTAGGAGAGCTTTAAGCTTTTATGTTTCACGCATGTCCCGGGTCAGAGTGGATGATCAACTCTTTATTGGTTACGCTGGAAAGCGTTTGGGGCAAGCTGTGACGAAACAGACTTTGTCTCGCTGGATTATTTTGGCCATCTCGGAGTGCTACCGTTTGGCGTGTAAGGACCCACCGGCTGGCTTGCGGGCCCATTCTACCAGGGGTATGGCTGCGTCTACTGCCCTGCAGAGGGGTGTTCCTATTCGCAACATCTGTGATGCAGCCACCTGGGCTTCAGTACATACATTTGTACGTCACTATTCCCTTGATTCCATCCGAGCACAGGATCTGGCCTTTGGCAAGGCGGTCCTTTGCTCTGCTATTTGATTGGCTATTCTACATTTTGATTCTAAATTCTTTCCCTCCTCCTTGCTTTGGTACTGCTTTGGGAGTCTGTCATAGATATGGAATACGTCGGAGGACCCAATCCCCTCGAAGAACAAGTTACTTTCTTACCTGGTAACGTTCTTTCGATGGGATGGTCCGACGACGTATTCTATATCGCTCCCGCCCGGCCTTCCCCGCTGCAGAATTTCTTTTGCGATTGCAGCTTACGTTCCGCAAGGCTTTGTGTCTGACTGGCAGTTGACTTATGTCACACGTTCTGGGGGAAAAAACTACAACTGAGGCTATGGGCGTCGTGCGTCCTACTTATCACATCGGATGACGTCGGACGTCGGAGGAGGTCCTCGACGACGGCGCATCGACGTCGTCGACGCAGGACGCAGACGCCGAAAAAGTTTCCGAAGCAGCACAGCTGTGGTGATTACATGTCATAGATATGGAATACGTCGTCGGACCATCCCATCGAAAGAACGTTACCAAGTAAGAAAGTAACTTGTTCTTCCTGATTTTTGGGCTTTATCTTGGGAAGATCCTCCCGGGAGACCTGACTCGCTCTTTCTTTAGCTGATATACTTATTTGTTCCGGGTAACCACTTTCCGTGTATTTAGAAATCATTTTCTCATTCTCCAATTACAATATGTTCTCTTCAGAGATGATACGTTTTTCTTGACTATATGGGAGATTGTCTCTAAGATGTTTGGGATGTTGACTTAGATTGTGGGGACTGTTAACATCTATGGCCTTATGGAACACAGTGGTTGTAATTTTGCCTTCTTTAAGTTCCAGTTCCACATCAAGGTAATGTAATTTAAGCATTCCTACCGCCATTGTGAATTTGATGCTGTCATTCACTGAGTTCAGATATAACAAACTCATTAAGTTCATTATTCTCTCCTCTCCAGATTATGAAAACGTCATCAATTTACCTTTTCCAACTCACCAATGTAGGACCCCAATGAGCATGATTATTCAATATCGATTGTGTCTCAAGGTAGTGCATGTAAAGATATGTACGGGATGCGGCCATGGCTGAACCCATGGACTTTCCAGTAGTTTTCAATTAAAACTGTTTGTGAAATCTACACAAATTATTGTATAGAATTATTTTTGTTAGTTCTAACGTAAATAACGTGGATGCTCTGCAATGGTCTTCCCTCAAGAGTGCCCATTCAAGTGTTTCAAGTACACCCTCAAGGGGGATAGACGTATATAGACTTTACACATCAAAAGTTCATTTTTAAGGTCACAGAACTCATTTAAGGAGTATCAGTCTTTTGGACTATTGGTTGAAGTACTTAATCGATGTATATTACTAAAGGATCGAAGATGCTTCAGTTCCATCCACTATCGGTCTGAGATGTGGATTACGGAGATCCTTATGGATTTTTGGAAGTCCATAAAAGACCGGGGTTATTGGATTTGTTTTGATAAGAATTGTCTGTCTTTTGGTTAATCCAACCATTCTCAAGTGCTTTGTCAAGTTTGGTTTGAATCGGGGTATTAATCATTGATTTTGGGTCTCCTTCTATGGGTACATAGGTTTTGATATCATTAAGTAATGACACACATTGTGTATTGTAGAAACTTGTGTCCATAATGACTATGGCGCCCCCTTTGTCCGCCGGTGTATAATCATCTGCAAGGTCCCTGATCAGCTGACTATGATGCTTTCTAATATTATATCTCAAGGTCTTCCTAAAATGAATCTTTTTCAAATCAGAGAGCATCTGTGTCTCAAATAATTTGAGTGCCATATTGTTGATCTGGGGATCAAAAGCACTTTTAGGTTTCTTCTCTAGGTAGTCAAAGGTGACAGATGGTTCTTCCCATGGGGGCTGTAAATCAAAAATACCTTAAGTCAAATTTTTCGAATGAGTCTGTAGAGATTAGTTATTTCCTCTAAAAGTGTAGAGTTCTGCGATGGAGTGAATGATAGTCCCAAATTAAGGACTTCTAACTGGCTCTTACAGAGGTGTTTAGATGATAAATTAACCACTAGCTGTTTCCCTGTTTGTTCTTTGATCTTAGGTTTCTGTTTGCCTCGTCTAGTCTTTTATCTAAAAAAGATACTGGAGCTGTAGTTGATGTTGATGCTGGTTGTGAATTATGGAGATTAGTAATTTGTGAAATAGTTCCACTTGAAGTGTCCAAATTCTTTGGACCCGTTGTTCTGATTTGTTCACCACTAGTTTGAATTTCACTAGTAATGTCACTAACGTCCTGTCTTGGGGCTCTTGGGCGCGATGGATGGATGTTCTGGTAGTATTCCTGCCAAGAGTATACAATATCTTACGAATAATCTAATGTGTCTCGTCTAAATGTGCGCACTTTATGCTGTTCTATATCCTTCTTGTAGTTTTCAAGCGATTTGTTAATGTCAGGTACTTGTTGGTGCGTGTTGCAGCCTTGAATTTCTGCCATGCGGCCCTGTGTGATGGGGAATTCTTCCCTCTTTGTCTTTGAGTTATCCGGAAGGTTAGAGCGAGTTTACACATTTTGATGGGTTTCATCCATCTGGTTGATGTCTTATTCTCTCAGGTATCTGGGTTTGCAGGCTGCGCGAGCTGAGCAGCGACAGCAGTGGTGAAGGAGCATGTCGGGGAGCACCAGGAGGATAGTGTCCCCAGCGTTGGGTAATTGCCTTGGCGACACTGAGTGAAGGTGGTCCCAGCGACATGGCATTCGGGGATGATTACTGTTAGCAGGCGGATGGCGATACAGTATACCACAGTGAGTGCACAGGTAAAACGGTATTGATGTTACCATGGCTGACTGGATGTTTTTGATGCGTGGTTTCCCCTGAATTGGACCCACTTGCGCCGCGCTGGTGCATTTTTTACGGAGTAAAGGGCACGATTGATTTCCTGCTTCTTTGTTCCCGGAACGCCAGTAGGAGCGAGGTAGGAAAGTTGGGTGTGTGGAGGGTGCTACTGATTTTGTTAAGTTGTCTCTTGGCGCGGCGTCACTGGAGGCTCCCCATTAAAGCCTTGCTATTTTTATTACGGGTTTGGCTTGGCTTCTGGATGGAAACAAATCGTATCAGCGAGGTTAAACCTAGTGTACGTTAAGAATGTAATTTCCTTCCTTATTACAGCTCGTTTCAGTGCGCCTTTTAATTTAGTGTTGTAACTTTAGTGTGCTTGGACAACATGGTATTGAGCCGGTACGAGTGAAATTATGGCTAGCTGGACGCTGCTTTGGTACATACTCTCTCTCTCCCCTGAAAGTGCATCCAATGAAAACCACGCAAATATGGTTTTTGTGTGTAAGAGTTGATGTGCTGCTTCTTTATTCTCTAAATACCAGCAAGACTGAGACAAGCTCAGTTTGTCGGGTTAAAGTGCCACTGATTTTATCATCCATTATTGGTCAATATATCTTTATTAAAATAACGTTATGTTTTAGAGGGGTACCTCAGGGCAGGGACCTAGGGTCTTGGTAGTAGGTTTTGTTTGTGACCAGACGAGGTCATGTAGGTTTTAGGAGCCGCCATGCTCAGCCCGAAGTAGTAACCTACATGTAAGCTAGGGAATGCAGACGATTTCCAAACAGCCTAAAGGCGTACCTGTCAGGGGAGGGCGGGTGTACAGAGAACAGATAGGATATTAAACTCTAGGTTGGCAACGCCAGGGCAGGCGGTTTTGCAGCAGCCCCAAAGAGTACCTGTTGGAAGGTTGTACAAAGAGCGGATAGGTGGTGTTCGCACACAACCCCGGAAAACAAGCTCCCTCCCACCCCCCAAATCCTTATAAGATTTAGGGCATGAGAAATTCACCAAGTAGTGCTAAGCAGATAGGCTGTGTTCGGGCGTTGGGGAGCGGAGCCGGGAGCCGAACAGCCCCTCTGCGCCCAGGCAAATACTATGTAAGGTAACTACAACCAATGGACAGAGTGCTGGCCGAGGTGCCTTAAATAATCTCTTCAATGGGTGATACATTTATGAGCCAATAACTCGTCCCTCTTTCTGAGGACAGGGGTTTGATATAACAAATTGCATATATAGTGATTGCGCAAGCTCTCGAATTTGAGCAGGCAATAGTCCTATATAATGGAATCGGTCAGGCAGCTCGCAGTTTTGTGCTTTCTACTGACAGTGTCACGTGTTTTTTCGAGACCATATTGGGGTAAGGTTACATTTTACCAGCAGCAGTGGGGGTTGGGAGGGTGCACATTGGAGTTTGCAACCTTGTAGGCGAAATGAAGGACTGCTTCCGGTATGCTGGACACGAGGCAGATTCCTGCTCCATTACTGACAGAGGTGCTTTACTTTTTGGTCAGGTCAGATTGTGCTCTCTGCCTACACCCACCCTCCCCACTCTCTACCTCCACCCTACTGCTACTCGCTCTAATCGCACTCACCCAACCCCATTTTCTACCCCACTTCCCCTTCCCCCACTCATCCACTTTTCCCCAACCTGTCCCTACTCTCTAGCCCAATCCGCCATACTTCCCTCTCTCTACACCCGCCCTACCCCCTCTCTCTACAACCACCCTGCCCCCTCTCTGCCCCTCAACCCTATCACCACATACCCACCCTGCTGCCACTCTCTACCGCCACCTAATACCCATCTCCCTCAATCCCCGACCCCATCCACCCAGCCTACCCAACTCTCTACCCATCCTCCCAGCTTGCCAATTCTCTACACCCAACCTCGCTCTTTTGCCCTCAGATTTCCTCTTGCTCCTCATCTGCACCCTCTACCAATGTATTCCTCCATTGCTCTATTCCTCTTCTCATTCTATTGCACACCTGTACCACTTACCACATCCTCCTTTGAAACGTTGCACTCTCCTCCTTGCACCCTGGTGCCTATAAATGCAAAATGCTAACAGCTGTAAATGCCCAAACTATTGGCATTGTCACTGCTTGTTATGGAGCAGAGGGGATTCTTTGGTTGCTGTATGGCAGACTGCCGCAGAGGCAGTTGCCATTGGGGAGTCCACACTCTCAGAGCTTGCTCCCGATTTACCTCTTGGTAAGGTTGCCCAGTCACTGCCATTCACCGACTCAAACGAGGTATAAAGAAGGGCCAGACAAGGATGCAGACTTTCGAAGGAATTGGCTGCTGTCAAGCAAAGGAGTTGCTAGCAGGTCAGAGGGGACTACAGACCAGGGTCATTTGGCTGTAGCCCAGGATAGCTCATTGGCTACAACCAAAAAGCTAGCCCCGATTGCCAACAGTCCCGACATTGGAGTAGCCCCAGATCTTTTTCAGACATAGCAACACCCCTGCTTTCGAGTTATATGCATTCGGTTGAATTTATTTTGGTTTTTACTTAACCGCTTGAAAGGCATATTGTGCGTGCATTTGTTCCGAATGCGCATTCGTTCACCATTATTGCCGATTAAACTGTTATTTTTATGTCATTGCTATGTATATACTTATTGGTTTAGGAGTTTACATAATCTCACCGTGAAATAAGGCCCATTCCGCCACTCCATGTGTTCGGGCCAACAGAGTTTAATCCAGGTTGGATACTGTGTCCCTGTCCTGACAGTCACTGAGAGGGCACTACAACTGAGCCTTTCCTGAGAACATTATGTTGCGCTTGTGCTTCTGACGATAAAATACACACTGGATGATTGTCTGGTGCAGGCCTTTTGCCAGGTATGTCTCTAGACGTTAGCTCACTTAGGTAGTGAAAAGGCGACTCTCAGTAACTATTGCACAAGACTAAAGTAATAAAGAGCAACATTTCACATGCCAGGAAGTCCCCAAAATGACCCCCTTCCTTTCTCTTTACCTGCATACACCTACCTCAGAAAATGGAGGCCCTGTTGGATGTTGTAGTTCGGGAGGGGGCGGGACCTAAGTAGCAAGGTGGGGACGGGGGTGCAGGGGAGGGAAGGGGCAGTGACATGTTGTACGAGGAGGAATAAAGTGGTGTTAACCCGATCTCGTTTTCGCGCCGATTAGCTGGGTCGCATTGCGAACCGCCACTCTCCTAAAGGGAGTAGTACAGTGTATGTTTAATGTTGTACTAAAACATGATGGCAATTAAATTCTTGTAAAACATGAACTACAATGGCCGTTTAACTTTGTTAATGCATATTTAAGGCTCTGGCCCCCCTGTCCCAGTCACAGCACCCATTTAAGCACCCTTGGGTGCTTTAATTTAGATATGTATCAAGGAGTACATGGATACTGAAGGAAATCGCTGGTGAAAAACGAGATTTTTCTGTCTTGAATTACATACCAAAATTCGTGGTTGTGTGTTTAATTTGGAAAGAAGTGTAGATGGGTCAAAACAAAGGAAAGGGTGTTAAACTGAATAATACATTGCAGGAACAAAATCCTTACAAAGCTTCGTGCCAACTTTTGCAGAACAATTTTCTGGGAAATCGACCCTTGCTGATACAGCTGTTGCGGATGTGTAATCTGGGGTTTGCTGACACTTAGTTTTTGCTCTTGTTCAAAAATGATTTTCTTTTGTGCAGAACATAAATAAGAATGATTTTGAGTAAACTCTCTGATTGCTGCCCTGCTCATCTGTTAGACTCACGTGCACGGCATACCATCTGTTTTTGGGCTAAATGAGGCAACTATGTTCTTTCAATCTAAGTGCAGGCTAACGTTTTACCCTGCTGTGGTTTGAATGGAAGGGCAGCTGCATGCATGCAGCTTGCTTTCGTTTGCGTTAAGCAATTTGTAACTTTGTTATCATTGAGATGTGGGGCTAAATAGCACATGTTTATATGGGATAGCATAGAATGTACTCTTTTAAGATCACATGTTTTGTGAGATATACAAATAAAATGCATATGGGAGATGACCAGAGTTGATAAGTACGCAAACGTCTTGTCATTTCCCTGCTCAGGACATCATTATGCAGGATATCTCTACAGTGTTATCCTTTAGCATTGTTGTTCTAGGCATAGGTAACCTTTCTAGTTCGCAGAGGCCAATCGTTAGGGAAACTGGACACCTGGCCAATGCATGCGACTTTTGCTGTTCTTGGCGGGTTGGTATTTTTAACTTTCATGGCTAATGGAACATTTTGTGCTTTTATAGGCCATATAGCACCCCTGTTTTTAGAGCAATAGGCTACTGCCTAGTGTTGCCCTGCCTTGACCTGGCCCTGACTTCCCAACTGAGTTACTTTGAGGAGAGATGTTTCTTTTTCGCATGTCTTTCAAGTAGAGTTCATATTTTTCCCAAATCAAATCGTAAAGGTTTTGTTCCACAATAAAGGCAGGGGTCAAGTCCTAAAAAACAGTATGTGTGAGTGGGGTGGACGTGCTCATTAACACACCAATTGAATGTGGTGTCTTCTGGAAAAAGTGGGTGGGGGCAGTTTCTCCCGCGTTTACCATCGACTTCAGGCCTTAATAAAGGAAACATAAAGGCTTCCCATTTCCTCCTCTTGCAGTAGCTATACGTTTGTGAAAATGGAGTTGATGGACCTTGGCAGACTCATTCTCCCATACTTCTATCTTTGAAGGCCATTTTAAGTATGATACAAGTACAGGCTGCTATTTCCTGCTTGTTCCTATCCACTCTCTCCTAATGGTTAAAGTGTAAAGGTTCCGGTGAGTGATCGTAATCGGTCATGTTTCGTTCCTTGCCACAGGTAGCGTTCAATCAGGACTTGGACACACAAATCTGATTGAACGCTTGTCAAGCCAAGCAGTGTCACGAGCATGACTTATTTTTTTTTTTTTGAAAATCAATTTTATTAGCATTTTAGTCATAACATCAAACAACATTGACATCTTCCATAACATCCCACTATGGAATGGAATCATCCACCCCTCCTGCCTCCCCCATGCCATGCATTTTCCAATCGAAAATTTACTCCTGGGTTCGGACGGGTCATTGATACTCTTATCCGGAGTCTGGGTTCAGTCCCAGGGCACTCCTGGACACAAAGGTCCCACCTCCCTATTTCAGTTCCTCACTGAGAATGTTCCCAAACCAGCCCAACCTCCCCACCATGCAGTCTCCCCCTTCCATTTCCACCCCTCCATCAATTACTCAGCCCTTCTGATCCAGCCGCCCATATTTCTTGAAAATGGGAGCCAGACTGACTCGATATTGACCCTCGATTCCGCCAGCAGATTGGTGAGATACTCCATGTCATAAATAGCGCAGAGCTTAGTTACCCACTCTTTCTCAACATGCATGTGTGGGGTTTTCCAGAGTTGGGCCATGCAGCACCTTGCAGCCACAAGCATGATGTGAAGCATGTGACCCTGTTCCTCTTCACCATGCCCGCTAAGACCCACTCCGAAGAGGACAGGCCATGGGGATAGGTTGGCTTTGTGCTAGGATGTTGGCACCCAGATACATCAATGAGACAAAAACACAATGACTGTACTTTCCTTTAACTTAAAACAAACACAATAATATCAACACAAATTGGCATTAAATAATTAAGAGAAATTGCACTCGTTTATTTCAATTAAGGATACATTAGATCTAATAGGTACAAAGTGCAATCTGGATGTTTTTGCCTGGCAGCCTACAATCCTTAAAGCCCTTGCTCTATCTACAACAGGTACCTTTCAGTAATTGCATGTGACCAGGGCAAATCCTCGACCTCGTCAAAGGAGCTTGAGCACCCATCTCTAGGTCCAAGGGAGGTGAAAGAATTGCAGACACAGCCCTAATCGTATAGGACATCCTAACAAAACATGCCCTAGTCACTATTTCCCCCGTATGACAGTATGCTTACGTACAGAACCCGGTCTCCACCGTTGCCTTTGAGTGCCTATGCTCACCAGTGTTTTTACCATTTCAGATGCTGATCCAACAGATAGAGATGCGTACCCAGCAATCGCAACACAGCGAGGAGAGAAGCCAGGATAAACGGAAGCAGTTAGCTGCACGAACAAAGCTCCATTACCACAGCAACCTAATCACTGCTGCAGGGCAGTGGTTGAGAGGTGCACAGACTACAGCCGCACACCAAAGGGGACCAGCAAAGACCACTAGGGATCCTGCAACGATGGACTGCACACTAGACCATCATGGACTTGAAAGGGGAAAGTTCCCCAAATGTTCCCATGGGGTCCTCGCCAATAAGACCCCAGAAACTACAACATTGTTTTTAGCACTTCCTAGATCTCCCTGACGGCAAGACCGTGCTGAGAAAGTGGGTGGAGCTAAGATCTGCTTTGAAGCATTTTGCCACACATACACATCCGGGGAGGGGAAGGAAGAAGATTGAATAGGGACAACTTGCCAACCCTTTCTATGGGAGGGATATACAGCAGCGGACAAGAGACAAGAAGTGTGGATGTATCGGTTGAGGTCAGAGGAAGAGTTGGATGGTGACCAGAGACCTGCAGGAAGAAGAAATGAGCCGCGGATTGTGGAGAAGATTTGGAGCAGATGAGAAATTGGCTTTGGAGTGATAGTGGTTCTGTAGTGTGTGCGTGTTTGTTAGACGTATGTGTAGAGGGGACAGTGCAAGATGTGAATGTGAGAAGTCTGGTACCGGGTGTGGGAGGGTGACTGTTGGTAGTGTTGGAGTATTGGTGGAGTGGGAGGAGGAAGAGTGCTGGTATAGAGGCGGAGGAGGAACAGGAGGAGGAACGACATGTAAAGGTGGCTGTGAGTGAAACTAGGTAAAGCTTAGAAATTTGTGCCATGCCGCAACTCTATCTCCCATTAGAACACTAACCTGTGATAAGAGTAGGAAGATTCACTAAGTCCCTGAGGGTGATACATGATATGGCATTTATAACAGGCCTAAACACAAGTGTTTCATTGTTAGTGAGCATGCTCTTTGGGAGCACACAATCACTATAAGGCATTTATGAAACAGTAGGGGTCAACAATCAGTAGAACTAACCAGGGGGTACAGCATTGTGGCTAGTTGGAAGAGCCCTCTAACCTTTTTTTTATTTTTTATATGTGGGGCCAGTTCAGAGGGGTGCTGATTTGGCCCAACTGCTACCTAGCATGCCTCAGGGAGAGTGGAGGGTACAGAAATCCCTGTGATCGTCCTACCTTCAGATGAGATGTTCCCATATCTCCTTTGTGGATATCACAACCTCCTAAAAGATCACAAGACTAAAAGTGTGAGCATGCGGTTGGACGGTTGGCCTTGGATCCAGAAGCAGTAGTGAATTATAACTGTTCAGTAAATTTACACCAGGGAGGGGAATGAAAATGGACATTACATTACGTAACCCTAAACATGGTACAAAGGAAAACGGTGAACTCTGAAACCGCCTGCTCCACAGGGAAGAATTGTGCCACATGCATTCCATGGATGTGGAAGAGACAAACCGCAAACACAAAGTGAAGGTTACCTACCTTTGCGTCCAAAGAGAAGACACTGCGAGAACTGCTTGCTGTCAGGTGTGAATCCAGGCCCACCTTACGGGGAGAAAACCGACAGCCGCAGGAAACTGCAGAGCTTTTAACTAAAGTACAGGTAGTTTTAAGGTGGTGCTAACAGCTCAGCCCATACTCTAAGCCTCTGGGCAGTCCCTGAGGCTAGTTAACAACCCCTTAAATCATGGCCAATACCAAGATCTGGAAAGAGCCCCTCGGTGAAGGAACCAATCATGGGCCTGCTCACAAAGAGGGCCAGCAGTGCATGGCTATAAAGGAAGTGGGAGACCACCACAAAATAGCTAAGGCTGGGAAGAAGCAGACCTACTACTCACTGTTCCTGAATACACATGGAGACTGCTTCCTTTAAAAAGGTAGGTTTGCTTGCTGTCAACAGTACAGCAGCTGCTCTGGCTGATGCACACCAGAGACCAAGCCGTGAAAAAAATGATACCCTGAGGCTGGAACCCAGAACCAAGTTCCTTCCTAAAGGATTGAAACAGAGAGAGGGGTGTCGAGACTGGATTCTTCCTGGCAGGAGGGTGAGAATGCAGTCTTCTTGAAAAGGACCTGGAATGACAGATGCCCATTACTATCAGAGTTGAAATGAGAACCGGCAGTCATGGACACTTAAGAGAATTGAGAGGACCAGAGATTGTGGAAAGACCGTAACAATATAGTATGGCAAACAGTGGCTGCAAGGAGGTCTGAGAAGTATGACATGTTTTTTTTGTTAAGAACTTTATTTTTGGTGATTTTAACACAAAAGATAGTTGCAACACAATCGCCCCAGTGTGGGGTTAGTTCTCAAGTGCCTTCCTAGCCCCCCCCAACCCAACATCTCCCCGTCCTCCCACCGCCATTTCGTCAAAACTGATGTTGAAGTGTTATCTCCCTGGTGTGCCAGCAGGCTAACAGCTAGTTTCAGTGTTCAAAAGGATTTAGGAGTCTCAGTTCTGGGGACTGTGTCTCCCTGATGATGATGATGATGCTGATGCGTTCTCGTCTGCCTCATTGATTAAGAAGGACAGCAGTGGCCCCCAGATGTCGGGGGCGTGCGTGCTGGGGAAGTGTTCTGATGAACTCAGATTCAATGTCCTGACAGTATAGGATGACTTTACGCCAGTTTGCCACTGACAGGACTAGTCCTCTGCCCCATGACATGGCAACTCTCCTTCGAGCTAGTGTCAATAGTAACCCTGCCAGTTTCCTTATTCTGGGTGAGAGTGGTTTCGTCATCCTGAGTAGTGCTGCCATTGGGATGGGATGCACTTCTTCACCTATTATTGCTGACGTGGTCTGGAGGATCTGGGACCAAAATGAGGTGAGTTTGGGGCAGTCCCATGCCAGGTGGAAGAAGTCTGCCGATTGGTTTCCGCATCTTTCGCATTTTGCTGGCTGGTCTGGTTGGTGTTGATTCTTTTTTGCAGGGGTGAGATATGCCTGGTGTAGGTAATTAAAGTGTATTTGCTTGAAGCGTGTATTGAGGGCTATTTTTTGAGTTTGTTTCAGTATGTAAATCCATTCCTCTTCTGGGATTGTTAGCTGGCGGGAACTCTCCCATCTAGTTTTCGTACGAGTGTCCATGGATACCGTGTCTGATAGAAAGGATTTATAGAGTAGTGAAACTAGCCTGCCTTCGCCCTGGGCCTGGATCACATTGTGTAGCAGCTGCCATGTTGGTGGTTGTTGCGGAAACATGGGGAAAAGAGCCTGTAGGGTATATCTGGACCTGAAGTAAATGAACTTGTCCAATGGTGTGTTACCTCCTCTTTCGGTGGCTTGTTGGGGTGTAAAGAAGGTGCCTTCTTCGAACAGGTCCCCTAACAAGTTTATCTATAGTTTATCCACCCATTGGTGGAAAACTCTTTCAGATGTGAGGGGGATTCCCGGAATGAATTTGATTGGGAGAAGGGGAGTGTATCTCACTTGTACCTTGTATTTTTGTGCAAGTTTTTTCCATATCGCATATGTAGCGAGGACTACATTCATCGTGTTGACAGGCACTGGGAGCTAGCTAATTATGATGGCTCTTAATAAATTGGGGGTCGCTAGTGCCCGTTCTATCTGCACGTGTGGTCTAATAGAGTGCGTGGCATACCAGAAGCTAAGGAATTGCGCTTGGGCCGCCCAGAAATATCTTTCTAGGTCAGGGAGAGCTAGTCCGCCGCTAGATACTGGGAGTATCAGCGTCGAGTGAGCGACCGTGGCTCGTTTTCCTGCCCATAGGAGGTCAAGAGCAAGGCTTTTGATTTTCTTCAAAAAGGATTGTGAGACTAGGATTGGGATGTTGGAGAATAGGTATAGTAATTTAGGAAGTATAACCATTTTTACTAGTGATGCTCTCCTCCACAGGGTTATTGGGAGGGATTTCCACCGGTTCACTTTTTCCTGTAGTGTTTTTATTACTGTCTTAGTTGTCTTGAAATACATTGTGGTAGTTAAATGACATTTGTATCCCAAGTTAGCGTACCCCAGAGGTCTCCCATACCAAATTGTAATCATCGGTGAACAGTTTGGTGACTGGGGTGAGTGGGAATATAATCGATTTTGTGTGATTAATTTTTAATCCTGAAATCGCCCCAAATTTAATTATCTCCCTCATGATTGGATTGAGATTTTCTATGGGATCACGTACAAATAACGCCACACCATCTGCGTATAGCGATATAATCAACCGGTGTGGGCCAATGGTGAGACCCCTGTGGAGTTGCTGGGTTCGAAGGTTCGACGCTAGAGATCCATTATTAATGCGAATATTAACGCTGAAAGTGGACACTCCTGCCTGGTGCCTTGCTGCAGTTTGATGGGGGAAGATCTCGCTGATCCCACCAATATTGTAGCCTGGGGGTCGTTATATAGTAGAGACACGAGTTTGATGAAGCGGGACCCTAGCCCCATCTGTGTAAGTACAGCAAATAGGAAGGGCCATTCTACAGAGTCGAAGGCCTTCTCGGCATCGAGCAGTACAGCTACAGCCTGGCTGGTGGGGTCGAGGGCCTCGATAATGCCAAAAAGCCTCCTGTTGGCGAACATCGGGCAGCGTCCGGGCACAAATCCAGCCTGATCTGCGATCACGAGGCCCGGCATCAGCGGCAGTAGCCTGTTTGTGAGTATTTTGGCCAGTATTTTATTGTCAAGGTTAAGTAGCGAAATAGGTCTATATGATGCACACTCCTCCGGGGGTTTACCTGCAAAGGCCTTATAAAATTCCCCCGTTAGACCAGCAGGTCCAGGGGCTTTGGTGTTTGGAATGGTTTTAATGGCTTCCACGATTTCCTCTGGAGTGATGATTTCATTAAGGGGTTCACATAGTTCTCCTTCCACCCAGTAGAGTTCAGTGTCTTTGAGGTAATTGTTTAAGGCGTCTGTGTTTGAGTTATATTTAGATGTGTATAGGTCTTGATAGAAGGTTTGGAATTCTTCGGCTATTTCGTCGTCTCTATGCACAAACGTGCCATGTTTGGAGTGTATTCTCTCGACCGTCGTCTGCTTCTGGTCGGCTCTGATCAGTCTTGCAAGGAGAGCTCCGGGTCTCTGGCCCTCGCCGTATTGGCGAATTTGATTGTTACGGCCTAAGAATTTCAGCTCGCGTTCTGCCGCGGTCCTGAACGTTTGTAGCTCCTCCTTGAGTGTTGCTTGGGTGCGTGGGTCGTCCTCAGTGGAGAGCTTAAGTTCAAGTTATTTCAGTCGTTCCTCACTGGCGGTGAGTTCCTGGCAGATCAGCTTGATGATTCCGTTTTCTTTGGCAAGGCAGACCCCTCTAACAAAGCACTTCAGAGTTTCCCAGATCCTGCCAGCCGACGTAACTGTGCCCAGGTTTATGTCTAGAAAGGTTGAGATTTCGTCTGAGTTCGGATGAGAACACTTGATCTTGTAAGGATCCGGGTTTAAAGCACCACTGTAGTAGGCGGGACTTAGATGTAGCAGGATTGCATATAAGAGTTACTGGTGAGTGATCGGAAAAGGTTTTGGGCAGGATTTGACATTGTTCCCTGCGGAGAGGGCCACTGGCGGATGCCATCAGGTAGTCCAAATTGGAGTTGGAGTTGTGGACTGCCGAATGGAACGTGTAGTCACGCTGATCCCAGTTGCTGTATCTCCAAGTATCTACTAGGTTGTAGGCTCTGCATATTTCTTGTATTTGGAGGCTGGCTTTGGAGACCGGTAGTGTCGAGCTTTTCGACGTATCCTTCGCGGGGTCAAGGACTGTGTTTAGGTCGCCTCCCCAGATGATTGTTGCCGAGGATTGCGTCGAAGGGTGCGTCAGCACCCAGTCGAAATTGATCGCCCCCTCGACGTTGGAGCCATAGGAGTTAACAAAGATGATTTATTTGCCGGCAATGATCCCTCTCACTAGCAGTGCTCTGCCTTCGGCGTCTTTCTCGGTGCTAATCATCCGAAAGCCTGTCCGACCATTGATCGGGATTGACACCCCTCTGGCGTATGACGAAAAGGAGAAGTACCTGTGGCACCCCCAGTTTCTGGCCCACTGGTGCTTCCTCTCTGGGAGGAGGTGGGTTTCCTGAATCATGGCAATGTCTAGTTCGTGCCTCTTTAGGTATTGGAGGATGTTTCTTGTTTTCGAGGGGAGGTTGCCTCCTTTAATGTTCCATGTTGCAACCTTGAATTGTTCGTCCGGTGTGGATGGTTGAGCTGATGTTGATGTATTTGTCCTGCGGGGACACAGGGCTCTGCGAGAGGCGTGATTTGCTGATCTTTGGAGATTCCAACCGTGTCCAGCGAAGGCGGTCTATTTTGGCGTGGTGGTTGAGGGGTGTGGTGGGCTGTAGGCACTTTCCCAATCCCATTCTCTGGCTTCTTTCCTTACACAGGCAACCCCCAACTGGCCTGTTTGCTTATGCCCTCAAAAAAGGAACTGCAACAGTACGTGTCCATCTCCTACTTTCCCACCCATTAACAGTGAACTGTTTTAAGAACTTTTCTGTGCAAGGGGTGCCAGGGGGCCTCCCAGGTTGCACGGCCTTGTAGCGTTTAACTCTTGTTAAACGCTACAAGGCCCTGATCGCTACTATTGACCCTACAGGGTCAATAGTAGCGATCAGGGCGTTTGCCTCTGGGAGCGGTTGCTCTTTTGTAGGTCTCTAGAGGGTGCACGACGGATGAGGGGGTTGGCCGTGCCTCATCCCGGTGATAGAGTACAGGGAACCGTTCTGGTTAATTTGAGCAAAGGTTAATGGATGGCGGACGCCCTCTGGATGGTCTGGGAGTTTGGGGGGGGGGGGGGGACAGGTCCAGCGCGGTGGACTTCGCTGGGCGAAATGTTCCTGCAGGCAGAAGACGCTGAGTGTGGGGGGGGGAGACGACCAGAAGCCGGCAGCCACCGCCAGGGAGGAGAGCGGTCTGCTACCAGGATATAGGAGGGCCCCTTTTACCTGTTCTGCATTCAAGAGTCAGATGTGCGCTCCCCCCCCAAAGCGCTCCGTACCTGGTGTTTAGCTGCTGGGCACGCTTTTCCAGACATTCTCTCGCCTCTCCTCGCTGGATCTCCGCTGCGTCGGATAGATTCGCCGAGAGGAGGGGGAGCCTGGAGGTGGTGTGGGCCGTCCCGCGCGGCTGTTCCGATGACCGCTCAGCCTCTCCGCGGTCCCCAGCCACTTGCCCCGGCCGGGCCGATGTCGATGGGGGAGGGGGAGGCACCCCCGGAGCAGCGGCCACAGCCCGATCTCTTCTCTTGATGACGCTGCGCAGGGAAGGCGGCTCCCCCTTGCCCGCGCCCAGCCAGTCACCCCCGGTCACGGCCCCCGACGGCCCGGCTCAAGCGCCGGAGGGGGTCAGCGTTTTGGGTCTTGGCTCGTCCGTTTTGGCCCCAGACTTCACGGAATGATGGAGCAGAGTCTGACTGGCACAGGTGGTGGACGATCAGGGCGGGAATACACCGATTTGAGGATGATTGCCTCCGATTGATATTAGGCCGTGCGGGAGCTCACTAAGAAGCGGCCATCTTGGTTGGCCCTCTAGCGCCCGCTATAAGTAAGACATGTTGAGAGAAAGAGGCTGGTAAGCGGCCATGGGGAAGCTCTGATGACCAGGAACCTGAAAGAGGTCAGATTTGCGAGTACTCCCTGGAGAGACATTTAATAAAGCATCTGTTATGTTTGATTCTAGCATAGGGCGGAACTTTAAATTCTCAGGTAATGAAGATTATTTGTTGGCTGAACTTGTGGAAAATTATACTTTGTATAATTGGCATAGCCGGGGTGCTAAAAGACATGAGTAATTTCAGTAGTGTCAAGAAATTGACTGGTTGTTCTGTCATATTGTACTGTCCTCAGTGTTCTAGCAATGGTTTTATTTGGCAGCTAACTACTTCACATGATTGGTATGGAATGGAGGCAACCAATACTCCATAAAAATGTCTTACCCTTGAGAAGGTGTTTGGCTGTTAATTATACAGTCTGCTGCAGTCTATCGGATCAAGAGGAAGTGTTTCAAACCTGCTTTATTGGAGCCTGCGCCTTTAAAAAAAAATCTGAGCTTCGGGAGGAGTGATACAAAAGTAGCCAGTGGAGTGAAGCGCCAGCACGAAGTACTGTCCAAGGTACAGTCTTCTGCACTCTCAGTTGCAGGAGTTGGGAGCAGTGAACAAGAGTGGATATTTCCGAAAAGATGGTAACTGTTGTGTTCAGCTATTGTGTAAAAAGCTTAGAAAAACGCATGTGTGTACAGGCGAGCGTCGTAGCCGCAGTATAAAACAATGCAGATGGCGTTCCTGCATGGCTAATCAGTAGAATTTAGAGACTAGCCACTGACGAGTGCCAAAGAGCGAGAAGTTGCTTTCGATCTTTACAATTAATAGCACCGGTGAGGAATAATACACCTCCAGGCATAGTGCGCCCTGTCTGTCTTGGTTATTGAGAGCACACGCTATTAAACGTGAGGTGGCCCACACGGACCACACAGCTGGTCAGGATTAAAGGACACATTGAATTAAAACAACAATAAATCATGCCTTGTAAATTACTAACATGGTCAAATAACTATAACCTGCGCAACAACACCCCATATAGAAAAAGCAAAACTGGCAGCGTTACTAGTTGCAAGGGGCAATATCCCCCCCCCCCTGCCATAAGCTTGCCACAAAGTTAAGAACCAAATGGACAAGGTAATTGGTAAAATTACTGCATTTTTTTCCATTGGAGATGGCAACGCAGGCAAAAGAAATTCCACAAGCTGCGACACAGAATGAGCAATGGAATCTGGGGTCAAAACACAGAGGCCTCGATGGATCCCGCTTTGGTAGCAATTGATAACTCATTGTGAGAATTATGCTACACCTTGCAGAAAACCATTGGAAATTAAAGGCGAGTGGGGGTTAATATGGCAGCTGAAATGAAAAGTCAAGAGCATATTGTAAACCTCACTAAAGCCACTGATCAAGAGCTTTCTTCCATGGTCAATATCATACATACACAAAAACGTTCTGCTTCTCCAAGTTTGTGCATAGATAATGAGGGAACCACGAGACCAGCGAAATAGCAGACCTAATCGTCTCTCACAATAAGGTACATGCCCAATTATCTTCGATACAATTTTCAATAAAAGTACTGCTCAGAATGAGTGGAAAAATATTGGAACAAGTGATGCGCTCGATCACATATAAACTGATAGCACATGGTGAAGATCAAGAGCTGGATGCTCTGATTGCAGAGGCTGACCGGCAAGCATCCCAAACTGTGCAACCGCTAGACATTAATATCCCAGAACCCAGTCCAGTGGAAGTATCAGACCTGGGCGAACTCAGCGTGGCTATTAATGATGCCTCCTTGATCGATCTTACAAGAAAGCAAAGAAGACAAAAGAAGTAACAGAAAAAATACCAAGCTGGCAGGTAATCTAAAGCTAATGCAAGGGCGATCAACCTTATGATAAACACCCCGCAGGGAATAATCTCCTGAAAGGACAACAGATAGACAAATAATAATAATAAGGGTGGGAGACTGAATTGTGTCTTAATAAGTTGGCTAATCAATGATAAAAAAAGAAAGGAAATCATAGACAAGTCATTATTAAATATCAATGAACAGTCAGACTTAGAAAACACTGGTAGCATATTACAAGATAAGCTCACAGCATCTATCACTGCAAAAGCGAATGCAGAAACTGCTACTCTGAAGGTGAAAGAAAACAAGATGGCTAAACCATTAATGACCAAAGGGGCGGAGCAGAACAAAGGTCTAGGATTGACCAAGGCAAAAGACACATTTCTTTGGCATACTATGTTTAATATTTCTGCTTTGAATATTGAACACAAGGACTTTGAGTACATTGAACCCATTAAGAGCCTGATTCACAGAAGCGATTTATAATGGCTCCATCCCATAGAAAAATACTCTGTGAATTAGGCCCTATATGTCTAAATTACCAATTCAGTAGAGTGCACCATAGCACGCCCGAAACAGTGGATATGATTTGAGTGTATAGTAGCAGATTCCTGGAATTGGGATATGAACTAGATGCAGTGGAGGACCTAGAACCCACGAATTGTAATGGAAAAATTGATGCCTCTATGGAAAACGAGGGCCGCTCAGACTCATTACACGAGAACATTTTGGGTATACTAAAATAGCTAATTGAGTCTGCTGCACTGAAGGGTCCAATTAAGATCTGAACTTGGTCACTCTGTTCTTGGAACACTCAGGCCTTTGGGCACCGAATGAGCAGAGAGGGCTTGTTGAGAGGGTTCTTGCAGAACAACATTTTTCTCTTACAGGAAAGTTGGCTGACCCACAAACCTTCTTATAAATGATACCAAATATTCCAAATATTGGCAAAAAAGAGCACAAAGGGCCGTCCTTATAGAGGTTTGGTGATTGGGGTAAAATGCTACATAAAAGCTGTTAGAATAATCATTTCTAGTGAAGATGCATCTGTATTATCTGTGAAAGTCTGCTTTCCGAATAGCGAAATAAGCTTGATTGTTTGTTAACATTTACGACCATCCACGAAACTTGTATACGGTTAACATAATGGAAACGGTCTCTGCAGTAATTAGTGGTGCTAATGTATCAGTGGGCAAAGAACCCATTATTATTGGCAGAGATATTAATGCTCGGTGTAGATAACAGTGTGAAAGCCTGGAGACAGGTTTTTTTTAGGAGTGTGTGTGCAAAATTTAGCAGAAAGTTGTTAATCCGAAAGGTAACCTATGGCACGACTTCCTGTTTGACTGGGAATGTTAGATGTTGAATGGATGGGTGAGTGGTGAACAACCAGGACAAAAAACATGGAATAGTGGCACTAAAACTGCAAAACTGGATTACCTAGTTAATAACGACTCCGCAATACCATATATCAGGGGGCTAAGGGTTAAAGAAAATTAATTTAGTGACCATGCTACACTTGCACTAACTTTGGAAGGCTGGAAGTCCAGAACTAACACAAGTGGATGACTTAGAGGTAAATGCGAATGTTAACAGGATTTGTTGGACGCAAAAGATAATTGAAAAAGCTGGTAATTGTATAGCCACGAATACAGACAGAAAGCTAGAATACCTCAAGGGCCTGTTGTGGGATTAGAAAGAATACTGGTTAAAAAGACTGACAGGACTTGCCATGCAAAAGGGAACCTATGTCTATTTGCCTAGAACTAATAGACAACCTTACGATAGGGGCAGCAGTGATGCAAAAAGAGAAATGTGAAGGGCGGTAACCTTCCCAAGCCCCGTGCCCTTCCTTCCATGCTCCCAGTCGCCATGATGTCTCTCCGCCATGTCCCACGAGGTGAAGATTGGGGTTTTTACAGTCAGAGGTCCCTAGCTTTGGTAAGGATAAAGACCTTCTAATATCCTTTTTGGTCTCTTTTCTCTGTTTTACGAGGGTGAGGTTAAACGGTTCTTTTGCTTCTCTTTGTTCCGTTCCCCGTTTGTGCCGTCTTGGCCCAACAACCTCTCCCCGTAGGTCGTTCGTACTGCGGAACACGCGGCCCACGCCGGCAGACCCTTGTTCCGTCTGGTCGCCTGTGTTGTGGTTTCCACGTTCCTTGCCCGTAGGTGCCTCGCCATTTCTCAACGCCGCTACCGGCTGTACGTTAGGGTTTCCACTATCCGCATTCAGGCAACACAATTCGCGGATGGCACCCAGGTCTGCCCCCGACCACAATTGACTGTTTCCTTCAGTGTCTTCCTCCTCCTCCTTTCGGCTTGTACGTTCAGGTTCGAGTTTTGCTTTTCCAGTGTCCACCTCATTGCTTCCCGCGGGCCCCTCCGTTGTTTACGGGTATTTGGTGTTCGCATGGCGTCCCACGGCCTCTGATGCAGTCTGGCTGTTACAAACAGTTTTAAATTTTTTTTCGATAAAGGCAATTTAGAGGAAAATAGCCAAACTTAAAGACTCAAGAGCACCAGGACCGAATGGTGTAGCTAATATAGTACTAAAGAGGGCCTTGAAATATTGTGCCACTTTGCTTTTCTTGCACACAAAGGTTTGCACTGAAGGTATTCTACCAAATTCTTGAAGGTCGTTGTTGGTTCAGACTCGTCGCGTTGCTGGAAATGACAGGGAAAATGTTTGCATCACTAGTTCTAGAAGAAATGACTAAATGGCTAAATTTCGGTTCACCTATTGGATAGATTCTAAATGTGTTTCAGACCTGGCTCAGGTACATCAGATTGCTTGAGACTTATGGATGATCTTATAACGTATTCAAAGGTCA
Organism: Ambystoma mexicanum; assembly: GCF_040938575.1. Taxonomy (NCBI): domain Eukaryota; kingdom Metazoa; phylum Chordata; class Amphibia; order Caudata; family Ambystomatidae; genus Ambystoma; species Ambystoma mexicanum. The sequence goes on from NC_090927.1 coordinate 1,186,626,463, forward strand.
ACCATATCTGCCTGTGGCTATGATTGAATTTCGAGCAGCCTTCGACACTGTGGAAAGAGACTATGGTTGAACTTGGAAACGTATGGCTGCCCGGACACCATATTACGTGCTGTGCGTGGCTTCTATGAATAAACCATGGTGCAGGTAAGACTGGACAGTAGCGACTCCATTGCGCCTCTATTACCAAGCCGTAGAGGGATAAAGCAGAGTTACGTTGTGGCAGCCGTGCTGTTCAATAGCTACATTGCAGACCTTCAAGTAGTGCTGGGGAGAGTGAATAAATGCTCTCCCAAGATGGACAGGAAAAAGGTGGTATGTATCTCATACGCTGATGATTTGGTACTATGCCAGTGCACATTCTCAGGCATTGAAAGATCCTTGCTGGAATTAAATAGCTATGCGAACTAAAATGGCCTGAAAGTAAACTATGAAAAAACAAAGGTAATGCATTTTGCACATTGGGAAACAACTATACCTAAGGTCATGATAGTGGAAAACCTCATCGAGAATGTGAAGAGCTTTAAATACGTTGAGCTTCCCACCAAAGGTGATTATACTGAGATCATTGCTGAGAAACGCAGAAAAGCAGTAGTGCTAAAAGGAATGATGGCAAAGTTCAATAGAGGTACTTAAGGTTATAGCCTACATGGAAAATGATTGCTGTATAAACTGTATTTATGTGCCACTATGCTGTATGGACTAGAGGCCCTGTGCTTGTGAGACCTACCGTGGTTGAAGGTAATAAAGGGAACATTCTGGAGGAGGATCCTGGGCCTGGGTCCAAGCCAGAATGTACCAATGGAATTAAGACTGGTATTGGGCTTGACCTCTTTACATGCCGAATTGTTAAAAAGAAGGTGCCTGATATACATACAATCCAGCACTAGGCCAATGCGCCCATTATTAAAACTGCTGGGAGATAATGCCAGCACAGACATGACCAAAACATATGTCAAACTGGTGAACATAACGTTTGCAGCTATTGAATGTAGCCCTGATTGGGAAGTAAAACATCAAATATTGCAAAATAAATGTGAAGCTAAATTAGAAAGATGGCATTGGGCACTAAATTACACACACTTGGCAAAATTGAAAAGCTATCCCGAAACCATAAGCCTAATTCACGAATGTAATGTTTCTCAGAGCTACCTGTAGTTATGTTCATCACTGGCGTTGCGCAGATTCGTACTGTTCCTGAGAATAAATTAATTGCGTTGGAGAGAGAAGCTAGGACATGTCATATGTGTGGTGTTATGGGTAGAGAGGAAACAGCTCAAAATGCCCTAACAGAATGTCGGCCGCAAGGTCCACTCTACATGAGCATGCTGGGGTCATTTATAAGGAACTATGAAGGAATAAAGAGCGATGCGTTCTGGGGCTTGTCTGAATCCAGAATATAAATACATGCATATTGCACTCTGTCACATGTGTTTAAGGGTGAAGGACCTTATGAGATAGACTGTGCAAATGACTTCATGTGGTATATATCCTGCAGAACGAAGTAACATTGGCTCTCCCCGGATGATTTTTACGTATAATTGTATAGGAATTTGTATTTGTTCTACATGTAAATTGGAATATGTGATTTATGATCAATTTATGTATTAGTTTGTAAATAATGTATGTGTTTGATGACATGTGAAAGGTTTGTAAGAACTAACCGCATGAAATTAAATAAAAAATATTAGAAGTTTACTCGAGTTGTCAAAACACCCTTATGTTTACCAATCGTATTATAACTGTTCATCGTAAATAGTAAACATGAATTTACAATACGTTTGATAAACAGTTATTCTCATCAAACGATATACAGCATGCATTTATTAGACATACATATTCTTCAGTATATACATGTATTGAGAGTACAGTGTTGTATCAGCCGTTAGATGCTTTCGACTCTTCCTTGGATATTTTTCAAGTCTGACAATGTAAAAGAAACTCAATTACTGTGCCGCAAAGACAGTTTTCCTAATTAAATTAGCATACAGATCAGGTGGTGCAGCACATGGATTTGGGTTGTTTGACCTAAGTGCAGTTATTCGCGGCGGAATAGACTGTAGTCAGTTTTGCTGTGAATCGCTTTGCACTTATGCCAAACAAACTCAAACGTCGCTTACACCAATCCCATCCCCGCTCCCTACTTACCTGCTTGCTCGCCTCCGCTTCCCTTGCAGCCCTGCAGTGTCAGATCCGCCCCTCTAACGCAGGTCGGATCTGACGCCGCAGGGTCCCGATTTCCTTTTTTCGTTTTTTAAAAAAAAGTGTTTTTTGGTGCCCAGCCTCCATTGTTGAGGAAGCAGGGGACACCCCCGCTACCTCTCGAGGCCAAAAACCGAACATGGGTAGCGGGGGACCACCCCGCAACCCCTGCTCCACATGTTCGGTATTTTTTATAACCGATTGAATGATACTGGCCGAATTTGGTGAAATGTATTATTCGATCGATATAAATGATCAAATTAGCTAATACCGCAACATGTATCCATAATCACATAAGGAATGACGTGCTGAGACCTAAGGAGGTACTCTAGGGATAATCTCATCACCTTCAGGTAGCTCCTTGCACAGCTGTTGAGCATCTTGGGTTCTCCAGAGCCCGCTTATGTCCCAAAGGAGGATCAGCTAATGAGACTGTAAGTATGCAGTCCTAATTATACTATAAATGGGCCTTGCTAATAATTAAGTTCTTTCAGGTAGCATGGCAAATGCGCAACATGTTTCAGCCCTACATATAGATGCTGGATTTCTTCAGGGGTTTAAATGCTTCCTTCAGTGTATGTTTTCTTTAATTCTAACCAAGGCCTACAGCTTTCCTTATTTGCAATTTCTATTCGCAGTATAGTCATCTGAGACTCTTCCTAAAACCAATCGATTAATGGGTTTAATTGAATAAATAGATCCCATGCCTTATATTTATTTTATTTATTGTGCATTTGTAAGGTGCCTTTACATCAAGTAATTGTGTTTCAAGGCGCCCACAGGGCAAACGGGGAGGGAACAAAAGGCAAATAGAATAAAAAGATGAACAAGAAAGAGGCGTTCCTATTAGGCCTCGTGAGCATTCGGAACGTGCAAGTGCAGAGAAAGAGAAGGAAGAAGGGAAAAGGGGTAAGTGCTGAGAGTTCCACAGAGGGGGGAGTGCCAGGGAGTCCGTTGCAGGCAACCGGTTAGTGCCTGGCAGAAATTACTTGGTAAAGAGTGGTCACCTGCCAATACAATAAGTGCAGGCCTTTGAGACAACACAGGCCAGTGGGTGCCCATAGACAAGTGCTGGGAGAGGCCGGAAGACTAAAGGCGATTGGGCGGAAGGCCTGGACCCAGAAGGACACATAAGGGCTCAGGCCACCAATCTCAGCGACTGTGGGGTTTAGCGCAGGAGGGAAAGGGGGAAGGAGTAGGTGAAAAGGAAAGTCTTGAGGATCTTCCAGAATTTGAGGAGATCCGGCTCAAGGCTGTAAGGAAGGGGGAGGCTGTTACAGAAGAAGGAGCAAGCCTAGGAAAAGTTATCGGCCACCAACTCGTTGCTTATAGAAGTGCTTGACAAACTTTGAGCCGAAGGAGCGTAAAGATGTAGAGGAAGAGTATTCGGTGAGAGCAAGTTGTAAATAGCGTGCTCACCGTCCCCAGACAGCCTCATGGATGATGCAGAGGGATGTGAATTTGATCCTTGCAGAAACTGGGAGCCAGTGGACAGAGAAGGATGAGTCTCTAAGCCCTATTCTGGACAAGCTGGAGGGTGCGGAGAGAAGAAGAGGGTAGATTAAGGAAGAGTGGAGTTGAAAATGGACCTTGGCAAGGTCTCGGATGTGAGGGTGGAATGAGCGAGGAGTCGAAGATGGCTCCTAGGTTTCTGGCTTCAGATGAGTGAGCAGCGGGAGAGCCCATAGAGGGTGGTCAGAGTGAAGGGAGGAAAGAGGGAGCACAAGTCCTGATAGGAAGGATCTCAGTCTTGCTGGCTTTATGGCAGATATTAGAGGCACACTAAGACTGGATAGCAGATAGGCAGTTGGGATTAGGAGAGGAAGTAGGTAGAGGATGAGAGGGAAGTTTGAAGAAGAGTTGGGTGTCATCTACATAACATTGGACGTGAGGGGAGAAAGTGGAAATAAGGTGAGCAAGCGTAGCAAGTTGGACTTTAAAGAGCCAGGGTTAGAGGTTGGAGCCCTGGGGAACGTCATAGGTATAGATAGAGGTGGGAGAGGAGAAAGGGCTCAGGATAACCTGGGAGGGACAATCGGTGAGGAAGGTTTTCAGCCGGACCAGTGCCCGCTCCAAGATACCAAGATTATCATGGAGCTGTTTCATGACGATGGAGTGATTCACTGTGTCAAATGCAGAAGAGAGATCAAGTAGAATGAGAACAGCGGAAGAGTTGGAGTCGAGAGATGCAAGCAGTTCTTTACGGGTGTTCAGAAGAGCAGTTTCCATGACTCTGGATGCTCGGAATCCAGATTGATGGTCGTGCAGGCAACCAACAATCTCAGTATGATGAGTAAGTTGGGGGTAGACCAGCTTCTCCAGGAGTTTCCCAAGGAACGGGGTAGAGATGGGTGGTAGTTAGCTGGACACGAGGGGTCGACGGATGGCTTTTTCAGGAGGGGCGCACAAGAGAGTGCTTGAGGGAAGAGGGGAATACCCGGTAGCAAGAGAGTGATTGCAGAAATCGGCAAGTTCAGGGGCAAGGGAGCTGATGTTGTCCTTAATAGTTCTGCAACAACAGAGGGAGACCTGTTTGGAGGAGACCTTCATAGGATGAGACCTTCATAGAGCGGATAACCCTGTGACCATGTCTGATGTGATAGGAGAGAAGGAGGAGAGAGAGTTTGAGGGAGGGTGGGAGGCCAGGGGTGGGAGGGTGATGGAAGGAGAGGAGGGAGAAGGGAAGGGAAGGGAAGGGAGAAAGAGTACTCAGTATGGCCTGAGTTTTTGCAGTGAAGTGGGTGACCAATGCTGTGAAGAGGGCCTGAGACGAAGAGGCAAGGTGGAGACTGCAGAAGGATTGACTAGTTCCTTGCAAATTTTAAAGAGTTTAGCCATGTTGTTGGATGCTCCAGAGACACGAGCCTGGATGTGGGCCCTCTTCTTGGAACGAATGGAGAGACGATATTGCCTTTTGAGAAGGCGACAGGCCAGTTTGTCAGAAGATGAGCTTGAGGACTGCCACTTCTGTTCCGCAGCTCACAAAGATCTAAGACAAGGTACACTGGGAAAGTCTGTGAAGACATATTTTTATCAATACTATGCACAATTCACTGTTTTGTGATTTTGCAACTTGAACTACTGCTAGCTAAATGCACAGACATATTAATGAATAATTGCACACACCTAGGGAATACCAGTAACTTGATCAAGGCAAATCTGCCTGCTAGCACCTATGGCAGTGTGACCGACCTTTCCAATGGGCCCTCAAAATGTAAGTTAATAAAGACCACATTCTATCCCTTCCCTCTACCTCCTGCCCACGACCTTCCATTCAGAGGAATCAATGCATGCATCTAGCATGTTACACGATAACAAAATAATACATTTCTTTAAAAAAAAAGAATTCTGCTCTAGGCATTAGGGAATGTAGTAGGCCCTCTAGTGAGTGATAAGATATAGTTATGGGCAATATTGAGAAGTTTATGGGCCAGTGTAGTAGATGATCAGATGGTCTTTCTTTCACACTGCATCGTGCACGAAGGAGTAATATGTGAATTATTTCTCCTGTACTTGGGGCATATGATAAAGGACAACCAAACCATGTCCATCAGTCAGTTTACCAATCTGTCTGGCCGATCTGAACAGTGCCTACAGCGTTTGCTTCATTCTGTCCCTTTCAAGAACCAGTCGTATTGATGTTGCCTCCCCCGAGAGTGATATAATCAATGAACTTGTGGAACACCTCAGTACCTTGCTGTGTACATTTGACGAGATTGTTTTGTACATAAAGATTAATCAGGTGTGTATTTTGTCTGTTTAGAACCCAAGCTACAATTTAGTATATATCCCCTCGTTGTTCTACACATCATATTAATTTCAACAGTGATTATGGAATATAGTCCTCATTCCACTTGAATGTGATTAATCTGTAGAAGTGTGTACTGTATACCCCTTTTTTCTTTGGGCAAAACCCTCTGTAGTCTGTGTTTTCAGATGTCTCATGTAGCATGGCAATATTCACCCTATTGCGGTTCACTTGAAACATAATTTTCCTAGCTTTCATGTGGTCATGAAATAACATTCCACATAACCTTCAGGTTTACACATGACATTTTGCCATTCATAGTATTTGTCTTATCTGTGCATGACATGGACTCATCACATCAACCTCCACCTTGAATATCTGATTGAATGCTAACATCAACTTCGGCCCCCTCCCTCCCTACACCCACCCAGGATAACCTAACCTTCTGGGTCCTCCCCATCAGTCTCTTCCAATGGACTACAGCACAGTGGTAATAACTGTTTATATTACAAGGTGTGTTTGGTTATGGAATTGGGTATTTTTTTGTATTTCTTATTTATTTGTTATTTATATAGCGCCTTACGCCAAGGCGCTGTACAAAACCAATTTACAGTACAATTACAATGAGAAAGATAATACAATAAAAAATAGAACTTACAATGAGACTAAAATACAATTGAGATTGAAGTAAGAAAGTTTTCAAAGCAGCACGGTAGGTAGGATAGGAGTGAATAGACTGCACATGGAGGGCGAGGCACAGTTAAAAGAAAGTGGGTTTGAGAACGAAGAGTTAGAGGGAACATAAAAGGAAACAAGAGATGCAAGATAATTGGGAGCAAGTCCATAGAGGGATTTGAATACTGAAAGTTGAATTTAAGTTGAGAGTGGAAGGGTAGCCATAGAAGAGGCAGAGATGGAGTCACAAATAGATAAAGAATACAGAAGACGAATTAAAAACAGACTTAAGAGGAGCTAGACGAGAGAGAGTCAGACCAAAGCGGAGTATAGAGCAATAGAATAGTCGAGCGAAGATTAAAGAGATTAGAAGCTTAGTGGCACTGAAAGTTAGAAAAGGTCTAATTTTCCAAATATTGAAAAGATGAAAATGACAGGAATGGGATGTAATCGAGATGTGATGAGTAAAAGAGGGGTTGGTGTCAAGATGGAGATCAAGATTGCGGACAGTATGGGGAAAAAGGCAGATGAAAATGGGAAAATAAGACAGAGGAGAAACAAGCAGAGGAATAGTATTTGCAGGGAAAAAAAAGAACTTCAGACTTAGAAGGATTGAGGACAAGAAAGTGGTCTGACATCCAGATTTGAATAGCAGAGAGTCTGGCAGAGAGATTCATGTGTATAGTAAGTGTAAAAGAAGAAAAAGATTAGCCAAGGGAGAGGTATAAAGAGAGAATATAAATGGGCGAAGAACAGACACTTGTGGAACACTGTGGGAATGAGGAAGGGAATTGGAACAAACACCGGGCCAAGATACTTAGTAAGAGTGGTTAGAAAGATAAGATTGGAACCAGGTGATTACAGAAATGAAGGAAAATGAAATTAAATGATATCTTAGTTATATCGCGCTCGTACACAAATGTTTCAGAGCGCGACCAGGCAAAGGGAGGGGAACAGGGGAGAACAAAAACAACGATCTTACTAGGCCCAGTGACATTGAGAACGTGCAAGTGCATGGAAGGAGAAAAGGGGTAAAGTGCATGGAAGGGAAGGAGGAAAGTGTGGAACAGAGGAGAGAACAGAATAAATAAATATAAATAAAGGTGGTAGTGCAGGTAACAAGTGCTAGGTTAGGCTGATAGTGTGTATCTGATAAGTGCAGAAAAGAAGTGTGCGGGGGACTGTATGGATATCGATACAGGCCCCAGTGCAAAGGGGGAGGGCAGGAGGCAGTGCTGGAGGGTGGCAGGGTGAGCAGGTACCTGTGCCCGAAGGACAGAGGGTGGCCAGGTGAAAGGTGTCAGAGAAAACACATCAGCAGGGGAGAAGAGTGAAAAAGGCAGAAGCGAAGAGGAAGGTCTTGAGGTGCTTCTGGAACCAGAGGTGGTTCTCCTGTTTCAGGGTGGCAGGGAAGCTGTTGCAAAGGGAGGCCCCAGCGAAGAAAGAGATCTACCCCCAGTGCATTTCTTTGAAAAACTACTGACCCTGAGGGAGTTAGAGGTAGAGGAGCAAAGGGCTCGAGAGGGAAGGTATTTACAGAGTGATAGTTGAAGGTATTTTGGACCCTGGCCCAGAAAGCCTTGTGGACAATGCAGAGGGTTTTAAATGTAATCCTTGCATCCACTGGGAGCCAATGAAGGGAATTAAGAGCTGGAGAGATACAATCCCAGGGCTTGAGGCCAAGGACAAGTCTTGCAGTCCTATTCTGGATTAGTTGAAGAGTGCGGAGAGTGGAGGCAGGAAGATTTAGAAAGAGACTGTTAAAGTAGTCCAACCTAGAGGGAATCAGAGCTTGGGAGACAATAAGCTTCTGAGGGAAGGAGAGGAAAGATAGAGTACCTCTGTGGAGGTGTAGTTAGAAGTTTGATGTTTTTAGAGACGTCAGAAGTGTGCAGAGAAGGAGAGTGTGGAGTCAAAGATGACACCAAGGTTCTTAGCCTCACAAGTAGGGGTAGGAGGTGGGCCAAGGGAGGCCGGCCTGAGAGTGAGGGGAAAGGATGCTGCAGGTGTACCAATGAGGGGGATCTCCGTCTTGTTGGCATTTAGACAAAGGTCGTTGGCGGCGCACCAATTTTGAATGGCGATTAGGCAATCAGAGATGAGGGAAGGAGAGGAGGTGGCTGAAGGAAGCCTGAAAATGAGTTGGGTGTCATCAGCATAGCACTGGAAATTAGAGCAGAACAAGGAAATGTAGTAGGCAAGAGATGCCAGGTATTGGTTGAAAAGCCAGGGCGAGAGGTTAGACCCCTGGGGAACACAGGTAGAAATGGAGATAGAAGATAGGAAAGGCCCAAGTTGAACCTGGGAGGGTCGATCAGAGAGGAAAGAGGTCAGCCTGGCCAGAGCCTGATCAGTGATACCCAGGTTGTCACGGAGATGGTTGAGCATGGTGGTATGTATGACCGTGTCGAAAGCAGAGGAGAGATCAAGTAGGATAAGGACAGAGGGAATGTTAGAGTCAAGGTTGGAGAGCGGATCTTCACAGATGTTCAGGAGCGCAGTTTCCGTGCCTCTGGCCGCTCTGAAGCCAGATTGGTGATCGTGGAGAGAACCAACGGAGTCAGAATGAAGATTAAGCTGAGAGATGGCCAGCTTTTCAAGGAGTTTAGCCAAAAAGGGAGCAATGGAAATTGGCCGATAGTTGGCCGGACAAGATGGATCAGCTGTCGGTTTCTTAAGGAGAGGATGAAAAAGGCAGTGCTTCAGAGGAGGAGGGGAAAGATCCAGTGGCAAAGTAGAGGTTGCAGAAATCGGCAAGGGCCAGAGCAAGGGCATCGATGTGGTCGTGAGTGGTTTTAGAGGAATAGGGATGGACCTGTTTTGATGAGGCTTTCATAGATCGGACTTGTCTATCAACCTCATCAGGGGAGAAAGGAGGAAAGGAGAAAATGGGTGGGGGTGTAGCTGAAGGAGGGTCAGCAGGCAGAGGAGGAGAGGAGAGGGGGCGGAGGAGAGGGTGGACAAGATGTCCTGGGATTTAGAGATGAAGTGAGAGGCAAGAGCATTGCAAAGGGCCTGGGAGACAAGAGGTGGGGTGGAGACTGCAGCAGGATTGGCCAGCTCCTTACAGATTTTAAAGAGTTTGGCTGAATTGTTAGATGCCGCAGAGAGACAGGCTTGAATGTGGACTCTCTTCTTGGTGCGGACAGAGAGTCTGTATTGCCTTTGGAGCAGGGGGCAGGCCAGTTTGTCAGAGGATGAACAAGAAGCCCTCCATTTCCTCTCAGCCACCCTACACTTACGTTTAAGTGTAGCAAGGTCAGAGTCATACAAAGAATTGCACTTTGAACCAGAATTCCCAAAAGAGGAAAGAGATTGTAGAAGTAATGTGTGATCCACTGTATCACAAACAGCAGATATGTCCAAGAGTATAAGAATAGAAGAATATTTAACATAGAAGGCACAACGAAGAGCAGGTTCCGTAGATTGAAGGGGTTGAAAACCAGACTGGAAACGAGGTAAAATAGAATTAAGAGTGACAAAAGAATAAACCTGGGAGTAAACAAGACGCTCCAACAATTTGAAAGTTAAGGAAGGAGAGAAATAGGATGAACATTTGAAGGAATGGCAGGATCCATGTAAGGTTTTTTCAAGACAGGAAGAATGTTGGCATGTTTAAATAGATGAGGGAAAGTAGAAGTGATAAGAGAAATATTAAGAAGACCGGTAATATAAGAATTGAGAGAGGGATAGATTTTAGAAATTAGAGTACAGGGGAACAGGATCTTTAGGAGAAGCAGTAGGATGAGCCTGGGAGATGAGTAAAGAGGTGTCAGAATTAGAGATAGGTGAAAATGAAGAAAGAACCGCAGTAGAAGAAGAGGAAACTGGGCGGGAAGAAGGCAGAGAAGTAAGAGAAATGGCAGATCGAAGAGAATTCCCTTTAGAAGTGCGGTAAGTGTGGTGAGAAGGGAATGATCAGGCAGAGGAGGAGCCAATAGACTGGAAAGAGATTGGAAAAAACAGCGGGGTAAGATGATTGAGAGTGCAAGAGATCAGAATGATGGAGACGTTTAGAAGAAAAGTCAATCATATAAAGTATGATGAGAAGAGAAGGACTTACCATCAGACTTAGATTGAGATCTATGCCAGCGACGGAGGGCCCTTCGCATAGAGCAAAGATAAGGAGTAAGCCAAGGCTGAGAAGGTTTATGAGAAGGAAGACATTTAGAGAAAGGGTATAGCGTATCAAGAGTGGTAGAAAGAGAATTGGAGAAAGCCGACATAGCATCATCCATTGAAAGAGCTAAAAAAGTAGAATGGGATGGAAGAGTGGCAATACAGGAAGATACAAAAAGTGAGGTATTGAAAGTGCAAAGATAGCGATGGAAAAAAGAAGGGGTAGGAACAGAAGGGGGTAAATAAATGTCAAGAACAGGAGGGTAGATAGAGAAAAAGAGCAAATGATGATCATAGGAATAAACAGGATAAATAGAAACATCTGAGGTGACATAGAAGAAATACAAATAAGATCCAAAGAGGGAAGAGAGACAATAAGACTCAATAGGAAGAAATGGAAGGTTGGCATGAGTAGAAGAGAGATGTAAATTAAAGTCACCCAATAGCAAGAAAGAATTGGAGCAAGGCAGGGTGACATTTGCTAAAGTGTCAATGTCAATTGCAGAAAGAGAACCAGGAGGACAATAAATCAAAAGAAAGGTCACTGCGAAAGACTTGGAGAAAGGGGAAAGAGAGTATTCAAAAGAAGTAAAGGCAGGTAAAGAGGGAATTACAATTAATCGTGGAATAAAGCCGGTACGACCCAGGGAACGAGAGGTATGAGTGTTGAGTAAAAACACTATCAGATGTGAACAAAGAAGCAGGTATAGCAGAATTAAAGGATGCAAGCCAAGTCTCAGTAATGCATAGAAAATGCAGATTGAGTCATAGAAACATATCAAGGATAGAATGTGTTTTCTCAGAGATAGACCAAGCCTTCCAAAGTGCGACATTAATGCAAATTATCGACAGAATCAGAAGGAAGATCGACCAGATTTGAAATATTGCATGAAGATGAAAATTGGGAGATCTACAAGGGGATCAGTGAGTAGGAAATTCACTAGGCATAGAGAGAAAAATAGACTTGTTATGACTATCAGGATTTGGATGGAATGATGGGAGAAGCACTAAAATGGAATAAAGAAGAGGACCAACTAAAAGGCAAGTTGGGCATGCTGCATTCAGGAAACCCAACCGTATTGTAGTGTAAGAACAGAGACCAGTAAACAACATTGTAAAAAAATAGAGGACAGTAGAGAAGAAAAGCGAAGAACATTCAGCAGCGGAGAGCTGCACCCAAACTTGGGTGTTGATTTAACACGTAGCTGGTAGATGATGGCCGATGGACGGGCCGCAAAGAATGTGGAAAAGTTCAAGTCACATGTGAGAGAGTAGACATGTACACTGTCCAGATCCCCCACAGGGGCTGGCAGTCAGCAGACAGTCTCACACAGATATTGCAGTTCTCAAAGCTGGCTCACTTCCCAGCAAAGGGCAGGGTGATGCTATGGGCAGTAGGCTGGAGCAGATGGAATAGGCACAGTAGGGCATTGCTGGGTCTGGTGTAGCTAACAGCTACCCCAGGCTGTGCCACACTTCACCTGGATTAGGTTGATATTCGTCATGACCCATACATTATGGCAGGCCTGTAGCAGCTTGCTATTGAAATTGGAAACTGGAGGCATAGGTTATGGCAAATATCATCTTGACCAGGATCCACGATTAGTAGACAGATTTTTGCCGTTATCGAACAGTTATTTAACTTCGACTATTTGACCTTAAAGATGGTGAAAACGAAGTGTCAAAGGTCTGTTTGAAATGTGAATGACCTTGGACACATTCCAATATGTGCCTGCTGTTAAGAGACAGGTGAGTCACACCCGTACTCTTGAGGGCAATGGCCTAGCTACATGCAATCTGACAGCAGTCCACCATGACTGCTTCGTTAGATCACTGATAGTTTTAAAATAAATAAAAAGCTGAGCGTAGCTAGTATTGTGATACAGTGACTGTATTCCCTGTTATGCTTCAGTGTAGCATGCACCTAGCTCTTACAATCTGTGGAAAAAAAATTCAATTTTGAAAATCCCAATTCATATGTTAGCCATTCATGTGCCTTTTATTACTGCAGCACTCCCTTCATTTTATGATTGCTTTCTGAATATAAGGTGTCTGTTAAATAGTTGTTTTACACAATTTATTTTGTATGCACTTATGAAATGTGGAAGTTACTCAGTCAACAATATAAACCTCACGCAAAACAAGATATTACCTCCCATAATTTTAATGCACAGTGGATGTATACTGTTCGGATCCATTTTGGAGAGTGGCAAACTAACACAACCTTTATTCCGCCTCTGCATCTAGCTCCTTTTTCAGTTGTATGTGTGCAGTTTGCCTTTCTTCTGCACTTGCAGCCCATGGGCTCCAAAAAAAATAAGAAATTATGGGTTGCTGTATCAGCATGCGGAGAGGTCACCCTCGCACACTCAATCCTATGTCCGTTTCCTCCATATTGATGGGAGTTTGTTACACGAGCACAGAACCGGAGACTTTCGCATTTCAAGAAAAAAACTTCACCTTGAAATTTGTATGCCAGTGATAACAGACTTTACCACCTGTGCCTCTAGTGTCTCCATTGTCAGGAAATACCCCACCTCAGGCACAATCATTATTTGCTTGGGGTGTCTGGGCCCCAACCACATTTGGAACTCTTGCGTGTTGTTTGGCTCCTGGCTCCCACGCTTTCTCAGAGACTTAGTTGGTGAAAGAATCTTTTTGGCTTCTCTCCAACGCATCACGTGAATGAATTTGTTGGAAACCAACATCACATATAAACGTTCCTTTACAGACACCCCAGTGCGGTGACTCCTTCCCTGGGACTGCCCTCCGTCCTACCGAGGCCATAATCGCCAACAACGGCTTTAGGGCTGAGGGCTTTACGGAGCTTAGTACCAGAAGTCCAAGGGGGCAGGAGTTTCCAGCAAATGTTTCCTCCATGCCCCCTTATGGGGATAGTTGGTAGTAGCCAACGAGTGGTAAAGGACTGACGGGCGAGGCCTGTGGGAGGATTCTGCATGGGCGGGCACACCCAGGAACACCTTTGCGTGCAACAAATGTACTGATGATGATGTGCTCCATCACTGTGGGACAACAGACGCCCGCCCATAAGTATGGATGAATGGGTAGTATGGACAATGAATGCAGTAGTCACTATGGCGTGTTGCTGTTTCTTTCTTTCCATCCATACCATTCACAGGGAGGAAGGAATTCTTCCTGGACATCTGGCTTTGCCGCTGTCCCTGTGCTTGAGCTCATTCGCCTTTTATAAATGTGACTTGGACACCTGGCAGGGGACAGAGACAGAAACAGTACCATCGTCTCTCTCCTACTAGGAACAAAGGACTTCCATGCACTTTTTGTTTGCATAGTGCTAATCACATCATGCTGGTTATGGAAGGGCCTGGATGTAAAATGTCCCTATTTGGGGGGAGGCTGTCCAATCAGGAGTGCAGGTGAAATGGCAGTGGTTGTTAACCATGCTCTTCTTGTACCACTGGGACCTGGCCACACCAATTTTTCACGACTGATGGCCACTGATTTTTTTTTCTGCTCCTGCTTATGACTTCTTATTATGTTATTGTTCCTATGACAGTGATTTGATTGTTGTTTTGCCTAAATTCTGTTGTAATTTGGCACTTTAAGTACCTCTCCTTCTGACCAGTCCCCCACCATTACATTTGCCAAACTCTTCCCCCTCTGTGCCCTGGTCAAGCCTCTCTTTTTCTGAGGCTCCCACCCTTTCCCTATCCTCTTCAGTCTATCCTGCCGCTTTCACCACATTGTCAGTTGTTTGCTCCAGCCCACCCCTTCCTTTGTTTTTTCTCTCTTCTGTTTCTCTTCCACCCGCCTGCTTAACTTTCTAAAGTATTCGCTCCATCACCCCATTTATTTTGCTCAACATTAAACACTGATAAATAAATTAATGTTTGATTTGTTTTATGTCCAGATTTAATGAACAATGATCAGAGTATGTTTGCTGGTTAAACACTCAAAAAAATAATTCAATGTCTTCTTTTGCAGGATAACATTTTGCCATCTCCCATTCCAGAGTAAATGGCTCTATGTAGGCACTGAAAAAGGAAACATACACATTGTCAATGTGGAATCTTTCACGCTCTCAGGCTATGTCATCATGTGGAATAAAGCCATTGAATTGTAAGTTATTTTGGATGTTGAATGCAGTGCTCTACACAATGACAGTCTTATATAGTGAATACTTTTAATGGTGATCAGAGAAATGCTTTTATCTTGCTTGAAGCTTAAATAGAAGAGAATGGGGAGATCGCCTTTACAATTTCTTTTTTCAAATGTATTTGCTCCGTGCCTGCTTTATCATATAATACATGTCACTGTTTTTCTTCAAGCTCATTGCTACTTGTAGGGAGACATCCTCTGCTGGATTAGTGATTTGTTGGGATAACCTTTCCTTACTCTTTCACCTGCATGAAGTATTGCTGGTTTTTATGTTTATCAAGTCAGATAAAAGCCTTGTTGATAGAATTTTTGCAAACAGTGACATTTCTATTCAGCATTAGTTTTCGGTTTGATCTTGGAACTGCACAATTTTTTTTTTTTAGGATGGTTATTTGTATTTTATTGGTGAGAGCGAAACATGATTTAACCAAAACCTCTGGTCAAAGAAAAAGAAATGGTAGCAACCCATTGCTGGGCGCTGTATAATTTGTAGAAATGTTGTGCATTCATGCCCCTCTTTCCTAAATAAACATTGACATTTACTAAATATTCTTGACATGGCTGATCTTATCACTACTCATGGCTTGGACCTTATAGTCGTCCCTGAAACCTGGCTCCATGTGGCCTCCGGTCCTCTGCTATCCCTTGCAATTCCTGAAGGCTACACCATCATCAGAAGTGACCGTAACACTGCTCAAACTAAAGGCGGAGGTATAGCTATTATTTACAAAACCGCTCTAAATCTCCTACTTTCCACTCCTGCCCAATTCAAATCAGCAGAATCCCTCGCAGCTAAGCTTGCCATCTCCCCTAACCAGACTTTTACTGTTCACATTATATACAGACCCCCTGGCCCCATATCCACCTTTACTGAGGATCTCGCCCACACCCTGTCTGAAAACACCAAAACTACTTCTCAAATCATCGTAATAGGTGACTTCAGTTTAGGCCTCCTTGTCCCTAACGATGCATCTGCCCATGATGTTAATAGCTTACTACTCAACCTAGGCTTCACACAACGTGTTACCGCACCTACTCACTTTAAGGGCAGAATCCTAGATTGGATAGCTGACCTTCATTGTGACGCTAAGGTCAACTCCAACTTACCATGTGCATGGACAGGCCATCACCTTATCACCTTTAGCATCCCGACTAAAACTATCCATTCCATCCCTAACATAGCACCTGCCACATTAACCAGGAACAAGCGTAACATAACTTGCGCCAAACTGATCCCAGCAGTCAATGATCCCTGCACTCAATGATCTTGCCTTGCTATGCTCGGATCCTACTGTCTTGGTAGACTCTTATAATCAGACTTTGATAAAAGCACTGGATCTTATCACTCCCTCCAAACTACGTAAACCTAAACCCCGGGCTCACCTTAATTCCTTGTTCACGCCTCGGCTAAGAACCTTGCGCAAGGAAAAAAGGACCCTTGAAACTCGCTGGAGAAGCCACCCCACTGAATCTAATAAAGTAAGCATGCCATTAGCGACGCTAAACTACAAGCGTCGCTAATGGCATGCTTACTTTTTTAGCAGACAAACTACATATTGTCTGCTAAAAAAGAGACATATAATAAACGTATTGAACTTGCCCAATCTAACACCAAGGAGCTTTTCAAAATCCTAAAGGAATTGGAATACTCCGCCTCTCCTCCAGACACCTGCTCCAAAGACAGCACTTGGTGCACTAACATCCAAGAGGCTCTCCTGGGTAAAATCACCATGCTCCAAACCAAAATTAATGAAAAAAAACAGCCTGCACTCATTTATATCACAGCTTGCTCCTCGGGCCAAGTACAAACCAATACTGCATCCTTGCAACCATTCTGCTTCTCACCTCTCTCCACCTCTGAAGTTGAACACAGCATTAACAGCCTTAAGCCCTCTAATTATCAGTGAGACTCTTGCCCTGCCTCTATTTTCAAGGAGGCCTCTCATAACCTGGCGCCTTTCATCACCACACTTATAAACTCCTCCTTCAGGTCGGGGATCGTCCTGGACAACCTCAAGGATGCCTGGGTTATTCCTCTTCTAAAAAAAAACGACCTTGGACGCTAACACTCCCACCAATTACAGGCCAATCACCAGTGCCATTTCTTTTAAAAATTCTTGATAGAGCAGCATAACTGCAGATCCAAGATTTTCTTGAAACCAACAACCTCCTAGGTCTAAGGCAATCGGGCTTCCGCCCTCGCCATGGCACAGAAACCGCGCTGTTAGACTTAAAAAGGCAAATCAAAGACTTAAGACAAGGGAAAATTGGCACTCTTACTCTTATTAGACCTTTCTGCAGCATTTGATTTAGTCAATCATCAAATCCTTTGCCACCACCTCAAAACTGCGGACAACTTCTCTGAGAAAGCTAGAGCCTGGATCACTTCCTTCCTGGACAACAGATCCATGAGGGTCTTCTCCCCTACCGTCACTGCCGAACCTTCCCCTATCACATGTGCAGTCCCCCAAGGATCATGTGTGTGTCCAACACTTTACAATGTCTTCACAAAACCTCTATTTGACATACTGGACCGCATGGGCGTCACGTACACTAATTACGCTGACGACACCCAAATACTTAGTCCCATTACAGGTGATCACAAAACTGACTCCCTAGCTATCAACGCCATTTATCAAGTCATCCAGGCCTGGATGGCGCAGCATGAACTGTGCTTAAATGACAAGAAAACTGAGCTCCTCATCCTAGGTTCACACCAAAAACTCAGTAAACTTGACTCCTCATTAAGTGTTTCACCACTGATGGTAACTCCATCAAAGTGGCCAAGGACACCAAGACACTAGGTATGTACCTTGATTCCACCCTCTCCTTAACTAGACAAACCAATGCAGTCTCCTCAGCCACATCTGACACATGCAAGCTCATCACAGCTTGCCGCCCCTTTCTGTCTCCAGCCGACTGTACCACCCTAGCCAGGACCTTGGTCCTATCCAAAATTGACTACTGCAATGCCCTTTATCTGGGTACCAACCAATGCAATATCAGAAAACTCCAAATTATCCAAAATAATGCTATTAGAGCGGCCCTTAACATCCCTAGGACCTCACACATTTCAGAATACAGACGAAACCTCTGCTGGCTTTTAGTTACCCAAAGAATCTCCCTTAAAGCTCTGGCACTCACACACAAAAGTATTGCGAACCAAGCCCCCAGCTACCTTTCCAACAGGTTCACATCTCATTCAGCTGTGAGACCTCTCAGAAGCACACACGTTAATTTCCTTGTCATCCCACGCTTCAAACTCCAAAAATTTGGAGGTCGCAGCTTCCCAGTCCTTGCAGCTAAATTGTGGAACACTTTACCTAACCCACTAAGAGCTGAACCCTCGTTCCCTGCCTTCAAGCGTAAGGCCAAAGTTTGGCTGTCCACCCATAACTAGGCATGACCTTGACTGCAACATTAATCTCAGCATCATAGGCCGTTTTTGCATTATATCTTGCCTTTGTATTTTGCTCAGCCTATGTAACCTGCACACCATCTATTATGTATCATGTATATTTTGTATATTTTAATATAAATATTGTGACTATATCCTGCCTGTAACTAAATAATGTGCCCGGTTGCCCTCGGGCCTTGTGCGCTATACAAATAACCAAAATACAAATGGAAATTAATTGAACAGAATCGGCGAAAGGAAGCAGGTTCGAAGCAAAGAGGCATTAAAACTAATGGTTTGAGGGACAGTCTCTAGCACTCGCATTGTATTTGTTTTTCAACTGCTTCACTTTCTAGTTTGTAAGCATGTTATTAACCAAGGCCCTGACTCTTAAAATCAACTGGTTTTACCTTACCAAAGACTAGAAATCATTTCTAGCATACCAATCGGCCATTCTTATTTTATCGTATTTAAACCAAATATTAATAAACACTACTGTTGTTAATATTACCTCAATCCAAAGCTGAGTAGTGAACAATGTTTGCTGAACATTGAGTCTTGGAGTGAGCTGTGATCTAAATCATTTATTCACACTTGAATGTAATTCAGTTTCTGATGTTTGTTAATCTGCTTAGAATCACATGCTGTGCATAGGTCCGACATCCAGTGGTCACTGCGGAGTATTGCATTTTGTTTTTCGTAGTCGAAAAGGGGACGTCGACAAGGCGTGTCTGTAACACTATCCCTATAGTGACGTGCGTTGTACCCACAATCCCTCACGCGTCAAGGTCCCTCAGATTGTTTTTTTCCGCCCAGTTTCTGGTCGCCTTTCGCGGAGCTCCTAGAGAGACATTGCTATACTTACCACGGACCTCGGTCCTTTTGTCATAACTTAATATACTGGTAACGATCCCTCCCCCTCGACGTTAGCTGCGAAGCTGTTTCTCCGCCGAACTATTTTCGACGGAGAGGAAGAGCGGAGGAGATCCTTCGGCGCTGCCGAACACGTGGCCTGGCCTCGACGGCCAACTTACAGTAGGGAGAGTGGGGGTTAGAACTTTGTCTCTTCTCTTTGAGAATGTCTTTCTTTCTCCCTTTTCTTTCCCTTGGGGTTGTTATCGCCAGCTATTATTGCCTCAGCTATGGAGAGGACACCATTTAAGTTTTGCCCACGCTGCAGGGGCAAATATACTTGGAAAGATAAGCACAAGCTCTGTAATCGTTGCTTACCCCTCGATCACATAGAGAACAGCTGCGCAGCCTGCAAGCTCTTAAAACCCAGGACTCTTAAAGAATGTAGGGTTAAGAGGTGGGCAGACTACGCGATGTCGAAGTCAGTTTCCTCACCCGCTGCCGCTGTTACTGAAAGTGACGAGGAGTGCGATAACTCGACGTCCGTTACGGAAGTCATGAACCCCCAGAAGGAGCGCTCACGCTCCTCGTCGTCCGTCCCCGGCCCCGACGGGCTCGGCTCACGCCCTGCTTATGGGGATGAACACCCCGGCGACAAGGACGCACACAAACCCCATAAGGCTAAACACACTACCCACGGCTCTTCTTCGTCGAGAACGAAGGATCCATCAGCGCCGAAGGGGACGCAGGGCACTCCGGCGTCTACCGCAGACCGTAAAGGTCACAAGCCCCACCCGCAAACGCAGCCGCGACCAGCGATTGGGCTTCCATCTAACACGGGCGCTACCCCAAAAACATCCGACGCAACGCTCCATAGAGCGACCGTCGAGGTACAACGCGCAACGCACACAACGTCGACACCAAAGCCCTCGACGGACAAAATCGTGGCCGAGAGCCTAGCGAGAATTGTCGCCGAAGACGAACGTACGCGGACGACGAAACAAACGTCGAATACCGCGTCGAAAAAACACAAAAGTAGCCAGGAACTGCCCCTTTCTCCAAAGGACGCTTCCGAACTACCTGAAGGCTTTTCAGAAGGAGACGGGAACCTCTCGTCGACGCTGTGGGAGCGTTCGAAACGATTCGAAGGCGAAAACACTAATTTTCCCCCTCTAGACTATTCAGGGGTACCCCATGAGACCCTTGAAAGACTCCATTCTTGCATGGAGAAAATGGAAAGGTTTCTAGGAAACCAAGACCCACCCACTCACAAAAGACAAAGAGAATGGCCACAGGATGACCCTAGAGTCAAGATTCCTAGGCTGGTTGACCTCACTGAGGAGGAGCAATACCTCCAAGAAGATGAGGAGTGTTTGGGTGGAGAAGAAGAGGTAGAACTTGAGGAAGAGGGCTTCGAAGAAGATCCTTACACCACTCCTACAGGGTTTGAAGAGGATACAGCTACCTCGCAGCCCTGGCATTCACCGTCAGTGCAGCCTTGGCAATCCCCATCAGTACATTCAGACCCTGATGCCTTTCTCCCTTCTCCTCTCAAGGATTCACATGGGAACTCCTCTCCCATAGATGACCAACCTTCCCTCAATGCACTATTGCGCAAGGCAGCAGCGCATTTTGAGATTGATACAGGGGAAACTCTTCCAGACATCGACTTTGTAGAAAGAGTCATCAAAGAAAAAGCCCCTGTTAGCCAATCTATTCCTCTCCTGGCTTCTATTAAAAGAAGAATTTCTCCTTCCCTTACTAACCCAGCTCTAGTAAGAGGGGTCAACCCTAGAATAGAAAAGCTCTTCAGCCCTTCATCCTCTGACCCTTTATACATCAGAGGACACTCTATTCCGGACTCCCTTGTGGTTACCAACACAAGAAAAAGAGCAGGGGTGCCACTATCCACTAGTGAAGCACCTCCAGACAAAGAAGGCAAAAAACTCTACGCACTGGGGAAGAGAATCACGACCTCCGCCGCCTTCTCCACTAGAATTGCTAATAACAACTCACTTTTAGCTAGCTACGCAGATGCACAGTGGAACAAGCTGCGCAGCGAAGCAGAGGAAGCACCTGAACCTCTGCGTTCTCGCCTGCTAGCTATAATATCAGAGGGCACACTGGTAAACCAGGGCATCGTTAAAAACTCCCTAGATGCCGCTGAGACGGCTGGCCGCTCCCTAGTGCAGGGAATACTTCTCAAGCGCCACGTTTGGCTACGCAATTCAGGTTTTAAGCCCGAAACCCAAGCCTCCCTCATAAATAAACCCATTGAACAGACGCATCTGTTTGGGAAAGCAGTAGATGAGGCCCTAGAACATGCTAAAAAAGAGTTTGATACCATCAAAACTCTTGATCAAATTTCTAGGCCCCCTAACAGGCGAGGCTATGGTAATAAACGCTCCTTTCGTGGCCAAAGACAGCAGCAGAACCAACAACAACAATATTACTCTGGCTCCAACTGGCCCACCAACCAGGGTAACACCCAGTTCAGTCAAAGAGGCCAACGCCGTGGCAAAGGAAGAGGTCGTGGCTCCAGCCCCAGAGGTTCCACGCCCAATACCAGCAAATGACCCGAAAATTCGGGTCCCCTCCCATGCATCACCGGTCGGGGGCCGGCTAACATCGTTCCTTTCAGCATGGGAGGGAATCACGTCAGACCGTTGGGTATTATCCACCATAGCCCACGGATACTGCATCGAGTTCAACGGTTCCCCGAAGTACAAACCCCCACGGAACCGGCGCATGACACCGCAACACCTCTCCATTCTTCTTCAAGAAGTGGAAGAACTACTGAAGAAAGAAGCTATAGAGCCCGTCCCCCTATCACAGGTAACAGAAGGTATTTATTCAGTGTACTTCCTTGTACCCAAAAAGGACTTAACCATGCGCCCTGTATTAGATCTGCGCCCAGCGAACATATTTGTCAAACCCCAAAAGTTTCGTATGGTGACCTTACAGGAGGTAATCCCACTGTTATCACAAGGGGATTACATGACAACACTGGACATGAAAGATGCATACTTTCATATTTTAATGTTGACATCGCACAGAAAATACCTCAGGTTCAAAATAGAGGACAAACACTACCAGTTCAGAGTACTACCCTTCGGGATAGCATCTGCACCAAGGGTATTCACGAAAGTACTGGCAGTGGCAGCGGCCCACCTGCGCAGATTATCCATCCCGGTATACCCTTACCTCGACGACTGGCTCATAACAGGGGATTCTTACGAAACATGCTTCTCCAATACCCAAAAGACCGTAGACCTTTTGTCCCAACTGGGCTTCTCCATCAACGAAAAGAAGTCCAGCTTAGACCCCAGCCAAACCAAACAATTCCTAGGGGCTCTAATTCGAACAAGGGACGGCCTCGTATTCCCCTCCAACGAGAGGGTCCAAAACATGCTGTTTCAAATTCCCCATTATGTAGCAGGCCGAGAGGTGACGGTACGCAAAGCAATGCGCTTGCTAGGGATGATGGCGTCATGTATTTATTTGGTACCTCACGCGCGCCTGCGCATGCGCCCAATGCAAGAGTGGCTCTACAGCCAGTGGTGTCAGGCCAGCGGACAATGGGACGATCTAGTGGTGGTCTCGCAGGCCTTGGTTCTCTCGCTACGGTGGTGGACAAAAGAAAACCTGTTATTAGGGAAAACTTTTGCCACACCCGCAGTGGAAGCCACTCTAACCACAGACGCATCCCTTACAGGATGGGGGGCTCACCTATCCCATCAAACGGCACACGGAGTGTGGACTCCGAGTTTAGCATCCAAGCATATAAACCTGCTGGAACTACTAGCGGTGTTCAAAGCACTGAAAGCCTTTCAGGAACACTTACAAGGAAAGACAGTGATGGTCCTCACAGACAGCACCACAGCCATGTACTACCTCAACAAGCAAGGGGGCACTCACTCTCCAGGACTGTCCAAGCTGTCCCAGAATATATGGAAGTGGGCTCTCAAACACAACATGTTCCTACTAGCACAACATGTACCAGGGGAACTCAATCTGCTAGCAGACAAACTCAGCAGAGACTTCCCCCTGCCCGAAGAGTACGAATGGCAATTGCACGAAGACATCGTCTTAGACATCTTCACGCAATGGGGATTCCCGGAAATAGACCTGTTCGCAACCCTGGAGAACTCACAATGCCAAAGTTACGCCTCCAGGTACCCCCAGAACCAGTCCAAGGGGAACGGTCTGTTGATTCAATGGTCAGGGAAATTTGTTTACGCCTTTCCCCCGACTCCCCTTCTCAACAAAGTGGTGCACAAGATGCACCAGGAGCAGGTTACCATGATACTAGTGGCCCCAATGTGGGCACGGCAACCTTGGTTCGCTCACTTGATGGAGATGTCCCTATCTCCCCCAGTGAAACTTCCCTGCCCGTACAACATGCTGTCACAAGACAAGGGCAGGACACTGCATCCATGCCCTCAGACCATGAACTTAGCAGCCTGGCTCCTGAGATCATAGAATTTGGACATTTACAACTCCCACAGAGATGTATGGACATCCTCAGGGAAGCCAGAAAACCTAATACTCGACACTGCTATTCTAGCAAATGGAAAAGATTCGTTATCTGGTGTAGAGGTACTAGCATCAACCCAGTTGACTGCTCTCCTACTGACATTATTCTATACTTGACCCATTTACTGGATTCAGGTTTAGTATTCAATTCCATTAAAGTCCACCTAGCGGCACTTTCTGCATACACCACTTCCCAACTTAAAGTGTCGTGGTGGAAGATACCAGTTATCAAAGCCTTCATGGAGGGGGTAAAAAGGATACACCCTCCGATAGCTAACCCAGCTCCCGGATGGGACTTAAATGTGGTACTTTCCAGACTCATGGGCCCTCCCTTCGAACCCATGCACAAGGCAACTCTTAAAGATATCACCCTTAAGACTGCTTTCCTAATAGCTATCACCTCCATTAGGAGAGTAAGTGAACTACAGGCTCTTTCTGTACTAGACCCCTTTGTAACAGTTCACAAAAATAAAGTGGTTCTACGCACACACCCAAGGTTTGCACCTAAATTCATCTCGAAATTTCATGTAAACCAAACTATAGAACTACCAACGTTCTTTCAAAACCCTTCCAGCTCGGGAGAAAAAAGTCTGCATACACTAGATGTACGCAGAGCTGTCATGTTCTACATGGAAAGAACCAGACCACTGAGAAAGACTAATCAGTTCTTTGTCTCGGTGGCAGCAGGAAGAGAAGGAGATGCGGTCTCAAAATCCACTATATCTAGATGGATTGTTCAATGCATCACTCTCTGTTACACTCTTGCTAAGAGAGAACTACCCTTCAAGCCAAGAGCACATTCCACTCGAGGCACTGGGGCTTCCATAGCATTCATTGCAAATGTTCCCCTTGAGTCCATCTGCAAAGCGGCTACCTGGAGTTCTGTGCACACCTTTACAAAACACTACTGTCTAGATGCACACTCTAGATCTGACTCCCAGGTGGGACAGGCAGTATTAAGACATCTTTTCTCTACTGTTCCTTCTCATAACCCACCGCCAACTCCGGGTACTGCTCGCTAGTCTATGCACAGCATGTGATTCTAAGCAGATTAACAAACATCAGAAGACAATGCATTACTTACCGTAAAAGCATTTCTGATGGTTGTATCTGCTTAGATTCACATGCGCCCACCCTTCCTCCCCGCTCGGATGGAAGGAACATAGACTTCCTTTATATCTCTCTTTTCTGTACTCACTCACGTCTATAAGGCTCCCTCAGGGCAGAAAAATACAAACAGAGGGACCTCGACGCGTGAGGGATTGTGGGTACAACGCACGTCACTATAGGGATAGTGTTACAGACACGCCTTGTCGACGTCCCCTTTTCGACTACGAAAAACAAAATGCAATACTCCGCAGTGACCACTGGATGTCGGACCTATGCACAGCATGTGAATCTAAGCAGATACAACCATCAGAAATGCTTTTACGGTAAGTAATGCATTGTCATATCTATCCAATTCAGAACGGTATGGGGTAACTTTATGCATTTCATAGAATGATTTTAGGACATTTGAAGATTTTGACTCCTCAAAATCCTTTTCCATGCAAACTGTGCATGAATGGCAGCTACTGGGTTAGCATCTATAAGATCTGTTTTTGTCTACTGTATTTGAGTTCCTACCTTTTCTATTGTTGCTTTATGTATCATTTCTTATAGACCTTGTGTAAGTGAAGTCATGCTTATCTGGTGAATTCATCTGGTGAATTTGGGGCAGCTGGTAAAGGAGCAGTTAACAGTCTTCATACTTCATAGTCAAGAGATCCACCAAGGAGCTACAGAGTCCTGACCTAAGAGATTGAGAGTGACCCGGGAAAAACACTGAGATTTCCATGAATTCAAAACTAAGATAGTTTGAAAGAACACCCCTACATTTGTATACTGCTTTTCCTGTTCCCCTCCGCTCCTCCCGTGGGCTTTCCCCACCCCCAGCCAAAGGCAAACATGCACCTTCCATAAGGAGTAGATTTAGTCTGTCATACAGCTTAGCAAAGGTCTAATAATTACAGGCGCTGTGGACACCTTTGAGCTCTATAGCCTTCATTCAGGAAGGAGAGAACATTCCCCATGTTAAATTGTTGCTCATTGTGTATGTTGCCCATTCTAGTGCCACAGAGTCCCAGATCTTGTGCAACCAGTCTTGCAATAAGGGACTGTCCGCTCCCTTCCATCGAGGCGCTATGAGGAGCATTGCAGCTAATGTGAGCACTGTTCTGGCTTTCCTCTGGGTTCTTCAATCCCCTGGTTCCCACCATCCACCAGAATTATCTCTTCCTCAGAGGGTGCTCTTGCAACCTTGCTGAAGGT
The DNA here is from genome assembly GCF_040938575.1 of Ambystoma mexicanum. NCBI lineage: Eukaryota > Metazoa > Chordata > Amphibia > Caudata > Ambystomatidae > Ambystoma > Ambystoma mexicanum. The sequence continues at coordinate 1,186,652,436 of NC_090927.1, forward strand.
CATATCCTGTGCCTCCTGCACCTCTCTCCAAAATGGCTCTATTTTAGGGCAACTCCACCAAATTTGGGACCTGGAACACTTCCCCCCCCGCCCCCTGCACCCCTCCAGCAGGCCTTCGATGACTTTGGGCGGGTATAACCTATGAAGGTGGGCAGGAGTGTAGTGCCACCTGAAAATAAATTGATACCAGCATTCCTGCAATTGGGATGCCTTAACTACCATGGGTACCAGCTTCCATAACCTTTCCCACTCAATCCTGCCTAGCTCCCTCCCGATTGACTTTTCCCACTTATCTATATATTGCCTCACTGCTCGAGGGGTGGGGCGGGAGGTGTTATCGTCATCCAAAACATGGATGCGTTTGACCCATCGTGTTGTCGTGCAGAATTTTTTAAGTGCGTGAACTGACGTGTTGCTCCCACCATAAATTCTGGATCAAGCGTCCAGTGTCTCATCTGAAAAACTGCAACCTTTAGTTTTCTGTTGCCACCAAAAAATTGCTTGCATTCTTTGAATGGTTTGGCCCTGAAACACACCCCTAATTATGCAGCACCCTCCATTTTGCCACTGTATGAATGACCCTGGTTCCATTCCTGGTGAGAAGTGAGTTATTATATAGCTGGATAAAAGGGGATGGGAATGTCGTGATCCCGTACCTCTTAGCCAGTTTGTCCCGTTGACGGCCACTAGTTTCATTATAGTGCTTAGGTACAAGTGCCGCAGCCTGTGTTGGTGCGGTTGCCATAGGACCTCTTTCAGTTCCCGTCTCACCACCGCCCGATCCATTGCCACCCACATCTTTCCCTCTGCATCCTAAAAGCCATTCCTATTTATACGTATCTGGGACGCATCATAATACTGCTGGAAGTTAGGGAGCAGCAACCCTCCCTCCTGCCTAGAAGACATCAGGAGGCTGCAGCTGATCTGTGGCCTCTTAGCCTCCCAAATAAAGTTGCCTGTTTTTTTCCCCAAGTCGCGAAAAAAAAGCTATTTGGAACTGTTGGAAGGAGTGCCTGGAAGGGATAAAACGGCTGAGGGAGCATCAACATCTTTAGTGCCGCCATTCTGCCCACCCAAGAGATCCTACAGTTTTTCCATTTATTGAGGTCAGCTTTTATGGATGTTAACATGGGCGGTTAATTGGCTGTAAACCAGCCAGAGAGCTGTGAGGTTATGTGAATACCCAAATATCAGATCCAAAAAAAAGGGGTGAAAATAAAAAAAAATAAAAAAATTCGACCATTTGGTTTTCGACCAAATTGGTTGGACCATTTGTCTGGTCGACCAATTTTTTTCGACCAAATGTCTGGCAACCGGCAAGTGCAGGGGACTTTATGCTGGACTCCTCCAAAAGGTGTTCCATGTACCTCGTTGCACCCCGGCAAGGACTGTAGTTGTGGCTCCATATATATTGCATAGACCTGGGGGGAAAGAGGACAACCCTGCTTAGTCCCTCTACTTAGTGGGAAGCTACGGGACAGAGAGCCATTAATGAGAAGCCGTACCACTGGAGTATTGTAATTCGCCTGAACCATGCAAATAGAGTCCCCTCCCTGCCATATCTTATCCATTACTTTGAGCATAAATGACCATTCCACATGGTCGAAGGCCTTCTCAGCATCCAGAAAAAGGAGGGCCACTGGCAGCGCCATCTTGTGGACCTTTTCCACCAGGTGTGCTATGCGCATAATGTTGTTAAATGTCTGGTGCCCTTGCGCAAATCCCAACTGGTCTAGATTAATAAGATCCAGAAGAAAACCCTCCAGTCTATTAGCTAGAATTTTAGTGTGCACCAACGTGTTTACTCCCTCTGTCCCCACAAGCCATCGCCACCATCATCAGGCAACAACATCAACTTCTCCGGTGCTGGGGTGAGGACAGGTGCTCCGTGGCCCACCTCCTTCCTGGTCCCTTGTGATGTTATTCTGCCCCGCCCCTTTCTTGCCTCTCATTATGTCCCTCCCCCGCTTGCCAGCTCTCTTCCCTTCTTCCTTAGCCTTTCTGCCACACACCCCCCCGTTCACATCTTTCACTACAGGAGTTGTCTCGATTCACTATTGTCTCATACTCACCAACATGTTGCCAACGCTTGGATTTGCCCTTATGGACACATTGACTTGGTGGTTCACGTTCTCAACTCTCATGCTGGACCTCCCCGGGATCTTGCACTCGGGGAGGCTCTGAATCATGCTGTGCCCTTCTTGATTTCTTGTCTACATTCTCTGTTCCCTGCAACATTGTATTTTACTGACCTATGTAACTGTATTCACTCTCCCCTCTGCTTCTCTGCTCTTTTTCATTGTTTATCCTCTGTTCTCTCCTCCTCTCCCTTCTCCATCCCTCCTCCCGCCCTCCCTTTCTTTTCTATGCACTTATTCTATCAAAATTGTCCATTGACCTAGTATGATAGCAACAATGTTTGTCTTCTCTGTTTGTCTCCTCCCCCCTCCCATACTTGTTCTCCTCCCCCCTTACAGCACAATCTGAAATGTCGTCAGGCCTAGTACGATAGTCGCTTGTTTTGTTCCTCTCCCTCCTTCTTATCCCCTCTCCCTCTCCTCTTGTAAAATTCCGGCTCTACCAGAAATGTCCTCAGGCCTAGAACGGTAGTCGCCTGTCTGTTTCCCATTCCTTCCCATCTGTGTCTTTGCACTTGCTCTATCTGAAATGTCGCCAGGCCGAGTACGATAGTTAATTTCACATTCTTGTTGTTCGTGGCCTGTAAGAATGTCATTGTATTTTTCCCTTGTTCCATCCCTTGTGTATAGGCGCTATATAAATAAACTGTCATATCATATATATTTTAGCATCAACATTAATTAATGCTATCGGCCTGTATGGAGCTACACCTTATGATGTGCTTGTTAAGGTTAGGAATAATAGTGATTTTGGCCTCCTCCATTGACGCCGAGATGCGGCCGGTCTGCCGGAAATAATGGTATACACTTGTAAGGTGGGGGAGAAGAATTCTCACAACGGTTTTGTAAAAGACTGCAGTGTATCCATCTGGCCCTGGTGATTTATTGAGGGTAAGCACTGATATGACCTTTCGCACCTCCTCTGCCGTTATCTCCTGCCCTAGTGCTGCCCTAGCTTCAGCTCCCAACTCGGGCAATTTCATCCCATCCAGGAAGTCCACCTGCTGCTAACTCGAGGGGGGGGGGGGTTTGGGATTGGTCCAAATCTTTGTAATATCGGGCATAACCTTCCTGAATATCGCCTGTAAGAGTTCCTGACGTCTTGCTAATCTAATATTACCTTTATGGTGTTGCCTGGCTGCTGCACCTCTCCACGTCCGTGCCAGGAGCTGATCAGCCTTATTGGCTTTGGCATAGTATTTTGTTTTGTGGACGAACAATTTTTTTTTCTTGATTTTTAATTTGATTTAGATGAAATGAATCGGCCTTTCTAAAATGTATAATAAAGGAACATTTAGGTACATCAAATTTTACAATTGATGGATCAAAAATACAAATAACATTTTAGCAAACAACAATATAGGTTCACTATGAGTTCAATTAAATAGACATTGTAATAAATATCACAAAAATAAGATAAGGGCAAAAACAGAGAATTCACATACATAAAAATGAAGTATAAAGAAATACAATAAATAAGTGACATGGGAACTTAAACAAGAAACCACTAACATCATAGGTATACTATTATAGTAATTGAAGTCCTAGATGAAACTCCAATCAATTCGATGGACATTAGCTATCCAATTATTTGCAGATTGTGTCACTTTCTGTGTCCACCAATTGTAAGCTTGTTAAGAAATTGACAGTGGCAACTTGAATGGGCATATGGGATGATGATAAAATCACTGGCCAACTTTGATCACTACGGAGCCCTCCCAAGTACTTGCAATGCCGGGCAAAGTGGATCTGTCTCAGATTACACAGTGTTATACATTCTGTAATTAAGTGGACCAAGGTTTCTCGTGTGTCCACCTGCTTACAGAAGTGACAGAAATTAAGATGGGGCAATAATTGCTTTCGCCTTGCTTTGCCATCATTTGTGGCCCATAAATTAAAGCGCCTATACTCTGCTCGTCTATGACGGATCTCAGAATCAAGAGTGTCGATGCTGTATGCAATTTTTATATGGAATGGTGATGGTATTAGCAAATCTTTTTAAGAGCTCTGGATATTGCAGAGAATAACAAAAAGGGTTGTCTCTATCGATTAATGAGTGAAAAGCAACAGGTTTGGTGGGATTCAGGCGGAGCCTACTTCTGGAGGAATTGATGACCAGATCCTGCTGGGAAGCCACTGGCTTAACGCTAGTGGTATTCCAGAGGAGTTCTAACGATAGAGGCCTATGATCACTCTGATCAATATCAATCATGACCAATTTTTGTATGGACTGTTGCAGATTCGCCTCTACATAGATAAAGACTATGATGCTGGAACCTTTGTCTCTATGCCAGGTAAATTGGGGCAGAATATCTCCTGTCGCAGCACCATTGACCATATAAACATTTTGATCTTTCATGTAGGAGATCCAAGTGGACACCTTTTGATGTACGATTTTCTGCCCCAGCAATCTAGGTTTAGGTTGCCCATGATGACAGTATGTGTAAACTGGGCATGGTAATATATTTTTTCAAGGATTCTGGTTAGGCCAGGATAAAAGACCTCATCGGCCATAGCTGCTGGATTACGATACAAGTTCACCAACGCAATGGTTTTGCTATGGTGAGTAATGTTTATAAGCTGTATATGGGAATTCTCTGAGGCCCACGCTGAAATCGCGAGGCCAGAGGCTGAGTTGACTGCTATTAAGAGCCCAGACGATGCCCGACCCTTGCCAGAGCGAGCAGGAAGTAAAGATATATCAAAGCCATCCCATAAGGGGGGTACAGTTAGCCAGGTTTCTTGAAAGGCCACAATATATTTACCAGGCAGCTTTATTATAGAAGACTGTAAATGCGAGTAGCCTCGAGTGTTCCAACTCAAGAGTTTCTTGCTCCTGCTTTGATGGTTAATGGTTTAGATCTTCAGATGTTAAGGCCCTTGACTGAGACGTCTGCTTTGAGCCTGGATAGATATTAGGTTTGGAAATGTCCTGTTGAGGGCAACAAGCAAAACGATCAGGATCCTGCGCAATTAGGAATCCCATTTCAAACAGGCACATTTTGGATTGCCATATGGTATTCATAACCACACCAGACGCAACCCAAAGCCTAACTGCTGCGCATGAGGACTCTGATAGAAGCTCAATTTGTTCAATATCAGATGAAGAAACATCCTCCAATTCCACAACATCATTACAAATTTTCAGGACACTGCGCCTGTTCAAATCAAATGATGGAAAAGGTCCATCTCTACACTTCATTATAAGTGTATGGCACGGTGAGCTCCAGGCGTGAGCATATCTTCAGTGATTCTGAGGCTGAAACTTTGCCGGTGGCCCTTTAGGATAGTCTGCTCTAGCAGTCAACGTACTGCTATATGTCCTGCTAGAGTCTTTTGGTGTTTGTGTGAAGTGTGGTACATCAATTGTTTTTACTGTGATCACAGGGCCAGGAGGTGTATGTGAGTGCGAAGGGATGGGACCTGCTGTCTTGGATAACTTGAGTAATTTGCTGACTGGAATCGGTAGATAAAAGTTCAGCTAGGTATTGATATACCATGAGTTTTAGGTTGACAACTGCTTCCGCAGAGTGATCTTGATCAAGGAAGTCAGATGGACGAACAGGAATATCAAATGAAACTATTTTCCTAGCTGTATTAGATTGCAGCGAGCAATTTGCACCAACCTTCTTGTGTTGAATGGATTTAATTAAATCATTAAGGGGGGGTGTGTGAGGGTGGAGCAGTATTTGTGTTAGGCAAAGCAGAAGTTGCGCTATCATGAAATGGGTTGTTAACGGAGATGGGCAAACTCGTCAGTGCCTGGGACTGTGTAGGTTGGTTGGGACATCCTTTATGCGTTAGTTTGGCAGAGTTGTCCAAGGCTTTTAAAAAGGAATTTAGAGTGGTTTTTGTAGGTTTCGAGAAGGCCATATTTTTATATTTTTTTCCATCATAGATCGAGGACCTTTTAACATAGATTTTGTGTTCTTAGGTTTTTGAGTGACTGCCTTTGAACCACCCCCAGTACAAGTGCGTGGAGAACCCACTACTAGAGGGGAAATGATGGCGGTACTTGGGGAATGGGACGAGGCAGACAACCAAGAATCATTCGGTGGGATAACACTGACCGGCAAGGGCTCATTAGTACCAATAATGCCGGCTATGGCAGGGATGTGGCGAAAGAGCTCCGGCTGGAGAGGATTGCCACCCACCACTACAGGCAGTGTTTCATCCACGACTAGATCAACAGTATCAGGCACTGGATTTGATTGCTTAGCGCGAGCATTGGGCCGATTAGAACAAAGGGCCATCTGTTGGCCATGGGACCACTTGGCCAATGACTCTAATTGATCTGCTTGTTTAGACATTTGGATATTCATGGAGCCGTATAGTGTTAAAAGGCTCAGCAACGTGGTGTTAATTGCCACTAAAGTTGGATGTAGTAAGGTAGATTGTTGGGCAGGTTGTTCCTTCATGGGAGGTTTCAATGGTCTGTGTTGGTTGCATGAAAGAGTTCATTAGTGATTGTACCTCCGCCATTGTAGAATTCAGTGTGACGGCTTTGATTGATTTAACAAGATCTTCGTCCAAGATGGAGAGGGGGGATTCACATTGACTGGCATATATAGATATGCCTGATGCTTCTTGGGACAAAGGAGGAAAGGAAATTGGTGATAAATGAAACACGGGGGAAACCACTAATCCATTACCCCTAACTGAAGCTAATAGCATGTTATCAGAGAGGGGGTGCTGGTTGACACGCTCCCGCAAAGGCACTGAAAGCGAGGCCACACTCTTTACATTGGAATTTGGAAAGGTAACTGGGAGAACTGGGGGAGTAGGAACCCCAGTAGCGGTTGCCGCTGCGGCCGCTTGATGTTGCGTTGTTATATAATTGGGCCAATTATCAAGTGACCAGCAGATTTGCCACTAGTACCAGCCCGCATGGGCGTGTATGTTAAAGCAGATTGAAACATGCAGGTGCCCGTGGTGGACACCAGCTTAGAAGGTGCTATTAACGGACATAGCGCGTGATTGGGCATGGTAGATTTTAACGTGTACGCATCATATGCCATAATTACGAAGCACAAGATGACAGTTTTTATACAACAGATCAATAAAGCACTCACTCACTGGGCACCAATGCTCCCCACGGTTAAGATACCGTTTTTCGCCACCAGCTGCCACGCTGCACATCTAAGCGGCAAAGCAGTACTTAACCGTATACTTCTCCGTGTGCGCGCCCGCTGTGCACGTGCAAATAAAAGATATAGTAGACTTGCGTAGCTCACGCAATGCACGCAGGCAGGGGGGTGCAGGCCAATGGATAGGCTGAAAAAGGAAAACAAAAAAACAGAATCAGAACCAGGCTTCGTTGCAAATGGTAGCCATTATTGAGTCGCTGAGTCACAAATGCCCACAAGGCTCCACAAAATTGGCCACTGCGGGCCGCTAGGCCAAAGTCACCTTCAAAGTTTCCACTCCAAGCAAAGTCCGCAGAATAGGAGAACGGAAGCAGCGGGAGCAGCATTTCCAGCAGCGATCCACACAGTCCACATGGCAAAGCGGTACTTAACGGTGTACTTCCCCGTGGACGAACAATAATACTCAACCTACTTTTTTTAGATCTAAGGACATTAAGCTGACACACTGCCTTCTGATATTCCCTTATAGCCAGTCTGGATGGTTCTCCGCCACTGTTCACTTCTTGATTTCCTCTACGGCGGCCTCCAGCTGAAACTCCAGCGCCTTCAACTGTCTGTCCCTTGCAGCTTTTGCTGGTATGAACTCTCCCCTGATTGTTGCTTTGAACAAATCCCATCGGGTGCTCTCCCCTGTATCCGAAGCCTTATTAACTCCTAGAAATCCCTGATCTTATCTTCTAGTTGCCCCCTTACAACCAGGTCCCTCAGCAGCTCCCCCGGTACCCTCCAACACCATACCCCTTGCTTACATCCAGAGGGAGCCAAATTCTTTGAGACCACTGCATGGTCGGCTATGCCAATAGGGCCCACCTCTATCCTGAAATCGTTTTTGTTTACTTTCCCCATTTTCATTAGTCCAGTTTCTTGAACAGTCCCCAAATAAAAAAGTGCCAAATATAATGTTCTGTATTACACCTCTTTGTGGATACCACTTAGCTTTGTGACACAACATAACTATTCTGGAGCTCACGTCTCTTGGCTCCTACTTTTAGGTTATCAGTCAGAACCTTTTCAATGTTTTGGGACTTTTTTAATGAACGTAGGTTACTAGGTGTGTCTAAAACAGAATGTTGGGGCAGGGGGGAGAATTGTCATGATTTTGTTATATTTATTCGGATTTGTAGAGCGCACGTCAGCCTGGGGGTGTCGTGGCGCTTGTTACAGACATATCTTGGTTACGAATAATACAATACAAATAATACAATATTAACAAGGAATACATTATTTACAGTGGGAAATATGGTATTTGTACAAATAGCAGTGCAGTATATTTACATGGATTCGCAGGGGTCACATTATTGTGCAAGGAAAGAGGTAGTTATCATTTGCGCTGCATTATTCTATTGTGAATGTGACCACAGCCTTGAAGTCTGTTTTAGATATTAGGTTAATCATTGCTAATGTATATTACATGTGCCTTATCAATGCTATAATCAGGCACTATGGAATGTATATTTCTCATTGTGTTGCATTGCCGCTTACGGTCAGCCATTCAATATTCCACAATAACTTTTATTTTTTACTGAAAAGATTTGTGTGTTCTAATCATTTTGTTTTTGTAGCTAATACAACTTTATGGTGAACTGGTTTTTCAAGAAGTATATCACTAAAATAAATGTGCATTCTGCAAAACCAAGAGACAAACTCTGGGTAAATTCCTATTTTAGTTGGAGTGGCTCCTTAGGGGAATGCATCAACCACACTAGCCTCATCCTTCTTTGCCCATTAATAAGTCATTATTCTTGCAAGCACAACCACCATTGGATTTGGTATCCATGCCATTGCATATCATATTCATTTATCATTCCAGACAAACTGTTGCAACTTTTGTAGTCCTAAAATGCCACGCAAGCTAACCTGGAAATAATGTAAAATCTACTTGTGTTAGGAGTTTAACTAGACCCAAACACGTGCTTGATCCCAGAACAAGGGAAATCTTAATGCTTGGAAGCATACATTTAAGCATATGTCATGCAAATCCAAATGTGTAATATACAATATGAACTAACCTGCCAAAATAGCTAAGCAACTCCTGATTTGTTTTACTTCCCTTCACATGCAGTCCCTGGCAACAAGTGAGCTGCGAGGAGAAGAGTGTGACTTGAGCGATAGATGCAGGGTTGTATAGATACCTAGGTTTATGAGTTACAGATTGGGGATCAGGGCTCCAACCCGCTATGTCCCTCATCGGCATGGGTAGTGGGTGGGGGGGAGACACTTCATCAACTTCATCGTTAACCCATAAATCAACTGGGTCCTGTGAGATGGATGAACACCAGTCAGGAGATCGAATTTAAAGTGTCTTTATGAACTGTTTGGTTTTGGGGTGTGGGTTGACCAACATCCATAGGCACTAGGGAAATGATCGTGAAATAACAGGGGATAACGCTGCAGATTGTCACAGCAGGGGACAAAATTCCAAGTTGCACGCTACTGACCAGGCATAAAAATTGACTTGCCACCTCCATTCTACACATACTCACCTCTCATCATTTCTTACTCGCCAAGGGTCGATTATCACTAGCCAGTGGTGAGTGTAAATTCTGAGCCCTGGTGCACAGGATTGGACAACACAACTTTCAGACCTAATCTTAGCAGTTTGAGCTTTCAAGGGCACCCTATTTTATTGCAAAGTTGATTGACCTGTCGGTTGTCTAAGTCTAGCCGCCTGGCTCACTCTATTCTTTCAAAGAAATGTTCACAGTTCTGGCCAGCAGAAATGTTCATGCATCTCCTCTATACATGTCCAACCCTCCTCTACAACAAAACACAATTTGCTCCCAGAGGCATAGCCAGGATTGTCTAACAAGTGTGGCCTGAAGCTAATGTAGTTAACCCCACAGCAGTGACATTAACATCTGTAAATGCCCACACAGTGCTGCTGAGTGGGTATTTACAGATTTTGGATGGGTCTTGCCTGCTCAGGCCCAACCCTGTCTATGCCTCTGGTTCTCTTCTTCAGTTCTTTTAGGCTTCTCCATGACCTCTTGTTAGACAGCTGATATTCTCATCCTCCAGCCAAGGAAATCACTTTCTTTTGGGTTCCTTCCCGTTCAGGAAATTCTGTCCACAGGTCTTTGGTTTTCCTTCATATTTCTTTCATATGCCTTTGGTGGCAGTTTTTCCTTCTTACAGACCTCTGGAAATCCCTAGATATGGGTTTCTCCAGATCGCCTTATGGTCCTTGTCTTATTACTAGGTCTCTCTACGTTTGCTTGGTTTTTTGTAGCACACAATTCTTGGCTCTCCATGAGCTTCTCAGCTTGGCCCTCCTTCAGTTATCTTGGGTCTCTCATCTCGTTTAATGTGTCCACATTTCTTGGTCCTCTCCATGGTCTAGGGTGTACCTTTAAAAAAAATTCGGGCATCTCCACTGCCACCTGTATCTGTATTAGAGTGTTTTCTCCTCTCTAAATCTAGGTCCATGCCTTGGACATCAGTCTTCCCAGTCCTTCTTGTACAGCATGGCTGCCATCTCGCTAGTAAGTTGGCCCGTGATTGATTGTCTTTTCTGTCGTTAACCCATCTTGCTTCTTGATTGGTCTTTTTTGTGATTGGTTTAAACAAGCACCAGAACGTATGGTGTACTTGTTCACAGTTCCATGATTGTTGGCATAATCACGGAGAGCTTGAATTGCGCTTTGGCTGGACCTTGCTGTTGAAAGTCCTGCTTCATCCTGATTGTGCAGGGTTGTTAGATTCATCAAGCACTCATAGTTCGGCAAAATTAATTCCTCCGCCGATTGCTCATATTTCGGTATATATGTTTGTTTCCCCAAACATGCAGATTTGGAAAAGGTTTATTCCAACATTTAGTTTGGGAAATATTTGTTCCACCGAATATTCCAGGCTGCAGTCCAAGTCCTTTATGCCCATGGCTGCTGGAACTTTGAGTCCATATACAATTGTTACAGCACATGTCTTGGATACAGTGTCTCTGATGAAGTAAACACCCAGAGAATCCCTCTCCCTCTACCCTCTAGGAGACTCATAGGGTAGAGGCCATACCATCCTAGTCCCTTGTGGCTTGGGCCCTTTATACAAAATGATTTGGAGTTCTGTAACTCACTACAGTTCCAGGTATCGTTCCACCTCACCATTTTAATTTTGAATGGGTTCATTAAACGGAACATTTTACATCCGTTATTCATTTTTTAATATATGCTCTGCCTTTATTTGTGATTAGTGAATTTTGTATGGTCTGCTTATTTTTTTTTTTTTTACATATTCGTGTTTTTTGTTGTGTTTTTAGGAGATACTCTTGCATATGCATTTTCTGTTTTTACCATTACAGTACTATTTGCTCAGAATGAAAGCTACTTGGTATGTAGAACCCAATTCACATGCATCCTTTGCTTGCTTGCTCTTGATTAAGGATGGAGTGGATGGAACGGATGGAGTGGATGGAACGGGTGGAGTGGGTGGAACACATGGCGCTGATCGAATGAATAAGAAGGATGAAACGGATAGAACACATTAAACTGATGGGAAGGATGAAATGGGTCTACAGAATGGATGGAGTAGATCATGTGGACGATGGGTTGAGTGGATCGAATGATGGAAGGACTAGTAGACTAAATGGATGAAACAGACGAAATGGACGAACAGAAGAAGTGGAATGAACGGACAGAGTAAATAAAACAGATAGAATAGATAGTACAGATGGAGTGCTCGATCTCAAGCACCTTACTGATAACAACCATAATCACACTACCACACTTACTCTCTCCTATACACCACCACTCAACTAGAACACAGCGATACTATGATGCATTCGGTATAGCTGTTCTCATACTAACACCCGCCACATAATCCTCATCATCCTAATTAAACACAGCTAGCTTAAGCGTCTCCTCAGGCCTAACGCAGCCACAGATCAGTCTGGGTGTCATCCCTCCAGAATGAACGCATATACCCGACCTCCCAACCACCACACCTACCGCTAAGAAGCAGCTATCATGCAACTGCCACACCGGCTGCACACATCTGGTGCACCCACGCACCTTGTGACTTTCTCTCTCTCTACTGACTTGAACTGCGGTTCCCGATGGCGTTCAACCTACCAGCGCTTTGAAATCATAGCAATGATACATAAGGCGCTATATAAATGCCAAGTAACATAACATTAACTCTTCCTCCCCAGTCCAAAATCGGTTTTCAGTGGAAGCTGCCCTCTCCTTGTTCACCTACTCTTCCTTACCCACTCACAGAGTATCGAGGGCTATAGTTTTTGGGCAATAAACCCTACAGTATTGGGTGCTTCAGCACAGTAACTGGTTTCCAGGTTTCGATCCACTCCACCTTTCTGTTTTTTTTTTAATGCTTTCAGTATTATTATTATTATAAGGATATTTATTGAACGCAGACTTAGCTTCAGGAAGCGACAGAGCACTCTGCAAATCGTAGGGGGAAGGACACAGTGAGTGAAGCAGAGATCCAAGTGAACAGGTAGCTAACAACGGGACAGGGGGTGGGGGGCTTTCAGTCTGACAGCATGGGATCTAAAAGCAACCAGAGGGGGGAACTGAGGTGAGCCAATCACCCAGTCTGTTATTACACCTGTGCTATTTATTTATTGTCTTGATTTATTGCCTGCTTTTTATTTTGTTTAAATATACAGAAATACTTCTTTTTGCAGACTTTTAGGGTAAACATTAGGAGAAGCTCAGTGCAGCTAGAGGGGCATGCCAATGAATGTGTGCAGTATTCATTGTTAACTTGTTAATTTGTTATTATATAGCCTTTTTTGTGTGAATATTGATAGTGTTCTTTTTTCCTATATTTTAGAGGCTTCTACCTGCATTTTTGTTGTTACTGTAAGAGGGGCACACGTCCCAGAGTAAATGGGCCTTATTGGTATTCTCATGAAGTTCCATGCCTGTTCCTGAGGACCTTTAGAAGGGTAACCAAGGGGGCCAGGAACTTCCCCAAGCTAGCGGATGATGGATAAGGGGGTTGAATGGAGAAGATTCCCTGTACATCCTCACTTGGTCCTTGCGTCAAGACTGGGGACAATCGCAGGTCGCCCAGTAGATCACTCTTCCCCCTTAGAAGAGTAGTTGCCTCATAGGACGACTTGAACCATCAGGAGACCAGTAAATCGAAGGCCCCTTCCCAAAAGATTACTTCCGGCCCCCTTTCTAGGGTTTTGAGTAGCCTAGCGCACACATGATTTGTGCTCGACTTGCTCTAGAGAACTTAGGCGAGTTACAGATGTACACCTAGCACTCTTTTTTGGAACTCGAATGGATTGCAGGAGCAGCTTCAAGTTTCTGCACAACTTGCTTGAAGGTCTCGGATGAGTAAAAATGCAGGCAGAATTTCCCCACCAAAATCTGCCCAGCAGGCTCTGGTAATTTGCAAACTAGAACGTTTCCAATCCTCAAATGTAATAGAAATAAGCAGAATGTAATTACGGCCTCACCTGCACCTCAGCCTGAAACACCCAAAAATAATTCAGAGATGGGGAACCTGGCCTTTAAAAGCAGAGCCAAACCCTCAAGTATAGTATACCACTGAGTTGAGGCCAGTATCCATGACCAATCTCAGGCCCTCTTCATTTTACCACACAGATGAAGACCCTCAAAGGAAGTCTTACCCGGGAGAGTGGGGGTGGGGGGAGTGGAGGAATATGTAAGGACAAGGGCTCAGTCTGTCAGTGTGGGTTTTTAGAGTAGGAGCTGGAGACTACAGAGCAGAGATATAAACCCATTTGGAGAAGGTTGGAGGAGAGAAAGGGCCAGGAACAATGCCCATGAGGGTGACCCACACTGGAGCCTAGGGCCTTCAGGAGAGGCGAACAAGACCAAACGGAGGATCCAAGGGAACTTAAACTGTGGGAAAGAAGGGGAGTGAGTGGTAGCCAAAGATAGTTAAAGTGATCTGAGACCGTGTTGTGCACAAAGGGATGAAGGTGAAAACAGCAACAGCATTGATCAAAGTGTGATGGTCAGAAAACAGACAGTAACACAGGGTTTGTAATTGCTGGCAGTTATTTAACTCCTACTTCCAGAGTTTAAGAACTGGTTAGCATGACACCAACAACGCCCAGGAGTTACTTTTGAGTCTCCAGACCAACTAGTGCTTTACAAGTATACCTACGTGACATTAACTTTGCACGTTTGTAATACAACAAAGAACTAGGACACATCTGGAAACCATTAAAGACTAACGGATCATAATTATTGGACAAAGTTAGTTTGCATCTCATGTCGAAGTTGGATTTGCATCATGCTACATTCTTGCTCTTAGCTCCCCAAAGGTTGCTCCTACTGCATGATACCGATACCGTGGAGCTTGCTTTAGCTCCTGCTCTACCAACCTTAATTTCAAACCCTGTAATATCCAAAGGAGCAAAAAAGACAACTGTGACAGAGGTGCCCAAAGAGGTGAGATACATGACACTGTCTAAAGAGGTGAAGATGAAGTCGGAAGGTTTGAGAACTAATACAAGGGAGACGTTTTGTGACAAATGGTATTGTCATTGCTCCCATGGGGAGTCCTTTCCGATGAGGCCAGGGAGGCAAGGCTGCTACCCAATAGTCCTCCTGGGGGTGGTACTCAGCGGGTGAATCTCATGGGGAGGGAAACCCTCCAAAGGACCAGAGACGATAGCCTTGGGAGAACGTAGTATTCACCCCTTCTATTAGTGTCCCCATATCCTTGCTCCCTACTCGGTCCCCGCTGGTGCCCCACACCTCTATGTATTTCGGTAGAGTAGAGGACTTTATTAATACTGGGACGAGGAAGAGTGAGGCTTACCCATGTAGAATACAAATTGTCACTGACATGAAAAAGATTGGGCTAGGAGGCAAAAACACACTGCGCAACCAATATGCATGGTACAGCTTACTAGAACCAGCCTCAATGATAACAAGTAAGAAAGGACTGCATACAGTGTCAAGCCAGCCCTGGAAGAGCGAGGAACCAGATGCTGGTTCCGTGGCGAGGTACCCAAAGGAAAGAAGCAGAGACACTGTCAAGGAGGGAAGAGTCTCCCCAGGAGGTCCATGCAATAAGGATCTGGCCGGTGGCAGAGAAAAGGGAAATTCGACCGGCCAAAGCAAGGAGAACGCACGCAGCAGAGGATACAAGGGATATCCTAACGCTGCAGAGCTGCCTAGGATAGAACGCTGAACGCAGCAGCAACACAGAATCCCTGCTCTGCGTCCAGGACAGACCATAGACTGCACAAACACTTCCCAAAGGTAGGGAGAGGGTCTGGGCACGAAGAATTAAAAGTGAACATTAATAAATCCTGAGAACTAAAAAGGGATAACTGAAGAGTTATGCAGTCTGAGACTAACTTTGTGAATAAACCTATGTGGAACAGTACCTGGCAGGAGAGTACACCAGGTATGTTAATTTGGACATTAGGTGAAATGGGGACAGAGGTCCCACAGAATCAGAATACCTGGGTCTGGGGCCCATATGTAAATGTGGAAGCCCTGCCAGTGCACATCAGGGTGTGGGAGCCATACGGAAGGGTGCAAAGCCCGCAAGTGAAGTCTACAGGGATCAAGGACCCACACAAGCACGATGTATGTAACCTATGGGCTGGAGCCCAAACTAAGTCGAGACCCCAAGAGAATATAGAGGGGTCTGGAACCCAGAGAAAGGATAAACAAGTGACAGAACAAATCGGGGCGATACCGAAACAACCCAGAGGGATCTGGAACCAAAGCAAAAGAGGAAAAAAGTGCAAGAATACAGAACAAGGGCTTGGGGACCTTTTGCTAAACAGAGAGAGAGGCTTTTTGGAACTCTAGAATGTACAATTGAGTCTGGCAGGTTAGTGCATCAGACCTCTTATCACATTAGTGACCTGAAGATATTTTCGGACATTGTGTTTTGTGAACAAAGTTTACATTCAGGTCTGGCAGGATAGTGAACCAGACCTGATACTATGTTTATAAGTTGAAGAAAAGACATGGGAAGAGGCTCCCCCCTGATGTATTGGAACTGTGTTGTGTATATATTTAAAGGATCATTTACGAAAGAACTTTTAAGTTAAAGATTCGTTCACAAGATTTCCTCATCAAGAATTGAACCTTTAAGTCTGTATCCAAAACGAGAGCAACCTCCTCCTGGATCAAGAAGACACCCATTTTTCTTTAGTTAGTCTAGAGTGTAAGGGACGGAAATAGATTTGTATACCGGATGATGGACATTTTACTTTCTGGACATCCTGACAGAGTCCTTAGTATTTCTGTTGAGGTAGGGCAACCCCTCATAGAAATAGGGCAAGATAAGTTTTACTTTTATTTTTATTTTAAAAATAAAAGTATTTTCCAACAAAAATGCCACCACTGTGTCAGACTCGACTTCAGCACCCTTACAGTTTTTTTATTAATCATACATAAAGCAAGGTTAATGTTGGTAGAAGGCCTACATAGACTTGTTAAATCTACAAATAACGAGGACTAACTCTGTCGAGAATGGCGGAAAACAATGTGGGGTAAAAGCTGTTCCCAACGCTTTCAGGTGATGCTTGCTGTAAACATAAGTCTCAAACCCAATCTTAAAACATCTCTGCCCCTTCTTGGATGCCCTATTCCATAAATTATAGTCCAAAAGTGATGGACTGCAACAAATGTAAACTCTCTCGTCACCTAGCGTCCTGGTTAACACACAAACTTATAAAGGAAATGTTCTAAATCCTGGCCAGCACAAGATTCCAAAACACACACCTAATCCTTCAATGCCCAGCCCCTGTCTGAAAAACACTAAGTGGTTCAATTTGAAACCTCTCCTTGAAACGCCCACAGGCTCAAGGGCAGTGGAGTATACTACTGCCCTTCTGTTTATTCTCCAGACTGCCTCATGGCCCCTCTAGTTTTCTTGACATCTCCACTCTCTTGCTTTCCTATGCAGACCCATATGCTGCCTCTTCTTTCTTCTCTGCACTAGGTGTTCTCATATGCTAGGTTAGTTTCTCCTTCCCCCTCCTTTTGGGTTTCGGATGGTGGCCTCCTTTCTCTGCGCGCGCGTTCACGCAGACTCACGCAGACTCTCTTTCTCTCTCTCTTTCTCTTGCTCTTTCTCTCTTTCTCTTGCTCTCTCTTTCTCTCTCTTGCTCTTTCTCTCTCTTGCTCTCTTTCTCTTGCTCTCTTTCTCTCTTTCTCTTGCTCTCTCTTTCTCTTGCTCTGTTTCTCTTTCTCTTGCTCTCTCTTTCTCTCTCTTGCTCTTTCTCTCTCTTGCTCTCTTTCTCTTGCTCTCTTTCTCTCTTTCTCTTGCTCTCTCTTTCTCTTGCTCTGTTTCTCTTTCTCTTGCTCTCTCTTTCTCTTTCTCTTTTTCTCTAATTTTTCTCTCTCTCTTTTTCTCGCTCTTTCTCTTTTCTTTTAGCTGCAAAGAGTATTTCTCCCCTCTTAATCAGGATCCTTATCAAGTAGCTGATATTCTGGGTTGTTTCTCAGGATTTTCCTTGGTTCGGGGTCCTCCAATAACCCAGTTCTTCCAGCTACCCATGTTAGAACCCTGCTGTGCACTCCTTTTGAACACTACTTATCCTAGTGGAGTGGTCTCTACCTAGAGTCAGGTAGGTCTGCTGTGGGATAATGTCAGCAAGTCGGCTTTCTAAGCCTTCGTTGCAGTCTCCCACTTTCTCGCGGCAGCGACGGGTAGCATTTCTACTTTTCCCAGTTTTACGCCCCTAGCTGGCCTTCTCTCGCGCCATTTAATACACCAGCGCTGATTAGTGTATTTCTAAGCTGACCTAGGCCTTTCAGGCTGCCTTTCTCAGTAATCTGATGTGCCCCTTTTGCATTAATTCCCCAATTACATCTTTAGGCAATAGTTAATATTTGCGTATTGTTTAAAGTGCCTCTATTATTCTGTGAAAAATACACGAGGGGTGCGGGTTGCTTAGCAAAAATGATTGCGAGTTATGCACAAGCACTATATAGTAGCATGAAGGAAGGAGGATGCCACTGGCAAACCCCAAAACTCATATTTGCTCAACCAAGCATGTATTATGCTTGTAAGTGATCTCTGGTGTCTCAGGCGGTAAGTGGAGATGAAAAGACAAGAAAACACTACTGACTTTCTAAATTGTCCACAAATTTGGACCAGTTGCCTGGGACTGTCGTCAAGCAGAAATACGAGGCAAAAAAGGACAGGGAAGGTTCCATCTGCCCCTACCTGTCTTGAGCCCTATCCCTAGTCCGCGCTGGTGTGCCGCCTGGTTGAGCACATTTTGGTTTTGGAGTTTGTCTAACCCCACCTCTTATTCTTATTCTCACCCGCAATTTGCAACAATTCCCTGTTGGACAGCGGATCACTGTTGAACACTGTCTATGAACCATACGAAAAGGAGTTGAAAATGACACTTTCAAATATCTGGGCTATCTCCATGTGTAGCTTCAATTATCACTACTCTCACATTGATGTTAGTTTGTGCTACTTGGAACTTTTGACCCAGAAGGGACATTGGTGGTTGGACAATCTCTGCCATGTTTGGGACCCTAATGAGGTTGTGCAAGCTGGTGCAGGCCCATTGTGCCTGAACCAAGATTATGCATCCTGCGTGCCAACATGCCGATCTGCAAAAAGTGCTGGCACTGTTTTATCCTTTTGATGAGCCAGTTGTAGACGTGGTCAACATAAACAGTTAGACAAATTATGCAGCTCACACACCCACGTGATGGTGCCTGAAGAGATATGATTAAGCCAGCGCTGGAAATCCAGATGCTTGTGATAACTTACCATGGGTGCTGTTTAGTTCCGTGATTGAAACCCACCAGCAAAGTTAAAGACAAATAGCTTTTTTTCATCATCAGAGGCAACTGAATTGCCCTGTTTCACTTTTCTGGCTCAGTGGTGTATGTCTCCACTACACAACATTCAAATTATGCTTTTCCAGTCATGAACTGAATTTGTGTGATTCCCCTCTGACCCATTGGGAGAAGGACCACCTGAGTCAGTAGTTGGCCAAAAGAGCTGAAGTGTAGTTAACCGATGATTGGGATATTGGAAAAGCTCAAGAAGTTGAATGGCGTCAAAAAATAGTCCTAGGCACCCATCTACGGGAACAAACACTGCTAAATGGCCTGTTCTTTGGGAAGGTACCCACTCGAGAGTCCGCAGCCACACTCTAGCTCACTGTACCTTTCACAGAAGGGAAATACACATTTGCATATCAGTCTTTGTCCCGCCCCCAGATGGGCAGTCCAGCATTGAAATGCTATGGCAATTCTCTTCTAAACAAGAGTACTAACAGCAACCCCAGACCCGTGTTTCTGCCATGTTCGGCCTCATCAGTGAGGTGGAGCTGTGCCCATCTGAGCACAGTGAGCGTAGGGTTGAATGGCATATTTGGGTCGAAGAGGGTACACCATTTCATCTGAGATGGATATGTATATTACTGGCTGCTGGAGTGGAAGGCAGATGCCCCTTTGACAAATTAGCATAATTGGGAAACCCAGAAGTCCTTTACCGCTCAAATCGTTATGGCCTGGAAAAACAGCTGTGACAGAAGAATTTGTATTGGCTATAGAAAACTGAGCCGCTGCATTGTACAGATCAGTACACAATGCCATAGGTTGATGAAGTCGCTAGTTCTCAGTATTGGACCTACACAGTTGCTACTATTGGATAATCAAGAGTCCCGAAAATCAGACCAAGGCAGCATTTACATGTCCGTAAGAGTTCACCCACATACCCCAAAGCATTTCCAGAGCTTCTGACGCATTTCAGATGTGAAATATCAGACTGATTTTGTTTCTGCTGATCAAGTAACTGTCAACACTGCAAAAGAGGAAACGATCAGAGTTGTTGTTCGTTTCTGCATTGTGTCACAGATTAGTGCATGCGATTTTAAAAATCACTAGACCACTTACAGATCTAGCGAACTGTAACCTAGTGGTTCAGAAAGAGGAAGTTTCAACAAAACCCAAATAATTCTCTCGATCATCCTCGTGAACTGTTTGGCGAGTGATAGGCCTCTGCATGTACCCAAGTCTTCCAATCGCTCATCAAGACAACTCTTCTGTTAACTTATACCTACCCAAAAGTGCCATATGTCTTTGATCTGTCGCTGTTTTAGGTGCAGTCCTGTTTCAGGAACAAGACTAGTGCTATATGAGGTCTGACCACGGCCAAGAAGGAATTATCCAGATCATAAAATGTAAATGCGGGCATTGAAATGGGTGGTGTCAAAACTGGTCGCAAAGCTGCAATCCGATTGAGATCCAAATGTCTTCAGTTCGTCCTGAGGGATTTCACATGGATTGCGGAATGGCTTCAATTAAATAGATCGTCCAGTGCATTCCCACTCTTGGTTCCACAAGAAATGACTGAATCTGTCTCACCACATTTCCATGGCTGTAATAAATTGCTTCAAAAAACACTTTCAATTAAGTGTTACCATGTGTCATTTACTGATTTAATTTAGTTTCTGTGCAACAGAACTTATGCTCATTCCCCGCAGCTTTTCAGGACTGAACCTTCATCTGGTTGAGTTATGACAGACCACCAAAACATTCTAATGTAACCCTTGATTTTGACTGCTCACCAAATGCCATTGAAGTAAGGGACTTCCAAGAACCAAAGTGAGTCTTCTCAAAAAGGTATTTATTTTAATAAAAGATAAAGGCCCTCCTGCTGCAGATAAACCATAAGCATCTGGAGAGTTAGGCACATATACATACAGCACAGTGGAACCTTGCAAATATTACAAATCTCCAGGGAGACTACAAACATGTTTGTTGAGATGTGATACATGCCTGGCAATAATAACAAGATGCATCTTTAAATCTGAGAGCACAACACGTTTATGTATGCAGTTGATGTCAGCACAATAATAGGTTTATTTACCAGAATGTTTGACCATTCATGGTAATGGCATCATAACAAGTTTGCCAACATCAGTTACAAGTCGTAAATTACATCTTATTTAACAGTTGTTACTGACCATATAAGGTAAAGGTGCCTTTACCTTAATACCATGAAAACAACTAATTACAATAAAAATTTGCTAGCGAGGTGTGACCCACCTCCCTTCCTCTATATACATTTTAATTGGGTCGAGTTGCTATTCTGCTTTTATTCCAGGTCCCCCATCATCTAGTAAGACTGCATTATCCAAGCTGCGGACTACCCCGAATGGACCAGTGAATTTACTTTCTCCTTTGAGTACCCCCAGTGGTCATTCAAATCCACACTTGGTCCCCATGCACAACTCTAGTTAACCTTGTGTGAAATCTTTAATCATACCATTTCTTCGCTGCTTCATTTTCTTTTTGAGTTCTTCTCTTCAGTTCCATTTCATTCCATTCAATAAATGTCATCCTGCCCAACCAGGGAGGACATACGTGGGTTGCAGCTGTTTTCCTTAACATCTCAAATGGGAGCAAGCCCGTTGTTGCATGTGGTGTTGGTCTGTATGTTAGGGCAAGCTTCCCAATGTCATTCTCCCAATTCTAGCCACCCTGGATTGACATGCATATATTTTGCATTAATGCTCTGTTAAACCTTTCTACTATACCATTTGTGGAGGAATGTAATATTGATGATTTGTGATGTTCAATCCCCATATCATTTTAAAACCTTTTCATGAGTTCGGATGTGAATTGGACACCATTGTCTGTAAGTCTTTTCTTTGCTATGTCCTCCCTTTTGAAACATATCATCCAAAAAGTGATCACCTCTCTAGAATCTGCTTCGAAAACATAGCATGCCTCCACCCATTTGGAGTAAAGGTCCACAATGACTATCACATACTTTTTCCTACCTTCTCTGGAAGCCAGGGGACCCAAAATAGCTAAAGCAGTTTATTCCCAAGGAGTGTTGGACATTTCTATTGTTTTAGAAGGTTGTATGTACGTTTTGAAGACCTTAACGGATGATCCACAGGTGGTGCAATTTCTGATAGGCTTTTCCACCTGAATCTAGCCCTGGCCACCAATAATCTGCACAAGTATGCCCTTTGTTCTAGACATACCCATGTGGCTTTCATGGGCCAACTCTTGAGTTTTTTCTGATGCCACTTGGAGTGATAATTCTCCTCGCTCTCAACACAGGCATTGACGTATTTCGAACAAGGCCGACTTGGCACAGGACTAGGGCAGCAGATTGCCAGAGGACCAGCATTTTATTGTGGTTTGTTTTCAATTTACTGGTTGTGATTTTTTTTAAATATAAAGCTAATTTTGTTTCTCCAAGTCTGGCTGATCCACCACACTGCAAGTAATTTTGAGCGATTAGCAGTCATTGCACTCTGACAGCTAAAGTCTTTGATGGCTAAACTTAAATAAAAATAAATTTTAAAAAAGGAAATGCGTGCCAAACCCAGCATACTTTTAGATATTTGGTGATTCAGTCATAGAACTCTCAGACATATATGACAGATACATATATGACAGATATAAAGCTCTTTGGTCATTCCTATCTTCCCAAAATGCTCTTGACTATGCAAAACAGCCAAAACCTCAAAGCTTTCATTGACGCCACTTCACATTATCTTTGGAGCTCTTTATAATCAACACACACATACACTGTGTTAAGCAGTCACTTTTATATTCAAACAGACCGTATACATTATTTAAACCGTTGCAAAAATGAGTTTTCCCTTCAGAAAAGTAAAGGTTAAAAATGATGCATCATTTTACAATATTAAACGGAGGCCTCTACTTAAGTCAAGCAGAGTTACCACAGGTGGCACTAAAATGCAGAAGCAAGCACTAATTTCCCTCCCCGGCCCCACATTTCAGAGTTTTAGGCCGCCTAAAAGGTACAAGCATGAAATAGACGAAAGAGAAGTCAAAGTGGCGAAGAGTAAATCTGAATGCGCAAGAACATCAAGATACCCACAGCCCTAGAAGGGTGAGAACAAACACTGTGTGCCAAAGGTAAACTGTTTCACAGCTGTAAAGGTGTCCCGTAAAGATATCCATTCAGTCATCTTTACAGAAGCTGCTCGGTGTTAAGCGGGCATATGGCATCCCTGCTGGGTTTATCGTGTGTCTTTCATGACATTCTGATGCACGCTCAGTACTACCAAGAGAACCAACTGCAAAGTGTCACGCAATGCATAACTGTGATGTCTATAAGTGATCTTTACATTCATTATATTTTAAATACAAGGTAGGACTTTTACTATGAAACAGTATTTCACACTGCAACAGGACACATATATATATATACCCACACATCTCAAAATGTTCTTATGTATTGTGCAGTCCAACCAATGCTACAGAGTTAACAAACATTTTAAATTCTCTTTCACCTAAGCTTGTAAGACCCATAGCCTAAACCACACCCACAAAGGTAATCTTGTGCCAGAACGCCCGATCCATTGATCAATTTTACTCTTGGAGTGTTGGGCATTTTGAACAGTTATACAAACAGCAATGATGTAAACAGTATGTACCTATTTATTTGTTATAAAAGGTGCCTGCAGTGTGCATCAATGAGGAATGCTCTTGCGCCCCACACATGAATGTTCAGGGTCGCCGTTAATCCACAGTAAGACTGTACAGCCAAAGATTCTGAGAACCTTCTCCAACTCTTGTGATTTTGCCATATTTTAATGGCGTTCGAGCCCAAGAGATTGATTGGAGGTACATTGGCTGCAGCAGGTAACTTGCATTATTTCCATTTTGCGCCCTGCTAACACCAGAGCTGTAATCATGAGAAGGGGCTTGCCTTATTTTAATTCAACATTTTTATAAGATGTGCCTGTACCACTTGCATGTTTCATATGTAAACTTTACCATTTGACAAGACCGGATGTAGAAATCTAGTTATGTTGCATTAACATTACAGACCAGAATGGGTTCTGCTCGTAGTGTGACCGCAGGTAATTTGTGAGAGAAGACGGATATTGGCATTGAAACCAATATTCCTCATTTCATCCTTCTCTCACTTGTGTCCAGTTGGCAAACAGCTAATGTTCTTATCACCTCCTCTAGAAGTTTGTTTTCTGATCTAACAGAAAGTAGACAATTAGCCGCAACAATTACCTCTAGTGCACTCCACTGTAGAACACACTGCCTTCTCCAAATCCTGGGCAGCAGAGATCTCAAAACACTCTTTCAACTAACATAACAGAGATGACCGGCTTGAAATAATAGAGAGGAAGCAATACGTTTCTAATCTCTTCATCCTTAAAAACGTCCTTGTAATGTTATGGAGCCAAAATAGGGGACAAAAATAGGGTGAAGGGGCATAGTTTGGACAACATGGACAGAGTTTGTTGAAGGGGTGGAATCTGCTGAAGGTGCAGAATCTGCCAGAGCTGGAGTAAATTTGGTGGGGGAATGCACTTATTTGGACCTAGGGCAGCAGGAAGCCTAAGTACACCACTGACCACATGTATATCTTCAATGCTAAGTTCATCCCTTATTTTATGGAATGCTTCTAGTCCCTCATCAGGTGACCAACCAGCCCAATCATTGAGCACAAATTCTTTAACTTTAAAGGAATAGGGCGCGCAAAATCGTTTTGGTCTTAAAACATGGGCAATAATAAAAAATATACAATAAACATCTTTTTATTGAAAGTTCCTATGTAAACTTTTACACATGTTTAAACCCCTTCAAAATCAAGCACTATGAGGCGTCCATTTTGTGAAATGGGCGAGCCTCCTGTGCTTGAGTTAATCTCTGCCCTCACTGCACTAATGAAGCAGAAGCCGCCTGCTGGTAGCTTTTGTTACAAGGGCGGGGCTCGGGGGCCCTACCAGGCTGTCCTCGAAAGGGCAATCAAGTTCGTCCTCTTCTTCCCCAGGGTGGTAAGGGATCGCAGAGTACCACCTCCAAGAGTCTGTCGTCAGCACGATCCGACACAGGTGCCAAGTCCTTCCAGCCTACCGGAGCTCTCTCCGAGATTGTGGGTCAGGGCGTTGCGACTACTGGACGTTCAGTGATCTGAGGTTGATGTCTCTGCTTCGGGTGCAAGACCCAAGCTGTATCCTCCCGTGTCTAAGGCCTCTCTTGTCTCAGGGCCTGCACAGCCCTCCCACCCTGGGCGTTGCGCAAGGCTTCAAAATGGAAGAGAGGCACGTGGCGGATCCTTCCATTCCGGTGGACATCTTGGATCGTGCTTAGGACCCGCCAGTGCTTTCGCCCATCGAATGATCTTTGCAAGATGATCCTAACCCCCCTCCCACTGAAAGCAGCAAGCTTCTGGTCTACTCAGGGATGCATCTACCCTACCCATCACAGCCTTGCAGCTACATGCACCAACCAGGCTCCTCACCGCTTTGACCAGGAGCGGAGGCCCAGCACCTCAGAGGGCTTGGCCCCTAGGGACCAAGCAGCTTGCAAGGACCACTTCTTCGTGTGCTTCCTCTTCCTCATGCATTCCCTCCAATGAAAGGGCTCCTGAAGGACATTGTGAAGGTCATCCCGCAGGTGGCACCACCCCGCCCCCTCGTCTGGCTGGTACTCCTGTTCCTCCGGCACTGCCGGTTCCAGTGTCGGTCCCCCCACTGTTTCAGGCCCTACCAGTTGTTCCGACCCCTCCACTTCCTCCTGTACCGCCAATGCCTCCCTCTCAACAGCCATTAGACCCGTCTGTGGCTCCGGACCTAGGGGGACCCCTCTAATACCTGTGTCCCAAGGCCCGGTTGCCCCTCGATCTGTTAAAAAGGGGGTGGGGGGGACAGTGATAAAGATGATGCCCAGATGATGAACCCTTGGCATCTGTTAAGGCCTTTTACGACCGCCTTCAAGGCCTGGTGGAGTTCTGGGGGGGGGTCCCTTTGCACGAGGAAGCCCCCCAGGAGTCAGGTGTGGTAGCAGAGGTCTTGGGAAAGCGCACCACAATCCGGTCTGGCATCTCTCTCCAGAAGGATGTTCTGCAAGTGGTGCACAAGTATAAAGGGATTTCAATCAGGCACACACCCAAGTCTCACCCAATATGTAGTGCGCAAATGAAACCCTTATTTATTTTTGTCTATAAGTTCAATATTCTGAATGATATACCACTCATATCACTCCCTTCACAAGTTTAACCCCCACCACCACCCCCCACCCCCACCTCCCCTCCGGTCGCACTGAACCAGGAATCAGGCTAGTTTGGAACAGCACATATTTATTTATTTGTTTAGAATTTAAAATCATAATATATTTGAATAGGTAACACCAATCACCAATGGGTGACAAGAACAATGAATAATATCTTTAATGCACTGGGAATCGGGTAATGAACACAAAAAGAATGCAGCACAGAAAATAATACTTTTGGCTTGGTTTGGAATCAATGGAACTGTGGTTAGAAGTTCACCCTGCAACACCCCTCAACCCACCAATAGGCAAATTAAATAGATGTGAGGATAGAGCAGGTACTCGGGAATACTACAGATCAAACAGAATATCACTCCCATCTTCCCCCCTTAAACACAAGAGAAAAACGGATTTGACTTTTCAACTGTCAGCTTGGCTTTTGAAACTGGCTGAGCAAAAACACTAAATGTGTCCAAAAATGCTTACATTATTATACATATCTACGGGAGCCGCTTTGAACAGATACAAGCAAGCAAAAGCAATGATTTACTCGAAAGAAAACATTTGGAATCTCAAAGGCAAAGTGGGAAATAATTTAAAGGCAATTCACATGTGGAAAACCTTTACAAAACGCAAATTTGCGCACACTTTTACTATGCAAATTTTGTATAAAAACGGGTCAAATACACTGTTTCGCAATGCGGTTTTGTGTTGTGGATGTAGCTTAGGATGTTGGGTATTGGTGGGAATTGAAATTTTGTTTCTATCTTTAAAACTGAGGGAGTTAGAGGTTTTAGTGGGAGGTGTTTTTCAAAAATAAAGACACGAATTTGGACAAGAACTTGAGAAAATATGGCTTATGCTTTTACTCAAGAATAGAGCATGCAGGCTAGACAACCAGGTTGGTTCGAAGTAGCTCTGAGACTGATTCATGACTTCAATAAGCGATCCTCATCGCCTTCCCCGGCAGAACCAGTCCAAATACCCGAAGTGGGAATTATGGATCAGAGTACACAATTAAAGATGACTATGAAAATGACGCTTTAGCAAATATAGAATAAGATGGCACTAAAGATTTTGACACTGTTACTGGTTATAGAAGTAAGGGTAATTTCAGAGATTAGGGTGGAACAATATAAGGCAAGGTATACAATAGTTCTCTAGTGTCCTATTAATACTCACAATCCACAGGGATTTAAGATTTTTGGCCTGTCAAGATTCTGGTCAATGGAGCCGGTCTAACAGGGAAAGACGGCACATCAGGCACGGGACTGGATCAGCTAGGCCGGTCACCGGAACTGCACAGGATCTGCCCTTCTTGTTACTGGATATTTCAGATAAGCGGGATGGCGAGTTCATCAGGCAAGCATTATGGTAGCAAGCCAGATAGTTTCAAGATACTTCCCCACACCACAGCGCTCCACTGGGTTGTAAGGATCAGTTTAGGATGAATTGATGATAGAGGCCTAGCTGAAAATGGTTCAGCTACTGTTTGGCCTGGTGATTGGCATCTGGATCTGGATCTGGAAGGTTGTTAAACGCTGGATGTTGAATGCTGGATCAGAGTGCTTCGCTGGAATCAGAAGAGAGAGTTTGTGTGTTGTCAGCTGTCTCCATTTATCCTTTCCAATGACATCACAAAAATGGGTGTATGGTCCGGCTTATCTAAGCTTGCCCCTGTGAACTGGGATTGGATCAGAGCCTCATCTCCGCCTTGCATCCGAGTGATTGGATCAAGGACAGATGATGTCAAGTTTTATGGTTTGGTTTTTCAAATCCTTAGAAACCTCCCCTAGCCACTAGTATCAAAATCGAATTTTGTCCTAAGTACATATTTATACATTTGTAACCTCTATGAAAATCGCATACAGGGATCACATTTATGGAGTATCTGTTCCTCGAAATCCCCAGCTGTGAGACTTTGTTTCGCCTTTCTGCAGCATTTTGTCCATTTCTCCATGAAAACATTTTCCAAACTTTCTCCAAATTTACATGAATATGCGTGTTTACCATAGGAATGTGTGTGCAGTTTAACAATTCTAGCATAAATACAGTTCCCATAAAACCTCATATATTGCCATTCCTGTTCAGAACATGCTACATAGTTCCACCACGTTTTGAAATGTAGGGCCAAAAATTAGAGTAACAACTTTGCCCTTTTTATATTTTTCACCACTTTTAATGAAGATTGCCCATGGTAACTGCACTGGTCAGTCTTGATTCTATTAAAGACAAGGAGGCGAGCATTATGCTTAACTCTTTAATTTGCCACCAACACAGCAATTCAACATCTTTAATAAACTTTTTCAAAACAAATGTTTCTTTCTGCTTTCAGTAAAAGAAATCTTTAGTTTAAAAGTTTTTCTCTTTCCAGCGGCTCTATATCGATCTCCTACAAATCCCAAGAGCCTCCTTGTAACAAGTAGTCCTTCTTCCACCAATCCGGTGCCTGTCTCCCCTATAAGGACTCTCCGTATAAGGTTCCTTCCTCTTTCTTTGTCTGCAGAAAATCTCAAGTCTGAATAATCTTCCAACTTTAAATTCCTCCTTGAGGCTGCTGCGGTCCTGGCTTGTTATCCATAAGGCCCAACGGGACAACTGGGATCACTTTTGCCTTAGCTAGCGATGCTCTCATGCAGGTTTCTGTTCTTCTCCTGCGAGAGACACAAAATAATGTAAGGGAGGGAATGCGATGTTCTGACTCAATCTGAACAGTTTCATATACATTACAAGGCAATCTCAATTCATCATTTTGCATTCATTTGGGTGGGATATAATGCTCGCCTCCTTGTCTTTAATAAACTCAAGACTGACCAGTGCAGTTAGCATGGGCAATCTTCATTCTATGACAAGACGGAGGCGAGCATTTTGCTTGTTCAAAGCTCTGTACCACCTTACTAGCCATTTCTGACACTGGCTTAAAATAGAAAGTTTTAAAAGTAGATTCTGAGGACCAATCAGCTGATTTCATGATGTCTTGTAAAGACACTCCTACCGAAAAAGCTCTAGAAGCCTTTGCGCCTCTAACCGAATGTGCACCAAAAAGGGTTAAATCAATGCCTGCCCACTGCATCACTTCTTTTACCCATCTAGCGATTGTCGCTGTAGCTATGGCATGATGGGGCTTCCTATGCGCGATTAGCAATTGAGTGACGCCTTGCGGCCTAACCAGCGCTGTAGCAGCCTCGTAGTCCTTAATGCACTGGCTACGCATAGCTTTTTGTTATCGCGAAAATAGGGATGGGAAATCACTCTGGAGTCGGATTTTGTTCTCTGCACAATAGTAAACGCAATTCCTTCAGGATAAAAGATCTTTCTTTCTATCTCTAATGCTTTTACATCTGAAACTCTCCGACATGCTGTCAGGCAGAGTAACATCGCCAGTTTCCCTGAAAGCTGAGATCTGGATAACTGACTATTTTCTGGCCATCTCATAAACAACTGTAGGACGTCGCGGACGTCCCATAAAGTAGAATATTTGGGCTCCGGCGGCCTCTTTAATCTAATCCCTCTCAGTAGCCTGTGGACTGCTGGGTGTTCTCCTACTGGAGCTCCTTCCACCCTGTCCTGCGGATAGGGCGGATCTATAAACTCCCAGCGTCATGTAAGCACAACCTTTGAGAAATTTGTTCGCAAGGAAGTTAAGGACCTGTACTACAGGTGCTGAAACGGGATCCAACTGCAGGTTTGTGTACCATCGCGCCCAGGCATCCCATGCCGAACTATAGCTCCTAAAGGTGGAAGGCACCCAGGAATCTATGATACAATCTACAGCGATCTGTGAAATTCCAGGCAGTTCCCATCTCTTCCTGACAATCTGCATGCTATGAGATGCAGGGAGCCCGCCTCCACTAGAGGGTGATGATGGCCGGATGGGCTGAGGAGGAGGTCCGGGCGATGCAGAATCTTCCTCGGAAAATCCAAGGAAAGTTCCATCACTACTGGAAACCAGGGCTGAGATTTCCAAAGGGGGGACCACTAGTACCAACTCTTTGTCTCTGCGAACCTTCGCTAGAAGTCTCGTGATCATTAAGAAAGGCGGGAACGCGTAATGAACTGCTCCTGTCCACGACTGTAGAAACACATCTGTTCCCGCTGCACCCGGGTCCATCCCCCAACTGAAGTAATTGGTTGTCTGCGCATTCAGTCTGGATGCAAACAGATCTGTGTGTAGGGGACCCCACACTTGGTTCAATTCGTGGAAGACTTGGGGAAGCAGTCTCCAGTCGCTGGAATCTGTCAGGTATCGAGAGTTCCAGTCTGCTACGTCATTCTGAACTCCCGGAAGATATTCTGCCGCTACTGTTATCTGATGCTGAAGGCAATAATGCCAGAAGTCTTTCGCTAATTCTGCAAGCATTCTCGATCTGGTACCCCCCAGTTTGTTTATCGTACTGCGGAGACGTTGTCCATCTTCAACAGTACGGAGCACTTGACTCTGTCCTTGGCGAAAGACCGAACCGCGAACGAGCTTGCTAATAGCTCGAGGCAGTTTATGTGCAGATGTAATTCGTCCTCTGACCATTTTCCTCCGGTCTCTAACTGACCACATCTTGCTCCCCACCCTGCTCTGCTGGCGTCGGATTCTATTATGAGCTCTGGCCCGTCGCCGAAGATGGCGCGTCCGTTCCAGGCTTCCATGTTTTGCAGCCACCAGTGAAGCTCTGAGATTGCTTCGCTGTCTAAGGTTATCAATTGATGGTAGCCCAGACCTCCTTGCAAGTGTCTGGTCTTGAGCCTCTGAAGGGCTCTGTAATGTAGGGGGCCCGGGAAGATTGCCTGAATGGAAGCTGCCATAAGCCCTACTATTCTGGCTAGGTATCGAAGAGAGAAGGTCTTCTTCGTTAGAACTGTCTTGATCTCCTTCTTTATCGCTCTCACTTTCTGGTTCGGGAGTTCCAGTGTTGCTTTCATTGTGTCTATTGATGGTAGCCCAGACCTCCTTGCAAGTGTCTGGTCTTGAGCCTCTGAAGGGC
Source organism: Ambystoma mexicanum (assembly GCF_040938575.1). Taxonomy (NCBI): domain Eukaryota; kingdom Metazoa; phylum Chordata; class Amphibia; order Caudata; family Ambystomatidae; genus Ambystoma; species Ambystoma mexicanum. The sequence continues at coordinate 1,186,683,641 of NC_090927.1, forward strand.
TCTGTAATGTAGGGGGCCCGGGAAGATTGCCTGAATGGAAGCTGCCATAAACCCAACTATTCTGGCTAGGTATCGAAGAGAGAAGGTCTTCTTCGTTAGAACTGTCTTGATCTCCTTCTTTATCGCTCTCACCTTCTGGTTCGGGAGTTCCAGTGTTGCTTTCACTGTGTCTATGATAAACCCCAGGAATTCTATTCTTTGAGTTGGCTGTATTTGAGACTTGTCGAGGTTCACCAGGAATCCTAGCGAAGATAGTAAGGTGAAAACCCAATGCACATTGTTGACTAGAGAGCATTTGTTCTGGTTTAGGATCAGAATATCGTCTAGATAAATTATGATCCGAATACCTCTTTCTCTTATGGCTGCGGCAACTGGCCTCATCAGTTTGGTGAAGGCCCATGTAGCTGAGGCGAGACTGAAAGGAAGGCATTTGAAATGCCACACTTCCCTGTTCCAGCGGAAGCGTAGGTACCTGTGATGGGCTTCTGCTATGGGCTCTGTAAGATACGCGTCCTTCAGGTCTAGACGTGCTAGCCAATCTCTTTCGCACAACAAATCTCTGAGAAGATGGATTCCCTCCATCTTGAAGTGATTGTACTTTAGCCATTCGTTTAGGTTTTTTAGATTGATAACTGGACAGACTTTTTCTTTTCTGTGGACGAGGAACACATTGCTTATAAACCCAGGGGAGGACTGCGTCTCATATTCTATGGCACCTTTCTCGAGAAGCTTCACTAGCTCGCTCTGAAGAAGTGCTGCTTCCTGCCTGATAGGTGTATCGCTTGCGGCTCTTGGCATTGAAAGGGGTTGCCTAAAACGTCTATATGCAAGCCTGCTACGGCGTTTAAAACCCAAGCATCGCTGGATAATGCGCGCCAGGCGTCCAGAAATTGTAGGCTCCTGCCCCCCACTTGCACACTCGAGGTACTCGCCACCAGTGGCGCCTGCATGTCTGTAGGATCCTCTTTGCCTGCGACCTCTCGGAAACCTCATCCTGGAGGGGAAGAAGGCATCTTGTTGTCTTCCCTCCCAATATTGCGCTCTGTGACCTTGGGGCCTGCGATGATAGGAATATCGACTGGACGCGCGGCCCCTTTGTCGTCTGGTCCCGGCAAAAACTCTCCGGGGGAAAGATTCTTTTAATGGAGCTCTGCGCTTTTTCTAGGGCTGAATAGGTTCCTACAAATTGCGACATCTCCTTCGCAAATGCTTCACCGAAAAGCAGACCTTTTGCTCCTTGCCCTGCCTCATACAACGCTGTCGCTTATAGGAGTACTCCTCTCCTCCTCTCAGAAGAGAGGGCGCAGTTGGCATTCCCCAAGAAGCACATGGCTCTCTGCGCCCAGTTAGCGAGTACCAGAGGATCTATGGGGGTCCCAGTGTCCTTGGCCTTCTCAGCCAGATCCATAATTTTCACCAGTGGACCCGCCAAATCCAGTACCTTGTCTTGGCACCCTCTCCATGCTCTATCTACGCCCTTTCTAATGTCTTTAGAAACCTTTGTTACGAATGTGACCACTTCGGGTCTAGATCGGGGGTCTCCGATAACTTGTCTGGGAGGTCTGGGCGGGGACATTCAGCTCTCATGCGAGATCTTACTTCTCTCTCAAGTGGTTTGCGTATACGTTGCGCCATGTAGAGCGCCACTTTCGGGGAAGGTATCCACTCAGATGATTTTGGATGCCTAATGATCTCCGGATCAAACATATCGTTCGTGCCCTCCTCTTGATCTAGAGTCTCCTCTCCTGCTGCGGGGTGCCCTGGAAGGGCCTCCCCTTCCCCTCCTTCATCGTCGGGCGAGTAGCCTTCGTCTATGTCCCCTAAATTATTCACCCCTGGGGCAGGGGGTCTGGGCAGACATTCTGCTGACTTTTCTAGGAAGGCCTTCTTCAATCTTGTGACGGGGTCGTCTGTCTTGTGGGGGTCTTGGTCCACCCTCCTTTCTTTGCTTGGTGGGGTCAAAGAGACTTTGCTCTTCCGAACCTTACACCCCTGCTCAACCCCACTATGAGGGTGTCCAGTCGACGGGCCTTTGACTGGGCTAAGCGCTCTCTTTTTCCTAGGGGATTCCTGCTCTTTTTGTAATATCCATGCTTCAAGCATGTCAAGCCTCTGAGCAATAGGTTGTACTCCTTCAGAAACTGCTAGTGAAAGGGAGTCACCCAATACTTTTTTAAAACTGAGAGACAGATCAGTTTCTTGAAGAGATGGTTCCTCCTCCCACTCTTGCTCAGTATACTCAGGAGTTGTAGAATGTTCCCCTTCGTAATGAGCCATAATGTACTTTAGTTAGCAGAGCTAACGTTCTTTTGTCGACTGAGAAGATCAGGCTCACAAAATGAGACAGCTGTAAGACTGCAGGCCTTCCGGAGACACGCAAAAGTTTCTGTAATCGCACGTGCTCCGTGACAGAAAGTACATATATTTTTTTTTTTTTGTCAGAGTTCACTACACGCAGCTTTTCTCCTCTCGCGATCGTAATACGAATGCTGGAGGGGCTCTGGGGAAGACGGGAAGGTTCGAGACCTCCCGCTTCCCCAGGGTACTAGCGCACGCCTGACGTGCGACACGCTGCGGAGCGGGCCGGATGCCTCTCACAGGTGAGGGCGCCCGTGGCTCCGGCTCCGCCTCCACAGTCTCCCGAAGTTCGGGTTAGTTCTATCCGTAGCACTATCCGTAGCGCGGCTCTTCTGAGCCGCTTTAGTATGATTTGGAGCGGGCGCATTGGTAGACAAAGAAAGAGGAAGGAACCTTGTACGGAGAGTCCTTATAGGGGAGACAGGCACCGGATTGGTGGAGGAAGGACTACTGGTTACAAGGAGGCTTTTGGGATTTGTAGGAGATCGATATAGAGCCTCTGGAAAGAGAAACAAACTTTTAAACTAAAGATTTCTTTTACTGAAAGCAGAAAGAAACATTTGTTTTGAAAAAGTTTATTAAAGATGTTGAATTGCTGTGTTGGTGGCAAATTAAAGAGTTAAGCATAATGCTCGCCTCCGTCTTGTCATAGAATAGCGAGTTATAAGTCTCTAAAGAAATGTTCATCACATAGTCCTAGCAGCAAATGGTCTGCCTTTTGTCAGTCTCTGAAGGCAAGGAGCAGCCCCCCACCTTTGGGATTTCCTTTGGCAAACCTAGTTTACGAGCTTTTCACACGTCCATTTCCTAGCCTGGAGAATCTGCAATTGTTCAGTCCCTGGCTGCAGACAAGTGTGTCCTACCCCACAATTATCATGTGTCAGTGAGCATCTGCTGAGAGGAATGCCCACCCATTGGGTGGAAACCTGTTTTTCAACTTCTTGCAGGCCCAGCCAGCCTAAGTTAAATTCTTAATTTCTCGACTTAAAAATCAGCACAAAACCAACTTGTTGCATCAGATGACCTAGATAAATTACATTTTAGCTTTAAACCTGTGGGATCAAAACAACTGAGTTCCATGTTCCTTTCAGCAACAGTCCTTTTATATTTGCTAATCCGACAGATCTTTAGTTTTAGACAACTTTAAAGTTTAATTAGGAGAGCCCATTTGACAGGGGCTGTCACTCACACTCAGTGTGGCTGCACACACATTTTTGACAGGAACTGTCATTCACAGGCAATCCGGTTTTGCTGAAAAAATGTTTTGCTTTTAACATTTCAGGACCTTGTACATTCACAGTGCTTTATTAGATTAAATGGATTTTAGGGCCAACCAAAATTTCCAGTGTTGGACAGTGTTATTTACAGGTATTTTGAAGTTTCAGCAACAAAGTAAATGTCATTTACAGATGAATTTTGGAGTTTTACTTGGAAAACGCTGTTGCTCCCTCTGTACTCTGTTTATTTGTCATGGAGCCCACTGGCACTTTTTCTGAATCATGTGATCTGTTCCACCACACATGCACTGTAGGTGGCAGGTTGTCGGCCATCTTTTTACGCGTTGAAAACGCAATTTTGGAAGTTTTGGCGCACACAAGAGTTTTGCCGCCATTTTGCTGTTTCTCGCACCATAGATAGCAGAGTGAGGCCGCATAGTATAGCAGAGTGGGTCAATACATCCCACACAAGGTCTGAGAGAAGCCCAGGGCCAGCGTCCAGATGAACAAGAAGTTGGACAGCAGGTGTAGGCTGACGGATGGGGAGCCAATTCTCCTTGCTTCCCACCCTCAGCGCATTCCTCAGTGGTGGCTGCAGCCTCCTTGTATTCTAAACCATTGTCTTCGTCTTCCTCCACGTGAGCCACTTCCAGTTGCCTCTCTAATAAGGACAAAGTCCTTGAGTCTTTGGGAAAGCGCTGTTATTGCATCTCAGGACTCCATCTTTGCCAAGCCAACGCAGACGACCTCTGGGCTGCGGCTAACCGGAAGCTGTGGCGGGAGCTCAGGGAATTTCTGCCCGACCTCCCTTCGGACAAGCAAGCCTCCTTCAAGGCCAGTCTGGCAGATGCCGGGGCCATTGCGTAGGATCTCATGGAGTCTTTGGTCTCCCACATCGACTCGACGCAGCCAGCGGAGGCCTGTGCCTTGGGGTTGAGATGAGAAGGACGGCGTGGACGCAAGCCACTATGCTTCCATCTGACGTGCAGGAGTGGATCCTGGATCTGACCTTGAAGGACGTGGACCTTTCTCATTCGTCAACCGATGACGAGTTGACAAAGAACATTTCCACTCAAACCGCCAAGTCCTTGGCCATCCTGACAAAACCAGGTCAGAATTCCTGCCCTCAGTCCCAGAGCAGGACCGACTTGAAGCCCTGCGCTTTCCCCAGCTTCAAGGGGTTCTGGGACCATGGTGCAGGGAGGTCTGATAGGTCACCAAGCGACAACAGGAGGAAGCGGCAGAGGACGTTGCACTCGTTTTTCCGCTTCCCCTCTTCTGCCTCCCAGAAGCAGTGACATCAAGGTTGAGGAACACTGCTCGCCTGTGGGGGGCAGTTTAGCTCTGTTCAGGTCACCTTGAAGCATCTTTTCAGAAACCCGTGGATCCTATCCGTAGTCTCCACAGGCTTCAGCCTTCCTCTTCGTCTGCTATTCTCTCTTCGTCAGATTGAGTACTCTGCTCTTGTATGGGAGGTCCTTTTGCTCTTGGAGATGCAGGCAATGGAACCGGTTACTATTCCAGGATTTTTGAGGGTTGTCCTGGACCTGTCGTTTCTAAATCGTTTCTAAATTTACTGCTGGAACGCTTCAAGATGTTTACTCCTTTACACATAGCCGAGACTGGATGTGTTCCCTGGGCCTCAAGGATGCGTTCCTGCATGTTCCCATCTGCCAGTCTCATCCGATGTTTCTATAGTTCACGATTATGTTTTACCACTTTCAGCAGAAGGTGCTGCCCTTCAGCCTAACCTCGGCTCCTTGTGTCTTCACGAAGTTGATGAAAGCAGTGGCGGGCTTTCTCTGCTTGGAGGGCCATCATCTGTACCCTTACTTGAATGACTGGCTGGTGAGGGCGGCTTCACCTGAAGGGGTGGTGCACTCCTGCCAAAGATTGGCAAATATCCTTCATCAGATGGTGTTCTCCCTCAACCAGAGGATGTCACAGTTGTGCCCATCTCAGGAACTGCTCTTCCTAGGGGTGCATTGGAACACCACCATTCAGTGGATGTTCTCTACGCCCTAGAGGCATCTTTTCCTCCGCAAGACGGTGGGGCACTTTCTGGCCAACTCAACCACCTCGGGATGGTGGTTCCAGCACATTCTGGGCCTGATGGCTTCCTGCGTATTCACTGTACAGCGCATTCTCCTCAAGATGAGGTGCCTCCGGCACCACTGCTCCTGCTGCCCGATCTTCTCTGGAGGTTGATGGATGGCAATGTTTCAGTGGGAGGCCCCTTCACCCGACCAGAGCTTACCCTGGTGGTGACGACTGACTACTCCCTTTCGGGCTGGGGGCTATTCTGGAGGGCTATGCGATTCATGGCGCATGATCCAGGGCGGAAGCCCTCCTTCATATAAATCTGCTCGAGCTGAAGGCAGTGGGCCTGGCCCCATGGGTGTTTTTGTCCCTCACCAGGGACAGATTGGTTCTGGTCAGGGCGGACCATTCCACCACACTGTTTTACACGAACAAGCAGGGTGGCACCCGTCTCACCCCCCGCCCACCCCTTCCTCTGCATGGAGGCTGTATATCTGGGAATGGGCCCTGACAAAGGGGATTTGGATTTCAGCAGTCCACCTCCTGGGGGACAGTAGTGCAGAAGCGGACCAGCTGAGCTGCTTTGGGTTCAACACCTAAGAGAGGGAGTTGCACACAAGCTCCTTGTTGCCCCTGCTCCAGCGTTGTGGATTCGCAGACCTGGATTTGTTTGCATCCCCTCTGAATTCCAAGTGCCCCCAGTTTGCTTCATGGACATGACTGGGTCAGGGTCAGGGGGTCTCTGGGATTTGCCTTCTAGATCTGTTGGCACAGCTGCAAGTGTTGTGTTCCCGCCCACCCCTCTGCTCCACCAGACCCTACGCTAGTTCCGGGCTTCATTGGGTTGCAGACTCCTCCTGATTGCCCCTCACTAGCCTTCAAGTTCCTGGTTTTCTGATCTGCTGCAGTTGTGCTCCCAGGGTCCAGTCCACCTTCTGATCTCCAGCAGGGGATTCTGAGAGGCAGCAGGGCAGGTAATTGGAAACTCCGGACACGGCCAACCTGGCTCTGGTGGCCTGGTTCCTGGCCAGCTGAGACTTCAATATGCTCAATTTTCAGATGAAATCTATGACATCATTCAGCAGGCCAGGAGGCCCTCCACACGGTCCCAGTAATGGACTAGGGTCTGCCATTGGGCTCGTGACAAAGGTCTGTACCATGTCACCTGTCCTCTGGATGACGTACTGGCTTTTTCAGCACACCTGGCTCGTTCTGGAGTTCAGGTGGATACTTGCCACACTTATTTGGCAGCAATTGGGGGTTATAAGATTTCCCCTGAGCTTTCAGTGACCAACCTGGTTGTTAAGGCCCACCTTAAGGGGTTGTCTAGGCTTTTCCCTCCATTGTATAGGACGCACCCAGTCTGGGACAATGTGATTTTTGCAGCTTTGCAGCTGAAGCCTTTCGAGCCGATGGCTTCTGTGGACATCCGCTTGGTGGCACTAAAGACAGTTTAACTGTTCGCTCTCACCTCTGCGCACAGGGTTAGTGAGCTGCAGACGCAAGCCCTTCACCACGTTTCACAATGACAAGGTCATCTTGCGCACTCACCCACATTTCTTGCCCAAGGTGGTCTCTCCATTTCATCTGAATCGCGAGGTTTGCCTGCCGGTGTTCTTTTCGAACCCGTAGTCTGAGTCCGAGGCAGAGAGGGCCCTACATTCCTTGGACCTCAAGAGGGTCCTCATGATTTTGTCTCTCTCGGACGAAATCCTTCAGGAAGTCCAAGGCATTGTTGGTTACTTTCACAGGCTCCTCCCTTGGCTTTCAGACTTCCAAGGCTTCAATGGATGGTTGGATGGTTGAGGCCATTTCAAAGGCTTACACGGCAATGGGCAAACCTGTTCCTAAAGGGATTCATGCCCATGCAGTCAGATCCGTTGCATTTCAAAGACCTGCTTCTTGGGATGTCATCAGCAAGGCGGCTAATTGGGCCACGTCTGCCTTCTGTAAGCAGTACTCACTGGACACCAGCTCCAGGTGCGATGCAGAGTTTGGGCAGGCGGTTTTACAAACCTTTTTGCTTTGTCTTGGGTATGAGGCAGGTTATCACAGCTCCACCCTATGTTGTTGTTCGGTAGAATCAACCACAAGAATGGAGGAAAGGGGAAGGGTCGTATGAGTAATTAAAGTTACTCACTGTAGTGACTAGAGTACTCAAAGTCCCCTTATCTTCATAGGTCCCACCCGCCTTCCCTCGCTAGTATGCCAAAGGGATAATATGTAATAAGCGTAGCCAGGTATATTGAAGCATCTGCTTTGTTCAAAGGGGACTGAGGTGTGAGGTGCCAGAGGGCGGGGCCTTGGCAGGCTGTTCCCCCGCCTGAGGCCTCGTCCCTGCATGCTATACTAAATTTAAAGGGGAAACGCAATTATTCACTGCCAAAGGTTCCGGTACTGTCCCCATATTGGGGGAGGCCCACAAGGATGGAGGAAAGGGGACTGATATTCTAGTCACTACAGTAAGTAACTTTAATTTCTTCTTGAGACACCATCTAAACCTTTTGACCTAAACACGGATACTAAAGGTTTATGGTCCGTAATGATGGGTAACCTCCTGCCCCATATGAATGTCTTTAATTTTTTTTTTGGCCCATGAAACAGAGAGCATATTTTTCTATAACCAAGTATCTCTGTTCCACTTCTTTAAGTGCTCTAGAAGCAAATGCAATCATTTTGTCCCCATGCTTGGAGACTTGCATGAGAATTACCCCAAATCCTGTCTTACTCTTGTCTATAATGCAAGTGTGCATTCACAATAGATTTCCTCATCTCAGAAAATTCATTCTCACACTCTGTATTCCATTCAAAACTTTGGTCTTTTTTGTACAGTTTCCTAATATTGAAGCATTTATCTGAGAGGTTTATTGGGCACTTTGAGTAATATTCTACTCAACCTAAGAACTATATGACCTCTTTATTGGAGAGGTTTGGCTTGTGTAATAGATGAAACTAAACCCTACCTGGGAGATACCCCTTGATCCAATAGACAGTGACACATGTAGTCAATATGGGATGTTCTGAAACATTTGGCTTTTTGTAATAAGACCAGCAGCACTTAATCTGTTAAGCACTATTTTGAGTTTGTCATCATGATAGATGGCCCCATTACTAAGATATACTCTTCATAAAAGAATACCACTGGGATGTCTTCCAATGTTTCCTTCATTATCCTTTTTAAGAATCCAGCGGCTTATATCACGTCAAATGGCATCCATTTGAACTGGAATGTGCCAGCTTGCATAATGAGTGTAGTTGGCTTCTGGATTTGGGATGTAGTCAAATTGGGCGATAGGCTGACGCCAGGTCAAGGGTGAAGAAAATGTTGACTCCTTCTGTGAGGCTGACCATTTCTCTGATGTTTGGTAAGGGAAAGCGTTCTACTACCACACACTTATTGAGTTCCCTGATGTCCACACACAGGCGGGCACTTGCATTGGTTTTCCTCACCACCACCACTGGCGAGCACCATTCTGATGCTGCATTGGGTTCAATTATGTTTTTCTTTGTTATTTTCCATAGTGTGCTCATCCCTTAATGCAATAGGAACACATCTTGCCTTTGCAATGATGGGAAGAGACTTTCTTAAACTTAATTGCATGACATTTACCTTTTGAGGCAACCATATTATTTTTATTCTTATAATTATTATAATTAACACACCCCGGAATTTTCGTGTTGATTGTTAATCCCATTTTCCGTTGTTGGTGCCAGCTTGAAAGACAACCACCTGTGTCAGAGAAACCCACTTTGTTTCTTGTATTCTTCCCTTTCATTGTAAAGTTGCATGAAACCAACCTAGTACTGTAATGTTTGAGCAACCATACACACTGGCTCTAACATCGGATGTTTTTAAGCTGACATTGGTGAATTTGTATTGCCAAATCTCCTTATTGATGATGGTATAATCATTTCTATGGCATGTGGCTTCTCATCAGTGTTGCGGCCAACATTGCACACCGCCCATGTGAAGCCAGAAGATTCTTCCTTAGAGGAATGACCCTCTGAGGCTTCATTTTCAGTGTTGTAGTTTATCTTCTTAACAACCTTTTTGTTAGGGCTGTGACAATATTTTGTGAAATGGCTTTTCCTTAATCATTTAGGACACAGAGTGTTAAGTGCAGGACAGAACGCGTTATTGTCTAAACATGAGGCGCTGCCACACCTGAAACATTTCCTGGTGGATGAGGAAGGTTTTGAACTATAAGATATTTTGTCATCCCCTTTTCTAGGGTTTTTCTTCTTTTTGACACGCCTTTTGGGCTCTGGAGGAGAAATGATGCAAACAGTATCTTTGACCACTTTTGTTTCTAGCTGCTTGACACATGCCATCATATGTTCAATTATTTTGGCAATTTGTAGAGCTTCTTCGACAGAGTGCTCCGCTTTTTCCCATATTTCCTCCCTTATTTTAAGGTCCTTAACTTTGAGCATCAATTGGTCACGCAAGCACTCAAACGATGCACCAAAATTACATGTATTCACAAATTCTCGATGTGCAGTAATAAATGACTCTATGGATTAATCTTTTGTATGTTCTTTTGTACTGGAGTGGTATCGTTGTTAACACTATGCTCGTCCTTTTTTCATAGTGCTTGTCAAGTTTTTAGAAGATAATTTCATACAGTGTTAAGTCTGAGCCTAAAGAAGGCAAATCAGGAAGGCTTTTTAAAATTCTTTTGCCTTCATAACCCAAACAGTGCGTGAGCAACACCTTGCGCTTTTCCATGTTGAAATTTGGGCCATGGATAGCAGGAACATACTCTAAACAAATCCTCTCTCAAGGAATATGGGGTTCACCAGTATTCTGAAGAAAGTGTAAAGGTAATTTTGACATGACTGGAAGAGCAGATGGTTATGACCTGTTGCCGATTGTTAAAGGCAGCAGCAGAAATGAGGTGCCTGTTATAAAGTGTAAATGGCAGGTATGCAAACGGGCACTAATATGGCAGGATAAAAAGTGGTTAGAACATGGAAAGATGCAGTGAAGACCTATGACAATTGAGCAAGTGGTTTGCTTGTAGAGCACATTAATATCACAACGTGAGAAACGGCACAAAGGGCACGTCTAAACATGATGAATTAGGTTATGCTAGGTTTCCCACTCAATTTGTTGTCAAGATAAATGAAAATACATATGAATAATATCAAGGAATGACAACTGCCAGGGACCTGATAAGGAGATATGTGGTGGGAAAGCACAGCACTATTGACGAAGGTGCAGGCAGAGGCACCTTAACGCAACCTTGATTGGTAGTAGAGCTTTGTTCATGAAACAGACTTACTGGCACGAAGGCTGCAGGAAGAGGGAGATCTTTGGCAGCTGGGTTGACGAAACACAGTGAGTATGACCTGATGAACGGACTTCCAATGACACAGAAGATGCTGCACAGAGGTTAGTATGAGGAGCACAGTGGCCGAAAGACTCCAGGCGCGAAGTTCGCTCTGGCTGGCAAATGTGCGAGGAGAGGTTGGCAGCGTCTGGGCACACTGCAGGTCTGTAGTCATATGCTCAAAGGAGCAGGAGTGTACTTTACTCTGAGGCCCCTTGAAGTAATGGAAAAGCAGGTTTCCTTAATGTCAGTAAGGCAGCTGATCGCCATTGCAGGAAATAATGCGGTTACTCAGATGTGATTAGAATCCTCAAGACCCCCTGGCTGCACAGGAAACTCTGGCCACAGAGGGAGGTGAGGGACTTCCAGGAGCCAAGGCAAGTCTTCTCAAAAAGGTATTTATTTTCATAAAAGATAGAAGCCCTCCTGCTGCTGAGAAATTGTAAGCATCTGGAGAGTTAGGCACATATATATACAACACAGTGGAACCTTTCAAAGATTCCAGATCGCCTGGGCGACTACAAACATGTTTGTTGATATTTTTTACATGCATGGCAACAACAAGATGCACCTTTAAATCTGGCACGCGAGCACATGTTTATGTATGCATTTGATGTCAGAACAATAACATGTTAATTTTTTTTGACTAATTTTTATTGTTTTAACATTTCCACACGTATACAGCACTCGAAGGAAAACAGAAAAAAAAACAGAAGGAAAGTATTGTTAGATTAATCGCTGCTTTGTATACATTAGCACAAATAACAATTTCTGTTAATTCCCCAACAGTCCTGCCCAACTCCATAACACCCTCCCCCCTTGTTGCCTGTAGTGCACATGTTTAGTACGCCATTCCCATGTTCTGCTAGAGTGAGGTTATCTGTATGGTCTCTCAGGTCACCTGGTCCCTCACGGTTTCGGAAGTGTGTTCCACGCTGCTATATCGGCGTTGGCATCCGAGAGACAGACGTGCGTCTCCCACCGCCATGCTGTTGTCTGGGCCAGTGCCTATTTCTTGAGATCTCGCCACCAGTCTTCAATGCGAGGACCTCTCGAGGACTTCCATGTCATTGCTATACTGCATTTAGCCAGTACAAACGCCAAGTCTTTTGTCCTAGAGGCTGAACGTAAATGTTGATGGCGTGTGAACCGTCCAAGTAAACAAGCAGCGGACAACAGCGGGCGTATATAAAGTATATCTCTTCTCGTTCTCTCTGCTGTATTCTCCCAGTACTGTCATACGATAGCACAGGACCAGAACATGTGCAGTATGTCTGCGTCAGGGGCTGCACACCTAGAGCAGTGCTGCACCTTTGCTCCAGAGAATTTGGATATCTTAAAGGGTGTCGAGTGTGCCCGGTGCATTACATAACATTGGATCAACTGCAATCGCGCTTTCCGGGATACATTTTTGTGTTATCAAAGTATATATGCCCAGTGCTTGTCTTGGATCCGGGTTCCCAGATCTTCTTCCCATCTAGCTCTTAAGGTTGTTTCCGGTAAGGGTTTGCTCGTAAGGAGGAAGGTTTACAGTCTAGAGATCGTACAAGGTGTCTATTGCCATGTGTGCTTCCAGTATTTCCCCGAACGTAGGCCACCTGTGGACAATCAGATTTTTGATGGTTCAGTGCAACAGGAATTGGACCTGATGTAGACCTGTATTGTTAACTAGCACCTGGAAGGGTGTGAAAGCAGTGTCTGTGAGCAGATCCCCTATTGTGGCGACACTCTTCGGTTTCCAGTGCGTCCAAATGCCCAGGTACGCCTGAGTTACATCTGGGACTAGCGAGACCAGGGGAATCTGTACCGAGAAAGTGTCTTTCATTATAATTAATGCCATTGCCCTATCCCATAACTGTATGCCAAGTGTTACTAAGTAGGGGTGGCTACCTACTCACGGCCGCTTGATCCACAGCACTTCTTTCAGGAGGATGCGTGCTTCTGCAGGTTGTAGTAACCCAGTGTCTAGGGTGGGTTCGTCCGCCAGCCATCCCACCACAAACTGCAGTTACCCAGCTATGTAGTACATCTCAAAGTGAGGCACCCTAATGACTCCTTCATAGGGTCTCTGTAGTGCAGCCAATGCTATCCTGCATCTACCATTATGCCACAAATATTCCCTGCCCCATGAACCGATGTTTTTAAAGGAGGACTTGGGGAATATTATATGGGACATCGACAAAGTAATGCAGGAGTCGTGGGCAACCATTTTTAACATTGCCCAACTACCCATCAATGAAAGGGGCAATTTATACCGAAACGCCAAAGAGTTCTTAACCCCCAACAGCACTTTCTGTGTGTTATCATCATGTTCCCTGGCCGGATCATGGAATATGTCAAGCCCTAGACACCCAATTGTGGAGTTGCTCCACTTAAGGGCCAGCTCAGGGAGATTGTTAGGATGTATTTTAGCTAGTCCGGCCAATGGGAAGAGATGGGACTTGTTTAAACTGACTGTAATACCTGTGACCCGGGAGAAGCATGCAAGTGCATCTATTATAAATTATAGGTTGTCTTCCGGGTTCTGCACATATGAGTGTCGTCCGCATAAATAGAGATCAGGTGATGTATCCCTAGACATTAATCCTAAATGTGAGGGCTACACTGTAAATTGACAGGGATTGCCCTTATTTTATCAATTGTTTAACACGAACAAGTAGGGCAATGACCAACTGTATTGTGATTTTTAATGAGGAAAACCAAACTCAAATCTGTTTTCCCCACCCCAGGTGATCCACTGGTTTGTTAGCTTAAAAACCACCGTGGGTGGGGGCACATTTATTTTTATTATTCTTATTTTTACAAAAGAGTAAGATGCTAACTGTGGGTTTTAACACCCACAGTGACAAGGCTGTGTAGGGAGGACAGGAAAAGGATAGAATTTAATTCTAGATTGGCCCTTCCTTATATACCTCATCTGTCCCTATGTAGCGCTGCTGTGCCGCCTACAAAAAGGGACAGGATAAGAGGAAACACTATCCACTTCTAAATATTTGAAAAAACTTTCAGCCTTGTATCAAAGGTGCCCTCCAACCACTCTCTTCCTCTGTGTGTGCATAGGAAGAGACCAGTACCAGAAAATAGAATTAAAACGGTGTATTTGTGCTGAGCTGCACTGACATCCACTGGATTGTATATCAATTTATTGTCCCAGGGACTGTGTGTGAACAACAGACACCGGATTCTAAAATATATGGCAAGAAACGTTAGTTTCGGATATACATCTTCCGAAGCTGTGCCTCTCAAACCACGTTGAGAGCAAAAGACCAAGATACAATCCACTTTACCTTATCCTAGTTTCACTGTTCTGGTAGGTGGATAGTAATAAAAATTGCTCATTTATAGAAGATGGCTTAGTGTCTATAAATTGTAGCAATTGTTGTTTACCGGTTTCAGCGGCGCTCTTTTATTCTGGCCACTTTCTTCAGGACAGTCTTTATATATTGCCAACATGTAGGTAAATAATTGATTAATCTACCAACACGTTGATTTTCTGGTAAGGAAAGCGGGTATTAAATACTTTACCACCTCCTTGGTGTACCCTGGCTGGGGCAGACTGGTGACCTGTATCAAAAACAAATTATACATACATCACCGTTGGTGACTCATTGTCAATCAATGACTAATGAATAGACAGTGTGCTTAATGCTATTTATCTTCCATCACATAATACACAAGGCGCGTTGTAGTTTACCTCCTATCATCCATGTTACTCTATTGCTTTTAAATTGTATCATATAGTTCACAATCATAACCTGCTCCATTCAGCTTTGTACTACTCGGGTTATTTCCTGCATCATATTATGGGGTGACAGAGTGTTTATAACTGTCCTAAAGCGGTAATGGCCCAATAGCGTGATACATATTGTGAAAGTGTGTAAATTCACTAACCTGGATGTAGAGGGACGTTTGGCCAAATGGTCTCTTCATTTTACGGGCATTTAATATACCCAAATATCGTGTGGCTAGAAGCGACTACAGTGTCCAGGTCCTGGTAAAAAAATAAAGGAAAGGAAAAACGCTATTTCCACTATTGTAATGTTGTAATGTTAAAAGACAAACCCCTGCCGAGCTAGTAAATCGCTTCTATTTCACGGGGATTCAAAATCAAATTGTAACGGTGGACATAACGAAACGCACCGTGTCATTTAATTAGCATCTCTCGGTTGTTAGACTTACCAAACTATTTTTTCGGAGTTCTTAGCCCCTGCTCGCTCCGGATCTCCGGTTTGTATCGGAGTGTGCACATAGCCTATTATCGAGCATGTAACTAGACACGTGATAGCGAATGGCGATGGGCGCCATCTTCGCCCCATCCCTGGCAAACCTCTACGTGGCCGATTTTGAAGAATCATACATCTATACTGCCACCAATCCGTTCAACTTACAGATATCCCTATGGACGAGATACATAGATGATATCTTGGCAATATACACAGGGACAGAAACTTCATTCTTGCAGTTCTTGGACTGGCTAAATTCCCGAAATCCATTTTTGAAATTCACCCACAGTATTTCAAAAGAGGTGATACACTTTTTAGACGTGGAAATTAGAGCAAATGAAGGACGTATATCAACAGCGGTTTTTAGGAAGCATACAGACCGCAATGCACTATTAAATTATTGCAGCTTCCACCTACGTTGTCTATGGGAAAATTTGCCCTTCGGACAATTCTTGCGCTATAGGTGAAATTGCTCAAGCACACAGGAATATGACATTCAAGCTGAAATCCTGACACAGAAACTGGAAGAAAAAGGATATCCCAAAATAACAATTAAAATGGCTAGAAAAAGAGCCAGAAATATTCCAAGATCAACTACCTTGCAACAGAAGGTACGTCCGAGAGGTGAAGAAACAATCACAGCAGTGTTAAGTTACTCTAACAAAGGTAACCTAATCAAGAGAGAAATTATAAACTTTGGCCAATATTAAACATGGGCCCTGTAACTCCCCCAGTACCACGGTTTGCTATCAAAAAAAGAAGTTTACGAGATACTCTTATACACTCATATAGACCACCCCAGGAGGTTACTACACAAACCACTCTGTGGGGCACAACTCCGATATTCGGCCACACACCATGTGGTCATTGCAACGTGTATGGTTTAACAAATAAGTCCCAAACCTTGGACCTGGGGTTATCTACACTTTGGCGACAGCAATCTCAAACAAACTGTAACTCTTCAAATGTGATCTATTTGATCACTTGCCCATGTAACAAAAAATACATAGGCATGACCACTAGACTGGTCAAAAAACGTATACAGGAGCACATGCCATGTATAAGAACGGGTAGAGACAATGCTCCGTTGGTGGACCACTTTAAAACACAGGGACATAAGTCTAATGAAATGTCATGGACAATAATAGAAAAGGTGATATGCCCGAGAAGAGGAGGAGACATGTCTAACATGCTGTTGAAAAGATAACAAAAATGGATATTTCGTTTAAAACTAGATCAAGTGGGACTTAACGAAAACATCCAGTGGCAAACTGTAGTATGCCATGTGTTCCTTTATGACGTCCTGCATGCCGCGAGGTTAGGCTAGGGAATGTTGATGTTCAAAGAAGGAAACGAAACGGAGGCCAGAGAGAGAGATAAGGAGAAGACTGTGAGCGGCATGCAGGGCGCCGGCTGTGATCTATAAATAAACATACTTTGTTTATTTTAACTTGTGTGGACTGGCATACCTCATTTTGGCGACGAGGACAGCCGGCGTCCCAGAACCCACAGAAACCAGGAAGGATTTAATCCAGAGCGGAGCTCCGAGCCGCTGTGCAACACTGTGCCTGGCTTGTGCTGCATGATAAGAAGAGGGAGGAAGAGCAGATGCTCCGAACTGACGTTAATCAAACGTTGGTTTGTGCTGATATTTCATCATTGTGATGATTTTTTTTTTTCTTCTTGTCTGTCTAACTCGAGTTTGTTAGACACGATCCCATTGGCCACACCACTCCGCTTCAGAGTAAAGGACCGCCGACTGCATGACTCACCCTTTGGACTTAGGCAGAATGAGGAGTAAAGAATAGACTCCTCATCCTCTTCACAGTACATATTAAGAAGCAGATCAAAACGCAATTCAGGATAAATAGTATTCTGGTTTCCTCTCATACTGACATAATACAGAAGAAGTATGCAAGGTATTAGCATACAACCCCCGGCATGTTTTCTTCCAACACCTGGACAGCCTGTTGTAAACTGGCTAGAATGGAAAGAGTTTTGGCTAAACTATGTTCAGACCATTGATCAAGAAGGTTTGTCTGCTCATAAAAAGAAATCACTACTGCTTCATGCTTTGGGCCTAGAAGGACAGAGAAAATACAGGGAATTACCGGATTTGCCTGTGGATGAAGCTGGAGATATTGATGAACACGAAAAGGCCATAAGGCAACTAGACAAATATTATACTCCTGAGACCAATGTAGCCATAAACAGGTATAATTTCTATACCAGAACTCAAAAAGAACATGAATCTATTGAAGACTATGTATCAGCTCTAAGGGTACTATCACGCACATGCAGATTTGGCATTGGGATCACACTAGATGAACTCATACGAGATCAAATTATCATACATGCCAAAGATAGTCTGCTTCAAGACAGACTTTGGATGGTAGGAAACCCATCTCTGCCAGAAACAATGGCCATTGCCAAGCGAATAGAACACAGTCAATTGTGCTCTAAAGAGATAAAAAATAAGAAACAAGAAACTGTCATAAACATGCAATTACAGAATGATAAATTCTCATTGGAATCTGGAGATCAAAATATAGTCAATGCAATAAGAACAAAAGAACGTACGGAAAATCACCTGATCAAGACCAATAGGACAAGAGGATTTGATAATAGAGGCCAGTCAATGAGAGGAAGAGGATGGGTGAGACCCGAAAATAAATCAGCTCCAGCACAATCTAGAGAAGCTGATAGATGCTTCAACTGTGGAAGATTAGGACATTTTGCTTATGCCAAGCATTGTCCTGCAATTGGACAAAAATGTGGCAATTGTGGAGGCAAGGGACATTTTGCTGTCGTTTGTAGACGGAAAAAGAGAATCTCGGCCATACAGGAGGAAGAGGAAGATTCGGACGAAGACAGGGTTTTTGCCATTCGTGAACCACCTGAGGGAGATTTCAAATGCCCAAGTTGTGTCATAATAATTGACAACTGGAAACTCAAAGTAAAAGTAGACAGCTGTTCACCATGGACGATCATAACGAAGAAAACATGGAACAACTTATTGGCATGTGGTCTAAAAAGTAAATTATTTGAACCTGATATTAAAAACCCGGGTGGATTTGAAGGCTCGACAATTAAGTTAATTGGTTGGTTTTCAAGCATCATAGAATTCAAAGACAGGCGAGCGGAAGTGAAGATATATGTTGCAGAAAAAGGAGTTAACGTCATTGGTTGGAGAGATCAAGCTGGTTTACGAATCAGATTGGATCCTTGTGAATCTGAACAGGTTTTGATAGTAAACTCCAGTCATAAACAGAAAGGAGAATCAAAAGCCCTAGAAGATAAAGGAAACAAGAAATTAGGACTGTTGAAAGACTTTTCACACAGAATTCGATTGAAAGATGGAGCAATACCTGTCAGACATGTCAAGTCAAGACCTATACCTTTCGCCATAGCAGACAAAGTGGAACAAGAATTAACTAAATTGGAGTCTGAAGGAGTGATCGAAAAGATTGAGTCCTCGGAGTGGTCAAGCCCCATTGTAGTTGTAATGAAAAAATGTGGGAAAGTCAGGATTTGCGTAGATCTTAGAGATGTTAACAAAAACATTATTGTTGACATCTTTCCACTTCCAGTCATATCAGAAATGCTGAATCGCATAGGTGATGCAAATGTATTTTCAACTTTAGATCTTTCCAGTGCATATCATCAGATAGCTTTAACGGAAGACTGCAGAGACATCACTGCATTTATAACTCCACATGGTTTATATAGGTACAAACGCATGCCATTTGGCTTGGCATCGGCTGCGGCTGTTTTTCAAAGGGTCATGGAACATGTTTTGAAAGGGTTGAAAGGCATTTTTGTGTATCAAGATGACATCATAGTATTTGGTAAAGGTCGAGATGAACATGACATGAGATTGAAAGATGTTTTACTAAAGTTGGAGAGTGTTGGTTTGGAAATTGAAAAGAGTAAATGTAAATTTGGCATGTATGAAGTTGATTATTTGGGACACACGGTAAATGGCAATGGTTACAAACCCAAAAGTGATGCAATGAAAGCAATCAGAGAATCGCCTAATCCCTCTAATAAGGATGAACTTAGGTCGTTTTTGGGCCTGTGTGAATACTATAACAAATTTGTCAAGAAGTTTGCTAACATAACAGAACCTTTAAGGAAATTGTTAAAGAAAGATGCCAAATTTGAATGGAATGACAAGTGTGATGAAGCAGTGAATTGCATAAAGAGAGAAATATGTGACTCCACAGAATTGGGCGGTTATGTGTTTGGGAGGTCAACCAAGGTTACAGTGGATGCGAGTGGAAATGGTTTGGGAGCGGTACTTTCTCAGATTGAAGAAGGTGGTAAGGAAAAGACAATATGTTACGCCTCCAGGGCAATTTCAGATACAGAAAGCAGGTATTCCGTAATTGAAAAAGAACTTTTGGCATGCTCATGGGCAGTAAACTATTTTAGAAAGTATTTGTGGGGTTGCAAGTTTGTTATACAAACAGATCATAAACCACTTGTAGAAGTTTTGACAGTTAAAGGCATGTGTAGGGCTTCACCTAGGTTAGCCAGATTAAGCATTAAATTACAAGATTATCATTTTGTGACAAAGTATGTTCCAGGTAAGAGGAATGTTGTTGCAGATTATTTGTCACGGCTGCCATTAAAGAGTGTGAGTGTAGAATCTGAAAGTATTGAGGAGATGGTGGCAGCCATTCTTGAAGTAACCTCGAAGGAAAAATGGTTAGATGAGATCTCTAAAGATGAGACGTTAAATAAGATTGCAAATTTTACAATGTTAGGTTGGTCTGATAAGAGATCAATTGATGGAGAATGCATGAAGTTTTGGGAAGTGAAAGATGAATTGTCCATGGAGGAAGGATTTTTGATGAGGGGGAATAAATTGATACCTCCAAAAGCATTATATAATGAGCTCATAGAAAAAGCGCATCAGGGTCATCCGGGGATTACTGGTACCAAATGCAATGTGCGATCTGTATATTGGTGGCCAGGAATGGATATTTTGATTGAAAGATTTGTTAGAAACTGCTGGCCTTGTCAAAACAGCGACAAAAGTTGTAAAAGTTTTAAGTCAGAGCCGCTTGTTATAGATAAAGGAGAAGCTCCCTGGATGAAACTTGGAATTGATATTGTCGGACCATATCAGAGACTAATTGGGGATAAAAGGTTTTTAATTGTATTGATTGATTACTATTCAAGTTGGGTAGAATTGAAAGCTGTTAAAAATATTGATTCAAGAGAAATTATTAAATTCCTTAGTGAAATCTTCGGGAGAGAGGGTTTTCCCAAATCCATTATCAGTGATAATGGTGTTCAATTCAAAAGCAAAGAAATAAGAGAGTTTGCCGTCACATCTGGGATTTTATGGAAATATTCTGCTTTGTATCATCCCCAAACAAATGGTCTAGTCGAGAGATGTAACAGAATGGTTGTAGAGACAGTAGAGTTGGCATTGAGGAATAACATGTCTGTGGAAGAGGCACTTAAAGATAGGTTATGGAGCACAAGAATGTCAGTCAAAAGAGATCTAGGAGTATCTCCGTTTGAATTGATGAGAGGCAGAGCCCCTAACACATTACTTACTCCAGAGTGGGTGAATTACAAAAGGACATCAGAGCATAGAGATAAAGGAAAGCATTGTAAATACTCTGAAAGCAAAATTAATTGGAATAATAGTTATAAATGTAAAGTTGGAATTGTACCAGGAGACATGGTAAGGATAAAACTAGGGCGTGCTGTTAGAAAGGGTGAGTCCAAATACAGCAGACCAGTTAAAGTTATACAAGTCCTAGGCAAAGCCATAAGAGTAACGGGTGGATCAGTATGGAATATGAATAGAGTAAGCAAATGGAATTGGGATTTTAAGGATAATAAAAGATTTTATCCCAGGCAAAATCACAGGCAGGATCAAAGTAATTGGTTTGGAAATGATATAGGTTTTCAATATAACATAAGAGACATATTGAATTCAGATACTAACGTCAGACCTCAAGTTAGGGAGAGACACATGCATGTAAGAGAGGACCAAGTTGCCAGAGCGGATAGTCAAATATTGAGAAGCAATGGTCAAGAAGATACTCATTTAGAGTTTGAATCTGTCCAAGAAAGTAATGGCACTGCTACTAATGATGATAGAAACATGGAGGGAAGTCAAGAAGGTTGTGTGGCTAGTGGAAGTATGTACAACCACAGAGATAGAAAATTGCCATTCTGGACAAAAGACTATGTCATGGGAAAATAATTAATTATATTGCACACTACCAATTTTGTTTTATACATAGCATTTGGGTTAACCTACATTGTCAACATGTGTTTTTATGTTTGTTGTTTTCTTTCACACTTCTGGTTAAAAAAAAAAAAAAAATTATAATAATAATAATTTAAGGGGGAAAGGATAGGTGTTAGTTTTTACCACCATCCACAGCCACACATGGTTCCCAAGTTTCTAGGTTCTTTCACACTATTTAAAATGTAATGTTTATGGATTGTTCACGGCATATTCCTAAAAATGTGTTTTTCTCTGAAAAGGGGGAGGTGGTGTAGTATGCCATGTGTTCCTTTATGACGTCCTGCATGCCGCGAGGTTAGGCTAGGGAATGTTGATGTTCAAAGAAGGAAACGAAACGGAGGCCAGAGAGAGAGATAAGGAGAAGACTGTGAGCGGCATGCAGGGCGCCGGCTGTGATCTATAAATAAACATACTTTGTTTATTTTAACTTGTGTGGACTGGCATACCTCACAAACATTAGCAATGATTGATTGAAAGACCTTGACATGGATCTGATTA
The DNA here is from genome assembly GCF_040938575.1 of Ambystoma mexicanum. Classification (NCBI taxonomy): domain Eukaryota; kingdom Metazoa; phylum Chordata; class Amphibia; order Caudata; family Ambystomatidae; genus Ambystoma; species Ambystoma mexicanum. The sequence goes on from NC_090927.1 coordinate 1,186,705,587, forward strand.
TGAGACAGCATCACTATAGAACCAATAAAAGAATTCGCCAGTTTTTCCGTAAAAAACAATGTCGTCATAAAACATCACTAATATACTAAGGGACCATCAATTCGATTTGGAATAGATACCATCAACTCTAAGGGTAGATAGTGTAGCCGGTTCCATAAAAATATATATGGCAGTTTTGATATAGAGTGCCAGAGTGCGATGAATATCAATTTGGCAACCAGTACATTTTTCAGAAAGGCCGTTTTTACATCTGTGTTATCCAGAGACATATAGATATTTTCTTGATACTAAACGCATTCGGCAAATAGCTTTACATTGATATACCCGAGGACATCACAATTATGAACGAGAGAGATGCCTGACTTCCGCATCTCTCAGATAGCACGTACGCGACACGTCCTCGTACACGTGATGCGCATGATAGCTATCACGTGTCTAGTTACGTGCTCGATAATAGGCTATGTGCACACTCCGATACAAACCGGAGATCCGGAGCGAGCAGGGGCGGGCTAAGAGAACTCCCGAAAAATAGTTTGGTAAGTCTAACAACCGAGAGATGCTAATTAAATGACACGGTGCGTTTTGTTATGTCCACCGTTACAATTCGATTTTGAATCCCCATGACATAGAAGCGATTTACTAGTTCGGCAGGGGTTTGTCTTTTAATATTACGACATTACAATAGTGGAAATAGCGTTTTTCCTTTCCTTTATTTTTTTACCAGGACCTGGACACTGTAGTCGCTTCTAGCCACACGAGATTTGGGTATATTAAATGCCCGTAAAATGAGACCACCATTTGGCCAAACGTCCCTCTATATCCAGGTTAGTGAATTTACACACTTTCACAATATGTATCACGCTATTGGGCCATTACCGGTTTAGGACAGTTATAAACACTCTGCCAGCCCTTAATATGATGCAGGAAATAACCCGAGTAGTAAAAAGCCGAATGGAGCATGTTATGATTGTGAACTATATGATACAATTTAAAAGCAATAGAGTAACATGTATGATAGGAGGTAAACTACAACACGCCTTGTGTATTATGTGATGGAAGATGAATAGCATTAAGCACACTGTCTATTCATTAGTCATTGATTGACAATGAGTCACCAACTGTGATGTGTGTATAATTTGTTTTTGATACAGGTCACCTGTCTGCCCCAGCCCGGGTACACCAAGGAGGTGGTAAAGTATTAAATACCCGCTTTCCTTACCAGAAAATCAACGTGTTGGTAGATTAATCAATTATTTACCTACATGTTGGCAATATATAAAGACTGTCCTGAAGAAAGTGGCCAGAATAAAAGAACGCTGCTGAAACCGGTAGACAGCAATTGCTACAACTTATAGACACTAAGCCATCTTCTATAAATTAGCAATTTTTATTACTATCCACCTACCAGAACAACAGTGAAACTAGGATAAGGTAAAGTGGATTGTATCTTGGTCTTTTGCTCTCAACGTGGTTTGAGAGGCACAGCTTCGGAAGATGTATATCCGATACTGTAACGTTTCTTGCCATATATTTTAGAATCCGGTGTCTGTTGTTCACACACAGTCCCTGGGACAATACATTGACATACAACCCAAAGGATGTCAGTGCAGCTCAGCACAAATACACCATTTTAATTCTATTTTCTGGTACTTGTCTCTTCTTATGCACACACATAGAGGAAGAGAGTGGTTGGAGGGCACCTTTGATACAAGGCTGAAAGTTTTTTCAAATATTTAGAAGTGGATAGTGTTCCTCTTATCCTGTCCCTTTTTGTAGGCGGCACAGTAGCGCTACATAGGGACATATGAGGTATATAAGGAAGGGCCAATCTAGAATTCAATTCTATCCTTTTGCTGTCCTCCCTACACAGCCTTGTCACTGGGTGTTAAAACCCACAGTTAGCATCTTACTCTTACTCTTTTGTAAAAATAATAAAAATAAAAATAAATGTGCCCCCAACCACGGTGGTTTTTAAGCTAACAAACCGGTGGATCACCTGGGGTGGGGAAAACAGATTTGAGTTTGGTTTTCCTCATTAAAATCACAATACAGTTGATGTATCCCTAGAACCTGTATGCCCGCTGTCACGTATTCCTTTCGCAGGTATGTAGCCACCGGTTCCATTGCTAAAATATACAGCAGTGGGGATTGTGGGCAGCCTTGCCTTGTGCCCTTCTCCAGCACCCAGGGCTTTGAAAAGTGCCCGCCTACATGGCCTAATCTCGCCACGGGCTCTTTGTATATTATTTCCACCCACCGTAAGTAACGTGGGCCGTAGCCCAGCCTCCCTAAAGTTGCATGTAGCCAGTCCCTTGTAATGGAATCAAAAGCTTTCACGGCATCTAAAGCTGCTATGGCGCATGGTGTCCCAAGTGGCCATGCTGTACATAATATGATGCAGTCGTCTCAGGTTCCAGGAGATATGTCTGCCCAGCACATATCCTGTTTGGTCGGGGTGCACTATTGTGTGTATGACTTTTTAAAATCTATTGGCTAGTGTCGCCGTAAGAATTTTGCTACCTTTGTTAAGCATAGATAGGGGTCTGTATGAGCTGCAATCCTGTGGCGGCTTGTTAGGTTTTAACAGGGGTTTTATTATTGATTCTCTACGGCTACGCGGAAGAATGCCGGGATCATACGCCTCTGTCAGGGCATTCAGGAGATGAAGGGCCAATTCCGTGGCAAATTTCTTATAAAATTCGCCCAGCAATCCATCCGAGCCTGGGGTCTTCCCAGTGGGTAGCAGCCTTATTGTATTTATCAATTCCTCAACTGTGATTGGTGTGTTTAATTAAGAGTACTGCCTCCTTGCTCAATCTGGGAAGGTCGATCTCGCTTAAGACCTCATCCACAGTTGTGGAAGTGTGCTTGCGCGTATCATGATATAAACTGCGGTAGAAGTCATAGAAAACTGTGTTAATACCCTCCTGGGTGTTGTGTGTAGTGCCATGTTGTCTCGGGACGATAGCTGAGGGGCAACAATCTTGCCTTGTAAGCAAGACAACGCAGAGCAACACATGTTAGATCCTTGGGTCTCTGCTTAGAAACCTCTGGGTATTAAGCGCGTTATAAATAACCAATTACAATAAGATGTTGTTTGTATTGAGTAAATAGATGTACGTTCTTCTTTTTTTCACAACCAAGCTTGAAGTCTACCCGGCTTATCCCCCTGCACGTGTTGCCTCTCTATATAGAATTGGGTGTAACTATGCTGCCCCAGGCTTTCCCAACAAGTTAAACATTGTTGCTGCAAGGCTATCTCCTTTGCTTCCCTGTCCTCTTGATCCACTCGGGATTGCATCAGTGCTTGCAGTGCGTCCTCAGCGGTGGACGGTTCTCTGCAGAGTGTAGCTCAAAATGCCCCCTGTCTTGGCAATTGCATTGCCTCTAATAACCACCTTTTAGAGCTTCCCATAAGGTACCAGTGCAACTCACGCTGCCAATGTGGTGCTGCAGATATTCCCCAATACTCTAATGTTGTCTCGGAAAGCAATGTCCTGTAGGGCCTCACCTCTCAATTTCCATGTTGGGATAGGAGGCCCCTGGGCCACATACTGCCACTGAAGCAGCAGGGGATGTGGTCAGACAGAACCATACTCTTATATTCTGCCATCCTTGATCCTTCCCTCAGGTTACCCCCCTCATGTGAGAAGGAGGTATGAGAAGGTCTAATGTCTGGGTGGAGCGTCCTCCAAACATCTACCAGCTCAAATGATGTTAACAATGTCTGTAGGGACCTGGTTGATGGGGCTGGTCTCAGGCCTTTCGAGCCTGACCTGTCTACACAAGGGTTCATAACGCATCTCCTCCCCATATAACGTTGCCGCTTCTGTATGGACCCAGCCTTGGATACAAGTTATACAAGGTATGGAAGAAAGCAGCTGTGTTGTGATTGGGTGCGTAAGTATTTACTATACAGGTGTCCAGGCCCCTGTATAAGCACCAGTCTGCCCTCGTCTGTTTTAAGCTGGGTTGCTCTAAAGGGCACTGTGGGTGCAATCCAGGTCAGTACCCTGCAGGCATACACAGAGTACGTAGAACCTGTGATCCGCCCTTCCCATTTTCTGGTCAGCAGCGCCTGCTTTTCTGCTACGAGGTGGGTCTCCTGCAGTAAGGCTAAATCAATATGGTGTCTACGAAGATAAGAGTATACTCCATTTCTTTTCACATAATTGTTCAGGCCTGGAAAATTCCATGTCAAACATTTAAGCCCTTTAGCCGCCATCTGACACTTCCATCAAACGTAACGTGTCGCCAAGCGCCTCTGAACATCTTTCCGAATTTCTCTGTGAGGAGTGTTCTAGTTCCATGGAAATGTTTTGTAATGTAGCATATTGTACAGACCATCCCAATTTGCTTCTAACGTCCCCAACTATCCTAACTACCAACAATCGCCCAGCGTAGTTGCCCATACTCGGGCGTATCTGCTCTTCGAAACTGGCTCCTAGAGTTTGTTCCAAGAGTTGTGTGCAGCGGTCAGGCACAGAAACAAGCGCCCAGGTAAAGCAAGAAGAAAAACCTTTGTGGGTGGATTTTTGGCAGCTGTAGGTGTGGTCTCCTCGATGAAGGTTACAGAGTCAAATCACAGGTATGGATCCTGCCACTTGGACATTCGGGACAAAAGCAATGAGTATGAGGGGTTATCACCCCATGCTGGTTTCATTCTTGGACCGGGGGACTGAGAGCGGCCCTTTCTGATGCGCACGTATGCTCGATGTGCATCAATCCAGTCTCGGTCCCTCCTTTGCGCTTGCATCCAAGTTCAAAGTGTCATTGTGCCTATTGGGGGGAACGCTGTCGTCTGTCCGAGGATCGATCCCCTCCCTGTCCATCCATTCTTGAGCTTCTTCCGGATGATAAAAAAATAGGGCGTGGTTTTGTTTTGTCGGGCAGGATACATTAACATGTACTTCAAGCCTGCGGAGCGGAGTCTCGTTTTGGCCGCTACAAATTGTGACCTGTTCTTCTGAACTTAGAAGATGTAGTCCGGGTAGACCGCTATGTTTGCGGACGCTCCATATCCTTTCTCCTTGCCTTGAGTAGGATAAAGATCTTCTGCTTATCCCTGTAATTCAGGACTTTCGCAATTATTATAGGTCGAGGGGGAGCTCCAGGCGGTGGTCTTCTGGTGAGGGCCCTGTGCGCCCTCTCTATCGTGAAACCCCGTGAGAGGTTCCCTGGCCCAATGTCTTGCAAAAACATGTTCTCGATATGTCGTGGGGTCCGTACCTTCTTCTCCCTCCGGTAGGCCCACGATGCAGACATTGTTTCGTCTAGCTCACCCTTCAGCATCCTCTGCCCTGCTCTATAGAAGGTTAACCTTTGGTTGTAAATGTGGATTTGGGTGCTGTGTTCCTGTGTCGTCGCCATGTTTTATTACAGTAGTGTTTCCACAGTGGTAGTCCTCTCGGCTAGTTTCCTAATGTCCTGATGCAGCAGTCCCACATAGACTATGACTGCATCTATCTTGGCGCCAAGCGAGGCCTTCAACTCTGCGATGGCAAGTAGGATCTGGCTGTTTGCCTCATCCGCCTCATCAGACTTATCTCGTGCCATTGCAATGTTATCCATAGTGCTTTGTGGCTGAATTGCGGTATCGTTGTCGAGCGTTGACTGTTTTCTCTTTGCTTTTGCCTTTCTAGGAGGCTTTCAGCTTGTTCAGTGCTATAGGATGCTATCCTTTTGGTGGCAGGCTATTGATCTATAGCTGTGGTAACAGAAGTGCTTTAAAGTGGCAGTGTGCCCCGCTGTTTACTTGTGTGGCCGTACCGCCACTCTTTTGTCTTTGTTGTGGGGCAAGAGGAGAAAGGTGCTGGAATAGGGCGTCTAGGGGGGTATCAAACAGTTGCCCTTGTCAAGTAGGTTGGATACTCTTCCAGTGGTGCAGCAAGCAGGGGACACACTCCTCTGGATAAAGTGCCCTTACAGTGGCATGGCCAGCAGGGGGAAACACTCCTCTGTTCCCCTGTGATATGGTTCGGAGCACGAGCATCTGTGCTCTAGTGCGTGGCACCCTGTTCAACCGTGGTGGGAGGAGGTAAGGCTGTCAGCGGGAGGTTCATTATGCATGTGTCGCGGCTGCCCTCCTATCTGTCCTTCTTCCCTCCTGCCTCTTGGTGCCGGCTGCCTGTTAGGGTTCGCTGGTTATGTGGCAATGTCAATTGAGTATGAGTGTACGATCTCCTGGCTGGGTCTGCCCTTATAGAGGACACATGCCGAAGGTTCTTGTTTGTAGTTGCGTTTGGGAGAGAGTTCCAGTGTGCCCTTAGCCGGCCTGTTGTCCTTTTGGTGGTGTAAGGAGGTCCAGTCCGTCCCAAAGCAAAGGCTCACTGTTGTTCCAGTAGCCCATCTTATGTCAAGCCCAGGCCACCTTCTCCGACTACCCCCGTGGGTTCGCAGACCCCAGGGTAATAAATTATGCAGATTTTCGAGCCTGGGGTGTTTGGATAATCTCGCAGGGGCTGCCGTTCACTCTAACCTTTCTGGGGCGCATAGGCCACTGGTGGAGGTGACCTTACCGGATCAGTTTATTTACCCACCTCTAATTCCACCTCCCACGCACCCCGTCTGCAGTTCCAGCTGTCGTGAGGAGATTGCTCACTTGTGTGTATTTTATCTCCCGCTCCGACAGGACTGTACTCACATGTTTCTTCTTCTGTAGTGCGCCGTCTGCACCACTGGAGCTTCAGGACGGCGCCGGCTCCTCCCGTCCTCGGATGGTTCCCTTCTCCGGTGCATCCGCCATTTATTTTTGACACTCAGGACAGCTGTGAATCTAATCAGCGCAGCAAGCGGCTCCCTCCTCTCAACTGCTACCCTTGCAGTTTTCGCTGAAGCAGAGCTCTGGTTGCCATTTTGTCCCTTTGTCAGCCTCGCAGCTTCTCGTTTCGCACAGCCTTTAGTTGGTGTTCAGCCATAAATGACCTCTCGTGGAACCAGGCGTCTGTTCTGGCAGCATTCCCCCAACTGTTGTAGCCTCCTGGGTCCAAGTACTGCAACGTGCATGCCTTTATTTAGTGGGATGTTTATGGATCAGTCAGGAGCTCTGCTTAAAGCAGCCCTATGACATGGCTGCCAGCCACGCCCCCCCAGAACAATAAAAATGTTTATTTACCAGAATGTTTGACCATTTATGGTAATGGCATTATAACAAGTTTACCATCATGAGTTACAAGTCATAAATTACATTTTATTTAACAGTTGTTACTGACCATGTAAGGTTAAGGTGTCTTTATCTTAATACCTTGAATACCACTACTATTTACAATAAAAATTTGAGAGCGAGCTATAACTGCCATATACGTAACATTTGAGTTTTTGAGCAGCGTACTTTTCAGTGTATCTTGAAAAGCAAATGTATATCCTCTGTTAACTCAAAACAAACTTAGCACTGACCTCACCTCATGGCTTGAGAAAGTGCCTTTTTTTTACATGAGCAGTAAACATAAAACCGTATTCCTATTACATTACCTAAATATTTTTTCCCAAGAAAGAATAAAGTCAAACTAATCACATTATGCAGAAGAAAATCTTCCATGAAAACATTATTCAACCCCTGTGGTATTTGAGATTAAGAAAAAAAAAAAATCACATTTATTTTTGTTTTACTCTTTCTCCATTGTGAGATTATCACGGTTGTATGAAATATGATCACACATTCTGAAGCACAACTACACCACAGTTTGTGCACATATTGCAAAATGTCTTGATAATGGAAATTTGTAGTTTTTCAGATTTGTGTTTAATAATGCTATTACACTGCCTACTTTCTCCTAATTTAAATCAACCCAAATGGTCAGATGATGGCACGTATTGCAAATGTTAAACAAGTAGTAAAATGTTAAAACTGAATTTCTTTTCCAGATTATGGATTGTTAACTTTAAGAGCATTGTTACAAACTGACCAATTTGGACACAGGAAGGTCAGCGGATGTAGGGTTGATAGATGCAAGCTTATCCGTTCTCTCTGGTGAATTAAACAAGTTGGGCGCTCTTTTATGAACTAACATAAAGCAACCCTTCTGTTTTTTTTAACAAATTGCAGCACTGTTTCTCGTGTTAGGCCTGCTGCTTTTGCCCTCGTGTTGCATAACACTTCTGTTTAAGCATGTGCTTTGAATTCATCCATATTGATCTGTGATGCTCAGTCAAAAGTATGTCCCTCTGATGATGTTCTGTGAATATGCAATACTTGACTTTAAAGATGACGAAATGTGTCTAACAAATGAGTGTGTAACTCGCATCAACAGAGTAGGGTGATTGATTTTCCTGGCACTGTTTGTCCTGAATAAATGGACACAGTACTCATGTAATACAAATCATACAAATTGATTCAATTAATATCAATAAAGTTCATAAAACAGACCCTTTAGTTCACATGGCACATAATTACCACATGTGCTAATCACTTACAAATCACATAACAATTTTCAGATACAGATGACATAAAATACAACACTAAGCACTCTAAACGTGTCTCTGAACTGCATTTACCAACATGTCTTTCTGTTCTTTTCACCAAAAATGGATGAACATTCTTCAGGGGAATATCTTTAAAATGTGATTACTTCAACACCATGTGACAGGGGTCGAGAAGCATCACAAATGCAATGCAGGTAAAGAAAACCTCTATGTGGTGCTTTGTCTGCAGCGTGCTTCCTCTTGGATCAATAAAGCATGTGTGTTTATAACAACTGCTAACACAACAGAATTCTCAGATTTCTGATCAACTGTGCAAAAAAAGCCACATGCACTCCACTTCACAATTCAGCAGAAAGTATGTGGTATAACCAGATTACTTTCCATTTACCAATTCAAGTTCGTTCCTTGACCCATTCGTGCAAACGTTACTCTCCGTTTTGGGACCTCAATGGTCTCAAAACAACTTTTGCGTCCCAAACTGGCGCGTCGTATCGGAACAAATGATTACCATTACCGGTATGATAAGATTGGACAAATTATTATTTTTCTACTTGATTGAAATAATCATCCCAAAAATGTAGTTGTTGACGTACTCATGGGGAATTGTATACTTATGTGTGATCTATTCAACCAGTCATGGAAAATGTAACTGGAAAAACGTGGAAGTACACCGACAAATATTTTATTCCGGTTAACCAAAAAGTGCACTTACAAATCTTTGTTAGGGGGAAAAGCAATGGAAACCCAGTGGATCCATCCATAAAACCACCTAAAGGATCTAAAAAAAAATTGTAGAACACTAAATCTAATAAGTGCACCAAAACTACATATTCATTGTCTGCTAATGTTTTGGTCCTTGAAGCCTCTTTCACAGCATGTGTTGCTTAATCTAATGCAGTATTTGCATTACAGCTATCAATGTTAAGTTATGCAAGTTATCATCTACCTTTAGTTGACTTACTTATTGTATGAAATTGGTTGAGCCTTTGATATGTTTGTGTATGATCAATTACTGTAAAACATTATCAATATATTGCAAGATATGTGTAAAGACACTAAATTGTTTTTTGATACAATACATAGTCCTGGTGGCGACTGTAGACTCTTGTGGACTTTTATCAGCATGTAAAATACTGGAGTTGAATAATATGGAAAAATAAGTAATGTAGTTGTAGTTGTGGCATGCTAAGTGCATCCCTGTGCTATTACTTCAAGTACATTTGTAATTCATTCCTGAATGTGAGAAGGATCTTCTGATAATCTTTTGTATGCATGTGTAGTAATGTCTGCTAGTTGACCTATTATCTCGGAATTGTTGACATTTGTGTAAAATAACATATTTTCTCTATCTTTACCTTGATTGTAATCGTTGAATCCTTTTTCATGTTTTAATGGCACACCATTCTATTTTAGCGAGATTTTTAATTCGTGGTTGATGTGGTAAAGTTTAAATCTATTTTTCTGTTAGGTGGTAGACGGTATCCAAAGATTTGAATTTAGTCGTCATGTATGCGCTTTTAATTCCAAACTAGGTCCCACTTCCATCCCTTGCAGATGACCTAGGTTGTTAGTTACTATTTAATTTCAAACTCATTTTCCATAACAATTATTGTAGTTACATTTGTGTTTGTAATTCATACGTGTTTGCACTGGTTCAAACTATAATTCTTTTTACCAGGATCAACATTAAGATTTGTATGAGCAAGAGCTTAAAAGCAGCTTTGGGTATCTGGCATCACCCAGTAGTCAGAAGCTACCTCTGGGGAACCAGGAACTAATAAGCAGTTGCTCACTGTAATGACCTCTGTACTCCTAGTCCATAGTCCCCTTTCCTCCATACTGATGGTAGCCCATCCCATGGGGACGAGACGGGAGCCTTTTTAGCATCGTAAAAGTAAAAACATTCCCTTTAATTTAGAGCACACATGGGCTTGCACATCCATGCTGTCTCCACCCATGTATGTCAACTGCGGGTCCTTTTCCTGCTCGTTGGCTGTTAATCATTAAGTTAACCAATTTTGTTGGGGGATGGATAGAGGGACGCATGTAGGAAAAGGGACTATGGACTAGAAGTACAGTAGTCACTATGGTGATTAACTGTTTGTCAATCCTACATACCGTTCATACTGATGGGAGATCTTGTAGCATGGAAAACGCACGGGTGGAGGCTGCTTAACTAGCAGCGAATAAATTCTGCAGGCCTCCCTGAACCTGGCATCTGCCCTAGAGCTGGAATCAAGACAATAATTCTTGCAGCAAGTTGACGGCATGGCCACATTGCAGCTGTGGTGATAACATGCCATGGGACATGTCATTGGAATGCGACGGCAGTAGCCTTGGCCCTTACTGCATGTGCGTGAATACACTTAGGGGGGGTGTCCGTTTTTATAAGGCAGAGCAATGATTATTAGCCAATACTAGCCATCTCGCAATTGTAGCTTTGGATGCTTGCGTTGCTGGGTTTTGCACCTCAAAGGTAACAAAGATGGCGTCCAATTTCCTGACCTGTTTTGTTCTGTTTATATAACATTAGAGAGCTCTGCGGCCATCCAGGCAGTCCAGGACCCGTCTGCTAAGGATTGAGGGTCTGATATGATATGGCATTATAACACGCCTGTACACAAGTGTTTTGATGTGCAACAAGACAATGAGGGGAAAACAAGGGAGGACAAAATAACAATCGTACTAGGCCTTGTCATTCAGATCGCAAGTGTGGGGAAGGGTAGAAGTGCCAGGGGGAGGGGAAGGCAGGGGAAGTGCAGTTAACTCACAAGTGGAGCCAGTCAGTGGCTCATGAGTGCAGAAAGAAGGGACTATAGGGTTACAGATACAGACCCTTAAGTGCGAGGAGCCCAGAGGCAGTACAAGGGTACCTGGACATGCAGGAGTCTGGGCCCGAGTTCAGAGGGCGACCAGGTGACCAGGGCGCAGAGCAGTCGGGTGCATCAGCAGGGGAGAGGAAAAGAAAACGAAAGCAAAAAGGAAGGTCTTGAGTTGCTTCCAGAACCGGAGGGGGTTCTGCTCAAGTTTGAGAGACAGAGAGGCTGTTCCAGAGGGAGACCCCAGCCGAGGAGATAGATCTGCCCCCAACTCTCTGCTTGGAGAAGCGTCTGACCCTCAGAGTTGGAGGCGGATGAGCGGAATGCTCGAGAAGGAAGATGTTTTGGAAAAGAAAGTTGGAGGTAGAGTGGTCCCATGCTACAGAAAGCCTTGTGGACGATGTATAGGGTCTTGAACTTGATGCTTGAAAGCCACAAGCAGCCAGTGAAGAGATTTCAGAGCTGGAGAGATGCGATCCCTGGTCTTGAGGCCAAGGACAAGTGTTGCAGCCCTCTTCTGGATACGTTGTAAAGGTTGAAGTGTTGAGGCAGGAAGCTTTAGAAAGAGGCTGTTGCAATAGTCCAACCTAGAGAGGATCAGAGCTCTGGAGAGGGTGAGCTTCTGGGGGAAGTGAGAAAAGGAAGAATACCTCTGAGGAGGGTGCAGCTGATAGTTTGACTTCTTAGAGACGTCAGAGATGTGAGGAGAGGGTTGAGTTGAAGATGACACCAAGGTTCTTAGCCTCACAGGAAGAAGCAGGAAGAGGTCCCAGAGATGGCAGCCGTAAGGAGAGGAGTGGAGGGAGCAGGTGTCCCAATGAGGAGGATCTCAGTGTTACTGGCATTAAGGTAGAGATCATTGGTGGCACACCATTCCTGAATTGCGGCCAGGCAGTCTGGTATGAGAGAAGAAGCAGAGGTAGGTAGCTGAGGGGAGCCTGAAAGAGAGCTGGGTGGCATCTGCATAACATTGAAAATTGTAGCATAAAGTAGGGACGCAGTGGGCAAAAGGTTCCAGGTAGTGGCTGAAGAGCCAGGGAGAGGGTTTAGACCCCTGGGGGACACCACAAGTAGAGAGAGAGAGAGAGAAAGAAGAGTCCAGGCCCCAGGTGGACCTGAGAGGGTCAGTTGGTGAGAAAGGAGGTCGACTAGGTCATTAATACCAAGCTTGTCACAGAGGCGATTGCACAGGATGGCATGGTTGACCGTGTCAAAAGCAGAGAATGGATCAAGGAGAATGAGGACCGAAGGGAGATTAGAATCAAGATTGGAGAGCAAGTCTTCCCAGGTGTTCAGGAGAGCAGTTTCTGTGCTTTTGGCAGCTCTGAAGCTAGACTGGTGATCATGGAGGCAACCAACAGATTCAGCATATAGATGGCCAGCTTTTCCAGGAGTTTTCCATAGAAAGGAGTGATGGAGATCGGGCGATAGTTAGCCGGAGAGGAAAGATCGGCGAGGGCTTCTTTAGAAGAGGGTGCACAAGAGTATGCTTGAAGGGGAAAGTTCCAGTGGCAAAGGAGTGGTTACAGAAATAGGCCAAGGGTGTTGATGTGGTCATGGATGGTTCTGGATGAGCAGGAGAGAACCAGCTTTGACGAGACTTTCATATATCAGACTTGTCTAGAAACATTGCCCGGGGTGAACCAGGAAAAGGAGGAGAAAGGAGGAGAGGTGGCCTCAGACGGCCCAGGAGTGGTGGAGGAGGAGGAGGTAGAGGAGGATAGGGTGGACAGTATGCCCTGATTTCTAGTAGTGAAATGAGAGGCCAAGGCCGTGCAGAGTTCCAGAGGGGGAACTGGAGGAGTAGACTGCAGCAGGATTGGCCAACTCCTTTCAGATTTTGAAAAATTTGGCTGAGTTGTTACTTGCCGCAGAGATGCAGGCTTGGATGTAGGCTCTCTTCTTGGAGAGGACAGAGTCTGTACTGCTTTTGCGGCAGGCCAGTTTGACAGTGGGTGCGCACGGTGCCCTCCACATCCTCTCTGCCACCCTACACTTGCGTTTAAGTGCGACAAGGTCGGAATCGTACCAAGAGTTGCACTTGGATTTGGGCGACAAGTGGATCTTCATGACTGGGCAAGAACATCCAGCGTGTTAGAGAGAGGAATGTTAGAGAGGGCTGTGTCAGGGTGAGAGTCAGCCAAAGGTGCAGGAGGGGGGAGAGAAAGTATCGGCGAAAGCCTCAACTGACAAGCTTCATGGGTCGGATGACCGATAAGGTAGGTGGCAGTGCTGGATTAGGCTTGGCCTGCGGGGGAGGAGAGAGAGGTGGGAAGAAAGGAGAAAGTAACCACTCCAAGAGAGAGGAGTGGTGAGAGGGTTAGAGAAGGGGAGCCCTGAGGAGATCGGAACATCTGGGGTGTGCCATGCAGAGCGAGTCGGGCCAGAGGGAAGAATAGAGAGAGAGAATCGCAAAGGTTGCGAAAGAGTCATGGAAAAAAGTTTGGAAGTACCACCTCTTCATAAATATGAAAGGACTCCTACTTTGGGCGGAAAGGCCAGATGTGTACAGCGGGAAAACGTGTCCTCTTGAAAAAAGGTATAATGTTCTAATGCTAAAAAGGCCTTTCTCTCACTCACTCTCCTGGCTGAAGTGAGGACTACCAGCAGAGCAATCTTTCAGGATAGGAATCTAAGAACCAAAGCTGCCCTGGGCTCAAATAGTCTGGGTAGCTTGGGCAGATAAGATGACGTTTAAGTCCCACACTTTGGCGTGGCCTTATGACAGGCAGATGTAGTCGTAAGAGGCCCTCCTGATGCCACTGTATGATAGGATTTGCAGCGGAGAAGGATGAATCACCTGAGTTCCAGTAGGCTCCGATGGCCGCCCAATAGGTATGGCACGAGTAGATAGACTCACTAAGACATGAGGTGGGTTATAAAGTCTAGCACATAGTCTAGCATACTCAGAGGGTTGATGGTTCTACGCAAAGTCAAGCAGCAAAATCTGGCCAGGTTGCTTTTATATTGAGACCTTGATGATTGCTTCCTAGCAACCTGAATAATGTTCATGTTCTGCGAAGATTTTCTCAAGTGACCCACGGTCGGGTCTACCAGCACCAGGCAGCTAAATTGAGCAATTGAGGGCAGGGATGCAGACATTTCCATTGATGTTGGTGTAACAGGTTGTGAGGTGGAATGTTGAGGTGAAAGCCCCGGGACATAACTGATGGGACCCGTGAGTCCTGGGAAATAACTTGCCAACTGTTCAAATGGAGTGGTGAGTCTGCATCCTACTGGAGGCGGGTGGACAACCTGGTTTTGGTGGTCTTTTTTTCCTTTGCAGTGGAGAATGAGGGATGTCCCGAGAAGAAACCTTTTGAGCTAGGTTCTTGCTAGATTCCTCATATGTGTGCTTGGTGAGTGATCAGTGTTTCTTGCTTTTCTCTCCTGAAAGCCTTGAAACCCTCCAAAGCTGTGGTGGGATGATGACAGGGCCACTAGGTTGGCTTAGTAATGGCTGCAAGCGACTTAGCCTTCTGGGTGGACGTCTTTGTGTGACTCATCAGTGGAGTAGTGGAACATGTCTTGGTCATCAAATGGAAGGTCTACAATGCAATCTTGGACCTCTTGCATAAACCTAGTGGCGTGCATCCAAGCCAATCAATCATGTCTGTTCCGATTCCCATCCCTCGACTGGCTGTGTCAGTATAATGCTGCGACCCATCAAGGAGGTCTTGTGCCACAATTGTAGCCTGTGCCAACCCTGACATGAAGACTTGTTACTTGACGGCTGGCAAACGGGGAAGAAAATTTACCAATTCACTCCACAGCCTTTGATGGCTCGCTGCTACGAGCAGATTGTCGGCCTGACAGAAGTCTAGTGCAGTGTTGGCATACACCATAGAGCCATACTGACAACAAACAGGTTTGCGTAGAGGGAAGCCAAGGCCACTTCTGATGAATGAGGTTGTAGGTGAGCGATGTGGAAAGCTTTTCAGATGTATGGGGTCAGTATCAGGCATCCACCTTCTTGTTCGTTGGCTGTAAGGAATGAGGGTTTTCTAACAGCTTTGTGACTTCAGCCAAAAAGTTGTTTTGATAGGGTAGTCCAGATCTGTGAGTGGAGCGTAGAGGCAGTACCTCAGAAAGGACTCCGGCCTCCGGTTAGAGTTCCTTTAGTGTAGCCACATCCAAGAAGTCTGCCAAGTTAATAATTCTGTCATGAAATGCTTTGGCATAGCGTGTTACGTCGTCCTCCGTGTTGCTACAACAGCACAGGCAAAGAGCTCATCTGCGACTACCATGGCAGCTATGGGCGCTGATCCTACGAGGTTGGCTCCCACAGCGCAGAAAGTGTCCCTGCGCCCACGGCGCAACACCATCACAGACACTTTGGCACAGTCTGCAGGCATGCCAGAAGGGGAGAAGATACCAGCCCAGGTCCTGGTTCAAGACCCTCATCGAGGGGAAAAAGAGGAAACCCCAAAACAGCCCTGCCAGATCGTCGCCCAAGCTACGGAGGTCTCGTCCACGGACGATGAAGATCAGGAGTCCATTCATACGGACCACGAGGACAAAGACTAAGAGGACGATGCAGATGAGGGCGCAGGGCCTAGTTTTCCTGTTTTGCCTTCTCGGCAGAGCGACATTTCCTTGGATATTCTATCGACTCTCCACACCTTGGTGTCGGAGATCCAGATGAGAATGCCTCTGTCTCTGGTACCTGTGGTCCACGATCAGCCTCCGCTGAGGAAGAGGAAGTGTCATCTGATGCCCGATATCAACCTCCTCTAGGTCAGGACCCAACTCCCCCAGGGGACCGGTTACGGGTACAGGAACGGATACGACCACTACGACAGAGGATGACAAACCCATTGTTGCAGCGGACGGTGAGTCGTCACATTTGGATGCCCCAAATAGGGTTTCCCCACCCGACGAGGTGGGTTAGTTTCACTCAAGATCGCAAGGGCCTCTGAGCTATTCCAGCTGTTGCCCGAGGAATCCAAGGAGGGCTTTGTGTATCAAAGGAGAGAGGCCAAGAGGAAGACTATCATGGCAGTGCCTTTTCTGGATAATATTTGGGAAGAGGGCCTAGCCCTCATGAAGAACACATGCAGGGCTCCAGCCAAGCCGGACTCAGTGGTGTCGGTGGCTGCGAGGAAACGGTCGGCTGACCCATCCTCGTCATCTTTGGTCCCTCCGGACAGAGATGGGGAAAAGGATGGACGACATGGGGAAGCTGATTTACACCGCAGCGTCCACAATCAAGGTGGCCATTGTCCTGGCGATCCTAGCCAGGTACGACAGGGAGTTGTGGTACAAAATAGGAATGATCCTGGAGTTCCTCTCCGATGATAAGAAGATGGAGGCTCTTGCCCTCTTCCAGGAAGGAGAAGTGGGATCGGACCAAGCCATCACGGTGGCAGTGGACATTGCGAACACACTGACAGATGGGGGCTGGATGCTATCACCCAGGATTACACCTTGGAGTTCCAATGCAGGTGTCCTCATATTCTGCTGGTTCCCCGACAGGAGCAGCACATTCCTCAGCTTCTGGAAGAGGTACAAGCCATGCTACGAAAGGGGGCGACAGAGCTAGTTCCCCAATGGCTCTGGGGTCTATTCCAGATACTTTCTAGTCAGAAAGAAGACTGGGTTGGAGACCCATCCTGGACCTGCGACGTCTGACCAAATACTTGAAGTCCCATAAATTCAGGATGGTCCTGTTGCAGCACGTGCTCGGCCAAGTGGACAAAGGAGACTTCTTGATGTTATTGTACCTGGAGGACGCATATTTCCACGTCCCCATTCACAAGCACTACCAGGTCAAGGCCCTTCCATTTGACTTGAAGTTGGTCCCAAGAGTCTTCACAAAGTGCCTGGCACCAGTGGCGGCCCATCTACGTCTACCCGGTTTACATGTATACCCGTACTGGACAACTCGCTGATTCGCTCCCACTCGTGGGAGCTGGCCGACGAGCACACAAAGGTGACCGTCCAAATTTTGACAGATCTGATATTCTCCGTGAACTATCCGAAGTCCTGCTTAACGCCATTGCATAACTCTATTACTATGCGCCAGACTCAATACAGTGTCTTGACTGGTGTCACCCTCGGAATAGAGGCTAGCTGCCATTCAAGGAAAGGTGCAACGGCTGTCTGCGAGGGCGGCGTTTTTGCAGGCCATCAAGTCGTTACTGGGCATGAAACCCAGGACTTGTGGCACTGGGCCGTCGAACAGGAGAGATGTTCCTCATCCCTCTTCACTTAGCGGGAGTTAAGATCACCATTGCAGACTCCCTCAGCAGGGAACTGCTCTCCTGTCATGAGTGAGAACTTAATCAGGATCCGGTGGAACGTCTGTTTGTCCAATGGAGCAGGCCCAGATCGATCTGTTTGCGACAGTGGCGAACTCCAAATGCCAGAAGTTTATCAGCAGATTCTACCAGCAGTGGATCTTGGGGGACGTGTTCTCCTTCCCCTAGGAAAGGCTGTTTCTATACTTGTTCCCTCCGTTACTTCCTCTACTATGAATCATCAACACACTCAGACGGTGTCAATGCCTGGATTATACTCACTGCAGCGGCGTGGCTGAGGCAGATTTGGTATCCGGACCTTCTCAGCCTATCAGTGTCGCCTCCAGTCAAGGTTCTGGTGGTTCCGGATCTTCTCACCAGAGAGGGAGGTGCAACCCTTCATCACGACCCAGGATCGCTGAACCTGAAGGCTTGGCTCCTGCAGCATTAGAGTTTGGAAATTATGAGTTGCCAACGAACTGCATGGATTTCCTCGCCAAGGCTAGGGCGTCGTCGACTTTGAAGTGCTATGGCCATAAGTGGAAGCATTTTGCTATGTGGTGCCGGTCGCAGAAGATTACCCCTTGAGGGTCACGGCTCAACAGATCCTTCCTTGCCTGCTGTCCTTGACAAAAGCTGGACTGGCTGACACATCCATCAAGGTACATTGGCGGCTATCTCTCGCTACACCAGGTCCACAGGGAGATACTCGCTGTGGTCCCACACATTCTTCAAGGAATTTTTCATAGGACTTTTCCAATCCTTCACACTGATCAAGGCTCCTGCCCCGGTTGTGGGAACTCAACGTGGTTCTGACGAGGATCATAGGGGCCCCCTTCAAACCAATGCACTAGTTTCTCTTGTGAAAGACTGCTTTCCTTATGGGCATCACCTCTGCCAGACATGTGGGTGAGATCCAGGCCCTGTCCTGCAAGCAGCGGTACCTGACTTTCCACGAATCGGGGGTGGTACTGTGTACACCCCCTCTCTCATGCCAAAGGTTCCGTCGAGATTCCACCTCAAAAAGCCTTTAGTGTTACCTGTTTTCTTCCCAAAACCTTTGTCACAGGCGGAGAGGCCTTGCACTCGCTGGAAGTTCTACGTAACACGCACAGAGAGTTTTTGGTAAACTTCTCAGCTGTTTGTGAACTTGGGTCCTGTGAACCATGGGATCGCCTTGTCCAGGCTTCCATTACAAGGTGGCTCTCTGGCTGCATCTTGGACTGTCATTGGTTGGCGAACCGACCGCTGTCTGGCCTTCCGAGAGCCCACTCCACAAGAGTGATTCCTGCAACAACAGCATTCCTTTCTGGTGTGCCCCTGCTGGACATCTGCAGGGTTGCTACGTGGAGGTCTATGCACTCTTCACAAAGTATTACTGCGTCGACGGGGATTCTAGAGAGGAGTCCAGAGTCGTCCAAGCAGTGTTGCGCAACCGGTTTGCTTAAGGTGAGCCTGTTCCAGAGGTAAGAGTTCATTGCTCCTGCTGAGCCTTGCCACCTCGCGTGGTTGTGTGATGTTGTACTGCTATGTATTCTTGATTCGTGAGCATGTGAATCCATGCCAGACCCATTGCTGGAGAAGGTTTAAGTTACTTACCTGTAACTATTGTTCTCCAGCATGGGTCTAGCATGGATTCACATGCAAACCCTCCCTCCGGCCTCTCTGCAGCTCTTCATGGTCATACTGCCACTTTACGTGCTACCAAATCTGAAGATGGCTGCCAGAGGCCGGGTTTAGGGAGAGGACTGTCATTGGAAGGGGGCAGTATGACCCAGGGCACAGTGATTGGCTTAGAGCACAAATACAGTTTTGAAGTGAAAGTGATTTTTTATTTAACGAGGATTCCCAGCCTGACGACAGGTAATATTCAGGGGCATGTGAATCCATGCCAGGCCCATGCTGGAGAACCATAGTTACGGGTAAGTAACTTAACCCTTCACCCATGCACATTGAGGAATGGGAAATGCGATGTTGCTAAACAATGAAGCCAATCCAATTTTAACAATTTTAAATTAATACATTGAGTTTCTGTGGCCACTTGTGGCGTCAAGCTGTATGGTGAAGTAAGGGCTAGGAATGTATTTTTGGGAATCTGCATCTTTTATTGAGAAACAAGCAGAAATGGTGAAGGAGGGAGGATTTGCAAGTTTGGGGGAAAAAAACATTGCAAAGAATGTCCTCTTTCAAGGAATGGACAAAGCAGATTTGTAACATCTTCTTATCTTACCATGCAGCACCTCATGACATTTTTACTAGTCCTGTGCGAATCTGTACTGCTACACTCATATAATTCATTTGCTTTATTCAACATATGTCTTGCAGCAGTTTACACAAATAAAAACGCAGTATAATAACATAATGCACAAAATCCATAGAAACACTGTATAATTAGTTAAAAAATAGTTCAAAAGAAAATTTCCATATGGTGATGTTCAACAATAGATGGGATAATGCATGACAAAAGTATTATACAGTTAATGTACAGATTGTTTCCATTCTGATATCTAAAATAATTAATATATTCTAGGATGCTAATACGATCTAAACTACAAGCAAGTGATAGTTTGTACTTTCACTGGGAATTTTCCTTTTGGCCTACGCTCTAACAATATACATGCTTGTTCTGACAAGGAAAACCCCTGAATGGGTGTACTTACACAGGGTTATTGCACCACTTATCATTTCAGTTCTCTCCCTCAGCATGGGTATTAAATAATGACGACTTAGGGTTTTGGAGCCCCAACAGAATAATAGGAAGTTTATCAGGATTTCTTTAGTATGTTTGCTTGTTGGGCAGAGTGCCCCGCTATTCTATTTGGCAGCTAAGGTTGCAAGGGGGAGTGGTCCAAAACGAAATTTCATGTATAAAGTTCTGGCAGACTGGTGATCAGTCAGGTCGATTTATCTCTCCCAAAATCTGTTCTGTGTGCGCAGTAATCTCTTACCAAGTTTGATATTCTAACGGTCCAACCTGCGGGTCTTGGCAATTTCATCATGAGTTATTTTAACATTCATTTTTGTAATTATGGTTGAGTGCCGTAATGGTTAACGGATAACTTAAATTTAGAGAGAGCAGTATTGATTTAAAATGCATGCACAAGGGAATGGATGCCCCACTCCTGGGCCCTCTTGCTTTAACAAGTCCTCTAGAGCCTCCCTGTATTTTAATAGATGGGGTGAGGTCAGTATAAAACTGATTTTAGAGCTACATCGTCTGTTATACAGCCCTGCCCTAGATCAGTTAGTAGCATGTACTTGGGTGTGTTCGATGGAAGGCGCAATCCTCTCTCTTAAAAAAACTTGTTCAACGATTGCCAACTTGATGGTAACCCCATATCTGTGTGCCATATAGGGCTGCAGACTTAGTTTGCTGGTTATAAGTACCCAGTGCAGGGGAAAAAGCACCACCTCCACAACTAGCGTCGTGTTGTTATATTGCAGCCCTGGTCAAGTCTTAAACCAGCCTTCTCGACATGCCTGGTCGATCTGCTGTTGCTTTGGAAGTCAATGCCAAGATAACTAAAGGTGTCGTCTTGTTCAATAGGGTTCCCCTCGATCTCCATATGCATTTTTGAGCCTTTTTTCCTTTGTGTAGGGCAAAAGATGTTAATTTCCAAACCAAGTACCCTGTAGCACTCATAGAAAATATTGAATTGTTTCTCAACACCCACCGGTCACCGTAATACAAGGACGGTATCATCCACATAGTGCAGTTTTCTTTCTTCTCTTGACCCAAAAGTATTGCACACAAGTTAGTGACAATCATGTCCATTCAAATGCAGAAAAGGGTTGAGCTCCATATTCCACTATTTATGTTTATTGATTCTGTAGTGTCCCCCTCCAAGTTCCATCTAACCATAGCACTGTTTTCTGTATGTAAGCAAAGGATAGCTTTTAATTGTGTCAGTTAAATATTTGCCTCAATCAGTGATCCACAAAGTTTAGTTCTAGAGAGCCCATCAATGGCTATCTTTAGATCAATAAAGATTGCATAAAGATTGCATTTATATTCATATACTGAGGATTACATGTTTTTGCATTATGATAAAAACGTGAAAACTTTGGTCCATTGTGCTAATGCCTTGTTGGAATCTGGCTTGATGATGCTTAATAATCCCATCAGCCGCCCAGGTTAGTAAATGTTAGGACAGATTTCACATATATTTTCCCGTCTGAGTCTAATAGGGAAATTGGCCGGGTTTTCTCTACTGCCCTTTTTATAAATCGGGATTATTCCGGTCATGGTCCAGGACAGAGGGGTCTCAGATTGAAAAGTAAAGGCCTTAGATGAGCTGTTTAATATAGGTGACCAGATATCAGTTTCTGACTTGGAAAATGTCAACCCGGATCTTGTCTGGGCAGAGGGCCTGACCACTTTTTTGATTAATGTTTATTATGTTGAGTTTATATAGCGCTTTACTCCAAAGCGCTTTACATTATAACAACAGTACAAAAAAGACAGAAGCATATTTACAAACTTGAAACAAACCAGTGGTACACTATACAGAACAATTTGCTCGGGGGAGGGGGAAGATCCCGGAGGTCTTAACGCCCTTGAGTGGTTACAGCATCCAATATGGTCATCGGTAGGAGGGGGTGGGAGGGGAAGAAGGCAGGGTATGGGGGGAGAGGTATGGAAGGAGAGTCATGGTGGGAGTGGAGAAAGGCTTTCAGAAAGGAGCAGAAAGATGGGGGAGGAACGGATAGGGAGAGGAAGGGAGTTCCAGTGGAGGGGAGCCAAGAGTTGGAAGGAGCGGAAGCGTGAGGAGGCACAAGGGGCTGGGGGTATAGTGAGAAGGTATTGGTCAGCTGAGCGAAGAGGGCAGGAAGGAGAGTAGAATGAGAGGAGGGAGGAAAGATAGGGGGGCAAGGTCATGGGGAGATTTGTAGACCAGGCAACCAGGCAGAGGAATTGAAATTTCAATTGTGAGTGGAATGGGAGCTAGCCGAGTTGAAAGTGATGTAGAAATAGTCTTGAGGGTCGAGGAGAAATAGGGTACGGATCGAGGAGTGGTAGATGGATTTTAGCAGAGTCAGGTGAGAGATAGGAAGGCCAAAGAGAAGAGAGGAGCAGTAGAAGAGACGGGAGAAAATAAGAGCGGAGATTAGGAGTTTAGAAGCGTGAAAGGTGAGGGAGGGGCGGATCTTGCAGATGTTGAAAAGGTGGTGCCGACAGGAACGAAAGGTTAGAGAGATGTGGGTGGAGGAGAGAGAGGAGTCAATATGAAGGCCTTGGTTGCGGGCATTGGTCGAGACAGGAAGATTGGAAAGGGGGGGAATGTGGATGAAAGGAGGAGGGGAGGGTGTGAGAGTGTTAGGAGGGAAGAAAAGCAGTTCAGTCTTGTCAGGATTGAGGGAAAGGAAGTGGGATAACATCCAGTTTTTTTTATGGCTGTGAGGCAGGAAGAGTGTGTGGTGGAGGTCAGAAGTGAAGGAGAAGGATTATTGCTTCGTTTACCTCGTTTAGGGTGAATGTCTAGGTACTATTATCATTCTTAAGCCAGCTGTGAATATGTACTTCTGAGCAGGACGACGAGTTGCAATAGAGGGCTTTGAAAAAAAAAAAATCTGGGATATTGCCATGTATGATGTTCCCCACTCTGTTGTTCCTCTGTTAATTATCCTCCTGTCTTTATCAGTGGCAGCTTGTAATAATGAGTCGCAATTGTTCTTGGCAAATTCCTTTTCCCCGCAGTGATTAATGATTTGTAATCATTTCTCAAGGAACAAATCTCTGTAGATGGTGTTTCTCCCAGTGCCTTTTGCCCACTAACCAAATCTTTCTTACTATTGGACTCAGCATCATACCACCCTGCTATGCGATTGTTAGTTCGCCAACTGCCTTCTTGGGTTTTGTTGTATGGTGCGTCCGGCATCGAATAATAGTTAGCGATGACTAGCTTATACTCTGAGGGATCCAAATGTGCAAAGCTCTCGAAGGACCCAAGTATCTGTGCATATAAAATAGATAATGATATACTTTCCTCCAGATCTGCCCATTTGCTGGTATGCCGTGCATTTCCTGTTATATCAATTAGGGCATTACCTAAATTATTTAATCTGGGTTGTAGCTTTCAACCCACCTGCCCATTTTAAATTAATTTAGAGACGTTTGCTATCGCTATATTGGTGTTCATCAACTGTGAAGGACTTGTATCACCCAAATGTGAGTGATTTTTGTTTGTTAGGCTCATCCAAATGTATAATATGCATGATTTGTCTCTACTGCACACAACTGCATCGGACAAACATTAATCTGGCCTTTTATTATATTGTTAGATGTAAAACCACTGTTGGGCAAGGCAGGCACCTGCAGTGTGCCTTTTATTTAAAAAGAAAAAGCTTCTGCCATCTAGTCGACCTAATAGAATGACTACATTTTGTTATCTGTAGTCCTAACAATAACCTACATGTTATGTCCTTCTACTATGCTAAAGTGGCTGTCCGTACTTTTGTAATGAGCAAGATCTAAGTGGCAGCATTCTGTGCTCTCACTCTGACTTGCGTTCTTAGTCGTAGCTTTAGTGTGGCTCTTAAACCAACTAAAATTGCTGATTTCTGTCTATACTATAGCATTGACATTGCAGGAAGCCTTTTTCTATGACATCAACAAAACACTAGATTATGCTATATGCATAGCACAATGTTCCCAAATCAACGGCAATTGCGGCCATTAGAAGGGAACTTGGGCAAACGTCTTTGGCCTCGATAGTCGACGCTAGCGCAATGAGGTTATTTAGAAAAATCATTCTGGCAGACTCCCTCCCGATCTACGCTGTAGTTAAAGAAGAAATGTTAAACGGGAATTGCACGATATTTAGAAATTGGGCCGAAACTAGAAAAGAAAGACTGTCGCAAATAATGTGCACGGAAACAGATTTAAAAGAAAATCCAGACAAAATCAAGCGGAAAATGCAGGAAATGGACTGGATTAAAACAATAGAAATAGCAGCAGACAACAAATTGCTACAGCATCTTCCACCTACATGCAATAAATTAAAGGTACCTATAAAATACGTCAGCAAATTTCCAGAAAAGAAAAAAAGACACTTGTTTATGAAAGCGAGACTAAATACACTTCACACAAAGCAAATACTTGCCATCCGAGGTTTGGTGGAAAACCAAGCATGCAGGTTATGTAAAAACGTGGACACCGTGGAAACGATTAGGCACCTGGTTTTAAACTGTCCATACACCAAACAGAACAGAATCACTTATCTATCTCCGTTGATTACAAATCCCTGGATGTTCGAAGAGGATAACATATGGAACAGATTGATCTCAGGTGAAGCTACGCGTGGACCATGGCCATGACAAACCTAATCGAGTTGGCTTTCAAACAGATAAATGAAATTCTTCTCATCGAAGACGCCTCATTAATACAAACCTAAGGAGCATCGGAACAATGACATTGGAAACGTAGCTATTGTTTATAAAAAGATGTACCTCGATCTGTTGAAAGACAACTCTCCGGAGAATCTTGAAGAGTTAAATGCGTAGATCTTTTTGATAAAATTACAGGTCTTGGCCTGAAATATAAATCAAATAAATAAAAAAAAAAAAAAAAAAAAAAAATGTTCCATAATTTCTATTGTAGGTTAGGTGGGATGGGTGGTTACACATCTGTACCACTGCAGGGGCTTACCACTACCACAAGACAGAATTGCCAGTTTGCAAGCTTCACTTTACCTATAAATGTTAGTGGGTCGTTTTTTGGGATATTTGCACAGGTCTACCTTTCAATGTTATCAGGGTAAGGTTGTACATTGTGCCAATCTTAGTATGAACATTTTAATTGATAGAATTTGGGATACATATACTAACTTGAAATATATCACCATGCAATCGAAAAAAATAAAGCAAAGCTTAACGAAAACTTGTTGACTTTTCATTTTTAGGTCATCCAAATCCCATCCAGGACCTATTGTTCATATTAGTGACAACCCCATGGATGAAGGCAAGGTATGTTTGTTGTGAGAATTGTAGCATAAATGTGCAATGTATAATTTCAATTATCAATTTTTTATTTTACAGCTGGTCGGGCAGCATTGTGTCTTTTGTTTTGTGTAGGTTAACGTTTCAAAGAACAGGATAAAAAATGAGGAAGATCTATGTCCATAAAGGGACAGAGAAAAAGCCACAATATGAGTGAGCAACCACTAAGGTTAGCCTTACAGGACTTGTATGGGCAAAGCAACGTAACGCCAATGTTGCAAAGAACTTTGCAAAATGGCTTTCATGGAAATGGGTGACCAAAAGCTACAAAGCAAAGTGGATACTGTGAGACAGGCATGGTAGCAAGAGAGACACAGACTCAAAAGTAAAAGGTTGAAAACCTTTATTTTAATAAGGTTCCAAGGTTTATGTAACATCTAGCTCTAAAGTGATTGTTCCCTCAACTGATCTGCAAGTCCAAAACAAAAATCTGCCTGTCTTTAAACCTGTGCTTGCCCTCGCTCTTTGACAAAATGTGGTAAGAAGTCTTCTTAAAAGACAAATAGTGGTTCAAAAACGAAATCTAAACCAAGGCTGGTTTCAGGTGGTTTTGCCATCGTGTAGTTCTGCCAATGTCATAAAAAGTTGTACAATCAAAAAAGGGTTGTTCGTGAAACCTTCTCCACAGGGTTCTTCACATATGTTCATAACAACTTTCAGGGTCTCTGGTTCCTTGGGATTCCCTCCCTCAAGCTTCAATTCTTCTAAGTTTCAAACCGAATACAACACAGTTCCTCGTAGGCTTCTCAGGGATCCCTTCGCTAAGCTTATGCCTCTCGGTTTCAAAATAAGTTTTCAGCTTTATTGGGCCTCTCAGGGTTCCCTTGCCCAAGCTTAGGCCCCTTTTATGTAGCACAAACGTTCCGCTTGTCAGGATGTGCTCTTCGTTAATCAGTCCTTTAAGGGCCAGTATCAGAGACTTTCGAGAACGCCAGGCTCTTTGCTCCTCCTTAGCGCAACCACTCTGATGAATTAACCCCTCTCCTTTTCTTCTACTTCCACAAGTCTCTTAACTTTCCTGTGTTTGGGTTTCCTGCACCCCTTTTCACATTTTCCATGCCTTTCATACTTTCTTCCTGCTTTACTGTGCACACTTGCACCGGTTTCTTGCTCCTTTTCACTTTACTGTGCCTTTGGAACACTTCTCACTTTGGTGTGCACACTTGCACCTTTCCCTGTCTTGCTTTTGGGTCGCTTGCACCCTTTCCTTGCTTTTGGGTCGCTTGCACCCTTTCCTTGCTTTTGGGTCGCTTGCACCCTTTCCTTGCTTTTGGGTCGCTTGCACCCTTTCCTTGCTTTTGGGTCGCTTGCACCCTTTCCTTGCTTTTGGGTCGCTTGCACCCTTTCCTTGCTTTCGGGTCGTTTGCACCCTTTCCTTGCTTTCGGGTCGTTTGCACCCTTTCCTTGCTTTCGGGTCGCTGGCACCCTTTACTTGCTTTCTGGTCTCTTGCCACCTTTACTTGCTTTCTGGTCGCTTGTCACCTTTACTTGCTTTCTGGTCGCTTGCCCCCTTTACTTGCTTTCTGGTCGTTCGCACCCTTTGTGTTTTTCGCTTTACAATTCCCTTTTCTTGTTGACTACCATCTCCAGGGGTACACATCCTAATATGTTCTGGGGAAAAGGGACCTAGAGGCAGAACCTGAGGAGATCTCACCTTATCCTTATAGATTGATTTGAAGCTCAATTGTGATGCCACAACATTGGCAAAGTGCTCTGATTTACAGGAAATTAATCGCTTTAATGACACTAACAAGGCCTTAAACCAGGCAATAATCTTATTTAACATATATAATCGTCCAACTACCAAAGTCAATCTTCAAAAAGTCATAGTTCAGCTGGCTAGAGCAAAATATCAAAAAGAGACTTGCATAATTCTAGTCGGGGATTTTAATGGGCAGTAATAGCCCATGATACCCATCAAGAATCGGCTGCATGAGGAGGATACCACCTTGGATATAAAGTTGATAGCAGGCTACCCAAACAATGCATAAATTGGCCCTTGGCACCATTCGTGTGCTAATTAACTTTAGAGTTTTACCATTACAGGCCCTTAATTCAGTGAGCAGCACGCTAAATGTACTTTCGTAAAACGCACATAAATCACCTCTCAAAGACTATGCTTTATTAAGTGTAGGGGACTTGTCTAAGCTAAAAGATATGTTAGTTGAGGATAGGTCAGACAGCGATCACTGACAGCTTTGCCTGACCTTAGATTTGAATGAGAAACAAACAAGTTCCTCAACCACCTCTTGTCATTGCCTGGCCATCGTGGTTTCAGGAAATCCTAGACGGAAGATCAAATGGCAGGACATCTTCGATAACAAATTTGAACCACGTATCTACGACAATTTCTTATTAGAACTAAAATGATTACTTTATAGCCACTCTTCAATCAGTTCTATGATTTCTACGTTGAAGACCAATGCATTGAAGATGGGCTCAATGGTTATGAAACAGTGAAGCCAGATCGTGTCCACTATTTGCTGTATTGACGAGGACTGGCATAAGGAGAAAAAAGCCACTATAGAGCTAGTAAAAGTGTTGCATGTAATACTCGTGCGCTTCAGTTTGCCAAGGCTCATTACAAGGACCTTTATGAAGATTATTTTTAAAGTAACTATGACAAACCGTGGCATGGGCTGTTGGCAGTGGCCACCAATAAAGACGGAACAGATTTTTGCAAAAGGGCGTCGCTGCCCAAGAGCAATGCTAAAAACCGGCGTGAAGGGTGTATACCCGAGAAGATATGGATAACTTATTTCACCAAGCTATATTCTAAATCAGAAGAGATTAGATAGACAGGCAGTGAAGATCATTGGCCAATGCCCGTAAGGGACTTTCCTGCATTGAGATTCTCAATGGAAAAAATTTGGAGAGCACTAGAACAGCAGAGTAGGGGAAAGGCCATATGTCCCAATTCAATTCCAGTCGACCTCTTTAAGAGGGCCCTCAAAATGTAGGGCCTGTTTTTTATAGTGACTGTTCAATACAATATCGGAATCGGGCATGACACCCCAACTCCTGGACGAGGGTGAACATTCTACTGCTATATAAAACAGGCAGCCGGCAAGATCCAGGGAACTACAGGCCTATTTCCCTCCTCAATGCAACTCGGAAAGTGTACGCATGGGCACTGTTATTACACTTAGAAAACTGGGTCCAAGAGAATAATATAATTGGTCATCTCCAGGCCGGCTTCCAGCCTGGTCTTAGTACAGTCGTTCAGTCATTCAGACTTTGTATGGTGATACAAAAAATGTGTCATCCTTTATCGACTTAAAATGTGCTTTCGAGGCGGGGCACAGGGCGAAGGTATTGAGCCATCTGAATATTCCACTTCAATTGCTTAATGGGATTCGGGGCTTGTACAATAACACTACCAATGTACACTGGAATCTTAGCTTTGATGTAACGGCCCCATTTGGCAGCAACACCTGGGTGAGACAAGGTTGTGTGCTTGCACCAACCCTGTTTTATGAGTGTAATAACCTCATTTCCACCCTCACGCGCCCACAAACGGGTGCTCCCAAATTGGGAGAGGATAATATACTCCTGTTTTCGGACAATGCTGTCTTAATTTCTGTAGCGCATATGGGGCTGCGTAAGCATGTGTAAGCTTTCCACAAAGAATGTATAAGTAGTGGGCTGATGCTCGATAACAATAAGACGAAATCCATTGTATTCCATACAGCATGTTCGGAGGGCACACCAAGGCTCAGCATCTTGATCGATGAACATTCCATCGAGCAAGTAGAGAGTTTTGACTACCTCGGCATCCGGTTTACCAGTAGTGGCAGCTGGATTAGCCAGGTGGACAAGACTCTGCTCATGCTTGAGCGGCAGAGCAATACTGATGTTCTCCCTAAAACACAGTAATGATGCAATTTCTCCAGCACTTCAGCTCTATAACCCGCAGGCTAGAGCCTCTGTCATGTTTGGAGCAGAGATTTGGGGCTATTAGAGTAACACCAGGATGGTTTTAATTGAAAATAAATTCCTCAAAAAAGCCCAGTCTACCCTCCTGCACCCCCAATACGACATTACTTCTGTAATTAAATTGGAGGCTAATCTATCTATCTGCATTCACTTAAGTAATTGCTATTAATCCAGTCTGCTATTGTCTCCCGTTATGGACTTTGTCCCATTTGAGTAAATATAGGGAGATGATGACAGATCTTCTTTGACAAAGTGGAGGGACAGAGTTAAAATGGTGTAAACATTTCCGGTCTATGTTGAATTTATAGGACCCTAATGATCTTTTGCACAACCCTCGGCACATAAACTCTTGCACAAAATGAATCCTTGCACAAAAGGTTTGATTCTGCTCTACAGAAAATTGAAAGTATTGCCCGTTACGGATCCAAGCAAGCAACCCAGTTCTGGAACATTACATTGGACATTGGCTATAAAATATATATTTAGGTATAATCTCCCCCAGCTATATTAGATCCTTGTACATAAAATTTTGTTTGGGCAGATTACCTTTGTATGCTCGGCAGTTGGCCTTGAGTACGAGTAGCACAGATGTATGCCTTTGTTCAAATGAGTGCGGGCACGATATCTCGAGCCTCTACTACGGATGTTTTCAGTACAACATCTTAAAGATGCCTTATGCCTTTGGAAATCTACTAATTGCAACTTTGTGGTATTTACTGTATCCGCCCATCTACATGGGTTATGGAGCATCTTGACAAAATGCCTCAGACCTAATGTTTTACAAAGTATTTGAAATGGTATTTTAATTGACTGAAGGAGATAGTTCAGACATGTAGTCATCACTGCTATTCTGCAATATTACTGAGGCTAATGCTAGCACCAAGGCCATCATTTTTTATTTTTTTTGGGTGCATATTTGAGACTTGTTCTGTTACTATGCATTCTCTTAACATGCATACTAGGCTCGCACAACATGATACCAGGAAACTGGATCATGTACAGTTTAATGTGGAGGTCAACTGAGCCCACTTTTCGTTACATAGATTATATGTGTGTTGTTAATCCATCTAGCACTTGCACATTAAATAGTATTTACATAAACTTGCAGAAGGATGTGTTGTCTTAAACGCGATGTCTGTTACACAGTGAACCTCGATGATGTTGTATCTTAGGAAGACAAGAAAGGCAGGATTGAGTTTTAACTGAGTTGCTGGGGGAGAAACCATTTTTAACATTGTATATTTTATTGCACTTTTTTAATTGAGAATTGTTTTATAATCGTTGTGTTAATATGTACTTTTATGGCCTTGGGCCGAAATAAAATTATTAGGGACTGACTGTTAACCTTCATATAGTGTGGGCGGTGGCCAAGGCAACGTTTTAGTCTGCTCATTGTATAGTCGGTAAGAAAACCTGAAAGAAATTCTATCTTTGTTGATCCAATTAAGAGACTTGGAGAATAGAGTCCCTCTTGAAGAAGGCACACAATTGGAGGCATAAACTACGGTCTGCATTGATGAATGAGGCTGTATTGTCATTTATTATGTCTCAAGCAGACGTCTATGAAAGGGGTGGGCAAAGCCCACACTCTGCTAGCAGCCCATTTACAGTCACATAAGGTGATAGGGGGAGCAGAGGGTTCATAATTAAAACTGAAGATGGAGTGAGGGGGCATACACTACCCATCCTCGGGAGATAGCGCAGAGATTGGACCATTTCCCTAAATGTTTATATTCTGAAGATGGCGTGGATATGATCGAACAGGTGAGGGCTTTCTTGGGCGCCTTTATTCCCCCCAGATTATTCAATGTGGTAAATAAGAACCAACCTGGAGCATACCTGTGAACAGGCCGCTTCACAACTGGCTTCGACAAGAAGTATGTGGATGCCCTGGGACCCTTTCTTCTAAAATTATGTAACTATCTTTGAGGAAGGGGAGGCTCTATATTCTTTTCTGGACACTGTGAGACAGGCATGGTATCGGGAGATTTTTTTCAAAAAGGTAGCAGGCGCCCCTCTCCAGAAAGAACATGGCATGATGACCTTTTTCCACTTTGAGAGTTCGCAGCCATTGCTTTTGGTTGGTCGCACAGCTCCACCTCACTGAGGCCCAACAAGGCTGAAACACGTGTATGGGGTTGCTGTTGGTACTCTTATTCAGAAGTGAATTGCCATAGCATTTCGGTGCTGTGCTCCCCATGTGGGCGGGACAAAGACTGCTATGCAAATGATATTTCCCATCTGTGAAAAGTACTGTGAGCAAAAAGCGATGGCTGGGAACTCTCAAAGTGGGTTAAAAAACCACAGAACAGGTTATCATGCCATGCTCTTTCTGGAGAGGGGCGCCTGCTACCTTTGTTGAAAAATGGTATCGGGAGATGACACACAGGTAAGTAGATTTTCAAAACCTTTATTTTTACTGATCAAAATGGGATAATGCCTCACTTACCCTAACTCTAAGGTGGGAATGTTCCCTAATGAAAAGAAAACTAAAGAAAGTGTGTTTGTCAGTCCAAAGTAAAGTACGTTCTGTGTCAAAACATATGCTTGCCCTCCCTTCGACAGAATAACAGGGTGTATTGGATGTGGCCAACTCAATAGTGTTCAAAGTAAAGTTAATGTGACAGTGGAGTTCTTTTGCCGTTCCCTTCCCCAAGTTCAAGGCACTCAGGATTATAAGGTTTCACAGGTCTCTCAGGATTCATTTGGCGCAAAGTTCACTTGGCACAAAGTTCACAGTACCTTTTCCTTCTAAGTTCTGCAGGCTTCTCCGGGTCCCCCTTCCTTGAACCAGAAAAGCCCTCTTCAGTAGTAATTCACTTGGTTTCTTGCGGGACTCCCTTACCCATTCTTAACCAAGTCCTTTTGACTTTCAGCTTCGGTATATCATGCAACCCTTTTCTACAGCTAGCGCTCCCCTGTTCGTGGCGCGGTTGCCCGGCTGCACGGTCCACCCATTACAGGTCGTGCAACCAGGTGCCTTACTTTGGTTGGGTTCTCGTGTCCTTCTGGTGGGGTCTCTGTGGCCCTCCTGGATCAGCCTCCTGCCTGGGTGCCACCCCCAATGCTTTTTGAACACTCATGTTGGGAATGTTTCTCCCACTTTGTTTTCGCACAGCTACCCCCTTTTCATGATCTCTATTTCCCTCCTACTTCAGGATGGGACAAAGCTCCCCCTTTTTACAGAAGTGTTCTCCTTTCTTGTAGAGTGTTTTGAGAATGTGCAATCCTACACGCAACCACTCTGACACTTTGATTCTCTGTATTCCTTTTAGTCAGTTTCACCCGACGTGTCTTCCACTTCACGTGGTTGTGCGGCAATGTTGTATCTCGCTCGCTTTATTGAAACACACCGGGCTTTCACTGTGCTTGACTCACCGGTTGTGTGTTTTTCATTTCGCAGTTAACATCCTTGCCGTCTGAGGTCAGAGTCTCACCAACTGACCCTCAAACACTCCTGGGTTCCTGTCCTGACCCAGGGGAACGAGCATTTTGTTTCACCAATGTAACGAGGGATCAGCAGGCCTCCCAGCTCCCTTTTCCGGACCTCTCCTTTGGTGGAGATATGGGCCTCTAGCCACGGTTTCTCTGGGACCTTCCTGGACAGCCCCTCAGCGTCTCGGTTCCTCACAGCTGGTCCTGCGTAGCCACGGCTCCTCAGCTCTCCTCCCGACTCCGCCAACTGCTGAATGTGTGTATCCTTTTTACATTAGCCAGAGTACTTGATAGGCTGCAGGTGGGAATGGTTGATGTCAATTACCTTATCCTTCCTGGCCTTGTTATTGGGACAGGTCCAATGAGGATGTTGATGTACCTTGATCTGCATCTACCCAGTACCATAGTGGTGTTTCTCATAGGAAGTCTGCACTCCTCTTGAATTCCTCCTTGTTCGTCACAGTACTTGAGTGATATTTGGGAAAGGCATATTGCGTGCCTTATTATATCCTCTGAAGTTTGAGATGGGGTTTGTCTGGGTACTGTCAGAGAAAGGGCGATACCGTCTTTTAGTTTTAGGGGTATAATTATGATAGATGTTGGTATTGTTAATTTCTTTTCCTCTTCTCAAGGTTAGTGTTGGAAGTAAAGTCCTGGGGTAGGGCAGGACCTATGTGACAATATCCTATGACAGTAGATGGAGACTCGAACAGGGCGGATACCATGTCTCGCCCTTGGGCATTCCCTCCCCAATCGTCGAGGTCCCTTTACTCAAGTGATCCTCCCTCGCTTGTCCACCCCCAGGGTCGGGATCCAGAAGCGATGGCCCTCCCTTGGCCACCTGAATAAAGGATCCCTGGGGACTACATGTGAGAACGCCCTCAGGTTTCTCACAACACCTTCATTGAAGTCATCCTAAAAGGGGGTAGAGACCAAGACATTTGGCTTCTATAGACCCATATCCTTATTAAATACAGATGTGTAAATCTTTTCTGATATTTTGAGGCGAGCCTGTCTATTTCTGCACAAACTGATAGATAATGATCAAGTTGGTTTTATCCGAAAGAAACGTGGGGCGCATAATGTAAATATTTGATGTGCTTACTTTGATATGACTTTATTGACCCGGGTTATTTCATCAAATTCCAAAGCTATTGGCTTTGTCAATTCGCAGGTCATGATTTATGCCCTTGCCAGGATTGGTAACTGATGTTGGATTGGGGGAGGGGGATGAAGGTGCTATACTCATAACAAAAAGTGGCAACTATAGTAAATGTGATCGATTCTGTGTATATTGGAAAGAAGAATAAGACCAGGCTGCCTTTTGTCCCCTCGTCTGTTTGCTTTGGTCATCGAGCCCCGGACTGAAGTGATATGACGGATGGAGACTATTGGAGGAATATGGGTGGATAGCCGTAAATATAAGTTGGGTCTCTTTGCTGATGACCTGCTGGTACAGGTCACAGAACCAGTTGAATAATTGCTGAGCTTGATTGACCTCCTGAACAGATATTGATCCTCTTCAGGGTTAATCTCAATAAATCTGTTGCCCTCCCTTGAAGGGTTCTTCCTCAGAATTGAGAGGGCTGCTGGAAAGCTTGCAGTTGTGAATCATTCAAGTGGGCATTTGTTACTTGGGAGCCCAGCTCAATAATTGATTGGGGAGGCTGTTTGAGGTCAACTACCTGGGTCTCTGTGAAAAGATTAAAATGCATCTCCCTTGTTGGTCAAAACTGATTTTATCATTGATAAGAGTGACTGACAACAGTGAAAATTAATATCCTCCTGAAGCTTCTTTGTTGGGATTCAAGTATTGCTGCTGAAGATTCCAGCCTCGTTTGTCAGGGAAGTCTCTAAAATACTCTTTTGTTTGTTATGGAATAACAAAAAGCCATCTAATTAATACTCCCGAAAGATGTGGGGAGTATGTTTTTGAAAGCTCCAAAATAGGCCACTACAATTAAGGGTGTTGATGGACCACCGTATTTCATGTTGAATGCAGTTCTAGCTCCAGTCACACTTCTCACTGGGAGAGTGCAAAATCATCCGGTATTGGGGATATTATCACACCTGTGGAGGAAGGGGCGAGACATTTGGAAATGTCTAGCTGGCCAGCCCCATTTAACTGTATCTGGGCCCACCTGATCCAGAGACCTTATCAAAGAACCATTAAGGTACCCGGTTCCAGGGTAGGCATGAGGCAGATTTGGTATGAGTAGACCAGCTGCAGGAGAAAGGCAAGTTTGTTTACAAGGACTGTTTGGATGAGCTGCTCAATATCAGCTCCCTTTTTTCTATATGCAGAGCTTAAAGGGGTAATTGGGGACACTGGCTGGTTGAGCCAGTTCAGTAGAGAGTGTTTTTGCCTTTGAAAAGGATATTAGTCATGAGAGCACCACAGGGCTGATCTTGAAATTGTACAGCGCTCCGCTGCAGAATGGGGGCTCTCAGCCTCATATGACCCACAGTTTGCCTTGGGCCACCTGAGGACTGTTGGTCATTCATTGGAAACATCCTTACTTTCCAACTCAAAGGAAGTGGTTGAAAAGAGCGAAGGAGATATTTAATACGGAATAACTGTTATAATAACTAATAATTTAATAACTACTCTTACTACATGAGACCACCCTGCTCTTAGTACCTCGAACTGGAATAGTTTCCTTTACTAGAAAAATATGGTGGGTGTGTGTCGTCCCAGATGGTGGTGGAGCACAGTCCCCTGGGCCACAATGACCGACGGCCTGGGGGAAGCCGAGAAACTTGTGACAGTACTTGTGAGATTTAGTCTAAACCACGTCCTTATCTTTGAGTCCATGCTTTAAGTTTAAAGTGTGTTGCTCCATTCTTTGTGGCGACTGGTTCAGGTGGGGGGAGATGCCTTGGGGTTCATGTTTTTCTGTAATCATTGGATATTGACTGAGAAGGGGAAAGATTGGGTGGGATCAACTGTTATCCTAAACTGTGTGGCCCAACAATATTCTTGAAGGAGGGGAAATCCCCACCAGCCCTCTGCCTTCAACCTCACTATATAATTGAAGGAAACCCTGTATTGTGGGATATATTTACCCACTCAGCAGTACATCCCCACATCACCAAGCTGCACTTCAGCAGAATCAGCAAAATGGCTGCGCTGGCTCCTGTGAGCACCATTGCACCCAAACTGCGTTTTGCAGCGACAAAAGGAGGGCTGCACTGTTTTGGCAAGCGCCATTGGGTAAGATGGAACAGGGAGCACCCCGAGAAAGGCTACTAGGATGTGTTCTTGTTGGTATTAAATAAATGGATTGAAAAAGCAGCGCTGCTTTGCTGCAAGCCCAAAGTTCCCCTTGAAAAAAGAGAATATTTCACCTTTACAATGATGCCGCTCTGATGCTATTTTTCTCTGTTCTTCATCACATTACCTTTATCAAAACGGCCCTGTCATGCCCAGCCATATTCACATTGTGTTCCATTAGAAAAAAACCTTATTCCTGAATGTCAGGCTGTGCCAGCCAAATCTGAGAAAATCAACAAAAGCTTTACTTCAGCTGTATGGAAAAACACTTAAAGATTTGCTACAAAATGTCATAAATCACTGCTTGAAAAGAAATGTTAGCTTTCTGTGCACATGTCAATTTCATAAATTAAACTGCATTGGCAACCTGGGAGAAACCAGCCCAAGACAGGTTTCTGCTTAGGGGGTGAGGGGGAGATGCTAGCAACAGAAGGCCATTCACAGTAGATCCTAACACACAGGTGATAATTGCTACCTTTCCAGACTTTGGTCTGTGCTCCAGTCTCTTACAGTGGAACTTATTGGACACCAACCTGTGAAGTCATAAACCTTCAATCAAATTGGGAAACCCCCCTCCACAATGGGCTCAACTGACAGTTGGGGGCCGGGGGGTAGCTGAAGAGACAAAAATGGTTCCAGTGAAGGACAAAGGATGCCCATTTGTTTCAGACTATTTTTTAAATGAAACTTGTCAGACTTTTTTATCTTTGCAACAGGACTTTACAAAAATGTAAAAGTTATTCAGTTTAAATATGATTTTCGTAGCTTTCAAATAAGATATCTTGGATGTCAATAGAATGGTTGGGACACGAACGCCAGAAGAATGTGAATCATGGGGGAAGGACATATGATGAAATGTTAAAAATTAACAGAAATAGGCCCCATGATAGTATGTACACACACCTAAAATTATAGAATTTAGGCCGAATGTTTCACTTAAAAACGACCAAAAATTATTAGAAGGGCGAAACAATGTTTTACAGACTGCAGAGTTGCACTGGCATGTTCTGTATAAAATATGTAACCTGCTTATGTAATTCGTTAAGATGCCCCAACTATAAAAATGTGCCATTTTTGGCAAAACTGGATTTTGGCAAAAAGGGCTGTGGGATGGCTTTTTTACCTCATAAAATGCAACCTCATTAACTGGGACTCCTCCTCGAGCAGGCGATTAACCTATCTGAGTCTTGGAGGTAGGCATAGCTCAGTTCTGCCCACCAATAATTCTGTGATGTCACCAGGGTCTATAGAAGGGGTATTTGACAGAACTCTAGAGAGACTCTTCCTGAATTTCCTGTGCCGGCTTTTCCTAATCTTGCACATTCATCTTGCCAGACTCCAGATCCCACTGAAAAGCCAAAGCATTTCTGACCATCCCAGCGAGGCCTCAATCCTGAAACCCCACTAAAAATCCCAATACCCAAAGGGAGAAGCTGTGGTATTTCTTTTTTGTGACGCACCCTGAAACCAGCCTGGTTTTTGCCCACAAACTGCATGCTGCCATCCAGTGAACAGAGTTGCCCAGCTGTTTGCTGTAAGGCGCGCCCGCCGTGTGGTGACCAGACCCAGTTGACTGTCCAAAATCCCAAATTCAAAAGTGGACTGTGAGTATCCCACATCCCATAGCTCCTAGTCTACTCCATCTTGATTTTTCTTTATTCCACTCACTAAACAATCTTATCCATACCCGGGTAACTTGTTAAAACTGTTAGAATTATCCGTGCACCCTGCCCTTGACTTTCTAAGTGCGAGCACCATCTCTCTTTTAATTTCTGTCTGGTGTAAATCATAAGCCCTTAGTCATATTTTGAGTAATCAAACGAATTTCCAGTTAAAGTTGAGGTCTGGGGTGACAAGGTTGACTTTGTGAATCAACCTTGGATCTTACGGTGACAAGGTTGACTTTGTGAATCAACCTTGGAGCTTACTGTGTCCCTCTTTAACGATATAGTGTTAATAATCTAGTTTAAGTAAAATTTGCCTTTCATTTTAAAACCGATTTTCTCTTTTTAATTGCTCTATTTTCCTAAAAACGAACCTCATTCTACCTTACAAATCTCTCTCAATTCAACACCTATACCCCTCCTTTCGTCTCTATATTTTCCCTGTGATATACATCTATTCCCCAGCCCAAAAACCACATTCGAATTCAGTGGTTTTCACCCGTTTTAAATGCAAAAACTTTTTTTTTTTTTTTTTTAAACTGCTTCTGTGTAAAAATGCAACTTTCCAACGTGTGATTTGACTGCACTGGGTTTTCAATTTCAAATCTGTTTTGTGAACTGTATGCTTTTGTGATACCTTACCTTACCTTATGGTTGCTAGTGATATAACATCCCTGCTACTGTGATGAAACATATGCACAGCATTATTTCAAAACACATATAAATAATTATCAAAATCAGAGTGTCAATTTAGGCCTTTGCAAGGGGTTTAAAATCAGTTTTCCCCTCTTATTTTATGAGGGTAGAATTTGATTTTGTGGGTTGAGTGAAAATTGCAGGGGGAAACCTTAACATGGGTGTGATCTATCCTAATTCAAAACATGCTCCTATTCAATTGTGCTTTGGATACGTTCTACTAGAAGGTTAACCAAGTGCATTGCTTCATTCCCATTATAATTATCACCCCATTGGTGATTGCTGACCAATATTAAAATTTGTTTGATTTTTGTGAATTTTCAAAATAAATATTGTACAAATCAGCACCACAATTGCAACTAAGCCACTTCCTTGTTCCCCAGTTGCACCAGGGCAGCGTGTCCAGACCGCACCAACCAGCCTATGACCAAAAGAATGCAGGGGCAGGTGCCAGGCGAAACTCCACGCAGGCAGATTACTTTTATGTGTCCCAGTCTTGTCCCAGGCTCACCCCCTGTAGACCTCCCAGCTCTGTGGCCCTAGCCACAGCAGGCACTTGCTGCCCACAGCACCCTGCCTACAACGCAGGCAAGCGACTCACCAGTAACTGAGTAACACCGCCATAGCAGTCGCAATGCTGCTGCGCGTCCCGTCATTATTAACATTCTCTGTTGTACCCTGGGTATCCCGCTCAATCTTCTCCCCAGGCAGTTTCTCTGTCCCTCCAGCCTGCGACTCCTGCTGAGCAGCCCTCTCGCACCCCGTGCACCAAGTGCCCTGTCAGCCTCATCTGTGGCAGCCTCTGCCTCAGGCCGACTCCAATTATCTCAAGCGGCTCAAGTCCCCAGCAGCAATTTGTCATGTCTCCGAACCAGCGCTGCACCGCCGACTATATCAGGTAATGGAGGCGCGCAGCCCCCGGACTGTAGCAGCCACTGCGCACCAGCCTGCCAAGCACCAGCAGGAACAGCCAGCAAGGGGGCTGCAAATGCCCCTGTTGCTGAATGTGCCGGTGCAGTCATGCAACCTCAGGCACACCAGCAGGCTGACTAGGCTCAAGCGCCCACCGCATTGCAAGCCCTCACTAGGGCTGCTCCGCCAGGCCTCGCTCCTCTGTGCCCCTGCGGGCCGCCACACCAGGATCAGCAGGCCTCCGATGATCGTCTCTGTCCCCACAGCGTTCTCGTCAGCGCTGCCGACAGTGAAGTCCCCAGGTGCACTCGGGTGCTCAGAAATCGCCCCAGTGTCAGAAAACACACATGTTAATGGGCATATCATTAAGGATCTGGCAGGAGCTTACTTGGAGTCCTGCTCACTGCATGCCTGCTGGCCACGCCCCGCCGTCTCTGGAATCTCTACGCTAGATTCTCTCCGGACATTCGCCCTAAGAGTTCCATTGTACAGGGGCCTGGCCACCTCACAACATAGGAAGTAGTACATGCAACCCATCTCCCTCCCCTTCTTTAAAATGATACTCATAAACAGATTTTCAACTATACTGCCCATAATAAATTGACTTCCTTCCTTTACAATCCTCTTCAGATTCCATACCTGTCTCGGGAGGATAGCTCAGGGGCAACGTGCTCGCCTTGGAAGTAAGACGACACAAGACAACACAGCTTCAATCCCCGGGTCTGCGCTTAGAAACCTCTCGCTATTAAGTGCGTTATAAATAACCTATCATATCATACTTGGCCTCAAAGCGCCAATGAGGAGTTCAACCACCCTCTGAGGCGGTCCATAATCGATCAACCCCTTACAACCTTTCACATCTTTCTTTACCCTGACCATTTCCCCTTCTTCAAACTCCAAATACATCACACACTTAATCCCATCATATCTTTTTGTCCCCACTGTGTTGCACCTCTCTCTCCTTCATCCCTTCCACATCAAAATCCACCTTCTTCACCCTCTTCAGCCACAGGAGACAGTCACATGAGTTCCTTCCTTCTCATCAGTATAGTTCCCATCACATGTGGTGTCACTTAGTCCTTTCACCCTCTCCAACACAGCCTCCTTCCTGCTCATTCCACAACCCTCTGGAATTCTCACACCACCCATTGACGCATTCCATTGCACAATACGTCTGTGGGTGATAAAGTGTAGTCAGGTTTTATACTTGCATGCCTTGTTGCTCAAGGTATCTCTTCACCTCCTCACACAAAAACTGAGGCACAGTGTCCATCAGTATACTATAAAGTATACACTCACTGGCACAGATTTTCTCCATATAGCTTTATCCTGCACCACTTTTACCTCTACCCATCTCAAATAAAGATCAACCAACACAATCACAATTGTTTTATCCAGTGATACCATCCCAATGGGACCTAGAATATCCATAGCCAATTTCGCTCGCACACACACGGGTAATTCTAAAATAACCAAAAGTTGCTCTTTAGTCCTCAGCCCTTTTCCCTAGTCCTAAAACCCTTTGCACCCACTCAGTCAACCTTCCACGTACCTACTTCTCACCAGCAACTAATAATCCTCTAGAAGTATTCTGTTACTCTTTGTCGTCCCCCTATGCCCTTAATGGGCATTCGTGACTAGCTTGTCCCTCAATCGACAAGGTGTTTACACCCTCCCCGATCTATATGACAATCCATTCTCCACAGTTCATCTCGAACTTTTTAAACTTCCTCTCCTCTGCCGATAACTGGGTCTTTCTCAGCCATTACCCTTTCTATAAACTCCTTTACTTTCACAACAGTTACGTTATTGCTGCTCTCTGCTACCCACAGCATCCTTCCTATAATTCCACTGTG
This sequence comes from Ambystoma mexicanum, assembly GCF_040938575.1. Lineage (NCBI taxonomy): Eukaryota > Metazoa > Chordata > Amphibia > Caudata > Ambystomatidae > Ambystoma > Ambystoma mexicanum. Next base: position 1,186,746,837 of record NC_090927.1, read on the forward strand.
CGTGGCATATACCTGCTCTATCCATGCTTCCTCCTCATCTTGTACTGTGTACACCTGTGACCAATGATTAGAAAACACCTTCAGGCCCCTGGAACAACCTCCATCTCAGTCGGGCACTGTAGGCGGGTCACTAATCGGGTCTTCTCGGCACCTTTAGTCCCTTTTTGTTCAAACAGCGCTGTGAGCGTTTTGTGATCAGTCCTTAAAATGAACCTGGCACCCTATACAAATGTCCTAAACCGCTCTATCATCCATACACAACCTAGTGCCTCCTTCTCAATAACAGACTTTCGAATGGATTGTGTCCTCCCACATGTTCCTCATCTTTTGATATATTCCTCTCCAGCTGCTTCGGAAAAATGTTTTCAGCAGAGGGCACTGTGTCGATGCAGTCGACTCGATGTCCCTCGAGGGCCTCCGTCTCAATGTCAACATAATCGCTGGTACATAAAGCACACGCAGCACCTATTAGCTACATTTCTGTTTTTCTGCGATAGCCAATGCTTCGAGAATTACAGCGCACTTTGGTTCCAGTTATAAACTGTGACATACTCAAACGATGGCTTCATCATCAACGCCATCAACCCGAAGATCGGGTTAAAAAATGCTATGATTGCGGCGCCAAGATGTTGCTCACGGCCCCTTACTGAGTGTTTGGTGTCTTGGTATGGAGAATGAGACGCAAACTGTCAATCCTATCAAGCAATGACCGGTAAGGCGTTGAAAGAGCGAAAAGGGAAATTGGCAGAGGGTAGGCCCCCAACTAAATCCCCCTCAATGACTCAGTCGAAAAAGCACTAGTCTGACGAGTAGAGACTCCTTGAAAGAAATAGTCCAAAAAGTGTTCTCAATCCAGCAGTGGGTCGCACCATTCTACCTCTTCCAAGAAGATGAAGAAGAGACGTCATAGGTCACCTTCCACCTCTTCCTCTGATACTTCTCCTGAGAAAACAATATCTTGCCCCACCAAATCGACTCCTACTGGATCGGAGGCCTTCAAACAGGAAATGTTCAACATTTTCGAGAAGGAGACCTTGACCCCCTCGAAGCAGAAGGCCAAGAGTCATGCTCCTGTCACGCCGTTGAAGGCAGAAAAGCAGAGGACTACGCCAAAATCCTGCGTGCCTTAGAGCCCGGGACACAGGCCAGAAACCCCATGAGAACCTTTGAGGTCTCGACTCGAAGAGAAATCATCTAAGACTCTATCGAGTTGGGGATCGAGCCCCCCGAGGGCTTTGATACATTTTTCAAAAATGTCAACTCGAGACCATCGATGCCATTAGCGTCGACACCATCCACGCTATCGGGGTCGAGACCATCAATGCCATGTGTGCCGAGACCATCAACGCCTTTGCCCTCTAAACTTGCCATTGTCATTAAGGAGGTTGACAAAATATTTAAACCTTTACCTAGGAAGGATTTCTTCAAGTCTTTGTCTTCAGTTTATGAAGAACATGAACCTTCAGACACAGATACCCTCCTTTTGGTTTACAGTATGGTATGCCAAACATCCCAGAAGCCCTGATCTCGGAAGAGCTGAGGCTAAAAGACTTATATGTAACCCTTCAGTGAACCAGTGGGATTGACACTTCACCAGAACTTGAATTTGGTAAACGGGACCCGGCAGAACACGCTGATGCCCCATACCGACATCTTATGTCTAGGGTAATGGACTTTCTAGGATGGGGCCTGCCAGCTCCCCCATTCGATCAATTTGACCTGACTGATAGCCTTGATAAGGGTCCTTAGAAGGACCCGGTACTTCATTTTCACATTGCTCTGCAAAAAAGGCAAAACTGGAAGGCAGCTGAGGCAAGCCTAGCAGTGAATAAAAACCTCAGCAGAAAGTACAGTCTATCCAGTGGTGATCCTATTTGTCTAAACAACCTACTCCAGAAATTTGCAAATGCCACTTGTGCAGTAGCTAAATTTAAGTACATCCTGTGGGATTGTATAGCCATGGCTGCTGAGCATATTCCCGAAGGGGATGAAAGAGGCGGATTCCTGACTATTGTAAGAGACGGAAAGGAGGCTATGTGTGAGTCTCTTCAATCAGGACTGGACTCCGCTGACAGTATCAGCAGAACTATATCGGCAAGCACAGGAATACATGGTTGAGGAAGTCGGAAGATGCCCTTTGACGGCCCCCAGCTGTTTGGCAGCAAGGCTGATGAAACCTAGAGAAGCATAGACCTCAAAGAAGGCAGCCAAATCCCTTGATGCTGCTATCAGACAGCCACAACCATCTCACCCCAATGGATCATCTTGGAGGGTTCGGTCCTTTCGTTTCTACTCCTCAGTTTGAAGAGTGAGAGGACTGGCAAGTGCAAGGGGCCAAAGAAGATTCCCTTGTGGTGGACGAGGGAGAGATGCAAAGCCCGCCCAGACAACAACTACTTTACCCTCAGCTGCCTCAAAACCTCTCTGAGGCCTTAACCCACAAGACCCCGGTGGGAGGCAGACACTCGCATCAATTGCAAGAATGGCGAGCTATTACTTCAGATGAGTAGGCATTGGTAACAGTAGCCCTGGGTTACTGCCTCCACTTTCTAAAAAGGCCTCAAGACCATCCATGGGAGCCACCCATTCAAAGTTCCATATCCGTTTCTTGTGCAGCAAATTTTGACCCTGCTAAAGAAAGGTGCTATAGAACCAGTAGCTGTAATGGAGAAGAACAAATGGTGGTACTCTGCTTATTTCCCAATTCCCAATAAGGACGGAGGATTGAGACCCATCCTGGACATGTGATTCTTGAATAGGTTACTCAGGAAGGACAAGTTCAAGATGGTTACACTTTCTCAGATCCTTCAGGCCCTCCAGCTCCAGGATAGAATGGCATAATTGGACGTTCAGGATGCTTACATTCATGTGCCAATCTATCACAAGCACAGAAAGTACATGAGGTGCACCATTGGCGTTTCTTATCAATTTTGAGTTCTGCCATTCGGGCTGACCTCTGCCCGGGGGTTTTCTCCAAGCTGATGGCGATGGTTGCAGCGAGTCTCAGTAGAAGGGGATTCACGTCTACCCCTACCTGGACGATTGGCTGATCAGGGTACGTTCTCCTGAAGAAGCCCTGGAACATCTTAGCATCACCTGCAACTTTCTACAGACTGGGCTTCTCTCTCAATTACAAAAAGTCCCGCGTGATACCATCTCAAAGACTCCAGTTCATCAGAGCAGTCCTGGATGCATCCTTGGGAAAAGCCTTGACACCCGAGATGAGGGCTCAGCACATTTTGCAAATGGTCACCAAATGCCAAAGTGCCCAACTTCTTCCGGCCTTCGACTTAAGGTTGCTCGGCCTCATGGCATTCTGCATTTTCCTGGTGCCACAGACTCACCTGAGAATGGGATCCCTCCAGTGGTCTCAATTCTTAGGCAAGATGTCGGACCTTCTTCAGGCTCCGAGCAGAGTCATGCAGGATCTTCTGTGGTGGGCCTGCAAGGACAACATTCTGAATGGAGAAACTTTTTGGCAACCATGGCTGGAGATAACAGTAGTGATAGACGCCTCACTCACAGGGTGGGGAGCCCACACTAACTATCTGACAATCGGTGGTCGTTGGTCTACATCAGAGTCCAAACTAGGCATCAACCTTTTGGAGCTGAGGGGGATCAGACTAGTGCTGAAGGCCTTTCTGCCCTCTGTAAGGGGAAAGATGTCCTAATCATGACAGACAACACAGTGGCCATGTACTCCATGTACTACCTCAACAAAAGAGGAGGCGTAGGTTCACTACTACTGTGCATAGAGGCGTTGCAGCTCTTGTTCTGGGCAATTCAAGACGGAATCTCCTTATCAGCAGTTTACCTGGCTGTAAAGGAGAACACAGCGGTGGATGCTCTGAGCAGGCAGAGCACAGTCTCCCATGAGTTTGAACTCTTCCAGAAAGTCCTTCAAGAGGTCTTCACCCTTTGGGGAACCCTTAAGTGGATCTGTTCAGACCAGTGTCAACCGGAAGTGTGAACTGTTCTGCTCCAGGGAATTTCCCCCAAGAAGAGCTCTAGGAGACGTGTTCGTAGTGGACTGGGATTTTCCACTCCTGTACATGTTTCCTCCAGTACCCTTCATTTATCACGTGATCAGGAGGTTGTGAAAGTTTGGAAAGCCATCCTCCTAATTGCCCCGGTTTGGGCCAGGAAGTCGCTGCACCCAGACCTTCTGGACATGTCCATCTGCCCTCCAATGATTCTTCTACAAAGAGAGGACCTTCTCTCGCGAGAGGAGGGTCGGGTTCTCCATCCAAAGGTCAAAACACTCCATCATAACGCATGGTTTCTGAATGGTTGAGACATAAGGATTGGGACCTCCCAGATGACGCAATGGAGGTTTTGCTTTCAGCCAGAAGGCCAGCAACAAAATCCTTGTACAGCTGCCGTTGGAACAAATTCTGCAGCTGGTGTGGGAAAAAGGATGTGGGCCCTTTTATGTGCAGTACACCTGTGGTGGTGTCCTTTTTGTTACATTTGGCAAATCCTGTTCTTGTTCCTCCCGGGTTCCCCATTGCCTTCTCTTTCAGGTAGGAACCTCTCTGGGTTGCTTACGGTTCAGGCGTTCTCTTCTTTGTTCCTCTCCTCACTGGCGTCTTCACCTGACGCAACCCAACCTCTCTCCCGGATTTTGTAATTCTCATTAGCGGGCCACATCAGCTGTAGCGGGTTTCACTTGGTGGGATCAGCGTTGTTACACGGGTAGTCGGCCCACCACTACTACTCGTGACTGGTAGGAGTCTCGTCTCCTTCAGCCTCCAAGCAGATAGCTTCTCTGTTTCAAGTTTGGACTTCGCAGGCTCTGCGCTCTTCCACTGCCCAGTCACCAGCTAGTGTGGCATACCAGGGAACCTCCCCTGCTCCACCAAACAATCCTCTCTCCTCACTCTCTTCCTTTTCAGAGTTAACAAATACTACTCCTTAAATCCACTCAAGTATTGGATATGAGAAGCAGTCCCATATATCCCATTACGTGGCTTGACTTCAGTAGTTCTTCACAGGAACTAGAGTCCTTGTCCCCTAAGGGGTGAGTGGTCTGTCCCGATTAGGTTCCACTTGCCTCAACCCCTAGGGAGGCTGTTACTGCGCAGGCTACCCTCCCTAGCCTCACAGGGGCGAAGTGACAAGTTCTCGTCATTCAAAAAAGGCACAAGAGGGGCACTACTAATGTAACAAAAGTTCACATGGATTGCACAATTACCAAAAAGTAGTGCGTGCTCTACATTTAAAGATGTAAATGTGACTTCTGCTGCAGCTGGGTATAGTTTCCAGGCCAGTGGAAACTCAATACAATGCAAAAAACACACCCAGCCTGTTGCCAATAGGTAACCCCGTTGCACTCTAGGTGGATCAAAGTCCTACGTTGAAGTTCTTTGAAGCTACACGCAACCAACACATCATCAAAATTTGTGTTTCAAAAGAACATACATCACACTATTTCAATAGACTATAGTTTGCAATTTAAATGAAAGTTTAATGTTGTCTAGGTTCAAGCACCATCTCTCAACACAACAGAGAAAGATGAAGCATAATTATAGACATCAATTAGTTCATGATGCCATGATTTTGTATACAAATCCAGAGGAAATGGCAACTAGATCTCCTCAATCTCGAGCGTAATTCGTGTAGCATTTGTTAAAAACAGTAACTCCCATGTTAGAACAAATACTCAAATTCCAATCAAAAGTTTAACTAAAAGGCTCCAATTTAGAACACAAATGTGCTAATGCGTTTCGGATTACAAATCCATCATCAGGGCTTGAAGCTCAATGTTCATATCATTTCCATGTTGTAATAATCGCAAATTCACCTGTGCACCTATAATATAACAGGTAGACTGGTTTAGCAGAGGTAATTCAAAACAAGTTCTTGCCATTTGTCACACTACACATGTTATCACATCCCCTTTGGGTTTTCTCGCCGCTGCCAATGGCGATACCCATTCACCCGTTCCAGCACGTTCTACGATATCTGTCTCATAGAGCTTTTTTAATTAATTTTTCACAACCTCCCTCAAAACCATTGGAACAGAGTAGTTTTGTGGCCACAGGCACGACCCTTTCTTCCAAAATTATCTAATGTAACCTCCCCTTCATCTTCCCTATCTCATACGAAAACGCATTATGATTATGTTGAAGCTCCTTCTCTCCTTCATAGTCATCACTTATCGTGAGAGACTGTTGGCTAGTTTTGGGATCAAGACGGATCTTCACTTTCCGTTGTTCCTTGCATCTCATGAGAACTGCACCTTTCTTCGTTGCACACACCTTCCCCATTGCTTCCCTCTTTTTTAATCCCAATGTTTCTGGAAAATAACCCAATATCTTATTCTTTTCCATATTATGGACACCCAGACTTATATCAGGCAGTATCAGTTCTGCACTCCCTCCGAACCCTCCTTCGCACACATGCAATATTAATGGCACCTGGGCCCCTGGAGTAGGCCATCAAGTCACTACTTTCCCATTAACAGATCTCTGCCATGAGACTTTCATCATCACTCGCCATACTTTTCCCCCAATACATTAAGGGGACACACGTCCACCCCACTACATCATCACTGACATCATAGTTCCCTTCAACTCATGTACTCTACGTCCCGTCCCCTTTCCTCCATCCTTGTGGGCATCCCCCCAACATCGGGATGGTACTGTCACGATGCCTACCCCCAGACATCCGGAACAGGTCCATCTGTCCAGGGAACAGGCACCCAAGAAGACATAGGAATTCCCAAAACCCCGCCTAGGGGCTACGCCAGGCTCATATTGCGAACTTTAAAACTATGCAGGTCATCCTGCAAAGAACTCATGTACAGGCCATCATGAGGCCATGAAGGGACTACTTTCCTTTAGGAACTATTTTGCTGCTTGGGTGTGGTACTGGAACTTCTTACCTGGGAACTACTTTTTTGATGCTATTTAAACCACGGCCAAAGAGCAGCACACGCTTTGCGTTATTCTGCATCTTAGCAGCGTAACGCTCACTGTGTCTGCAGTCCAGCATCCAGTCTACAGCCACACCCGTCTTGTGTCTGGAGCCGATCCTAGAGAAAAGGAAAGAAGAAGAGAAGGTTAGAACAAGGAGATTTCCATTTGGTCATCATCTTTTCCTGGAGCAGCCGCACCTGTGGATAAAGGAAAAAGACATTAAAATAAACAGCGTCGCATTGCCAGCTGCAGCGCCGCGCCATACTCGCCTGTCTTCGGAGGATCTCCACGACCCGGCACAGCACCCGTTGAATCGCCGCCTGAAACATCAGCATCTGAAAAGACAAGATAAAACAAAAGGTGAGCGGGGTTCCGCCAAAGGCATTCTTTTAATTACCGCAAGATACTTACTTGGAATTTTACCACTCGAGGCAGCGCTGGTCACCATCCTACGTTAGACATTTCCGGCAAGGCACCGCACCTGCAAAGAAGATGGAGAACTATTGGTTAATTACATTTGGAACAATATTGCTTGCTAGACAGTGCTTGGTACAAACTGACTCCTACCTAAGCGCTACCTTCATCCATCAAGGCGAACTCACTCCTTGGATCACGCTGCAAGGGAAAAGGTATGAAAGGAGTAAGAGTGAATTAACAGACATTTGAACTCTAAAAGAACTATACATTCGGTTTACACACTACTTACCTCAGAGTCATTGTTGTCTGGAACTCTGCCAAATACCTTCTGATCAGTGAAGTAACTGAACTTCTACGCGCCCCTGCACTCCAGGCAGGATGGAGAGTTCATCCTTCCAAGCAATAAGGTGAGACTTTATGAAGGGGAATACTGGAAGTTTTCAGGGAAAATAGTGTTAGTGTAACCTCTCTACCACGGGTGGCTAATCCCCTTTAATGCTTTTAGGAAAATATTCTTGCGGGCCTGGCAAACGGAACTGAGTGGGCAAGTGCAGTCGATCATCACTTCGCTACGAGTTACACTGGTGGAAACCGCAGCAGTCCAGCTTCGTTCGACATCCCTGTGGAATCCAGGTGAGCGTAACAGGTACCAGAACCCTTGGCAGCGAAGAAATTGAGCTTGCCCTTTAAATTTAGTATTCTGCGTGGGGGGCACAGCCTCTGGCATGGGAACACCCTGCCCTCCAGCTCCGCAACTTGGTTGCTTTTTTCACACGTACGGTGTCAGACCTGGCAGCCAGTGCAGACTCTTTTAGCTTACTGCTTGCTTCCAGTTTCTTTCTTCCAATTCTTTTTTTCACATCCCTTCAGTGCCTTTCCACCCACGGCGCATGTCACCGCATGAGGATTCACAAGATAAGCCTTGTGCGACCGCTCGTTCCCAGCCTCAGACCCCCATGCACTCTGTCTTGAGTGTTTGGGACTACCCTCCGCTGGTACTCATGTTCGATCTGCAGCGCTCTCGGTCACAGGGCATTGAAGAATCATTTTTCTCAGTGAAGGGAGATCTTCCATTCTTCTCCTCTCCCCACCTTAAGGCCTTTGTCTCCAGGACCTCTCATCAAGACCAGGTGTAGGTCCTCTGTTCAGCACGGCTCCACAACACAGCACCTCCTTCCCCAGGGTTCCCATGGATCAGGGTTCCTAGGATTCAGGTTCTGGCAGACACGAGGCTTCTAATGCTATCGGCTTCCAAGCCGTTGGGCCCCAGGGGCACTTCAGGGCGTTCTGTTGATAAACCTGAGGTTTTCCAGGCTACCGGCTCCAAAGCTGAGGGGCTCAGGGGCCCTACCAGGCTGTCCTCGAAGTGCGATCAAGTTTGTCCTCTCCTGCTACCCCGGGTGTAAAGGATCATTGAGTGCCACCTCTGAGATTATGTCTTCGGCTAGATCAGCACGGCTACCGGCACAGGTCGTGAGTCAGGGCATTATTTTTTATTTTATTTTTTTTACCCCGCGCAACCATTGACTCTTAGGAATAAGGGTGCCAACAAGCAAAACAAATAATCAATTAGCCAGGTACTTGGCATAAGATATTATGATATTACAAGTTAAGGGTACATAAAGATAAAGGAATGAACATAAACTATTATATCAGACATAACATTGTACAAAGGATATGAAAGGATTAAGCATGCTCCCAGCATAAAGGCTGGAGCGAAAACTATTATATAAAAAGCATTATGACATTATGACTACCGGCCATCCGGCTGAGGGCTCAGCACCTACCAGAGTGATCTCTGAGGTCAATGCCTCGGCTTCGGGTGCAAGTCCTAAGCTGTATCCGCTCTTGTCTGAGGCCTGTCTTGGCTCTGGGCCTTCGCGGCCTCCCGCCAAGGGTGTGGTGCAAGGCTTCAAAATGGCAGAGGGGCAGGTGGCAGAGCCTGCCTGGCAGGCGGCCATCTTGGATCCAGTTCAGGGCCTGCCAGTGCTTTCGCCCATCGACTGGCTTTGCAGGATGGCCCCAGCCCCCTTTCCTCAGGAAGTGGCAGCAAATCCAACGGTGTAGGTTTTTGGTCCCCTCAGGGATACATCTACCCATCACAGCCATACTCCTACACTCACCAGGCCCAGTGCCTCGGAGGGATGGGCTACTAGTGACCCGGAGGCTGGTGAGGACCGCTTGTTCCTCCTCCTCATGCACTCCCCTCAGGTGAAGGGGCTCCTGATCGACATTCAAAGGAGGCCATCCAGAAGGTGGAGCCGACCCAGCCCCCTCCTCTGGGTGGTACTCCCGTCCCTCCTGCTCTCTGTTCCGGTGCTGGTAACAAGGAGTCAGGTGTGCTATCAGAGGTCGTGGGGAAACCCACCACGATCCAGTCTGGCATCCCCCTCCAGAAGGATGTCCTGCAGGTGGTGTGAAAGGTCTGGGAGAAGCCCAGGGACAATGCCCAGATGAACAAAAAGTTGGACTGCAGGTTTAGGCTGACAGACAGGGAGCCAATCCTCCTTGCCTCCCACAAGCAGCCCCATTCCTCTGTACTGTAGACCATTGTCATCAACGTCTTCCTCCATGGGAGCTACCTCCAGTTGCCTCTCCAAGGAGGACCAAGTCCTTGAATCCTTGTGAAAACGCTGTTACTCAATCTCAAGACTGCATCCGAGGCAAGCCAACATGGACACCCTCTTGGCTGCAGCTAACCTGAAGCTGTGGCGGGAGATCACAGAATGTCTGCCTGACATCCCTTCGGACAAGCAAGCCTCCTTCAAGGCTCGTCTGGTCACAGGACCTCATGGAGTCTTCTGTGTCCCACATCAACACAGTCGAGGGTTGTGCCTTGGGGTCGGGATGAGAAGGACGGCATGGATGCATGCCACAAAGTTTTCATCTGACGTGCAGGAGCGGATCCTGGATCTGCCCTTCAAGGGCATGGACCTTTTTCATTCGTCGACCGATGATGAGTTGACATAGAACAAAACCTCCACTCAAACCACCAAGTCATTGGCCAACCTGAAAAAACCAGTTCAGAAATCCTTCCTTCAGTTACAGGGCAGGACCAAGTTCAAACCTGCGCTTTCTCGGGCTTCAAGGGCTTGCAGGACGATGGCACACAGAGACCTGACAGGTCGCCCAGAGACAACAGGAGGAAGCAATAGAGGACATGGTGCAGGTTTTTCTGCTCCCCCTCCTCTGCTGCCAAGAAGCAGTAACGTCAAGGTCGAGGAACACAGCTCACCTGTGGGGGGCTGTTTGGCGCTGTTCCAGGACACCTGGAAGTGTCTTTTTAGCAACCAGTGGATGCTATCTGTAATATCCCTGGGCTTCAGTCTTCCTCTTCATTTACCATCCTCTCCCCTTCTGTGTCAGATCGGGTCCCTGTCCCTGTCTTTCACAGAAGCTCCTTTAGCTATTGGAGATGCAGGCGATAGAACTGGTTCCTCTTGTAGACAGGGGCTTCGGTTACTATTCCTGGATTTTTGCGGTACCTAAGAACAACCACGCTGGCCTGAGGGTAGTTCTGGACCTGTCATTTCTAAATCTATCTTTACTGCTAGAACACTTCAAGATGATCACTCCCGCGCACATAAGAGTCTTTGTGTGCAGGAGACTGGTTGCGTTTGGTCCTGAAGGATGCGTACCTGCATGTACCCATATATCAGCCGCATCTGACGTTTCTGTGGTTCACAATTATGTTGTACTATTTTCAGTAGAAGCTGCTGCCCTTCGTCCTGAACTCAGCCCCTTGTGTCTTCACAAAGTTGATGAACGCAGTGGTGGGCCTTCTCCGCTTGGAGGGCCATCATCTATACCCTTATTTGGATGACTGGCTGGCAAGGGTGGGGGGGTCACTCGAAGGGTGGTGCACTCCTGCTAGAGTTTGGCAGATATCCTTCATCAGCTGTTTTACCTCAACCAGTGGAAATCAGTACTGCCCATCTCAGGAACTGGTCTTTCTAGGGGTATGTTGGAACATGGCTGTTCAGTAGGTGTTCCCCTCACCAGAGAGGATTATGTGCCTCAATAAGGCAGTGGGACACTTTCTGGCCAACTCGACGACCTCGGCATTGTGCGTCCAGCACATTCTGGGCCTGATGGCTTCCAGCGTGCTCACTGTACCGCCTGCTCGCCTCAAGATCCACCTGGCGGCCAATTGGAACCAGGAGGCAAGGTCTCAGACAGGATCCCAATACCACAGCTCCTGCTGCTCGAAATTCTCTGGTGGTTCATGAAGGGCAATGTCTCGGTGGGAGCCTCCTTTGCCTGACTGGAGCCGATACTGGTAGTGATGACTCACTCCTTCCTCTCAGGTTGGGGGGCTATTCTGGTGGGCTATGCAGTTCATGGAACATGGTCCAGGATGGACGCCCTCTTGCATATCAATCTGCTCGAGCTAAGGACAGTGGGCCTGGCCCTTAAGATGTTGCTCTCCAGCATGGGGTCTGGCATGGAGTCTCATGCTTGTGAATATTCCCTGTCGTCAGTCTGGGAATCCTCGGTAAAGAAAAAATCAGTTTCAGTTTCGTTTCTGAACTGTCTTTCTACTAGTAACCAATCACTGATCTCTGGGTCATACTGCCCCTAGCTAATGACTGCCCTCTACCTAAGCCCCTCCTCTGGCAGCCATCTTCAGATTTTTACCACCCTTTCAAGTGTTGGGAGTCCTCGTGCTATAGCTCTCAAGCTTTTACTGTGTTTTGCATTTTTTCGAAGAGTTTACTCTTATATTTTCGGTCAATCGAGCCTCAAACTCCACAGATGCTACTTCCGATCAGCGGGGACCCGTTTCGGAATTCTTATACGCCCCTCAAGGGCAAAATTTCGTTGAGTTTCTCTTCTTGGAGGATTCCGGAAGATCTTTTGAGGCCTACACCACGTGGACATGGCCCCGGACAAAGGAAACACAACGCCTGTTGGATCCAAGCAATTCAGGAGCTGCCCTGGATACGGATTACAGAATGTCAAGGAAGATGAGCACTCCGGTGCCTCTACTGCCTTCATGACAACAAATCGCACGTGGAAAAGGACTGTGCGTTTTGTAAGAACATGTCCGAACGGACAATGAAGGATCGTTGCGTTCGACTCGCCAACTGGCTGGTGGGGAAGAGCCCAGCAGCAGGTGATAAGAAGTCTGAGTGGTCTTCTAAGTCCTTTGAGGGCGCTCCGTCGACAGGGGCCCAACAAAAGGCAAAGCACCGCGAGTCCACACGCACCGGGAGCGCCAATGGTTCAGGCTCCTTGGCTGCCAGGCAGGGCACAATGTCACCGACGCCATCATCCACGAGCCAACGCTCTGGCTCAGTGAAGAGGAAGTCGGAGAACCCAGGTAAGCTTTGGGAGAAGCCCGGTCGATCCCGATGGTGACAGCCGAGGGGGAGCGAGGTAGCGACCCTCCCACTAAGGTGAAGGCCTCAGGCGCGCCCAAGGTCGCGAAGGCCCTGATTTACCCGGCGAAGGCCTCGATCGAAGGAGTCATGGCGGCCCTGGCGAAGCCTGTGGATGCTACCCCAATGGAGACGACTGCCGGGCCTAGAGTTACCCTGCCACCCCGGAGTGAATCATCTTTTCAGCCTATCGAGAAGACCCCCGGGAGGAGAAAGAGGGGGGGCACGGTAGCCATAATAGACACAGATACCACCTATGAAGATGAGCTGGCTGGCATCGCAAAGATATATGCAAAAATAATGAGCACGCTTTTACAGCACGAGTCCTCTTTTTAGGGGGTTTGTTGGACGAGGACCAGATATATAGCAAAACATAAGAGGGATTTCCAACAAACTACCATTACATATCCTCACCAGAGGTCAACATAACTGGATCTCACACCAGATATGTGCAAACATGATCCTATCGCACAAGACCCATAATTGGAGCACACTGGCCATTCATTAGAAGTAAACATATATACAGTACTCCCTAAACGCACATATAGATGCCAGATGCCTCACCAGGCCATGTACTGAGAATGAGGCATGGTAACTTTTAATTGAATGAAGAACATTCCATGGGCCTCTCTCCCCCTACTGTGACTCGTATCGCAATAACCTGTCAAGTGCTCAAGGTTGCTTAGCAATGTGCCAACTTATCAAAATCCTTAGAGGCATGACACCCATTGAGTAGTATGCCAACCAACCCTTTGCCATTAAGATCATGTTGTTTAACTTTTATCAATATCTGGGCGTTTCAAGTGGTGCCATCAGATACTTATAACCCAATGAACTGTTTAACCTGGAATCTATATATAGCCAAACCCAATACCCTATCCCTCCTCCCCGTAGGTTTTGTAAACTGATATTATGATGTCATTGGTGACGAGTTTGTAGTACTTGAGCAATTGTTTTAATGAGCATGTTGAAAGAAGCAAGACTTAAATGATTGTATGCTCTCCCAGCTTTGTTTCGATGTGAATAAAGATGAGTTTTGCTGTGTACTTTGTCTACTCCATTATTTTGGCTGGTTTGGCTTGACTCTGATTCATCTGGGCCTATCTGGGATTTGAGGCCGCCTTAACGTTTGGTAGCAGAGGACGGTCGACGAAGCATTGTCAGACTGTCAAGGGGTCACCACCGTATCCCAAGGACTATGGAGGCAACGTGTGGAGAGCGGGATTACGTGCAATGGAGAGGTCGACAGGTGCCCTATTTAAAGAGAAGTCCTGTCAGATCCCCGCCGGCTGCCCTTTAGTGCGTGGAGGGCAGCAGGCTGATTGGGGAGACTTGACGCCAAAGACCTTAAGCAGATCTGTGGATGTAAGTATGATATAAGTATGGCAGAAGAGGGAGGGGGTTAGTTGATATCTTCCGACAAGGGTTGGGAAAGATCACTTGGTAAACCTTGTTACGGGGCAATAATAAGAGATGGATACCTCACAAAGAGTTGAGAGGACAGCTGTATTTTATTGGTGTAATTATTTTTGGTGCTAGCTTTATGTTGTGAGAAAGCTTAGGCTTTTATACATCGTTTTCTTTGAAATTGTGGAGGATGTGAAGTGGTGGTGTGGACCGAGGAGTGTGGTCTGATGTGGGAGCAGCTAGGCGGGGCTGCGCGGAGCATGAGTTTTGTTTGTGGTGCCACTCAGAAGGGTTGAGAGATGCAGGAGGCATTGTCTGAGAGAGTCAAAGGTGGTATTAAGTTGTGGGGAAATATTCTGGGGATGGGTGCGTAAAGGAGGAAAAAAGGTGAATGAGAATTGGAGTTTGGTGATCATTGTTAAATTGTGTTTTTGAGTTTTTATCATGGGATACAACCCAATTATTCACTTACGTAAGTCATTGCCATGATACAAGGACAACATTTTTTAATACAACATGAATTGGGTTAAAGATACAGCGGGCAAGATGTTTATGCATTAGCCACAAGAAGGCATTAATTCTAAGACAGTACTGCAACACACGTGCACCTATTTATATGCCGCTTACAAGGCAAAACAGTTACAGAATAGCTTATTAACACGAACTATGGAAAAAGTTTGGGGAAGAAGTGGTAGAGCCAGATAGGAAAGAGTAGATGCTTAACCAGCATGACGAGGGATGTATGACGACGATGGCTCCTCCTCCGAGCAGTGATCTGTCCTCGACTGCACAAGGATAACACCCATTACAAGCATCAAAAGCAGCGACAGGGTATACTAATCCCATATGTACCCCCAGCATACAGTAGTGAAGACAGAAGTGGAGAGAAAATAATCAAACAATGACCAGTGCCTACACACGTAGAATATGAGGAGCAATGCAGCCTGCAAGCTAAGGTAACAGAAGCTGAGGAAGAGGTTCAGAGGGAGAGAGGCAGGCAAGACAACAAGGATAAGACTGCAGTTGTACCAAATGAATGGCTAGGAGGGTAAATAATGCTTAAACTGGATGGAAAGGGCATCAATGATTGTGTAGATAAGACAAGGGATGCCAGAAAAAGAACATACAAAGAATAAGAGAAAAGGGTGGAAGAGAAAAAGAGCAAAGAAGAGAAAGAAAGAAAAAGAACAAAGAAAGGGCAAAGGAAAACTGACAAGAGGGAGATGACACGAGAAGAAGAAAAGAGATACACGAAGAGATGCAGAGAGGGAAAGAGAAACAAAAAAAGGAGTAAGCGAGGGAAAGAGAGAGAGAACGACAACGAGATGAGGAAATAAGTAGGGAGAGGTGCCGAAAGGAAGTTTACATTAAAAAGCATACACCTTCAGACAGCATAGAGGAAGGAGCAATACTGAGGATTATTGACAAGCTGTGCAGGAGTAGGAGAGATTGCACCAATATATGGGAACAGGAGGGTCCCCGCAAGGTGAAGGTAGGGATGTATTGGACGAGATGATGAGTTAAACGCATAGGGTAAATCCCCTTCTAAGACTAGATTTTGAGGATAGAGAGAATGAAGACAGTGAGGATACAATGTTCAGAGAGGGAGAGGAGTGAATAGGAAGCTGCACGAGCCTCATCCACACCTACAGAGATCCCAAAAGAGGTAGCGTGGGTAGGCATAGCTGCGTCCAGAAACCGTTCAATATCCACGACGCCAAAGGTGCAATCAACCAGTTTAGAAGAAAGGCCACCATATGTGAATAGTCTGAGAAATCTACCAGGACAATAGAGAGTTAGCATGACAGACGTGGTAACAAAGACAAAGGGTGTGCTCTTGCTTGAACGTGGCACAGGGCTAACACAATTCCCCTTATTGGAGAAAGGGGAGGACTGGCTCAATTTAGCCCGTGGCCACAAACAGATAAAAATAATATAAATTGTAAGCTACCATCACTCACATCAGGAGCAGGCAAATGGATTTATGAGTTGAAAAGGATGATGGCTGGTATGGCATTAACAGTAGGTCACGTGAAAAGCCTGTTTGCTGCCATATTGGGAGAGCAATCAAATGACATTTGGAGGCGAGTAGGGTATCCTGGGCTGACTGCACAAAATACCAATAATGAATGCACACCTTGTATTAATTGTCAAGCTGATGTATGGAGATTACTTAGGGTACAGTACCCAGAATCCTCGCATATGAGCGCAATTATGACTTGTAAAATGGAAGCCGTCAAAGATCCGGTGGTATATACACAGGACATTCAAGAGAAATTGAGACTAGAGATTAGGTAACTGAGGGACAAAAACATAACTATTTTTTATCACATTTTATGTCGGGGACTCCTGAAGAAGTGCAAAGACAGCTAAGAAAAATTGTAGGAATGTAAGCAAAACCATAGTAACAGATACAATTGACTATTGTTCACCATTGTCAAATAAAAAAAGAGAAGGGCAGAAAGAAAGTTGAAGACCGAAAGATTGAGGAAGCAAACTTGGTAGAGAAAAAACTGTACAAATTGACTGTGGAAGTAGGAGTATTGACAAGTGGGGGTGAAAGTTTCAATACACAAGGAGCGCAACAAACACAACCAGGAAGGAATGGGAATTTTGCAGGAAGAGGAAAGTATAACTATTATCCCAGGGGATGAGGGTTTTCTGCCATAGGCCACAGGGTCTGGATTCCAAGCTCTGCAAGGAGGAGTGTTTAGTGGAGGGAAACTACGATTAGGAGGACCTCCACAGCAGTGCTGGGGAAAAATGGGGCATATTTCACGTATATGCAAAAGTAAGGGAGGAATGCAACAGAATTGGCAACCAGTAGACACAAGCGGGGGGCCAGCATACTGTCACCATATAGTGCAGAACAGCAAGAATATTATGTCCAGTATCAGACACCAGTGCCACAAATACACCATATGCAACAGGCAATACAATCTCAGACAGAGCAAGCACCAATTCAGGCACCAGCACAACAGAGCATGGTGGCACATTGGGAGGCAAACATATTGCCGCATACACCTACACCTAGAATAGGGCTGTGACAGTAGTGCAAGGGAATCCTTTCACTGGTACAGGACTGTATATGTATCCACAATAGTGCAGGTCAAAGAAAAACCTGATGTGTTCCATTCCATCGATTACACCAGACCCACAAGACGATCCAAGGGTTGGTCTGACCATAGGTGACAAGACATTTTCCTTCCTGGTAGATATGGGGGTGACTCAATATTGTGTTAGAGAAGGAACATTCCCAATGTCTGTAATTTCCATGGACATGCAAGGGTTTTCTGGGGCGACGACTAGAATTCCTTTTACAAACAAATTACCTATCACCATAGGAGAACACAACATGTTTATGCCATTTTTATATTCTCGAAAGACACCAGTTAACATATTGGGAAGAGACTTGATGAGTAAACTAAACATGACAATCTCGTTTACTGAAAAGGGAATAATATGTTCTACCCCAGGGGTCCATTATGTAAATGCACAAGAATTCATAACAGCATTCTATAGTCAGAAATCACTGAGAGGGGTGCCACTAAACCCAGAAGTATTATTTTTTGGAGTTCATGTATTGATAGCATGGCTTCCAAGAATACAGGACAAATTATAGAGGTTACCGATAGAGTTTTTGTTTCAACCAGAAGTACCAACGGATGTGGTGGAAGGGCAGATAATTACAATTGAGCTGGAAGCAGCAATAGCAAGAGAGGACAGAGTGATTTGGTGCACAGTAATAGTGCTTGACTCTGCATACAGGCTGACTGACTTGACAGAGGAATTGATTACAAATGAGGACTTGGATGGCAAGGTGAATGTTCAGCATCAGTCTCGTCTATCAGCTGCAAATTGAAGACCAGGAGATTCCCCAGAATTTGTCATTGGTGAGGAAAGTACCATACTTTCCCTAAGGAGATTTGACACACGTTACCAAGCTCATTATGGCCCAGCAGTCCATATGATGATTGTCTATTAAAAGCAGTAGGAGAAGTCAAAATTTAACTGAAGAATGGAGCCATTTTGCCACCATTAAAACACTATCCCATATCCGAGGAAGCTGACAAGTAGATCTATGCAACTATTGCAGCCTTGGTGCGACAGGGGATATTCGTGCCATCCGAATTGCCATGCAGCACAGCAGTATACCCCGATTAAGAAGGTGACTGAGGGATAGTGAAGATTTATACAGGACCTACGCCCTCTGAATAATATTGTTGAGGCAGAGTTTCCATTGGTGCAAAATCCAGCCACAATATTATGTAGCCTCCCGTCTACCGCTAAATATTTTACAGTGATTGATTTCAAGAATGCCTTCTTTTCAATTACCTTACATGAAGAGTCTCAATATTTGACTGTGTTCATTTATCACGGAATCAGATTGCAATATTACCGTTTACCCTAGGGGTACTGTGAATCACCCTCGGTCTTCAACAGGGTGCCTGAGGTGGACTTATTATGTGGATGACATATTAGTATGCAGCATCACAGAGGAAGAGGGCAGGAAAGACTCAGTGAAACTGATGACAGTGCTGGCAGAAAAAGGGTACAAAACGGCGAAAGAAAAATTGCGATAATGTCAGGAGGAGGTCCTATTCATCCGGCAGCTAATATCAAAAACAGAGAAATTTGACACCTGAAAAAGTAGTAGCAATTACCAACACATGCAGGCTGGAGACAGTGAAAGAATTCCAGCAATTCCTAGGCCTTTGCAAGTATAGTAGTGCATGGGTCTTTGGCTACAGCACATATGTCAGTCCACTGTTAAAAGGATTAAAAGAAGCTCAAAATTGACATTGCCTGGACAGGTGAGATGATAAAGGCCTTTGAGTTTGAAACAAGCAATTTGCACAGCTCCAGTGTTAGGGATTCCTAATTACAAAGAAGACATTTTTCTATTCTCTCATTCAAATGGAGTAGTGATGATGGCTGTCCTCGCACAGAAAATCTGTATGAGATAAAAAACCATTAGCATTCTACAGTGGGATATTAGACCCAGTAATGAGAGGCCATTACCCACGTGAGCAAGCATTAGCTGCAGTGGATTTTGCCATTGAGAAACCGCCAGCATAACCATGGGCTGTTCAGTTAAGTTATATGTTGAACATGTGCTATTTGCCTTTCTTGAAAAGCCCAAAGGTACATTGACGACACAGAGCTTCAGGCTATGAGGTGATAATCTCCAATCCATTGATCAAAATTGTTAGGTGTCGAATAGTGAACCCAGCCATATGCATTGCAGAAGAAGTCAAGGAGGCAAAAGACCATGTACATGATTGTACTACCTACACTGAATATTTTGATGATGTACCTCATGTAAAAGAAATGCCCTAGGAGGGGGATCATTGTCTTCATTGATGGGTCATCGACAATGGATCAGAGCTCTGGTGAAAGGCAGTGGAACAGCAGTGGTGAAGGCCGGAGAGAATGACGGCTTTGAAATAGTAACAAACGCAAGATTGCCAGTGCATTTTTCAGCACAAGCAGCAGAGGGGGTAGCTTTAATGCTGGCACTTGAAGCGCAAGAGGATGAGGCAGTAACGGTTTATTCTGTCTGCCTACGTGACGGCTACAGTACATGCAGGACTGTCACATTGAAAAAGGAGGGGCTTCCAGCACACAGACAGCATACCAGTACAGCATGCAACATTGTTAGAAAGGCTCATAGACACCCTCGAACTTCAATCTGCTATCACCGTAGTGAAGTGCACAGTGCACACTAGAGGTGCAGAGATGTCTCGCGGCAACAAGGCCGCTGATTTGGAAGCAAAAAGGGCAGCATCTTCCCAGAAATATCTGACATTACAACTGCCACACACACATGCATCCGTAGACGTAACATGGTGATGAAGGAGATGGAGAGTTTGTCCCTAATTTAAATGAGCACATTGCAGGTTTCCTTATTAATTGCCTAGTTTGTCAAAGGTTCACTGCTGGCCATTCCTTGAACGGTGAGAGGAGAAATACCCCATCCTACTGCACCTTTTCAACATGTGTGGATATGCTCCATATGTGTAACTGCTACAAGTAAATGATAGCCGTGGTATATCCCTTTTCCCGCTTGATCAAATCAGGTCCATGCACACATGCTTATACCACATCAGCTTCAAAATTCCTTGTATGTTTTTTTCCAAGATGGGGAGTGTGCGAAGTGCTAAGTTCCGATAATGGAATATGGGAATAAAACACAAATTCTCATCTCCCTATCACCAACAAGCAAACAGTTTATGAGCGCCTAAACGGCATCTTAAAAGAACGTATTGCCAAAATAAAGGACACTCTTAAAGAGTTGGCTTCACTGCCAGGCTCAGACCATCACCTGACCCCACATGGGCTGGTGATCGGACGCCGAATGCATACTCCCAGTGCTCTTTTCACAGAAGCTCATACTGATACTGAAAATGTTGCCACTGTGTTGGGACAAGAAATGCACTATCATTTGACAGCTATGATGGAGTCTGTTAAATGTATGTCTCGACAGGTGCAGAAGTTGCAGGGAGGCTCATAGAACACAGAAGAAACACCTCAACAAATAGACCTGGACAATTTGTTAAAACCCCTCTTGTTGTACTCTGGATTTAGGGTGCTGTGCTGAAATGCTCTTAGAAGTGCCACAAGCCCTGCTTCCAAGGACCTTACATTGTGGAAGCTGAGGAAAATTGTCTTCACTGTAATTTCTAGAAAACAAATTTGTTTATTCACAAATATATTCTGTTTGTAGTTATAAGGTTTCATGTATTCGCATACATACAATTTTATCAACAAGCATATAATACAAAATTGTGCAAATATGTAACAATCTCTGTTATTTCTCACAGGTAATGATACATAATACTCAATGCGTTTCGGGAAAAAGTCCCTTCATCAGGAGTAGCTATTAGGGTTTGTCAACCTCAGGGCACCAATGCGAGGTAGGAAACTCCACAATGTATGGCAGACTAAATCATAAATAACAGCAAAAAGGTGAGGAATCTATTTTTTGCTACTGATATCGGAGAACTCTGCGCCCTTTTTATCTTTTGTGTTCATACAGTTAAGGTCGCATGTGTAATTAGGGTAACCGTGGAGTCCTATGATTCCTCTGCTCCACTAGGAAAAGACCGTAACACAAAAGTGTTACCCTTATGTGTTGCTCATGCGCCCAAGTTGTTTTTACTCCATACAGATGGAGAAGGAAATAAGGTACCACACAAGATTTGTATTGTGATTCACCAGTATTTATATAGAAATCTGTTGCCCTTTAGTGATGACACGTGTTTCAACGTAACCAACGTCTTTCTCAAATCAGGGCTTGTATCAACAAATGACAAGTAATATTAAAAACAGTGCATAATAAATTAAATTTAAGTAAACACCAATGTGGTCCACAAGAACGTTTGCACATACATGAATTGAAAAATAATTAACAAAATGATAATAACATGGCCATGTTTGGGGGGGGGGGGGGAAGGAAGGAGGTTTGTGGGAAAGCGAGAAGAGAAAAAAAAAATATAAAAACACATGATTGTTAAACAATATGTCAATAGTGTTAATCCTATTTTTTAATGAGTACATTGGTATATTTGGAATAATTTATTGTATGCTTATGTTTATTGTATTTCTTACCCAATGTAACCGTCCTCTTGAATGTTCTCAAAAGCTTGAATCCAGTCATGGGTTAACCCATTACATTAAAAAATAGGATTAACACTATTGACATATTGTTTAACAATCATGTGTTTTTATATTTTTTTTTCTCTTCTCGCTTTCCCACAAACCTCCTTCCTTTCCCCCCCCCCCAAACATGGCCATGTTATTATCATTTTGTTAATTATTTTTCAATTCATGTATGTGCAAACGTTCTTGTGGACCACATTGGTGTTTACTTAAATTTAATTTATTATGCACTGTTTTTAATATTACTTGTCATTTGTTGATACAAGCCCTGATTTGAGAAAGACGTTGGTTACGTTGAAACACGTGTCATCACTAAAGGGCAACAGATTTCTATATAAATACTGGTGAATCACAATACAAATCTTGTGTGGTACCTTATTTCCTTCTCCATCTGTATGGAGTAAAAACAACTTGGGCGCATGAGCAACACATAAGGGTAACACTTTTGTGTTTAAATCATAAATAAGTAGCTGTGAAATGTGAACAAGACACATTCTGAGAATTATGATTTCTGTTATAGATATCCTGAAATATCAACATTGAAGTTTAGAAAATGAAGAAGGTCTTTGGACATGAATAGACTTTGACAAACCCTAATACCTACTCCTGATGAAGGGACTTTTTCCCGAAACTCGTTGAGTGTTATGTATTACCTGTGAGAAATAACAGACTGTTATTTGCACAATTTTGTATTATATGCTTGTTGATAAAATTGTATGTATGTGAATACGTGAAACCTTATAACTACAAACAGAATAATATTTGTGAATAAACAAATATTTGTTTTCTAGCAATTACAGTGAAGACAATTTGTTATAAACATTATTAATAAGTAGCTGGTTGCATAAACATCGCTTTTAAATCTTTCTTGTAGACAGACCTAATATTCATTGTACTAGTAAAAGAATTACTCTTGGAATTATTCACAAAAAACTTTTTCTTTATCATGTTAACTTGCATAGTCACTTGGAGCCTTTCCTAGAAAAACATACTTATTGACTGTCTACTGACAGTAACCTTGAGTGTGCAGGGGGCGTGAGGGGTCTACAACCTGTGGATACCCTTCCTTCTCCTGACACCTTGCAGTATGACCAGGAGACATTTTCATGGCAGAAGTGCTTCCATGTGCAGGGTAAAAAAAGAAGATTCTCCACTTGAGGATAATTTAATAAATGAAGTGTCCCTGATGAGAGATATTGAAACATAACATGAGGTAGTACGTTAGATATTGTCAGGCCTGAGAAGAAGGGTAATATTAGCAGAAGACAACCAATTTCTGAAATGCAATGACAAACTTGTAAGAGAATGGGAAAGAGGCCAGTGACAAATTCACTTCCAAGTTTGTCAGTCGATAGAATTACTGTTTTTTTTCAAAACCTGGAAACAAGGGGAGAAAAGCCACACCACACACTTGGGGGGTGCAGAACGATAATGTTCTATCGAGACAACAAAATCTCTGTATAAAACTAGTTAGTCCTTTGTTTCTTTTGCTACAGAAAAGAAGCGGTGTCCAGTCACTAAAACTATAGGCTGATTGTACAATGTATTCAACTCTGCTACAGTCTGGCATATAAATCTCTTCCTTTCACTCCTAAAGATCACTCAACAAGCACCTGGCTACTTTAGCTTTTAATGCAGGTGTCCCATTGGATGCTATTTGCAGGTAAACTAATTGTAGTTCAGTACACACTTTCACACAACGCTATACTGTGGAGAAGAAAGTCTTTCCTTCCATCTCAGCTATGCTGGCATTAGCTCAGCAATCTTGACGCCTCGCAGAACTTGTTTGAGGTGGCACTCTTTCAGCTTCTCAGTCTCTATCCCTTCCGCTACTTGGTCAAATGCAGCATCTAGTAAAAGTGACTGGGGTAATTAAGTTACTCACCAGTTTCCAGTTCGGTGGTTGAACTTAACCATCGGTTCTGCTCCAGGTTCATTGTACTTCAATGCCCCTTCCAAAGTACCTGTGAATTCTTTTTTGGGTTTAACAGAGTCTGGGGTGGTCTTCAAAGCAGGGTCCGTTAACGCGTTGATCATAATCAGGTAAATGCCAGCCCCCAAAATCTGTGTGTTCTAGTCCGCACAAGAGTGGGAGTAGTCTTCTGCTTTTGGTATGGGTTGCCCACCTTAAAAAAGGTTTCAGGCTGAAAGTGTGCCAATTTCCTCTAGCGGTGAGGTGGGTTATTGTCCCACAATGTGCCCTTCACTGCCACAATTACAATTGATGCTAATAGATGTGCCTTTTCATGGGCAATGGGTTTCAGTGCTGTGGGTGTCTAACAGTGGTGTTTTTACACCAGGTCAGACAACTAAATATCAGAGGTTCTCTCACTGGATCTCGGTTGCTAACACTTTCCCCTCTAAACTGTTTCCCATAGCATAGAATGATGCATTTGTCACCTTGACTGTGGATCCGGCTTAAACTTCACCTTCCCTACTAATGACTGCAACAGGGCTGTTAATTCACTAACCTCCTAGTGGGTGCATCTAGTGGGGCTTCGCCCTAATAAAATAAAAAGTTACAGGCTTTTGGCGTTCGGTCCAACCTTTGGCTTTGTGTTTGTCGATATTCACCACAGTCTGAATTAAGAACTGAACTACCAACAATAACAATTGACTGAATAGCAGGGTAACTTGATTTTTAAATGTCTGTATTAATAGGCTAAGAAGGTACTTTTACGCACTCTTGAAACAGCACCACCTACTGGCTTTTTCAGTGTTGCCGCCTAAAAATGACCTCGGGTGCCCGAGTCTGGGCATTCGAACTATAGTTTTATATGGGATAATGGCATTGCCCTGTGTACTTCTAAGAGATAGGCTGCTAAGGGCCAATTGATTTGTCACAGAGTTCACCGATCCATTTTCTGTCATGCAGTGAACAGACTTCCCATTTGACGTGCCCTCAGTATCTGGGAGTAGCTTAGTCAGGATTCAGAGCTCACCGGTGCACATATTGTGCCCTCTCCTTAGCAGGCTTTCTGGTAGCAGTGGCCACCTGCCCTGGATACCAATGATTTGCCTGCCGCTATTGGAGGAATGTAGACGTTTGTGTCAGACTGGGGAAATGGGGGCATTGATAAAAAATCAACTCTAAAGATACATCTCTTTGCTTGGGTTATAATATACAGGGTTGAGATTGAGAGTTGGACAAAGGCCTAAAGGTACTCTGGGAAAATTGTTCAACTAAAGAAGGACTTTTAAATAAGTCTATATAAGGTTAGTTTAAAGTAGATGGTGTTCCCTATGTGCTCCTGATGCTGCCCTCACAATAAAGCATAAAAGTCCTCACCTCTCCAGGGACGCCCTCAGCCTATGCTACAAAGAAATGCCCAAACGATATGGCCAGCAGAAAAGGCACAATCCTAATAATCTTAAGGAGTCTTTAACCTTTGCACTACCCTATGCAAATTACAAGAAAAGTTCCACTTCCCAATTGGTTTCTATTCCCGACCTTGTGTTCCAGGATTCGCAACACGTCCCTCCTGGATCCTTGCTTTAGGATTCGCAACAGGTGTCCACTGGACCTTGGCTTTAATGGTTATTTCTTCTGCACACCCATCTGCCCAGGTTTCTTTTCAGGCAGCCAAAATTATTTTCCTTCTGCCTGTCAGGCTACTCGGGTCCAAGGCACAGGAGCGACGCAATACGAACCACCCCCACTAGGGTCGCAGAGCCTGCAAATCGAAGCTTACAAAGACTTCTTTGACCAGAGCAGGGAAGGAGGGTTAGGATCTCGATGGTTGGATAGATTGGGGGAATTTAGGAAAACCGGATTGAGGAGAAGGTAGAGGTTGTGGTTAGGATGGGGGAATACAGAGAAGGGCTGATTATTGCACACTTTTGTTCAGGCTGTACTTGGTACCAAGTAGCTGTTTTCACATTGCACCACGTTGCGGAAAAATGACCCCCTCACTGGCTAACCCTAAGTCATAACCTTTGCAGATAAATCTATCCAAATCTAAATAAGCATTATAACTCAGCATGCAAACTTAGCTCTGGCTTTCAGTGTCTTGTCCGTGGTAGAGCCGTCAAGTCCTGTGGCACGTCCGTAGGGTTCAACAGCTGGTCCAAGCTAGAAGAAAGGATAAATATGAACGTATTAACTCATATTTATACTGCACACAGCGTTCTATGATGCCCATCCGTGGATTATTGCGCCAACATTAGAAAAAGGTGCACCAGATTTCACAATTCGTCTCTGGTTTGTTTCCTCCGATTCCCACGAGTGGTCTTTCTTCAGACCGCTGCGGGCAAATACAGTTGAGATGTGGGTTGCCAAATGTGTTTTCGCCTCATGTGTGCCTTGGCCTTAGGTTCCAGGAGGCGGAAACACTCGGAAGGTTGTGCGGAAGTTTAAATACTTTAATTCCCCAGTGAAATGCAAGAATGTATTGCGTTGCGAAAAACACGCCCAGTTATCTCAATTGGAGGTGCAGGGGCTTTGGATGGGCAATTGGTGGCCCCCTGTGCTTTCTCCAGGTTCCTCTGATTCCAAAATAGTAGAAAGACACTTATCTTGCAAGAGCGAGAGGCCGGGCTGCTGCTCCGATGGGGCTGGCCCCCTTGCGAGTGATTTCTCTGGAGCTTCGGTCTGTGCGTCCTCTCCCTGTGAAGCCTTAAGCACAAGTCCCATGCCTCGGGGCTTGCGCATGCGCCTTGGTGTGCCACGCCGGCTCAGCTCCTGATTGGTCCAAGTCGACTTGGAGCATGCTGGGAGTTGTAGTCAGGAAGCACCTTCTGCTGGGTAATGTAGTTTTTGGAGGCTGCTTTCCTATACAAGGGGCAAAGCAGTTTTATAAGGCTGCTGGTTCTTGGGCACAGTTCCTAAAGCCAGCCCAGGCATTACAACCCCCACTACACCTTTTCGTGTCCCTTGTCTTTGTTTGTTTTTGCCCTTATCCCTGACACTACCACAGGACACAGTCCTTGCTTGTGGTCAGCCTTTGGCACTGGTTTTTCAATTCCTTCAAGGACTTGATAGGGCTGCTGTGTGCTTCTCTGCTTCTGGTCATTCTTCCTCCTTCAGGGATTCCATGGCTTAGCAGCACTCTACCTCACATCCCATCCTTTCCATACTTGCACTGCCCTCCACCAGCTAGCAGTCCTTCGAATTACTCCTTCAGCCGCCTCCCATTGTATCCACAGAGCACCAGCAGGTGCATCCGCCTTACTCGGAGTCCAAGACACTGAATTAACTTTCATGGCTCTTTTTATTTATACCCATTAGGCTGTGGAATATGTTCTAAGGCTGGCTGATTGATCTGGGCTCTTGCAATCTTTCCTGGAATTCAGAAGTCCTCTTGTTAATCTTAATTCCTTTCATTATCTTTTTGGTTGAGTACAGTGATTTGTTCATGAGGTAACACCTTCTGTTAGGGTTTGAATGGGCTCACTAGATATTCTAAGAATCTTCAGCATGCAGCGCCATCTTGAAATTCCTTAGTTTGAATGCTGTAGCTCTACAGCGCTCTGTTCTCTTCGGGTGGGTACTGCTTTTCCCCAAGTTTGGCTGCTGGCTATACCTGGTTGGTCGAGTGCCCCTTGCTTGTTTCTCTGTTCTGCAGGCCAGGTCCACTCAGTTTTGGTGTGTTCTGGGAAATGGAATTACTGGGTTTTAGACTGCACATAGTTGTTCTTGCCACTAATCTCTAGCTCTCCCCCCTCTCTATCCTTCTGGTTGTGGTGAATCTAACATATGAGACAGAACCAGGGGAACCATTCTCTATCTCTGTGCTTGAAGGAGTCCCTACTCAAGAAAATAACAAACGGGTGCGTGTCAGGACATCTCGCAAATAAATATGGTCCTCTGTCCAAATCCATTCTAACCTACCATCTTGTCCAAATCCATTCTAACCTACCATCTGCCTTACCACAAAAGAAATGGAGAAAGAAAGAAAGAGAAACAAAAGGGGAAAACCTAAGCTTGAGTTTAGGAATGGGTAACTTCCCCCTTTTGGCTTTTTTTGTGGTGGATGGCTGTCTGACCTCTACCAGCAAGTTCTTCTGATAGCTTTCAGTTCTTGGTTAAATGTGAAAGTTCAAAATAAATCAAAATGTCTTTCAATGGTCCCTCTTGGTTGCACACAAAGTCTTTGTCAAATGTCCAAATTGTCTTTGTTTTGTCCCTTCTCCTGGGGAATCTCCTCTGGACCTGTATAGATTGGTATTCGCAATGGCAACAAGGTTTTTGAGTTATTCTTTCTGAATTCTTCACCTTGTCAGTTTCTGTCTTGGTCAGCCCTGGTTCTTGTGTGCTTGCTCATCGCCTAGTGGGGTAGCTGGTTTCTCTATCTTGGGTGAGCTATGTCATGCTCTGTCATATTGTGGTAATTGCTTCACCCTGTGACCACCACCCCCGATGCCCCTTCTGGGTTACTTCTACTTTTTCTGTCATGATCTATGGGCCGCTACAACCTTGCATGGTATGTTGGTTCTCGCTCTCCCTTCTGGGGCATTCAGATATTCAGCCCAGCTTGGTCTAATGGCTTTCTCTGCCTTGCTTCTCTCTCCTTCAACTTTGTGGTGGATATTTGAAGTGTTCACTTCATGTAGGGTAAGGGCTTGGGCAGCTTTGGTGGTTGTCCTTTTATATTTTTTTCAGCCCAAGGTGGGCTACAAGTCTGTTCAGCCCTATTGTGCAGTTGCTTTGCTCACCCCCTTCTGGGGTTACTCCTAATCCCAGTCCGCTGTGGACTGCCGGCCGGTTCAGCCCTCCTTGGTGTATTATTTCTTGCACCTCCTTCTGGAGTAATTTGGGTACTTAGCAATGTCTTTCTCTGCTTAGCTTCTCTCTGCTTCTTCACCCCTTGGCAGGATAGTGGGGTCTTGTGGCCCTGAGTGAGCCTGTGTCTTGCTCAGCCTTAATTTTCTGGGGATTCTCTTTGTGGGATGTGTGGTCTTGCAGTCCGGTATAAGCTTCCAGCTTGGTTAGCCTTAGTTTTCTTGATTTATTCACCCCTTGATGGGATGTCTTAGTTTTCTCAGTTTCTTCATCCCTTTGTGGGATGTTTGATTTTGCAGCCCTGGGTGGGCTTCGCACTGGCCTCACCGCTCTTTGCCCACTTTTGACATGAGGTTGCATACCTCTCTACTAGTGGGGGGCCCCGTCTGGGGCTTTGATGTCACTTGCCAACGCAGTTCTGTGCCTCATAACTCGAGTCGATCTGAAAGGTTTTGTTCCTTTCAGTCGTTTCTCAACTTCGGATCGGGCGGCTCTAGGCGGCGCTTGAGCTGTACGTCTCCCTGCTGCTCCTGGTTCAGCTTTGCTGCCTCCTGCTTCCGAGGTCCCTGGCTCTTCAGGACCTCTGCGTTACAAGTGAAAGCGTTCAGTGGGCTTTCGGCCCACCATGTTAACGACATGGTTCTTCTGAGTGAGTGCCTCCCTGCTCCTAGCGGATGCACAGGCCAGCGTTTCTCAATCAATGGCTGCCTCTCGTGTGCTTCTGGTGTCCATGGGTATTTGGTTTCCTCCTTTGGAAGAAAGGGATGATGTCATTGGTCCTGTTGCTTACAAGAAGGCAGTAACAAATACAGGTCAGATACCAAGCCATCCATCTTAAAGGTGCCATTTTGTTAAGGATTGTAATCGGGCATCACACACCGGACCAGGACCCTCGCCCTAAGCCTTGGATGTAGCGCTCAATTTGAATGCTTTCACTTTTTTTTTTTTTCTACGAATTCAGATTGAGCTGGCACCCAACCCATCTCACACACCCTTTTACAAATACCCTGGGTCACAATGACCATGAACCAGGCCGGTTGGTGGGAATGCAGTATTTATTATTTGACAATTCAAATGAAATCACACAATTTTATTATCGGGCAGCAGTCACCAATTTGGTGAGAATTACAATGTAAACTGATGAAATACACTTGTTTAACCTTCTACAAAAAGATATCCAAAGCACAGATAATTAGGAGCAATTTTACAGTTTGGCTAGATGGCGCCCGAGTTACGATTTCCCCCTGCAATGCTCTCTAAATCCCCTATGAATCGAATTCTGAGTGGATAGAAAGAAGCAGAAGGGAGTCGGGGACACTGGGCAACAAACGAAATTAAAATCCGACCTTCCCTCACGAAATGGGTTAAAACCTTTGCAATTGCAGTAAATGACTCTCGGAAACAGTAAATAATTAATGTGCGGTTGAATCAATGGGTTAAATATGATTATCACAGTATCAGGAATGTAAAAACTAGCAACTACAAGGCAAGATATCAACAAAGAGCATACAGTTAAAAAAGCAATTCTAAAGTAAGAACACAGTACAGCCGAAATCACACGTTGAAAAGTTGCATTTTCCTCTTTTTGCAGTTTTAAATGTCAAAATGGTTTTTATGAAAAAGGGGCGAAATAAACAGAATCGGAATGCAGTTTTTAGACTGGGTGATAGATGCACATCACAGGGACACAATAGGAAAGTGAAAACTTGACTATAGCTGGATAACTGGATGAGATGTTCAAGGTGAAAGAAATTAGTTTTGGTAAAATAAAGCAGTTAAAAGAGAATCGGTTTGGAAAGAACAGGACAGGTTTCACTTACACTAGATTTAATGGCTAGAAAAGAGAAACGCCACCCGAGAATAGAAAGTTACGCTGCAGTTGTAACCCTTCACGCAGTGTGCCTCTTTTCTTTGGGAGAATTCATTTGTTTAATCAAAATATTGCTAAGGAGTTACAAAATAGGATGAATGAAAGAAGGGAGCTAACACTATGAAATCAAGGACAGGATGCACAGAGAATTCAAACCGTTTTAAACAAGTTATCAGGGTATTGCTGGCATTGCTTAGAGAGTAGAACAAAGACAAGGTATCAAGATGGGGTAGGCTATGTGTTACTATGGGATGGAAAAATACTCCCAATACGCACTTGAGTTTGGGACAGCCAACTGGGTTCTGGACTCAAAGGCTCTGGTCACAGCAAGGCGGCAGACTCTCCTAGCAGAGCAACAGCGGGCCCTGTCTGGTCACTGGGTAGCAAGGGTACATCTGGCCTGCAGATGGTGCAGCAATGCCGGTCTGGTCACAGGATACTCCCAAAAGGGTACCACAACCGTTCCCCCTGGTTATTGGGATTTTTAGTGGGGTTTCTGGATCAATGGTCTTGCCTGGATGAAGTCAGCTATGCTCTGGCCTGGCAGTAGAATCTGGAATCTGGCATCTGGCAAGATGAATGGTGAATATCGGGATATGCAGGAACTGGCAAATTCAGAAGTGTCTTGTCTCTGTCGGCCTCGATCTTATATCAGGCGGGTGACATCACAGGATTTATTGTTGGGCAAACTAAGGTAGACCTCCCCCTAAGAACAGGATAGGTCAGCCTACGTTGGTCGCCTCCTCTGGGGTTTTGTTTTTATGAGGTGCAAAGCCATCCTACAGTCCTTTTTGCCTAAAATCAATCTCAACATAACTCACACATTTATACAGTTGTGGCACTTTTCGAAAGACCATTTTGTCAAACATTTTGCCAAATTATTTTTTTTGAATGTATATATTTTTTATTTTGTTTTTTTGGTTTCATAAGTAAAAAAAGTGTCAATAAAAAAAACGGGGTTATGGGGAACCCCCATTTCAAAAATAAAATGTAAAAAAATAAATTCGGCAATTTTGTGCCACAAAATGGCATTTCGAAAATATGCCATTCGAGAAAGTCACTATAACCCCATTTTTTCACCCTTCTCATACTTTTTTGCGGTTTTTAGTGGGAACTGCTTCACCCAATATTCCACAATTTTAAGCATGTGTACATATTATCATAGGGCATATTTCCATTCATTTTTTACATTCCACCATATTTACTTTAACCATGATTCACATTCTCCTGGCGTTTACGTCCCATACATGCTATGGACGGCCACAATATGTTTAAAAGCCACAAACATTATGTTCAAGCTGTACAACTTTTACATCACCAAGTTGTCTGGTTATAGAATTAACAGTCTTTAAAGTGTATTCATTAAATAGTCTTTTAAAATGTCATTACAAATGTCATATCATACCATTTTGAGCCAAAATGGGCTGACCTTTGTCCTCCAACTGGGACCATTTTTTCCAGGCTACCACCAAATGTCCGTTTAGGGCAGGGTTGCCATAGAATTTCCAAGTTTGAGTGAATGGTTGGTGTCACTTCCAAAGTAACACGTAGGTGTCCTGGAAATCTATTGTGTCAAGCCTGAGTCTAGCCACAAAGTCTGATGGGGGTGTGATATTCTTCCTCTTGGCCATTCAAAGTTTCCAAGGGCAGAAAGTAACATGTAGGTGTCACAGAAATCCCTTTGACTTTTATTTTGGGGAAGGCCACTGCTGTTGCTAGCACACAAACCTGTTTGGTTGGTTCCCCAGTACAGGCAATGCATTTATTCAATTTTTTATTTTGCTCTGAACCAGAAGCAAGTCTGTGAAATAAAAATTTTTCTAGATTTTACCCAAACCCCCTTTACATTTCTAGGCAAGGACAGGGCCTTGTTCATCATTACACTTTTAAAACAGGAATTTTTCTTGTTTGCAAAAGCACATTTTGACACGTGGTGAATTCTGCTGGGATGCCCCTTTCAAATTTGGTTTTCTCTCCCATCTGGATTCCAAACATTGTTTGCAGCCCTAGTCCATTTCTCTTACACAGCAATGTGTTCAAGGCAAAGGTACACTGAAATAATATATGCACAGAGAGTAAGTGTTTCTTTTGAAGGGTTTATTTTTGACACTTGGTAGCAAAAAGTTAAGCTTTTATCCATACGGCTGAGAGTAAAGTTTCTGGTGATTTCCCAGATCTTGCCTGACACAGCCTGTCATTCGGTGATGATGCTTTCTCTTGCTGTAGCACAATCTGAACGTGGATGGGCACAGCTGGATCTCCCTGGATCAGAACTGTGTAAAGTTTGAATAGATGAAAAATAGCTTCAGGGTGCCATCATTTTAAATGCCAAATATTTCCTTTCTCATCGGGAAATGTGGAGCTAGCAGCAAAGCATTGCTGCTTTTCAACTTTTTTCTTGGGTGCATGTAAGAAAACACACTGGCAGCCTTTCTCGGTGTGCTCCCTGTTCCATCTTGCCAAATAGGTGCTTGGCAAGACAATGCAGCCATCATTTTATAGCTGCAAAACGCAGTTTTGATGTGAGGCAATGGTGCTCAAAGGAGCCAGCGCAGCCATTCTGCTGCTAATTGCAGAAATGCAGCTTGGAGATGGAGGGGAATTCTGCTGAGTGGATAAATGTATCCCACAAATTCACCCCCCCCCCCCCGACTTCTGAGACTTCTTGTCGAGGGTGAGTAGGGCCAAGTGGGGTTCATCAGGTGGAGTCCTTTCATCAGGGACCGATACATCACGATCTTCCCATTCTCTTTCGTTTGAGTGTGGAGCGATGTCCACAGCTTTTCCTTTGGTCTTTCCTTTCCAGGTCCCTGGGGGGAGGAAGTCCCCCTTGGTCTATGAAGGAGTGAAACCAGTACAAATCTAGTGAATAAATAAGAACCGGTTACCACATTTTCCCACTGACTACCTTCCCGGAAGGTTGACAGCAGTGGGACACACATGCATTATGATCATTACAGTATTTAGGCAATAACACATAATCCCTCACAAGACACAGATAAATACTGGTTTTTACTAGAATTTTTGGTGATATGAAGAAAAGTACTCCCTGTTAGACAGATACACTACCTATGAACCTACCTTTTCCCTTCCGGTTCTTCTTTCTCTTGTTCTCATTCTCCAGATGTCTCCTCTATTTGACTTTCCTTGGGCTCCTGAATCAGCTGCAAAGTGTGCCATGAGTGACAAATCTTTAACTGATTAATATGGACCCATTTCTCTTCTGTCAGCTCTTCTTTGGGGATGCGGCTTCTGTAGGCGATAGGTGAAATTGTATCTACAATTTCAAAAGGTCTGTGCCAGCTGGGGAGAAATTTCCACTCCTTGGTCTGTTTCCATTGGAAATTGTACAAGTAGACCCTGTCTCCTACTTGGTATTCCTTTTTTGGTTGTTTTTAAGTCATATTGGGTCTTGATCCCCTCTGCAGATCTTTCTAGATTCCACTGAGCATACGCAAAAGCATGTTGAAGGTGTTTTCTTAGATTCTCAACATACTCATGTGTTGTGGCAGCGTTTATCTGTGTCTGCTCTTGGGTTCTATAGAGCAGATGCTGAGGTAGCACCATCCTTCATCCAGCCATTAGCTCAAATGGAGACATCTTGGTCACAGAAGATGGGGTAGATCTGATGGCCATCAGGACAAGCAGTAATCGGATGTCCCAACTTGGCTTGGAATCTGCCACATAAATTTTTAGAATGCTCACAATTGTTTTATTGTAACTCTCAACTCCCCCACTAGAGGACGGCGGTATGCAATGTGAAGTTTCCTTTTTACCCCAAGTATCTCCCACATCTTTGTCATCACTTTGCTGGTGAAGTGACTTCCTCGGTCTGACTCAATCCTTTTGGGGTAGGCCAAAACGAGAGAAGATGTGGTTGATAATCAGGGCAGCTGCTGTTTCTGCCTTGTGATTTGGGGCCGGGAGACATTCCATCTATTTGGTAAAAAGCATGTTACTGTTAACATGTACTTGTTCCCCTTAGAGGAGCGAATCACGGGTCCGATGAAATCTACTTGTAAATTTGACCAAGGCAGTGTCACCCCCCTCTTCTGGAGGGGAGCTCGGTGTGTGAGTGAAGTTGGCTGAAATTGTGCACACACAAGACACCCCTTCAAATATTGGTTGAGGTCCTGCCCCATGTGTGGCCAGTATGCAACCTCTGGCAAGATTTCTAGACTAGTGTGAAACCCCCGATGACCGGCTGTGGCTGCGTGTTGGCCGTGACTAAGCATTAGGCTTTGGAATGAGGTAAGTACCACCCACTGGTCACAGCCAGAGATGGATCTCCTTACCAACAAACCGGTTGGACTCGGAAAAATGTTTGCCCACTTCATCAACACCCTGAGATCCTCTTTCCCAATGTAATCGGTATCCGTCAAGGGAAAATTCTCAGGGTCCTCAATGTATTGATACAATTTCCCAATAATTGGATCCCCTTTTGTGCCGTGATTAAATCAGCATCTGGGGTCTCCTTACTCCACTGGGCAGTTGAGAGTTCTTTGTGAGCATTTGTCTGGGACCTAGTGACAGCAGTGACCTGGATTTCCCCCAACAGGGACTCAATCTCAAGGAGTTTGTTAGGGAGAATTCTCTTATAAGGCTAATTTCCCAAATCTAGTGAGTCCCCCAGCAGCTTTACTGGATATTTGGGGTTTGTTTTTTTCTCCTGCTAAGAGTGAGACTTTTACTCCCACTCTTAGGCATGATTTGAGGTATGTCTCTGACTGTTTGTGTGATTTTGGGCTATGGGGTCTTTTACTCCATAGGGTATCATCTGTTTTTTGTGTATGTGTTACGCAGCTCCCTCAGTGCAGTAACACAGGGGTGTCATAGTGACCCCCAAACATAGACTCCATACCCTGGGACTGACTACTGTCTCCCAGGGCATGTAAAGTCACCATTGACTTTACTAGTCTTAAATTGTGAACAGAACCAGTACAAACCTTCATATTGTGGAAGTACTGGAAGGGATTAATTATATTGGCCCTGGGTCTGTTTTCAAGGGGGCACTGTCCAGTCCCCCTTGTCGAGTTTCTGGCTGGTGGCAGTGGTTACCACGCAAAATATTCCACCAGAATATTCTCTATGGGATTTTCCCATTGATTTTAAACGCACCACTTTTTGGTGCAGTGCTAAAGATACCGCTGGTTTATTTAATATTAAATCAACGGTTGGGTCTTTTTGCCAGAACTCTTTTCTAAAATGGCGTTCGTGTCCGTCTCTGTAACTCTGACCAAGGTTGAGCCCTTTGTTCCACTTTTTGGCGGGCTTCTCCACAGAAGCCCTCCAAATTGTGCCACTCTGTCTGGGTTCCACAGGATGGGTGGGGAGGGGAATTGGCACCCTGGACTGCGTTGCCTTAGCAACTCCAGTCGCACTCTGTTCTGATTGGGCCAGTGGTGAGCCACCCGGCTCACCACTTAGCATGTTTGAGTGACAGCTAGGCTGTTGAATGGGGTTTTTTTCTGCATAAAAGCAGGTTCTTTGGGACTGGAACTTCAGAAGTCGCCACAGGACCTAAGAATCCAAAGAGGGAAGAAGCTGAGCCATCTGCAACGACGACACCACCGGTGAAGCCCTGCTGCAACTACCTCACCATTTTCCCGACGACAAGAGAAGATCTTCTGCTGGACGAGTCTTCTTCCTCTGAGCTGGTGGGACCAACCAGTTCCCCTTTTTCGCCTTCCAAAGACGTCTCTTGGTCGAATCGCCCGTGCCAAGCACCCCAGCGGCCGGATAGCCAAGCTTCACCACTTTGACCGCGAATAAAAGGAACGCTCCTTTTAGTGACAAACTCCGCGGCTGGCTTCATCCCTGTGCAGTGCAACGACTGCACGTTTCCTCCTCGACGAGGTCCTCTCTTCCCCTGGTCGAAACAACGAACTGCAACCACTGCCAGGAACAACTGCCACCGCTGGAGCTTCCTCTTTGTTTAAGGTACTGTGTCCTGCCTAGCCTCCCTTTCTTCGGTTTGCCCAAGGTGACCCTTAAATCCTTGGCTTGCCAACTGGGTTGGCCCCAGACCTTCTAACTTTACCTTCTTGAACCGCCCCAACCTCTTTTGAACATTCTGCAAAGACTTTTAGTGTATTTTTAAACCGTGTGATCCTGGGCACATTTCGCTTTGCTCCATTTAAAGTGGGCCTGGCCTATGAACTTTGGCTCTAGAGTGTATACTGCCTTTATTCCCTTGCTGAGAACTCCTAAAAGTGTTGGGACCTGTTTTATTTTTATGCTCTGCCTTTTTCTCTCCCTTTAACCCAAACTATTAGAGTGCCATCAGGTTATGCGCTCACATCTGTTTAACACATCGTGGTGTTTTAATTCTGACTTGTCTAATAGTGATTAAGGGAGGTGTGTATACTTTAGCTCACTGTGTTTTAACTTGCTTTTGATTTAGAGTGCTAGTGTATTGCCTAAAGTGTGTTTTAAATAAATAATTATATACTTTTGATACAAAGCTCTGGTCAGTGTTTGCTCTACTGTGTTTTTAGCCCT
The DNA here is from genome assembly GCF_040938575.1 of Ambystoma mexicanum. Lineage (NCBI taxonomy): Eukaryota > Metazoa > Chordata > Amphibia > Caudata > Ambystomatidae > Ambystoma > Ambystoma mexicanum. The sequence continues at coordinate 1,186,783,716 of NC_090927.1, forward strand.
ATTGTGTATACTCTAAATACTGCCCTACTGTTCTTGAGGGAAGTCTGACTGCTCAGCCACAGCTACCAGGTAAATCTGTGTGGTGCAGACTGCTACCAATTGGGTTTACTGCATACTCCTGTAGTCTTAAACTTTTTGCAGTGGTCCCTAAGGGAACTGCACAGGATTCTGCCTAACAGAGATCCCCCTGGATGGCTCCAGTTTTGGCCAGCTGATCAGCTAGGTCCTTTCCAGTTTTGTCTGGCCCCTCTATTCTGGAATGACCCTTAATCTTTTTCCAATAGATGGTCATCCCATTAGAGGTGACCAGATCATCAATATTTTGTATTAGTTTGCCATGTTTTAAGCAGTTTGTTATTAGCACATAGCATGCCTCTGGTTTTCCAATTAAACAGGTGCTCCACGAACCCGTTCCGGAATAATTTGAATCAGTGATTAGGACCAGTTCCTGGAGTCGGTGTTGGACGGCAGTGAGGATGGCCTGATGAACTGGCATCAACTCTGCCACCTGACTACTGCGGGGACCGATTTTGTACCCAAAGGAGGGTTCCGGGGCATCATTCACCCAGGCGGTACCAACACCGGCCCCCAGTTCCTTTTTCCCGTTGTTTTCAACATGGTAGGAGCACCCATCCACATAAACCATGGGCATTCCCTGGCACTTGTCTTCTTTATAGACTTTGTGCAGGGAATTCAGGTACGCCACCATGTTGTCCTGGGTTTTGAGAGTTTTGTCCTCGAGACAGTTTTCTCTGGCACATTCATGCAAGTCAGCCAGAACTTGAGCGAGGGAACTCTTCTTGTTTTGGCCATATCTGACCTCCAAAGGAAAGCCTTGCATTGACAGAATCCAGGAAGTCATTCTGGAATTACTCACATTTCTGGCCCGGATTCTGTCACTTTAGAGTTATTGCAAAGGCTGATGTGGAGTGTCCACTATATGTTCCCCCCTGTATGAACGGGCGGTAATTTTTCAATGCCCATACCGTTGCCAGGAGTGCCTTCTCACAATCATAGAATTTTTCCTCCACAGAAGATAAAGTCTTGCTTGCATAGGAGATTACTTTATTGACCTTGTCGTGCTTTTGATAGAATACTGCTGTCAAGCATGTATTCGAGAACCCTTTCTCCAAGAAGAACTCAGGGTAAGCTAGACAAGGCGCTTGTGAGAGACTTCTTTAGTTGCTTTACTGCCTCAGCTTGTCTGGACCCCATTCCCACTTGACCCTCCCTCAACAGATGGATCAGGGGTCTTGTGACCTCTGCGTAATCCTCAATGAACTTCCTACTCTAATAAGTCAGTCCAAGGAGGCTTCTTGGCTCACCCAGAGTTGTGGGGTCTTTCAGTTTTAACAGTGCTTCCACTTCTGCTGGGGACAGAGACCCTCAGGAGTTATTTCATGTCCCAAGAAGTTGCACAGGTCCTGCAACACTGTGTCTTTTGGAAGGACAGTTTGACTCCGGCTACCCTCAACTGGGTCAGAACATAACTGATTTCCGCTATGTGTTCCTCCACAGTTGAGCTTTTGGAAGGACATCATCCACATAGGTCAGGTTACCCCTTTCAGCCAAGTCGGGCATGGCCTTATGTAGGAAGATGTTGAATTTGTTGCCAGAGTTTATGTATCCGAAGGGAGTCCGGGTCCATGTGTACTGCTGCCCTCCGAAGGTAAAGGCCAGCTTGTATTGGTCCTCCCTACTGACGGGCACGGTCCAATACCCATTTGGAAGGTCAATGGCAGTGTATACCTTTGACCCCTGGATCTGGGCTAGTCCTTGGTCAATGTATGGGAGAGCCCATCGGGACATGTGGACCAGTTTATTGAGCTCCCTAAGGTCTGCGCACAGTCTCCATTGGCCATTTGGTTTTAATATCCCCAGCACCGGATTATTAAAGGTGCTGTGGACTGGACGAATTATCCCACAGGACTAAAGGTTTTTGATGATTTCCGTCGGGGACACCATGGATGCGGGAAGCAAGTGATATTGCTTCACAAACACAGGAGTCATTCCTGATTCCATGGCAATTATTGTAGTATGGATCTCAGTGCGACCACAGTCGTACGAGTCCACAGCAAAGAGATCTTGAAAATCTAGGAACGCCTGTTTCAACTTTTGCTTTTGCTACCTGTCTCACAGGCATCATCTAGGTTGACCCGCTCTTCAACCATTTGCCTGAAGCCTGGAAAGACTTCGCGTTTTGCTATCTCACTGGCCGCCACCAATTGGGTGGAGAGGTCTCTGGTTAGCGTATTGACCTGGACGGGTGGTTTCAGGTAGGAGAGGCAGTCATTGTGGACCTGCAATATCACCTCATCCTGCCTGATGTCACAGGTCACAAGGGCAGGAAGAGTATCGCAGGAAATTCCCCCCCCCCCCCCACCCCCTTGCCGGGTGAAGATCCTGTCTGGTGGTATGTCATTGTCACTATCATTGTCAAAACAGTCAATGGAATCCATGGAAAAATGTTGATCAACCGCCATTCCAATAATGGTGCCTGCGCCCAGAGTGATACTCCTAAGGTCGCTGTTATCCACCACTATTGGAATGGTGTTGCATTCTACATTGACTAATGGAGTTGGGTGTAACCCCAACCCCTGCTGTTGGAGACGGGCATTGAGGTGTACATATGCGTCAGTATTTTGCAGTTTCTGTCCTCTTTACATTTTTAATTCAAGTGTGATTTGTCGGGTTCTGTCCTGGGATGGTGACCTCCTCTCCAATTTGATCTTCAACCCCATACAGCAGCAATTGGGCTGATCGAAATGCTTTTTCTGATTCATCAAAACCCATAGGATTGCGTCCTAGTCGGGACCAGGCTTTGTAATTTATCAGGTCCAAATTAATTGCAAACCGATTGAGGATGTCACTGCCTAAATAGAATGCAGCAGGGACATCTCGCATGACCCAACAATTATTTTGTTCCCGATAGAAATTTTGAGCATACACCTGCTAGGCAGGAGATGTTTTGAATGAGGAGTTTCCAGGCCCATTTCCCACTTATCGATCTATTTAAATGTGGGAATGACTGGATCTTTTAGGAGCTTTCTGAACATGGCTTCGCTGATTAAGCTCTTCCCGTTGTTCATGACACACACAGAGGAGAACAGACTCCTTCCCCTCATTTAACTGAATAGGGAGGAACAACTGTCCTCTAATTTTCTGAATGTCAGCTAAACTTTGAGCTGGTTTCTCATCACTTTTGACTATAGAATTGGAATTTTCAGATTCTGAATCAATATAACATTTCAAAGTATTTCCTTCCAGTGTGGAATGCCACTTAAAACTGGAAGCAAGGTTGATTTTCAGTAATGCAGAGGAGTTCCCATCACCAGTTTGTTGTTCTACAGCAATTACTGTAACATCATGTATTTGATTATTCTGGAAATGAAACTCTATATGATCAGATTTTTGTTGAGCCACATGGCATGGGCCATTTAAACTAACATGGTTGACACTCTGTTTTAATTTTATTGGCCTGAGTCCAGAGGACCTTGTTCACACAATCTATTAGGGGAGACAACCTGCGAAGGATGTCATTCCCCAGTAGACAGGGTGTTCCCTCTTGAGCCACGACTATGACCGGCTGTTTCACCTTGTGTCGCCCAATTTCTATTTACAAATTTGCAGTCCCCTCGACAGGAATTTGTCATGATCCCTACCCCTGACCCCCACTGGCAAGTCAGCCTGCCAGGTAGGGCCAGGTTTCGGGTTCCATTATGGCCTTAAAACCTCACCCGAGACTCTCTTGGAGTCAGTCCTGGCGCCTTTGGCACCAGGCTCATAATCACTATGGAGAACACCTTTAGGTTGGGACTATTTTACTTGGAACTACTTTGTTGGGGGCTTCAATCAACATGGAGGCACTCGCATAGCTCAGTTCCCAAGAACTGAGCTATGCGGTATAATGTTTAGGTTACCTGGAGACATTCAATCCAGCGAACTGCATCTGGGCACTGCATGCTTCCCGAAACGCAGCAACCTGAAAAGAGGAGAAAGAAGAACAGCATTAGTGAGCGCATACTCACGGTTCCACTCGAACAACGAAAATCACAAGAGAGTCTTACTGGATCAGTCGCCTCTTGTTCAGCATCATACCGGAACATCACTGCAACCGGCAAAGAGCACCGTGGACTACGAAGGAAGGGGAAAGACACGGGTTAGCATATACAAGGCAAAACAGTGCTGGGCATCACGCAATACTTACCGGACAGCATTGCGCACATCGCGCCTTTATTTACCGGCTCGTGCTCAGCTCCAAATCTCTTTGCATGCCTAAAGAGCGGAAATAAGACATTAATAAAAATAAGAGGAAGGAAGGAAAGAACAGAATAGAATACAAAGACTGTAAAGCAGCAAGACCTACCTTAAAGACACTCAAAAGGGCTCGCACCAGTGTAGCAACTTGGTCGCTCACGCCCACACGAGACTACGCACCCCTGCCATGAAGAGCAGGACGGAGAGCACGCCTTCTAAGGAATTATGGTGAGGCGAGAGCCAAGGGAAGGTTTTGAATCCAAGGGAGGTGGGAAGACACCCTACCAGAGACAGTTAAGTCTTGAATCCAGCTCTCCTGTATTTCAGGCTCAACTTCCATCGGAGGGACTACCCAGGGATCGGGGAAAGGGTTCGAGGCGCATATCATCCAACCAGGGCTGAGTGGCGTCCCCGTGGATACCAGGTGAGCGTAACAATTTCATTCCCGTCAAATTTCTGGAGTTGTCCAGGAAAAGGGGTGAGAGGGATCTGGTGTCTCTCCCCCTTTCCTGAATGTTGCTGCTCAAATGCCCTTTTTGACAGGAGAGTGGGTTGGGATCCAGTGTCCACCAGCGCAGAAAATGCACATTGCCCTTGCACTCACACGGGGCATAAAATCTCCCTTCCTTCTCCTCTAGCGGCAATGGTAATGGGCATTTTGGGCAAGCTGGGTAGTCAGTTTCTTTATTTTGGACTCCGACACAGTGGAGTTTTGGACAATTTTCTGTGCCGGAGTCTGGGAATCTGTAATAAAAATGTGGCATCCTGAAATAGTGTAGATTTTGGAATCCCCTGTTTCCCTTAGCTCTGTGCTACCCCCTCTTACCTGGTGGCAATCGCTACAACCAATTTGTGGTTACTATTACTATTTTTATCTCAGGATGACAATTCTGCGGTTCAGGGATGGGTGACTCTGAATCAGTCCCCAAACTCACCCAGTCTTCATTCAGATCTCTTGGGACCCAATTTTCTTTGGGAGGAATTTCCCTGTCCCTGAAGGAGATTTTTTTTCCCCCAGAATCCTCTAAGGATTCTTCCCCTTCAAACTGGTGGACACTAACTTCCTCCACAAAATGGGCCTTTTTGATGTCTTTATTTCTCCTACCACACCCTCTTTTCCCTGGGTTGCAGATTTTCGGGGGCAAGAGATTTTAGTTCTAATTCTGGGGTGTTCAGGGGCTTTTCACGGGTGAGGAAGGAAGCTTCCTCTAGGGCTTTACACCCCTCTTCCCCCTGTGCCTCCCCCTCTGGAACCGGTGAATTATCGGGGTACTCTCCCCGTCATTGTTCTGGGGTGCCAGACCCTTTGTTTGAGAGGTTCTGAGCCACCATGTTAATCTGAGGGTTTTGTTGAGTCCTCAACATGCGACCCAGCTCCTGTCTGAGGTTCTGGACCTGGCGCTCCAGTTGGGACACCCATTCCGGCTGGTACAGGGGTCTTGGTTCATACCTCGGTTGTTCTCGGGAAGGGTAACTATCCCTTCTCCCGGAGTACCCTGGGTATTGGGAATTTTGGTAACCCTCCCCCCTGACCTCCCCTCTCCCAGATTGAGTAGGCTGGGCTCCTGAAAGCGGGGGAGAGAAAGGAGGGTTGTCCTGCAGGTTGGAGTTGTGTGGATACCGGGGAAAGAAGCTTAACCCAGTATTTAGGGGATTACTGTCCTCCTGAGGGAAGCTAGGAGGGAAGTTTCCCGGGGCAGTACTTACCTGGTTGGATCCCCCCCTTGGGCTGGGGGAATCCATACATACCCCTAGATAGGCTGGTTGTCCTTGTATCTGGGACTTATATAATCAGGAGAGTTAGGGGTCCCATTGGTGGCCTCTGATTTTGTTGGTTTTGGGTAGGTACATTTTTAGGCTCCCCCATTTCTAGGTCCAAAATGGGGGCAACCTTCACCTCCGCCACCCTAGCAGCAGCAGGGGTGTTGGTTGGTTTGGGATTTTTTTACCTGATTTTTATTTTCTGCAGGTTTTTGGACCTCGTATATCCGGGTAGACTGCTCTATTACCCAGTCCAGAGATATTTTATCATGAAAATCCCTCACCAGCTGGGTCATGATGTATTTTGGGAGCGCATGAAAGTAGGTAGTTATAAGCTCTCTGCTATCTGTGCGCACCCTCCTGGTGGTCTGCAACAGCGCGTTTTAGCTCCTGCACACATTCTCATGGGGCCTGATCTTCTCCGCATTGTAAATTGTAGGCTGCTTTGCGAGCCTCTTGGGGGGTCTCTGTGGGCGGAAAAGTGCTTCAAGATGGCTGCCTTGTAGGTGGACCATCTTGAATGCTTTTGGTCTTCCAGTCCAGCAACGAAGCTGGAGTACACTAGAGAGAACGTCCATTTGGCACAATCTATACAGTTCTGGCTATCTTTTATGTGAAAAGTGTCCATTTGTTCATAGAGTTCCAAATGCTTCCAGACAGAATATTTTGCGTTTTTATGGTATTGTTATAAAATTCCTAATGGCCTTGATCTGCCTAATGGGGTCTTTCACCAGAACTCTTTTTAGTTTATTTGCCTTCTTTTGACATGTCACCTGAGTCGATTCGCCCTCAGACTCGGAGGAGCTACTGTTTGAAGTCCCCTCATAATCTTCTAGGCACTCCTTAATTCTGTGAGTTTTGGAGGGGCTTGCAGAATGTTGGGACCTAGTTTCTTCGCCCCTGTGGCGCACAGGAGACTAGTCTTCTGACTCCTCCCTGCTTCCAGGGTTGGCGGAGGATTCCCCCCCCCTGCCCTGATTGGGTGAAGGTCTTCAGAATTTTCTTTTTGGGCCTTATTTCATGCTGTTTTTGTGTAAATCGAACCAACTGGTCCTTTTGGAGGTAATGTTTCTGCAGATCTAATTCCCTTACTTTTTCTTCATAGGAGGCTTCCTCGTCAGAGACATCAGCCATTATATTTTTGTATCTATATAGGGACGCCCTTCTATCAATTTCTGGGGGGCGCTGACTTGTCAGCTCCATCATGCTAGGCCTATTTTATTCTGACGGCCTCATGGTTTCTGGCTCATGTGAACCATTAGACATGAAGTCAGCAGTACACCAAGTATTAAATGGGTTTGAGTCCCTTAGTACAGAGTCATCATACTATGATCAGGGTTTGCCCTGACCCTCTCTACCTGTTCGAGGTCCCTCCAGTTTGGATTAGATCTAGCATACTCTTTCTCCGCCCTTGCTAGTTTTTCCATTATCTGCCCCTACCTCTGGATAATAGGCAAAGGTCGGCTATTGGGGCTTTACTTGCCTCTATGACCCGTTCTTGAGCTGCCACCTGCTTTTGCAGTCCATCGTTCTCATCACAGAGGGCCTCATTATCTCTTTGCGCTACCTGTATGGTCTGGGAACACTGAAACAGTTTGTGTTGTAGGAGGTGAACCTCCCTTTTCTGCACATTTAGAGCCTCTATGGCCTGCTTTAACTTGAGTTCCATTTGTCTCCTATGTCCCATTAATTTATCACATTCTTCTTTTATGCCAGTCAGCACCTGAAGGTCAGACTTCCTTCTCCCCAGATTGGTTTTTAAACTGCACATTTCCTGGTATAGGGCCTCTATCTCATGATGCAGAGCACCCCTTTGTTCAGCCAGGTCATCCCTTTGTTGTGTTATGTCGCCTAATTTATGGCGCTCTTTATCAAATTCTGATTGAGAGTGAAGTTCTTTAATGATGAATTTGCTATTCTCCTGTTCCAGATTTTTTATCTGATTTTGTAAAATGGTTATTTATTCTGAGCAGGTTCTGTTATAGTTTAGTTGACCCTCTTCCAAAGAGTCAACCTTTTCTTGACACTCCATTCTTAAGGAATTTAATTGGGCCTCTTGGTCTACATTATTTTGCTGTTGGAGAGCCAAGTCCTTTTTCAACTGTTTGATATATTTCTCAACTTGGATGTCAGAATCTTGGCTCTTTTTCAATTTTTCTTCCACTAGTTTTAGTTCAGTCTGAATTTGAGTTGAGTTCAGATTGGTTTTGTGCCGAGTTCTATTTTCCTCAAATTTCGCCTGCATCACCCCCATGTGGAGGTACACGCAGGCTGTGATTCGGTTCCATTTTAATGTGCTCTTCTTCTTTAAGATTTGGAGTCAAGTAGAACTCACTTGAGGCTTGATGTAACAGGCTACCGTCCTGCCACCATCCGTGTCCATGGCGGTGACATGTTGCATCAGCTCTCCTAGCTAGAATTCCTCATCTTGCTGCGCCATTCTCCTCTGACAAATAACTTGTGCAGAAGGTGCTCCCTGGCCATATTTATCTCTACTTTGGTAATTTTGGAAAGTGTTCTTTCTTAATATATTTATGTAAGGGTAATCGGTATTCTGTTGGTTTTGTCTATTTTGGGTTTGATTTAGCTTTAATTGTATACACAGGCCTGGTACTTAGGATCTTTATTTTGGGGAGGTGCTTCTACAGCGTAACCCAGTGTTTCAACCACACAAAGTATCACTACCTTGAAGGTTGGACTGCTGTCTTAAGCTGTCATGGGTGAATGCACAAACCCAATTCCCAGCAAGAGCCCCCAATTTTTTTAAGGATTGCAATCGGGTGTCACACACCGGACCAGGACCCTCGCCCTTAGCCTTGGATTTAGCGCTCAATTGGAATGCTTTCACTTTATTTTCTGCAAATTCAGATCGAGCTGGCACCCAACCCGTCTCACACCCCCTTGTACAAATACCCCGGGTCACAATAGACCATGAACCAGGCCGGTTGGTGGGAATACAATATTTATTTATTTGAAAATTCAAATGAAATCACGCAATTTTATTATCGGGCAGCAATCACCAATGGAGTGATAATTGCAATGTAAACTTAGGAAATACACTTGGTTAACCTTCTACTAAAACATATCCAAAGCACAGATGAATAGGAGCAATTTTACAGTTCGGGTGGATAGCACCAGAGTTAAGATTTCCCCCTGCAATGCTCTCTCAGACCCCTATGAATCGAATTCTGAATGAGTGGATAGATGGAAGCAGCAGGGAGTCAGGGACACTGGGCAACAAACGGAATTAAAATCTGACATTCCCTCACAAAGTGGGAGGCAAAACCAGGTTTTAAAACCTTTGCAATTGCAGAAGTTAACTCTCGGAATCGGTAAATAATTATTGTGATGATCATATTTACCTCATTGATTCAACCGCACATTATCAGGAATGTAAAACACTAGCAACTACAAGGCAAGTTATCAGCAAAGGGCAGTCGCTTCTCTAAGCAACAAGTTGGCGGTAGTGTCATGGCTACTCGGTCAGGGGCACAATTGCCCATTCAGTCGGGGGCACAGTTGCCCATCTGCCCTGTATGGGGGGCTCTTTGGGGCACTCCCGAATCCCTTGTGGGATAGAACATGGAGCCAGGTGGGTGGTGTTCTTGCGCCTCTGCGGCGCCAGAGACATGAGAAAGACTAAACCATGGGGAACGTTCCAGGCCCACTCTGCACGTGCATCTAGCATTAGGTGTGGCAGGGCGTGCCCATCCAGACTGCTTGAGGGCGTGGCTAAACAGCCCAGGGCTATATAAGCCCCGCCCTCATACTGATCTGTGCTACGCGTTACTTTGTTGCGGCAACGTGACGCTCACCACGATCCTGTTTCCAGCAATACTCACTTTCACGGACATGCAGCCTACTGCACCTGCAGCAGTGGCGAAACCAGGAACCTCACAGAACTTACCCCTCGAATCGAACGCCTCACCGCGATCGCTGTAAGAGAAGGGAAGAAAGGTTAGCAACTTGAAATCACGCCCTGCAGCATAGTTGCTCGCGGGCGCCTTTCAAACTCTACATACCTGCTTCTTCCACTTTGCATACCGAGGCTCCATCCTGTGCACCGCAGCTTCACTTCTGGAACTCGCGGCTCGCCTCTGCTACCACAGGCCCCTCCCGCTTGTCTCCCCTCGAATCCAGAGCCGTATGAACACCTGCAGAGAGAAAGAAAGAACGTTAGACAAGGACCATGAATATGGGAACGAACAACAACGAATAAAAAACAAACGACACGGACCCTACAAAACGAACAACACTGAATAAGACAAACAACGTGGAACATACAGATGAACAATAAGGAGAAAGATGAGGAGAGCATTGAAAGGGCAGAGACAATCAAGCGGAAAGGGGAAAAAGCAGCAACAATCAGGACTACACCACAGCAGGCCTGGGTTAGTCTTCATCAGGGATCAGTGAAGTTACTGGCCCAAAGAAGAACTGTGCTCCTGCAAGAACAGCAGGATGCAGAGTCCAGCATTCCAAACTACCAGGTGAGCCATCCGGCATAGGCACTCACAAGGGGTACGAACTGGAAGGGACGGGAGTGGGTGTAGCACGACCAGGGCAGCTCTCAACTCATCACCATCTCCCTGTCTACATAGGAGTAACCCCCACAGAGCCTGTTCCGAGCTATTCCAACCAGTGGACCAGGGGAAGATTGCCCACCACCCGAAAAGTACCAGCAGCGTCAGACGTCCTCGCAGAGACCAGGTGAGCATAACCGGTAGACCTTTCTTCGACTGGGGCCTCCCTCTGGAACAGCCTCCCTGCTTCATCTCCGGTTCCAGAAGCAACTCAAAACATTTCTCTTTGCTTCTGCTTTTCCTCCTCCTCTCCCCCGCTTACTTTCTGACCAAAACTGCAACTGCACTGGTTACCTGGCCACCTGTCATGGCCACTAACGAAGGGCCCTTATTTCCTCCTTCCAAAGGGTCCAAATGTTTCTCTGCACACTTTGGATCCAAAGCACGTGTATCCAGGCCGGGTGTGGCCATTAGAAACCATTGGAAGGCACATGCAATCATCTATGGGAGCGGTGAGGTGGGGAGCTAAAGGGGAGTGGCTAGAGCCAGACTATTTAAGCTGCCCCCACCCGCATGTTGAGGCTTCGCGTTAATCTGCTGTATGCAGCATAATCTTTACCGCTGTCTGAAGCTCTTACCTGTCTCCAGCGCTGCATCTTCCAGCTTCACATCTTCGACGCGCACCTACCTGATTCCAGCTTCACATCTTCGGCACGCACCTACCTGATTCCAGCTTCACATCTTCGGTGCGCACCTACCTGATTCGAGCTGTACATCTTCAACGCGCACCTTACCTGGATCCAGCTATACCATTGCCCGGAGTGCATCCAACCTCGATCCGGCATCCGCAGCACGCACCTTACCTGAAGCCAGCCATACCACCACTTGAAGTACTACAAGCTTCACGCCAGTATCTCCAGCGCGCACCTTATCTGTCTTCGAATCCATCTTCTGTTGGGCGCCTCTTCCTCACCTATTGGATTCTTCATCCATGCAGAAACCTTCTCGTCGGGCATCCTCGTGGTTCTTCCATCTCGCAGCTGCGGACAGCTTCCCGGATAGCCGTTCTCCACTTTCCGACGCCAGGCCATCCCTACAGCACAAGGTTAGAAACCGCATAAACATTTAATGCTTGGCCGCGCAACACCTAAGCCTTGCGTTTCATTTGGAAACCCTACTTACCTTCTAGTGGGGTCTGCTCCATTCTTTTCTGACACCACGTGGGTACACTGTCAGCAACGCGACTCAGCGGAGCCATCTTCAACACCTATTGGGGAAAAGAAAGACATTATTAAGGATACAGACAATAATTGTCATCAATGATCACTTCTCAAGAGGATTGGTTGCAGCCGGTCTGGGCCATTACGCATACGGGCCAGTGAAGCAACTCGGTCGGTCTATAGCGCCCCTGCTGAAGAGAAGCAGGACGTAGAGCTCATCTTTGAAAAATAACAGGTGAGAGCCTAAGGGAAAACGCTTGCGCATCTCATTCTGGCACAAGGAGTTTGGGGGTGATCGCCATTCAGTCACAGCATTCTCACTGCCTCTTACCTTCCCCAAGGGCATTGCCAGCAACCTGACCAGACCAAATCGCCATAGCTAGGGGTAAAGCAAGATCCAGGGAAGCCAAATCCAGGGAGGGCTCCAACCGTGCCTCAACGTCCCCGCAGAGACATGGTGAGCGTAACACCACCTTCTGATCTCAGACCCAGGTCCCCTCCCCTGCCAGTCGCACACCTGCACTGCCTTCCTGGCAACCACTGCACTTGGGTACCGTTTCTGTATCCCTACAGTCCCACTACCAGCACTTGACACCTGTTGTCTGCACTTACCCTTGCACTTGCCACCTGCTGGCTGTACTTTTACTCACTGTTCTATTATGTTCTATTATGTACGGCACTGTCCCCTCCCCTTCCCACCTGCACTTTCCCACTTCCCCCTCCCATACACTTGCGAATGACACCTGGCCTAGTAGGTTTGCTGTCTGTCTTCCCTCTGTTCCTCCTCCCTTGCCTCGTCGCGCCTTGTAACACTTGTGTATAGGCGCGCTATAAATGCCATATCATATCATATACAGTTCAAAAAGCAATTTAAAAGTAAGAACACAGTGCAGCTGAAATCACATGGAAAAGTAGCATTTTCTTCCTTTTGCAGTTTTAAATGTCAAAACGTTTTTTTAAGAAAAACAGGTGAAATAAACAGAATCGGAGTGCGGTTTTTAGGCTGGGTGATAGATGCACATCACAGGGACAATAGGGAACTGAAAGAGGGACTATAGCTGGAGTACTGGATGAGATTTTCAAGGTGAAAAATTCTGTTTTGGTAAAATAAAGCAGTTAAGAGAATCGGTTTGGAAAGAACAGGACAAGTTTCACTTGCACTAGATTTAATGGCTAGAAGAGAGAAACGCCACGCGTGAATAGAAAAGTTACGCTGCAGTTGTAACCCTTCACGCGGTGTGCCTCTTTTCTTTGGGAGCATTAATTTATTCATTCAAAATATTGCTAAGGACTTACAAGATGGGGTGAATGAAAGAAGGGAGCTAACACTATGAAATCAAGGACAGGATGCACAGAGAATTCGAACAGTTTTAAACAAGCTATCCGGGTATTGCTGGGATTGCTTAGAGAGTAGAACAAAGACATGGTATCAAGATGGGATAGGCTATGTGTTGCTATGGGATGGGGAAATACAATCTACACTCAAGTTTGGGATTTGTGACAGCCAACCGGGTTCTGGACTCAAAGGTTCTGGTCACAGCAAGGCGGCGGACTCTCCTAGCAGAACAGCTGGGCCTGTCTGGTCACTGCGTAGCAAGGGTACAGCTGGCATGCAGATGGTGGGGCAAAGCCGGTCTGGTCACAGGATACTCCCAAAAGGGTACCACAGCTGTTCCCCCTGGTTATTGGGATTTTTAGTGGGGTTTCTGGATCAATGGTCTTGCCTGGATAGGGTCAGCTATGCTCTGGCCTGGCAGTAGAATCTGGCAAGATGAATGATGAATATCAGGATACTCAGGAGCTGGCAAATTCAGAAGAGTGTCTTGTCTCTGTCAGCCTCTACCTTATATCAGGCGGGTGACATCACAGGATTTATTGTTGGGCAGAATTAAGCTAGACCTACCCCTAAGAACTCGATAGGTCAGCCTATGTTGGTCGCCTCCTTAAGGAGAGGACTCAGTTTATGGGGTTGTGTTTTTATGAGGTGCAAAGCCATCCCACAGTCCTTTTTGCCTAAAATTAATCTCAACATAAATCACACATTTATACAGTTGTGGCACTTTTGCAAATTACATAGGCAAATTGCATATTTCATACAGAACATGGCAATCAAACTCCCAGGTGTGCAGGACATTATTTCGCCCTTCTAATAATTTTTTGCGGTTTTTAGTGGGAACCGCTTCACCCAAAATTTCACAATTTTAGGCATGTGTACATATTATCATAGTGCATATTTAGATAAATGTTTAACGTTCCACAATATGTACTTTTCCCATGATTCACATTCTCCTGGCGTTTACGTCCCATACATGCTATGGACAGCCACAATATCTTGTTTAAAAGCCACAAACATGATGTTCAAGCTGTACAACTTTTACATCACTGAGTTGTCCGGTTATAGAATTAACAGTCTAAAGTTGGTTCATTAAATAGTCTTTTGAGCCAAAATGGGCTGGCCTTTGTCCTCCAACTGGGACCATTTTTTTCCAGGCTACCACCAAATGTCAGTTTAGCCCAGGGTTGCCATGGAATTTCCCAGTTTGAGTGAATAGTTGGTGTCACTTCCAAAGTAAAACGTAGTTGTCCTGGAACTCTATTGTGTCAAGCTGGAGTCCAGCCACAAAGTCTGATGGGGGTGTGATAGTCTTCCTCTTGGGCATTCAAAGTTTCCAAGGGCAGAAATCCCTATGTGGCTTATTTTGGGGGAAGGCCACTCCTGTTGCTAGCACACAATTGTCCATGTAAACTGAGCAGGAAAACTGTTTGGCTGGTTCCCCAGTACAGCCAATGCATGTATTAATTCATTTTATTTTTTTTGTTCTGAACCAGAAGCAAGTTTGTGAAATAAAACATTATCTAGATTTTACCCAAACCCCCTTTACATTTCTAGGCAAGGACAGGGCCTTGTTCATCATTACACTTTTAAAACGGGCATTTTTCTTGTTTGCAAAAGCACACTTTGACACGTGGTGAATTCTGCTGGGGTGCCCCTTTCAAATTCGGTTTTCTCTCCCATCTGGATTCCAAACATTGTTTGCAGCCCTAGTCCATTTCTCTTACACAGCAGTGTGTTCAAGCAAAGGTACACTGAAATTGACATATGCACAGAGAGTTAGGGTTTCTTTTGAAGGGTTTATTTGCGTGACTTTGTAGCAAAAAGTCACGCGTTTTTCCATACGGCTGAGAGTAAAGTTTCTGGTGATTTCCCAGATCTTGCCTGACACAGCCTGTCATTCAGTGATAATGTTTTTGCTTGCTGTAGTACAATCTGAATGTGGATGGGCACAGCTTGATCTCCCTGGATTAGAACTGTGTAAAGTTTGAATAAATGCAAAATAGCATCACGGCGCCATCATTTTAAACGCCAAATATTTCCCTTCTCATCGGGAAATGTGGAGCTAGCAGCAAAGCATTGCTGCTTTTCAACTTTCTTCTTGGGTGCATGTAAGAAAATACACTGGCAGCCTTTCTCGGTGTGCTCCCTGTTCCATCTTGCCCAATAGGTGCTTGGCAAGACAGTGCAGCCATCATTTTGTAGCTGCAAAACGCAGTTCTGATGCGAGGCAATGGTGCTCAAAGGAGCCAGCACAGCCATTATGCTGGTAACTGCAGAAATGCAGCTTGGAGATGGAGGGGAATTCTGCTGAGTGGGTAAATGTATCCCACACTGTGTATTCTTATTCTGTTCAACAACCACTCCCTAGCCCAAAAGGGGGTAGCTCCCCCTCGGAAGAAGGGGTGAATTCCCTGGATTTGTGTCAGCACGCAATCCTGTGTGCTATGCACAAGGTAAGCACATCTCCTCTCGCCAGCCAGTGGGATACTGGGCAGTTCGGCCCGCTGGAGTGGTGTCAGCAAAATGCAGCAACACTTGCTCAGGAACTGAATTAAGCACACACTCTTGGAGATGCAAACCAGTCGCCCGTGCAGCCCTCTCCAATCATCCTCTGGGCCCACATTTGGTAGAGTCTGTATTAACCACATCCTCTGAGTTTGGCTCCATTCAGACAGCAGTACGGGGAGTTCCAACAAGCCACATCGCCTAGTAAGGGTTACCGAGTGTTGTCTCATCAGTCTGTGGGGCATTAGGGCCTAGAAAGCAGCACTTTATCTGTGACCTTGCTGCACTGAAATGTGGCGATGCAGAGTAAAGCCACCATAGTGAGGTCAGTGTTTTATGGACTCTGGAACTGTTTTTTATTATAATATTTGATCCTCAACTGAGGGTGTGCCAGTGTGGTTTAACACTCACATACTCTCCCTTTTTCCGTCCATTACGAGCACTATTCAAACCCAGCATTTTAGTTTCTAATCACCACTGCTTGGCACTTTTGTGAGGGGGAAACGGTTTATAGTGAGAACCAGCTTACACAACAATTTACACAGAATATGGCTAACGATACACATTTAGATTTCTTTTCACATTACTCCAACTTCAGGATACATATATGTTGGCACAGATGGCCTTACAAATGCCCACACTCCAAAGTCTGGGTCAGGGTTTTTTATTGAAAAGAAAATGTGTTCAGACTAGTAATGAATTGAGTCGTTGTTGGGGCACATTAGTGGCCATCCCTCTCGTCTGTGGGCTCCCAACTCCTTAGCCCAGGTATCCCTAAACCCCAATGTGGTAACTAGCGATGGGTAACCCCTACTATCTAAGGACTAGCTAATCTGAGGGCCCAAAGGCCGTGGCTGGATAATTTCAGGGGGTTTCTGAGGGCTTCTCTATCCTAATGTCCCCAGGCCAGATTATGGGATGGTGTTTTCTCAGTATTGTGCCTTAGCTTCTACCTGTCTTCACACACTCTCTCCCCTGTTACTTTCCCTGATGTTCATGTTCCTACTCTCAACTCTTGGCCTTCTCCCTCCCTCTCCTACTGCTTTTCTGGGCTCATCCACTCCCCTTCTGTCCCTCCAATGTTCACACACTCCCTGTGTCCCCTTCATTCTCCCCTTCCTTCTCCTCTCCTCTCTCCCCTGCTCTTCTCTCCTCTCCCTTCTCACTCAACACACCAAACACTCTCAGCCTCACTCACTATCTGGTACCACTCTCGCTCTCGCACTACCAACATCTCACCTGTAATGTCTGCCACAATCTCCTGGATGCTTCACTCAGCCCTCATCCACCTGGTCTCTTTGTCCACCTCAACTCCTCCTGGCCTCATCCGAACACCCCTCACTGGGCTTTTCCTGTGCTAGCCTTTTATGCGCCTTCCTATTCCTATCCTTACACTTCCATTTCTTCGGAACCTCACCTGGCCCTAAAGCCCAATCTACAGTTGCTCTTTCCCTCTGTGGTGTGGTTTCACATAGTAAATCTTTATAAGTCCCTTTAGGCTCCGCCCCCTTTTTTCTCCTGTTTTGGATAATGCAGTGTTTGTTCTTGATTCAGCACAGTGTGGGTGGGGGCTCTTTGAACGCAGGTGCCTCAGAGATTTCGAGGACCGCTGTTGGCAGTCTCTGGTGACAGCTGGACATGCTGGTATTGGAATTTCTGAAATAAGACTAAAATAACTCAGGCAGCATCGGAACGGCAAGGTAGATTTGATGGTATGATTGGCAGTAGCACCATATTCATTCAACAAGGCACATGGATGCGGGTTGAGATTTGAACCCTCAAACTCCCTCACCCTACCTCTGGAACAGGACTGGCTCTGGTATACATACTGGTAGGCCTTCAGGGGCCCTTTTCATCCCTGAAAGGGTCAATCCCTGATCCTGTCACAATATACAAGGGCAGCGAATTAAGATGTAAAATGTTTTTAATCTATCCCTAACGCTGCCTTTTTTGGGGGGGTTTTGCCTGCAGCCCTTTGTGTTTTCTGGTCATAGTATTAAAAACGCCTTCGGTGTTTGAAACTCAGAACAGTGTTCTCTATTTTCTAAATTTCTTTTTTCTGCATCCAAACCATATGCTTCGATGGTTTATTGTTTTTTGGTTATTCCAAGGAACTATGTATTGCAATATTGCTCAGGTTTGCTCTTCTTTGTTCTCACTGTTACACTGTGTAGTGTCTGGACTGATAATTGTGAATGTATTTTCTCTATACTTGTGTGTAGCAGTAATTGTCTTCTGGTTCGTGATCCGAGCACACGATTGCTTATGCTCACATAACCATAATTGTCCCTCGAGTGCACGCCGCAAAAGCAAGATTCTTCCAGGAATGTGCTGTAGATCACCATGGTAGCAGCAATCCTGACTGGGTCAGTTATGCATACTGCTTACAGACGGACTCCACTCTGTACAAGTAGTCAGTATAAATCGTGTGTCAAGACTCTAAAAACACCTACAAAAATCCCATTGAGTTACCTAATGTTGCATGGTAGCTGATTATGCTTCGGTTAGCCACCTTGGCAAAGTTGAGGAGCAGTACTAAAATAATGCAGGTAACCTTGTTGGAGAGAAGTGGTTCAGAGTAGGAAAAAAGATGAGCCATGTAGTGTAGGATAAGCGAAAGTAAATTAGAAATAAGGCTATCTGCTCAGAAACAAATTGTCTGGAGGCACACAGGATATGTATTTTATTGGTAGATTTACAGAATCTACGTGAAATGACCAAATCCAAAAGTCTGAGTCCCAAAAGTCCGTTTTTAAATTTTTTTATTTGCCGTTTGTTTATATATATATATTTCTGATGTTTGTTAATCTGCTTAGAATCACATGCTGTGCATAGGTCCGACATCCAGTGGTCACTGCGGAGTATTGCATTTTGTTTTTCGTAGTCGAAAAAGGGGACGTCGACAAGGCGTGTCTGTAACACTATCCCTATAGTGACGTGCGTTGTACCCACAATCCCTCACGCGTCGAGGTCCCTCAGATTGTTTTTTTCCGCCCAGCTTTTGGTCGCCTTACGCGGAGCTCCTAGAGAGACATTGCAAATACTTACTACGGACCTCGGTCCTTAATTATACTTATTATATTGTTAAAGATCCCTCCCCTCGACGTTAGCTGTGAAGCTGTTTCTCCGCCGAGCAAGTTTTCGA